>NC_089263.1:38843063-39568248 GCF_963930625.1 Muntiacus reevesi
TGAGGTCTTTTGATGTTGACCTTTAACGGTCTTCCTGCTATGTGGGAAGTTTCAATTTCACTGAAACAAGGTGTTTCAGGCTCCTTATGTACATGTGGCTTAATGATCTTTATTCCTTTGAATGGGAAATAGTATTTCAAATTAACAGTCTGAATGCTTGGGGATGCTTATTTTTGTCAGGTTGGTCATTGTTTCTAGGCCTTTTCAGTGGGCTGAAAGAAGAAATATAAGGGTTTTTTGTTTTTATTTTGATTTTTTAATATAAAATACATCATGAGTTTTTACTAATACTTCAGATTCACCACTGCAAAATTTTTAACTTTTTCTTTGTCCATGTTGATAATCTTAGTTCTCAAAGACACTGGTGAATTAGAGTATGAAGTAACTGCTTGACTTATTCCACATTTCATAAATAATAGTCATCACAGAATAATAATACCGACATCATCATTAGAAACATATATTACTGAAATCAGGTTAGGATTGTTTTTCATTTTGGTCTAAGACTTTGAATTCAAATTACTGTCTTTAAAGTCATTTGACATATTTATTCTCTTTGTTGTTATACTACTAACTATGCATTTTCATTTTATTTTTTCTTTTTACTGATTTTTATTAAAATTTTATTTTAAAATTATGTAAAGTCAAATCTCTAATGAAAGTATATTGAAAGATCTCAGCTCTTATACAAAATATATTCAGATAAGTTTAACTTTCATCCTAATTACATCTATCTCCCATCCTCATATGAAGTAATTATCTTAGTGGCTTTTATTGTTTAGGCTTCCATTATTGTTTTTTAATGATAGCAGATAAATATATGAATATGTGTATGTATCCTCATTTCTTTCATTAAATAAATAGTAACATACCATCCATTGTTTCTCCTGTTCATTTTTTACTTGACCGTTTATAGTCCTCATACCTTTTTTTTTTTAATAGTCCTCATAGTTTTTTTAGAGCCCTTTAGAACATCAGTACTCTTCCAAATTCAACTATGACATCATAAGCTTAAACAATTACATAGGATATAATTTCTAATATATTTTTAATACTGTAATTTAAAATAACAGTTACATAATTGTTACATAACTCTTTAAAATGCATCCAAGTGTCTTCTGACTATGACACTTACATCTCAAAATTTTCTTAGTTAGAAATACTATTCATAATTATAATTAATACAATAATCCAAATATACATTTTGATAGTTATTTTAAAACTATTTGAAAGATATCTCTTAATGACATAGAAGTACAAAGTATTCTTTTACTAACAAGTAGTTCATGTACCTACGGATGGATTTTTTTCCTCATTGCTAAATCAGAATTCATAGCTGTTTGTTTGAGTCTTTTGTTTATTTTTATAGGGATGAGTAGTCTAGGTGTCAGGAAGAGCTTTACTATCTATATAAGTGGTGTTTAAATTAAAATAGGAATTTTGTAAATAGGAATTAGGCAGATGAAGATAAAGAGGGCAAAAGAAAAAAAAAACTGAACACTGATCCTTCTTTTTATGTAAAAGATAAATCATATAGCAAAAAAAGATATTTTAAATATATCCGAGCTCATAAGAAAAGTGTCCTGCAGATGTCAGAAGTAACAAGGAAATCAAAAGCTATAGTACCCTAGATGTCATAAGAAATCAGAACCCTCAGTTTGCCCCAAACTTGGGTTTGGCATCCTGGATGGACCCAAATCTGACACAGAGACATTAACAAAGTAATTGGTCTTAAGATTCATAGTACTTACAGAGTGCCAGACAAAAGCAAATACATAATAATGTTTAGGGAAATCACTGCAGTCCAAGCCTAATGGGATTGCTAAAGAGTAAGAATTGCCAATAAAAGACAAAACACATAATCATTCAAAACAAGTATTGAAAATAGCATATCAAAGATTTAAATAACAGGACAAACTGAATGAGACCAAAAAAAGTGTTTTTACAGTTATCTAAAAGAAAAACAGACGCAAAACATTAAATGTGAAATGAATCAGATAGTGTTTCTAAGTTGAAAAATGATCATAGACATCTAGTTCTAGATAATGTGAAATAGACACTCTTCTGTTCTTTCTCATAAGTACATTTAAAAGATTGAGGGCAGGAAGAGAAGGGGGTGACAGAGGATGAGATGTTTGGTTAGCATCACTGACTCAGTGGACATTAGTTTAATCAAACTCCGGGAGATAGTGAAGGACAGGGAAGCCCAGCGTGCTGCAATCCATAGTGTTTCTAAGAATCGGATATGACTTAGTGACTGAAAACTAGCGGTTAAAAACCCTGAACTCTATTTATAAAACAAACTTAGGAAGATTTTTGAAAGGTACAGAGATGAAAGCCAACCAGCTAAGGATCTCTGCAGGGACACAGCAGAGAGAAGGAATCTATAGACACTTTCATCTACAGGAAAATTAAAAGTATTTGTCACCAACGATCTACCCTAAGAGAATGTCTATGGGAATTTTTTTTAACAGAAAATTATCTATAAAAATAGTCAAAATGCTATAGATAAAAATGGAGTGCAAAAAAATATTCAAGTAACCCATAAGGAAAAGGAAACAAAAATGATCATACAAGTGAAAAGTTGCTGACTGTTAAATGTTAGGCCATTTAAGACAAAACTGGTGATCTGGAAGAAAAAACAGGATTTTCTCATTAAAGATAGAAGAGAACTGAAACATGGAGGCAGGGCAATATTATAGAAAATGCTGCTTAAGAAGTTCCACAGTTCACAGGGCTTAATATGCTGAAGTGCAGTGTACTTTGTGATAAAACTGAGCAAAAGCTGGCAAAGTTTTCTGAGCAAAAAGAAATTATAAAAAGGAGTGTCAGTTATACTGGAAACCTTTTTTTCAGTGAAATCAACACTGAAAACAGATACCCAAGATAATAACTTCACAGAGCTAGTTACATTATTATTCAAGAGAAAGAAGGAAATAAAGACATTTGGAGACATGTTTATTTCTTTCCTAAAGAGATTAATAAAATACATACTTAAGGAAGAAAGAAATTGAACCCAGAAAGAAAAAGTAAGATATAAACAACAGCAGGAAACCAAACAAAAAAAGAAAAAACTTGAATAAAGACAAGCATTAGCCATTAAAAAGGAAAAAAAAACAATAAAAATAAATTTTGGTAAGAAATGGTTAAAATGAAATACTAGTTAAAAGTTGATCTGTAAGAAGAGAAGACTTATTGTATTGTTTTAAGGAACTTGTATTCTTGAGGTAGTAGTGGAGAAGCATTAATTACCTTTAGATTGTTAAACCAACTATGTATCTTTAAAGGGAAAATTCTAAAATAATAGGAAGAGTATGTGACTTCCAGGCCAGTTTGATGGGGGTGGGGGTAGCAATAAAACATATTTAATCATAGAAGTGAGCAGAAAAAGAGGGTTAAAAATAAGCAAGAGAAAACAATGTTCAAAGAAATCATAAGATAGAATAGTCTAAATATAAGTTAGACTCTTGTATTAAAAGACAGAGGATCCTAAATTGCATTCTAAATAGACGCCTTCAAAGCAAAAGAAAGAAAAATTCTAATTATTTTTTCATAAAGCTTTGTCCTTAAATGACCCTAATAGTGTTAAAAAGAACAAATTCTCTTGAATTCAGCAGTCTTGAGTCTGTTTGTACCTAGCAACAGAGCCTCAAAATTAACTAACAATTCTGAGGAGGGTTTATAAAAGGAAGCAAGGCAGGTCGAGTATCAAAAAATGAATGTTGCTTTAGTGCATTCCACTAATAGATTAAAGTAGAAAAAACAATCATCATATAATTATAGATGCAAAAAAAGCAGTTGATACATTTGTACATAATTTAAAACTGACAATTTGAAGTATCTTTATACAGGTTCTAGTAAACATTCAGTGAACATTATCCCTAATAGTGTGACAGGCATTCCTCTTAAGGCCATGACAAGCCTGAGATATGTATAATTACCTCCTTCATTTCTACAGTATGCTGGAAGACCTAGTAGAGCTACAAAGGGAAAGTGAAGTCGCTCAGTCATGTCTGACTCTTGGCGACCCCGTGGACTGTAGCCCACCAGGCTCCTCCGTCCATGGGATTCTCCAGGCATGAATACTGGAATGGGTTGCCATTTCCTTCTCCAGGGGATCTTCCCGACCTCCAGCTAAAATCTTAGAACTTCTATAAAGAGTGTAGCAAGGTTACTGTATACAAGAGGTAAAGGATTCTAACAGGGAGATGTGCAAGTGACAAGGAATGGTAAAGAAAGAAATTGGTTGATATTAGAGTAAATATTAACTGTACAAAAAGTTAATGTTTCATTTGGGGATTTATGATACCAGGTGAAATAAAATGTTTAAGTAACAAGAGAGAGCCACTGGAGTTGCAAATGTTCCAGGGTCTTTGTGTTGTTCAGCAAGCAGGTAAATACTTGATTTGCTTTTGATTTCAAATATGCCAATTAAAAATTTGAGGTAACCATTTAAAAAGTAAGAACTAGTATAATTTTCTAAATAGATGCTAGACTGGAATTAAAAAATGACCACAAAAATTTGCAGGACACAATAAAAAAGACTTGAAATTCAGTACAGTTATGTTATAATTATGTTATAATTAGGAAAAAGTTACTCTCAAGCAAATTTCTGAAAAATATACATTGTGGTGCCATTTATGGAAAGTTTAAAACAAAGCAATGCTAGCTATTTTTTAGGGATACATATATATTGAAACTAAAATGAAATTTAGGCTATAGTAAAAATTCAGAATGGTTAAATAGCAGTTTCAAGTAGTTTTCTTTGTAGAAGGAGATAAGGGAAGGTTGTAAATGGACAGATTTAGTTGAGTGAATAGAGTATTTTTCTTAATAATCTGAGCAAACAAACACAAAATGTCAATATCTTTTAAATTCAAGTGATGGTTCATGGTTTTCTGTTATTTCCTGGCTTTTGTATAAGCTTCAATTATTTAATTTTAATTAAAAATAAAATTTTAAATGTTGGGCTGAAATTTGCTTCAAAGGTTAAGTGTAAGGTAAAAGTTAAAAGCAAGAATGGCAGGCAAGGATTGTATTGTGGAGAACTTTAAAAAGTCATGTTAAGGAGTTTTGACTTCATCGACATTGTGTATATTATTAGTTTCCTGTGGCTATTGTAAAAAATTATCACAAACTGATGGCTTTAAACAACAAATTTATTCTCCCATAGTTTTGGAGGCTCGAAGTCCTAGTCCTCATGTTGACACAGGGCTTCATTCTTTCTGGGAATTTTGGAAGAGAATTCAGTCTGCTTCTTTTAACTTCCTGTGGTTTGTGGTTGCATAGCTCTAAGCTCTGAATCTGTGTTACATGGCCTTTCCCTCTGTGTTTGGCAATTATCATGGGACTTAGGATAAGCCCAGATAATCTAGGTAAAATGATCTCAGGATCCTTAACATGAGATCACATTCACAGGTTCTGGGGAGTAGGACGTGGATATCTTTTTTGGTGTTCACATGGAAAATCAACTTAGAGACTTAGACACTTGGTAGAAACAGTTCCTCTGCAGGTGGTTTGCAGTAAGGTGGAACTCATGTATGGAGAAATGAACAGACAAAAAGCATTTCACAAAAGGACATTCACAGAACTTGATAGTTAGGAGTGGAATAAGGAAGAGTTAAGAATGACATTCAGATTTATCTATACTAATAGTAATGGAGGCATTAATTGTCATCTATGGTTCTGATTTTGGTAGTTGGGTATTTAGCTTTCTTTTGGACTTAATAATAAGTTTGGGTACTTGGAATATGTGGTACCCAGCAGTCTGTTGGATATATATTCTGCCCTGGAGATAATAGATTTTATAGTAATGTACATAAACCTGCTTAAACAAAATAATTGGGATATGGTAAGAGGAAAGAGAAATTTGCCTTGTTACAGAACCACGAGGAACAAACAGTAACATTTAAGGGAAAGCAAAGATAGAAAAAGCTTTGTAAGAGACTCAGAAGGTCTGCCCAGAGAAACAAGGGGAAACCAGGAGACTGGTGCCATACATCATTCATGAACTTAGGGCAGTTACTCTTGAGATGTAGAAAGGAGTGGAGGGAAAGTGAATATGAAATTAAGACGGGGGGGGGGGGGGCAGTGAATGTAGATGAGTCTTTCACATAGGTCGTCTCAAAGGAAAATAGGATTAATTTTTTTTCCTTCATTCAAAAATGGGAAAGATAAGCACTTGAGAAAGAGCTTTGCTGTTGAGGAAGAGCTTATAGAATGGAAGATGAATCCGTGTAGCCGGGTACCTGAGGAGGTGGCTAGGGAAATCAGAGACACAGTAAAGGTTTCGTCAGTCTGATAGGCAAAAATGGTATCTTCATTCTTTGCTTATTAGTGAGAATGTACATTTTAAAAAATTCATTTGTTACTTGTATTTTCTTAATAATGCATTTATATTTTGTGTATTTGGATTGTTCTTCTAGAAAACTGATTTGTATTTTTAGTACATCTAGAGAAATTAGTGTTTTATCATGTGTATTCAAAATATTTTGTTTTCTCTTTGTTAATTTCTTTTTAGCAATACATAAGTTGAATTTTTGTGTGGCTAAAATTTAGTTTCTTTGCAATCTTTCATTTTTAACTAGCTTTGAAGTATAAAATTTTAGATGTCTTTTTTTCTTTTAATGGAAAATTATTAGCTCAATTTTAAACCTGTTCTATAAATACTGTAGGCATGTAATATATTCATTTTATATTAATGCATTGACTTGTTATTGATTTGAAATTATCATGTAGTATGTCCATATTTTTTCTCTCACATCTAATTATGTAATCGTAAATGAGCTAGAAATATGTGTTCCAAACATATATGTGTATGAATGTTGGTTCATTATTTTTCTTCTCTTTAAGTTTTAAACAGGGTCTGAAAACTCTTGGTGTTTTGGAGATGATTCAGACTTATCCAGAAGCATTTTTTCACATCTTGTGTCATAAACCTGAGAATCTTTCTGCAAAAATCCTTAGTGATCTTTTTACAGTACACACATTGTCTGATGTACAGACTTTGGGGTTTTGGAATAGTTACTTACAGGCTCTTGAGGGTATGTAGATGTTTTATTTTCATTTAACTTAAAAATTTTGTTTTGGGATATTTATTTTGAGTTTTGCTTTTTATAGTAAGACTTTCATCTGATAACTGCAATACTTATTTACGAAACTTGTTTAAAACCAAGTTCTATGACAGTTGAAAATGATAAGGAAAGATTATAAAGTTTATCTTTCACTTGTTTCTGTCTTGATAATTTGAGATGAGAGTCATTCTTCTTAGAAAACTAAATATATGGGTGATTGCCACAGCATAGGAGAGTCATCTGCTTGAAAGCTAGTCATCTACTTCATCTTTTTAAATTTTTAGGTCAAATTGAATTATTCCAAAAATGAATTGGTCAGAATATGGTAATAATATTTATCGGTGAACATTAGCAGTATAAATTCATTCTGTTTAATATGGTGTAAAAAAAGCTTAACTTTTAGTTGAAAATTTTTTAACTAGCTTATTGGGATGTTTTATACCATCTAATTTTTTCTTTGCCATTTTTGAAATAGTTTATCAAATAACAATGATCTAGAAGTGGTTTAAAATTGTTTGTATATATCCCCCAAAGATTGCATTTTAAAACCTACTGAACCTCTTGGACTGTATAATTTTATTTTAAGGAAGTCATTCAAATATACGATGAGTAGGTCAACCAAATGATTTTATGAGTCCTACTTTGTTTGAGATTCAAATAAACATGTATTTAATATACCATTTTCCTATCACTATACTTGACTTTAGTACTTTAGTTTGCCTCTTATGCATCTACTGTAATGTGGGAGTCTCTGCCTTTCAGCATGTCTAGTTGGGGAAGAGTCTATGATGGTAGCAATATATAACATGGATTTATTTATATACTCTTTTTCTCTCTTTCTGGTATTCTTTTCAGATGGTAAATCTACAGTAACAATGGAAGACATTCTTATTTTTGCTACCGGTTGCAAGTCCATTCCACCTGCTGGATTTAAACCTACTCCATCAATTGAGTGCCTTCATATGGATTTTCCTGTAGGAAACAAGTGTAATAACTGTTTAGCTCTTCCTATCACCAGTACATATAAAGAATTTCAAGAAAGTATGGACATTGCCATAAAAAACACTCTAAGATTAGAAAAAGAAGAAAATCCTCACTTCATTTGACATTACCTGTTTTGAACAAAGGGATGCTTCTTTAAAAGCTGCTGTAGATACTTTTTGTTTCAGAAATCTTTCCATCATCACTTTTGAGCAAACTTGGACCAATAAAATTTATAATATGAACATAAAGGATTGTTTTGGCCACCTAAGCTAAAAAGGATTTTTTTGTTAAGGTGTACCAGTGAAAGTTAATATTTTTCTATTTTCTTAATATACATGCTTTGTAAACCTCAATATAAATACTTGTAGAATGGCTGTACAGACTTTCTTCAAGTATAGTACATACTGTATATAAGCAGAAAACTTGTGCTCACTTTATGTAAATTAGGATTAGGTATAGGATGCCACAGTTATTTTTCTGGTTTAATTATGCAATTTTCAAATTATTACTTATTTTAAAGCATTAAGTAGGAAAGCTAAATGAGTGATTTTTTTTTTTTTTTATAAATCAAAGGCATATATTTTGGAGTATGTGTTATATGTATCCTCTTCTAGGATGGCACTAAATTAGTTGTTAAATGTTTTTAGATCATTGAGTTATATTAAAATAGATCCACACTGCTGTTAGATTATGCCTTAAGAGATGTATTATATAAGAAAGCAGAATTGCACAAATACTCAAGATTATCTATGGATATTCCATAGTCTTAAAACACTTCTGAGGTGAGTTAAAATATAGTTGAAAAATCTCTTAAGTGTCTTCTTTAAAGCCTTGGCTTCAATCATAAGATTTTTTTCTTTGTTTGTATCCCATGTGTGGTATTAAACCACAGTGTATATGATCCACAGTTTAAGTTATCTGAATAGAATGATCTCTGTGGATTGCCTTTTGGTAGATTTGGCTATTTAACAGTTATTTATTATCAGTATGGTTGTTTGATGGGTAAGCTGGCACCATTACATTATACAGTTATTTTCTTTACTTTTGAAAGATACCTGTCTATATAAACATGTAGAAGTAGGGAAGAAAGAACTACAAAGAATGAAAAACCCACACTAATCTCACCATGCAGAATTAACTGTCCCTGCATATCCTTTTATTAATATAAACTCTTATATTTCCTGTCTTTTTTAACTTTATTCTTATAAAAGTCAAAGAATACCTAGAAATAAAAAGAGATTATGTAGTAACAATTTGAAGATACATAATCTGACAGTTTTATCACCATATCTGTACTCTTACAAAAGAAGAAATTGGAAAAATCTAATAATGTCCCTAATCTTTTATCTAATATAAATGGGTTTTTCACCAAAATAAATCATATGAGAGAAAAATTGCTGTTTTTAAGCACATTTTTTTCTAGCTATGCAAAGCAGGTATCAGCCATCATATTCTCATCCTCTCTGAGAAACATCTGTAAATTACTGATATTTTTAAAGACAAATGACAGGATTAGTAGTGTGATACTGGTAATATAAAACATGTCCTAGTATAATTTGTTTTGTTACATTTACTAAAAGTGAAACTTTAACTTGAAGGTTTTAAAACATTAAACAAGGCATTTTTTTGTCTTGTGTTGAATTCTGTTAAATTATCAAAAATAATTAAAGGATCAGTTAACCAAAAAGAAGTTTAAACTCACCATACAGATTTTATTCCAAATGTGTTGATAAACTGGCCATTTTATTTGTTAACCTACCTAGTTTTATAAAATTTTAAAAGCCGTTAAATCAATATAAACCAGAAAACCTAATTTAAGCTGTTTTCTGGTTATTTGTAGTTTGAATTCATTTAATTACAGTCATAATTAAAGCTGTTAAATGCTCACATGCTTTTGAGGTGGAGGCTGCTGATAGGGGGCAGTGTGCTTGTGTTGGCTACGATTAAAAGCAGTATTTCAGTTCCTCTAATGTGTAGACAGGGCCTTAGAGATAAGGTGTTTAATAATTTGGGATATTCATGTTTTAAAGGGAGGTATAAATATTCATATTGGAAAATATTTTCTGGTTTTAAGGATATTCATCAGTACGGATTTAGGTTAATGTTTGAAGCTATGTCAGAGAAACCTGTAGGTTATTTATTTTCTGCAGTGTAATGTGTCACATGGTTGCTATTGTTTTTTTCCTATTGTTACAGCCAATACAGAGTTTTTACTGACTTTCGATTTTTTTTAAGGAATTATGTTATAAACCTTTATAAATGTGAATATGTATTTCATAAGTATTTCAATTGTCTAAATGCCATGTATTTTCAAGCTTGTTCTCTGTTACTCTCAATATCAAGAAAAACCATAAATTTGCCTCTTACCTATCTGCCGTTAATGGTCTTAGTTTAGTTTTCTATTCATTTTTTTTTAAATAATAAAAAATTTTTTGGTGTGGGAACTTCATCTGAAGGCATTTTATACAGTTCTCTACTATTCTTGTACATAGTCATTTTACTATTATTTTAGTATTTAGGGTAAAGATGCCTTAAAATATCTCAATCAGAAATTAGCTCCTAACTTTCTTTATACTTTGTAATATTTAATTTCCATATTATAAAGTAGACATTATTTGTTTGGGTCAAGTAAAAAGCTTTCATTTGATTACTAACCTGAGAATTCACTTTGGTATCTACATCATTTCAGGCTTCTTATAATTTTTTTCTCGTAATTATATAGAAGCTGTTGAAACTTTTTTACTCAATACTGAATGCACAGTAAAGGAGAGTGTCATAGGTAAGTTTTTTTTAAGATAAGCCTTTTAAAACTGTAAAAGGTAAAGTGACTTAGGCTTTTACATTCAGTCATTATAAGAAAATTAATTATTAGAGCAAGATACTATTTATAAATTTGTCATATATATAGTGATTATCACATGCCTTGTTGTCACTTTTACAATAAGCCATTAAACTAGGTTTTATGCTCTCAGTGATCCAGTGTAAAGCATAAAAACGTATTGATGAATTTCTTGAATATGTATTACTCACAGTTTAGGAAAATTTGAATTGCTTTGAAGAGATCCCATTTTCAAGTTCTCATGTTGACTTTTATCTTCAAATTGCCAAACATATTCCAGTATCTACTATATGCCAGGTATTATATTATATGATACTTTATGTCAGCCTAATTTCCCTTTTTTTAAAGGCTTCAGAGACAACCAAAAACATGACACATATAGTGAAGTTTTGTAAATAAATATGTTTATGCTACCAAATGTGAAGCTCTTACATAAACTAAATTAAGTAACTTGTTAGGATTTAACAAGGTTAAGATCCTGACAGTACTGGGTAAATAACAAGATCCTTTCCTCTCCACATTTGGTAGATCTGGCTAGCAGTTGTTGGCTAACATTTAGGAACCTCTCTTGAATGAGCTGTTCTGAGATATTCTGTGTTAAAATGATCTATCCCCTAACGTAAATAATAGTTTGCAGAATAAATATATTATTTAAATTAAAAAATCTGGATAGGTAGTCACTTAAAAGACTAAAAAATATTAGGTTAATTAACACTAACCGCATAAGTTTAATCCTTTTATTCCAGTAACAGAAAACCTGACTCAGTCTTCGCCTTATACGAAGTATTTGTTTATTGCCACTCTTCTTCTGTGGGAATTTTTTTTTTTGGTGGACTTTTTTTTTTTTAAGTGTTTATTGACTGTGTTACAAAATTGCTTCTGTTTTATGTTTTGATTTTTTTATTTTTTGGCCATGAGGCATGTGGGATCTTAGCTCCCCCGCCAGGGATGGAGCCCTGTGTTGGAAGGTGAAGTCTTAACCACCGGACAGGCTCTGGGACATACTTTTCTATACATGTTCCACACTCTGTGCACTCCTTGGTTTTGTGTTAGCTACTTAATTGTGTCCAACTCTTTGCAACCCCAGGGACTGTAGCCCGCCAAGCTCCTCTGTCCATGGGGTTTCCCAGGCAAGAATACTGAAGTTGGTTGCCATTTCCTTCTCGGTGGATCTTCCTGACCTAGGAGTCGAACCTGAGTCTCTTACATCTCCTGCATTGGCAGGCAGATTCTTTACCATCAGTGCCACCTGGCCAACATGGGGACTTGCTCCTTCACTAAGGCATGAAATCCTTCCATTCACTGTAACCCCTTGTGCTGAAAACATGTGTCCCAAGGTGTCTCGGGACTATCTCCTTGGTTAGGACAGTTTTTATAATTTCAAATGTATATACTGTACATAAATGTTAAACAGGTCTGAGTGTTTTATATCAATATGACTCATATTTTGGGAGGTATATGCTGGAGCTGAAGTGGTTAGATGATAGAATTGCTTTGAAAGTAGAAGTGTCCAAATTTGGGCTCTCATATTGAAGGTGGGAAAGCCTGTTTATTTTATATTCCATGAAGACAAAAAATTAAGTAGAACTTTCCCATAGGACAGTAACTGTCGTTTGTTTAATTACAACATACCTACTTCATGGTATGTATGTTGTACATACATACATGTACAACAATATTACAGTTAATTTCTTAGTGAAAACCATAATGCAATTCTTAAACAATTGTAGGTTCATAATCTTTTACCAGTCTCTCTCACAACCTGGTACACTTTTTTTTTTTTTACTTGGAGGATAATTACAACATGTACCATGTGATGGTTTTTGCCATACATTGACATGAATCAGCCATGGGTGTACATGTGTCCCCCATCCTGAATCCCCCTCCTACCTCCCGATCCACCCTATCCCTCTGGGTAGTCCCAGAGCACCAACTTTGAGTGCCCTGCTTCATGCATTGAACTTGCACTGGTCATCTGTTTTACATATGATAATATACATGTTTCAATGCTATTCTCTCAAATCATCCCACCCTTGCCTTCTCCCACAGAGTCCAAAAGTATCTGTGTCTCTTTTGCTGTCTTGCATGTAGGGTCATCATTATCATCTTTCTAAATTCCATATATATGTGTTAATATACAGTATTGGTGTTTCTTTTTCTGACTTCACTCTATATAATAGACTGCAGTTTCATCCACCTCATTAGAACTGACTCACAGGTATGTTACTTTTTATAACTAAGTAGTATTCTATTGTGTATATATACTACAACTTCCTTATCCATTCATCTGCCAATGGACATCTAGGTTGCTTCCATGTCCTAGCTATTGTGAACAGTGCTGCAGTGAACATTGGGGGGTACATGTGTCTTTCAATTCTGGTTTCCTCCGTGTGTATGCCCAGTAGTGGGATTGCTGGGTCGGATGGCAGTTCTATTTCCAGTTTTTAAGGAATCTCCACACTATACTCCATAGCGGCTTGTCATATATAACAAGGTAACTACAGTGGATAACTGAACTGTCTAATTGGAATTTGCTAAAAGAGTAGAACTCAAAAGGTTTCATCCAAAAAATAAAAATATATGAGGTGATAGATGTGGTAATTAACTAGATGAGAGGAATTCTTTCACAGTGTATACATATTTATATTAGATCATTTCAATGTACATTTCAATTATCTTGCCAATTCTGTCCTTAATTAAGCTGAAAAAAATTATGCAAGGAAAAAGAATGTAAGGTTTGATTCTAGGGCATCCCGTAATGGCATTAAGAATGAGATCACTTGAGTTTAATAAAAATTGTTGTGAAATAGGATGGTTTTTTGTTTTTAAAAATGCTCTTTATGTAATTGTTGGGGTAGCTTAATTTCTCAAATTCAGAAAGTTTTCAAACCAGTTTTTGAGGCAAAGGGTCTGTAATTTCATATCAGAATTTGACAGCTTCAGAATAAACATTCAATAAGTAATGCAATATCAAAAGTGAACACTACTTACGGTATGAGAAATGAGCTGTGTCCATTTTTAACATCCAATTTAAAAATATGGATTGTTAGAAATAAATATTGGATGTATTTTGTCATCACATGGTTTTAAGTGTACATCAAGACACCTGCATTATCCACTAACGCCCCCCCACGACCACACCGAAGAACTTCTTTGTCATTTTGCATTTACAAAAAGGAGGAAAATACAGATTTCCGGTTTGCACTTTCCTGACCCCTGTGTCTATGATGGCAGAACAACCCAACTCAGCTAGACTACCTTGCCTAACATGAGATTAAGAAATCTGACTGATTAGAGCAATGCTTCAAAGCCACCTGTCTCCCCCTCAAAAAAACCAAACAGGACACCTCTCCAGCTGCACTGGGTAAAGGTAAGGCTGCTGCTGCTGCTAAGTCGCTTCAGTCGTGTCCGACTCTGTGCGACCCCACAGACGGCAGCCCACCAGGCTCCCCCGTCCCTGGGATTCTCCAGGCAAGAACACTGGAGCGGGTTGCCATTTCCTTCTCCAATGCATGAAAGTGAAAAAGTGAAGTCGCTCAGTCGTGTCCGACTCTTAGCGACCCCATGGACTGCAGCCTACAAGGCTCCTCCATCCATGGGATTTGCCAGGCAAGAGTACTGGAAAGGTAAGGCAGCTAGCATTTAAGTGCCAGTTTTGTTTCATGAACTTCATTTACTTAAGTCCTGTGATTCTTAAGCCCCTAGATTATTACCTCAAGAGATCTGAAGGGGCTTACCCGATGGCTCAATTGTAAAGAAACCGCATGTAAAGCCGAAGATTCGGAGTCACGGGTTCGATCCTGGGTGGGGAAGATCCCGAGCAGGAAGAAATGGCAATTCAGTCCAGTAATCTTACCCGGAGAATCCCATGAACAGAGGAGCCTGGCGGACGCAAAAGAGTCGGACACGACTGAGCCAAACAACATAAGATATCTGTAGATGACCAAACAACAGTCCTGCATTTAATTAGGTTTTTAGCACTACAACACGCTCCTGCTCTATCAGCGCAATTTAAAGTAGCTACCCTTTAAGAAGTTGGGGCTTGATAGGTTAAAAATCCCTCCTGTCCCGCCGCTGTAAGGTAAACAGTATCAGGTATTCAGGTGTCATTCTCTTATTGGGTCTCCAAATTGAGTGGAGAAAGCTGAGGGCATAGGGCGGGTCGGGCCGGGCCGGGCCGGGCCGGGGTGGTGGGGGGCGGTCACCTTGGAGGAGGCGGGGCCGGCCCTTTGTGGTCCCTCCCATCTGGTCTTTGCTTCCGGGGCGGTCGTGCCGGCCACGTCGCCGTCAGGCTAGGCTCGCCAGCCAGGCAGTGGATGGTGGGAGCCAAGATGGCGGCCGCCGCAGCCGCAGCCAGTATCCGAGAGAGACAAACAGGTACCAGCTTACTCCCTTCTCTGCGGTTTTGTGCTTGAGGACATCTTCCTCAGCTTATCGCCCTCACTCGGTCGCGTTGCGTGCAGCTCGAAAACGGACCTCAGAGTTTAATCCAGCTCTCAGGGCATCGAAAACCCCTCCCCTTTTGAGTTTTTAGGGAAGAGATTTCATTAGCTTGAGAAGTCGGCCCTCTGATGTGGTACTGGAGAAGGGGCTTTAGGGGTGAGCGGGTTACTACGGTCCTGCTCTTTTGTCTTTCCTACTGGGTCTCAGAAAGCCGTAGCGACAAGATCTGGCCCCTGGCATTTCCCGCCCTTTGTTGCCATCTATGAGGTCTTCGCGTTTGTTTCTGTGCGTGGTTCGGTTCTCTCTCATTTTATTTTATTTTTTATTTTATTTTTTGGTTCTCTCATTTTAATGTTGAGAGTTTCATCTTTCCGTCCTACCACTACAATTACAAAATTTAAATATTCTTTTCAGAGCAGGTTCCAGTCTGCCATTTCTCTCCTGTGAACTAATCTGAAGAGAGATGCCTAGATAATGATTTCCACCCTTAGCATGCTGGGATGGGATGTAAGAATAGCAAAACGAATGAATGCCTTTCCTATTACTTGGTAGACCAGTGTTTTTAAACAATGCATTATTAGTTTCATGTTTAGTAGAACATGCTTATATACTTTCCATTTACACCGTGAAGGTATGAGTAAAAAAAAAATACTGCTTCTGCACTTTTTTTTCCACCTTAGATAATGTTAGTTTTGTCATATTTTTTGAAACTTTGTTGACAACTTGGTTTACACCTGTTAGATAAAACTAATAGTTTATACCTGTTCGCTAATTGTCTTGATAGTTGTCAAACCATTAATTCTGAGGAGCTAACAGAAATAAGGCATCAAGAATTTTCAAGTTGAAAGTTGTGTCTCTTGTAGTTAAGTTCTTCTGCATATAAATCTGAGTAGGAATATAACTGGTTACAATTAATATGGCCTACAGAAAGGATTTTGGCTATACTTGATTCCTTCCTTTGAAATTCAAAGAAACAATTAGTAATAGATTTCTGTCTGCTACTGACACATTGCATAACGAGCTCTTAAATTCCTGTTCACCTTCATTTTTTTCCCCACATTACCAGGAGTGATCATGTCACATACTTGCTCAAAATCCTCTTGCAGCCTGGGGCTTCCCAGGTGGCTCAGAGTTGTAGAATCCACATGCCCAGTTCAGTCCCTGGGTGGGCTAGATCCCCTGCAGAAGGAAATAACAACCCACTCCAGTATTCTTGCCTGGGAAACCCCATGGACAGAGGAGCCTGGTGGGCTACAGTCCATGGGGTTGCAAGAGTCAGACATGACTTGGTGATTAAACAGCAGCAACAACTCTAGCAGCTTCTCATTTCAGTCATGGTAAAAGCCACAGGTGGTCTACAAAGCCCTATATGATCTGCTTTCCACTCAATTTTCTGACTCACTTGCTAATTACTCTCTCCTTTCCTTGAACACACCAGAATGCACTTCAGAGCCTTTCCTTTTTCTGAAATACTACCTTCAGAGAGATCTATATGGCTCACTTCCTCACCTTTGGGATTTTCCTCAGATGTTGCTTCTCAGGACGCCTCTCCTGACTAAACTACACCACAACCATCTCTTCTACCTGTCGTCTCTGTTTTTCTCCATAGCATTTATCGTAATCCCACATACCACATGTTTTACTTGCTATCTTTCTCCCCCCAACTAGAATGAAAGCTGCTTAATGAGAAGTAATTTTGACTGAATGTTTTGTTTAGTGCCAATAGCTGGAGCAATGTCTGGCAGATGGTATAAACACTCACTAAACATTTGTTGAGTGAATAGTAAGTGTAGTTGATTGTATAGTGAATGAAGAATGCATTCCAGGTAAGGATGAAACTGTATTAGCAAAGTCTAGGACTGCAGATAGTATGTTTGGTCTTTTCAGTTAAAAGCAATGAATTTAAGCCTTTAGAGAATTACTCTAATGAAAGTAAAATTGTTATTATTTAGTTGCTTAGGTGTGTCTGACTCTTCTGTGACACCCCCACTGTACTGTAGCCCACCAGGCTCCTCTGTCCATGGGATTTCCCAGTCAATACTGGAATGGGTTGCCATTTCCTCCTCCAGGGAATCTTCCCAACTCAGGGATCAAACCCACATTTCCTGCATTGGCAGGCAGATTCTTTGCCACCAGGGAAGCCCAAAATACATCCTTATATATTCTTGAGCATAGACTATTTACTTTATTAACAACTCCATGGTGTCAGAATCCCTGTTAACAAGTTAACCAAGGCTTACAATTGGGGAAATTCACCATGATGGAGGTGAGAAGGCAAATGTGGGAATATCTGCTGACATGGGCTGCTTTCCATTAGTGAAGGCCTTCTGGAGAACACCATGCACCTGAAACTCATATGTAACCCAGGCTGTGAATCTTCTTAGTAGTCCTCTGTTAAAGTGAAATATTATAACACCTGTGAGCTTCTGCAGTAGGTCCAAATTATTGGCAATCTGTATTATTGTCTGGATATAAGGTACAAGCATTTTACCAAAACACCATCTCTATATCTCTGTACATATAAATATATTTATCACTGAAGTGCAATCTCCTCTTTTTACCTGCCTCCAGAAATAAGCATTTAGAAGTTTTTCTAGTGAGTTAAGATGGTGTAAATTGATACCCAGGTGATTTGAGTATTATAAACTCCTCTGGTAGGTGTTTAGGTTGTAGATTATTCTGTATTAATAAAACCTGATTCAAATGCTTTTTAAAAATCAACCAGGTAGATTTTAGGGTTCCCAGTCATTTAATAAGCTACCCTCCCTTGAATATTGGCAATCTCAGTTTCATCTGAAAGTATTGTTGTTGTTGTTCAGTTGCTAAGTCATATCCCACTCTTTGCAACCCCGTGAACTGCAGCAAACCAGACTTCCCTGGCCTTCACTATCCCCCGGAGTTTGCTCAAGCTCATGTCCATTGAGTCGGTGGTGCTGTCCAACCACCTCAGTCTTTCCCAGCATCAGGGTCTTTTCCAGTGAGTCGGTTCTTCACATCAGGTGGCCAAAGTATTGCAGCTTCAGCTTCAGCATCAGTCCTTCCAGTGAATATTCAGGGTGGAATTCCTTCAGGATGAACTGGTTTCATTTCCTTGCTGTCCAAGGGACTCTGAAGTCTTCTCCAGGACCACAATTTGAAAACATCAGTTATTCATTACTCAGTCTTCTTTATGGTACAATTCTCATATCTGTACATGACTAGTGGAAAAACCGTAGCTTTGACTAGATGGATCTTTGTCAGCAAAGGGATATCTTTGCTTTTTAATACACTATCTAGACTTGTCATATCTTTCCTTCCAAGGAGCAAGCGTCTTTGAATTTCATGGCTGCAGTCACCATCCTTAATGATTTTGGAGCCCCCAAAAGAGAAAATCTGTCACTGCTTCCACATTTTCCCCTTCTGTTTGCCATGAAGTGATGGGACTGGATACCATAATCTTAGTTTTTTTAATGTTGAGTTTTAAGCCAGCTCTTCTACTCTCTTCTTGTCACCATCATCAAGTGGCTCTTTAGTTCCTGTTCGTTTTCTACCATTAGTGTGGTGTCATCTGCTTATCTGAGGTTATTGATATTTCCCCTGGCAACCTTGATTCCAGCTTGAGCTTCATATAGCCCAGCATTTCACGTGATGTACTCTGCATATAAGTTAAATAAGCAGGGTGACAATATGCAGCCCTGACGTAGTCCTTTCTCAGTTGGAACCAGTCCATTGTTCCGTGTCCCTTTTTAGCTGTTGCTTTTTGACCTGCATACAAGTTTCTCAGGACACAGGTAAGGTGGTCTGCCCCTCCCATCTCTTTAAGAATTTTCTACAGTTTGTTGTGATCCACACAGTCAAAGGCTTTAGTATAGTCCATGAAGCAGAAGTAAATGTTTTTCTGGAATTCTCCTGCTTTTTCTCTGACCCAGTGGATGTTGGCAATTTGATCTCTGGTTCCTCTGCCTTTTCTAAATCCAGTTTGTACATCTGGAAGTTCTTGGTTCACATGCTGTTGAAACCTAGCTTGAAGGATTTTGAACATGACCTTGCTAGCTTGTGAAATGAGTGCAGTTGTGCAGTAGTTTGAACATTCTTTGACATTGGCATTCTTTGGGATTAGAACGAAAACTGACCTTTTCCAGTCCTGTGGCCACTGCTGAGTTTTCCAAATTTGCTGACACTTTGCAGCACTTTGATATCATCTTTTAGGATTTGAAATAGTTCAGTTGGAATTCCATCACCTCCTCTAGCTTTGTTCATAGTAATGCTTCCTAAGGCCCACTTGACTTCACATTTCAGGATGTCCGGCTCTCGGTGAGTGACCACACCATCGTGGCTGTCTGGGTCATGAAGATCTTTTTTGTATAGTTCTTCTGTGTGTTCTTGCCATCTCTTCTGCTTCTTTAGGCCCTTAAAGTTTCTGTCCTTTATTGTGCCCATCTTTACATGAAATGTTCCCTGATATCTTCAGTTTTCTTGAAGAGATCTTAAGTTTTTCCCATTTTGTTGTTTTCCTCTGCTGCTTTGCACTGTTCATTTAAGAAGGCCTTGTTCAGTTCAGTTCAGTTCAGTCGCTCAGTTGTGTCTGACTCTTTGCGACCCCATGAATCGCAGCACGCCAGGCCTCCCTGTCCATCACAAACTCCTGGAGTTTACTCAAACACATGTCCATCGAGTTGGTGATGCCATCCAGCCATCTCATCCTCTGTCATCCCCTTCTCCTCCTGCCCCAGATCCCTCCCAGCATCAGGGTCTTTTCCAATGAGTCAACTCTTTGCCAAAGTACTGGAGTTTCAGCTTGAGCATCAGTCCTTCCAATGAACACCCAGGACTGATCTCCTTTAGGATGGACTGGTTGGATCTCCTTGTAGTCCAAGGAACTCTCAAGAGTCTCCTCCAACACCACAGTTCAAAAGCATTAATTCTTCGGTGCTCAGCTTTCTTCACAGCCCAACTGTCACATCCATACATGACCACTGGAAAAACCATAGCCTTGACTAGATGGACCTTTGTTGGCACAGTAATAGATGAAGCATGAGCTGGAATCAAGATTGCCAGGAGAAATATCAATGATCTCAGATATGCAGATGACACCACCCTTATGGCAGAAAATGAAGAGGAACTAAAAAGCCTCTTGATGAAAGTGAAAGAGGAGAGTGAAAACATTGGCTTCAAGCTCAGCATTCAGAAAACTAAGATCGTGGCATCTGGTCCCATCACTTCATGGGAAATAGATGGGGAAACAGTGGAAACAGTGTCAGATTTTATTTTCTTTGGCTCCAAAATCACTGCAGATGGTGACTGCAGCCATGAAATTAAAAGATGCTTACTCCTTGGAAGGAAAATTATGACCAACCTAGATAGCATATTAAAAAGCAGAGACATTACTTTGCCAACAAGAAGGCCTTGTTACCTCCTTGCTATTCTCTGGAACTCTGCATTCAGCTGAGTGCATCGTTTTCTTTCTCCCCTGCCTTTTGTTTCTCTTCTTTCTAAGCTACTTCTAAGGCCTCCACAGACAACCACTTTGGCTTCTTCCATTTCATTTCCTTGGGGATGGTTTTGGTCATTGTTTCCTGTACAGTGTTACAAACTTCATTCCATAGTTCTTCAGGCACTCTATCTGATCAGATCCTTTAGATCTATTTGTCATCTCACTCTGTAATCATAAGGGATTTGATTTAGATCATACCTGAATGGCCTACTGGTATTCCTTACTTTCTTCAGTTTAAGCCTGAATTTTGCATTAAGCTGCTCATAATCTGAGCTACAGACAGCTCCAGGTCTTGTTTTTGCTTACAGTATAAAGCTTCTCCTCTTTGGCTGCAAAGAATATAATTCAGTCTGATTTTGGCATTGACATCTTGTGATGTCCGTATGTAGAGTCGTCTCTTGGGTTGTTGGAAGAGAATGTTTTCTGTGACCAAAGTGTTCTCTTGACAAAACTTTTTGCCTTTGTCCTTCATTTTGTACTCCAAGGCCAAACTTGCCTGTTATTCCAGATCTCTCTTGACTTCCTACTTTTGCATTCCAATCCCCTGTGATGAAAAGGGCATCTCTTTTTGATGTTATTTTAGAAGATCTTGTAGGTCTTCATAGAATCATTCTACTTCAGCTTCTTTGACCTTAGTGGTTAGGGCATAAACTTGGATCACTGTGATGTTGAATGGTTTGCCTTGGAAATGAACCGAGATCACTCTGTCGTTTTTTAGATTGCACCCAAGTACTGCAATTCGAACTCTTTCATTGAGGGCTACTTAGTGTCTTCTTAGGGATTCTTGGCTACAGTAGTAATTAAATGGTCATCTGAATTATATTTGCCCATTCCCATCCATTTTAGTTCACTGATTCCTAAGATGTCAGAGTTTATTGTTGTCATCTCCTGCTTGACCACATCCAATTTACCTTGATTCATGTACCTGATATTCCAGGTCCTATGCAATATTGTTCTTTACAGCATCAGACTTTACTTTCACCACCAGACACATCCACAGCTGAGTGTCATTTCTGCTTTGACCCAGCCTCTTCACTCTTTTGGAGCTATTTCTTAGCTCTTCCCCAGTAGCATGTTGGACACCTACCAACCTTGGGGACTCATCTTCTGGCATCATATTTTTTTGCCTTTTCATACTGTTCATGGGGTTTTCACGGCAAGAATACTGGAGTGGTTTGCCATTCTCTGGTGGACCATAATTTGGCAGAACTCTCCACATTAACTTGTCTCTCTTGGGTAGCCCTGCATGGCATGGCTCATAGCTTCATTGAATTATGCAAGCCCCTTCGCCACAACAATGCTGTGATCCATGAAGGGGACATAAAAGTATAGCAAGATTTTAGTTTTTCTTAGAAAACATTTCTGCTGCTGCTGCTAAGTCGCATCAATCGTGTCCGACTCTGTGCGACCCCATAGATGACAGCCCAACAGGCTCCTCTGTCCCTGGGATTCTCCAGGCAAGAACACTGGAGTGGGCTGCCATTTCTTTCTCCAGTGCATGAAAGTGAAAAGTGAAAGTGAAGTTGCTCAGTGGTGTCCAACTCTTCGTGACCCCATGGACTGTAGCCTACTAGGCTCCTCTGTCCATGGGATTTTCCAGGCAAGAGTACTGAGTCTGCTGTAAATCATGAACAGAAGAGCGATAAAAACCACAAAATGCTATAACCTGTAGAGTGTAACTTCTGTGATTATAGAATTGTATATTTTTTAATCAGGGTTTATCAGTTACCTACCACATCTATAGGAAAGTCTCACTAGTGGATCTGACAGGATAAATTTGCCATAGAATGCACTCCAGGACAGCTTAAAAATAGAACTACTGTATGAAGGTTTTGAACCAACTAAATATAGATGATTTTTATTTCTATCAATACTGATCTTTTTAAAAGTAATGTATATATGTATTTTTGACTGTACTGGGCCCTCATTGCTGCATGGACTTTTCTCTAGTTGCAGAGATTGAGGGTTGCTCTTCATTGCAATGTGTGGGCTTCTCATTGTGGTGGCTTTTCTTGTTACAGAGCACGGACTCCTAGGATGCACAAGCTTTACTACTTGGAGTACATGAGCTCAGTAGTTAGCGATTCCCCAGGTCTCAAATCACAGGCCCAGTAGTTACGATGCATGAGCTTAGTTGCTCCATGGTGTATGGCATCTTCCTGGACCAAGGTTTGGACCCATGTCTCCTGCACTGGCAGGCAGATTCTTTACTGCTGAGCTACTAGGGAAGCCCATCAATACTGATCTTAATCTGTTTGTTTAGCCACACAATAAACAGACAACAGCACCAGTTTATCTATTGAGGCCACTGCAAGTTCATGATTGACAGGATTTTTTTTTGCATCTACATAAAATATAGTGTGGTATCATCAGGAGACATGGAAAAGTCTTCTTCCTGAACATTTTTCATGTTTTCATGTGGAAACAGATACTTAGCGCATGTTAGAAAATCTTCTAGACACCTGCCTTTTAGCTGTTGATGAAACTGTCTTACAAAGTCATTTGATTAATCAGTTTTTCCAGAGTGATTTGTGCATTTTGTTTTGAAGTAATAAGTAATAAATGTGGGAGGAAGTGAAATCACAGACATTGGTAATATTTAATAAAACTGTTTTCATTTCCAGTGGCTTTGAAGCGTATGTTGAATTTTAATGTGCCTCATGTTAAAAATAGCACTGGAGAACCAGTATGGAAGGTAAGAGACTTTTATTTTAATGGAGATTCTTTCTCTCAGCCCTTATTGGTGGTGATGGAAGGGATTTCTTGTTAATACAAACAGTAACACATTTTAGTTGTAATGCATGAATATTTGCTTTTATTTAACATGGCTTCTTAATGTGAATCTTTTTTTTTTTAATTGAAGCATAGTTGACTTGCAATATTGTGTTAATCTCAGGGGTACAGGAAAGTGATTGTTATATACAGAGATTTCTTTCAAATTATTTTCCATTATAGGTTATTACAAGATATTGAATGTAGTTCCCTGTGTTATATGGTAAATGCTTGTTGTGTATCTGTTTTATGTATATTATTAATAGTTTGTGTCTGTTAATTCCCTCTTTTTCTTCAAAGAGATTATAATGCAATTGATTTGGTTTAAAATTTATTAGATTATAGCCACTTTATACTTCTCTCTTTCTACGAATTAAAAGCAAATCAACTTGGTTACAGTTTGGAGTGTTTTGAAAACTTTTATGATTCCCCATAAGTCCTTTGGGTTAACACTAATAAAGGTGATTAAAATCATCTATATTGAATTTACAGTTTAAGCTTTAGCAGGTTCCCTCATTTTCCTCTTCCTTCCTGTTTATTTGCGGTCATCTTCCTATTTCCCTTTGCAATACTTACTATTTCTAGTGCCTATATTGAGCATATGAATTAAATAACTTGAAAATTTATGGGGTTCAGATTTGTGTCAAATTCTTTCCCTACCCATCACTTCTGTTATCACAAGATTAATAATATGGTGTATTGAGGTGTAAAGAAGAATTTGAATTCTGCAACATCCAACCTTTTGTAACTAGAGCAGGAAGATTTTTATAAATATGTCTTTGAATTTGCTAAGCATTAGTTTTGAGAGTAACTACTTTTTGAAGGTGAGAGTCGCTTAGTTGTGTCCAACTCTTTGTTACCCCATGGACAATACAGTCCATGGAATTCTCCAGACCAGAATACGGGAATGGGTAGCCTTTCTCTTCTCCAGGGGATCTTCCCAACCCAGGGATCGAACCCAGGTCTCCCGCATTGCATGCAGATTCTTTACCAGCTGAGCCACAAGGGAAGACTGATTTTTACTTCTCTTTTTTTAGAAAGGATATATGTGAACTGGATAGGGGAGTGTATCTGAGTTTACTATATGTTTAAAGTCCTTTATTATAGCTTAAGATATAATAAGCTATATCTTAGTATAGTCTCTAGTATGTTATAGTTTCCAGTATGTTTTTTAACCTAGAAAAAAGTACTTTATAAGAAGAATTTACATAATAATTTACCTTAACCAGAGTAATAACACTTCTAAAGAATGAATTACTAGGTAAATGGACATTTTGGTAAATAATTGTGAAAAATATTAAATTGAGGTAAGTATAAGAATTTAGTATATTAAAATAAAATGTACTCAGACTTCCCTGGCGGTCCAGTGGTTAAGACTGTGCTCCCACTGCAGTGGTCTCGGATTCAATCCCTGGGTGGGGAACTGACAGCCCAGTGTGGCAAAAATAAAATAAAATGTACTTCAACAGTATCTTAATAAAGGGTTCTCTATTGACTGTTCATTGATAATTATGTTTTAAAAACACGTGACTCTTTTGTTTTTAACTAGGTGCTCATTTATGACAGATTTGGCCAAGATATCATCTCCCCTTTGCTATCTGTGAAGGAGCTGAGAGACATGGGAATAACTCTGCATCTGTGAGTTTTAACATATTTCTAGAAATGACATTTGTTTTCAAATACATTGTTAACAAATATTAGCCACCCAGAAATCAAATTCCTAGGGTTGTTTATTAAGAAAATAATATTAGGTTATAGTGCTTGTATATAGAAAACAACATTCTTTCCTCTTCTCTTAAACCTTTTATTTCCAAAGGAAAAAATAATCCTCAGTCTGAGAATTTAAATTTTCTCTTTTGTGTCTTTTCCTACAGATTGGTTTGCTTTCTTATGTAAAGGAAAGGAACTGGTTGTCTGAAGGTCTCTTTCAGCTTTGAAATTTTTTTATTCCTTTAATTGACATACTCTTTTTATAAGGACAGTTCAATAATTGTGATTATTAATAGTAGGAGGAATATCAGCCTTGCTTGATGCTTATATTTTCTCTCTCTGAATGGGTCCTGTATTTATGTCATATATAGGACTTATTTTTAATGTTTGTGATTGTAATTATACCTGTTCCTACTCTTGATCTGTGTTGTCACATTATTTTAGGTAGAAAGAAATAGAAAACATATTTTTAATTTCAAAGAATCACCCCCAATTCCTAATTGGATTTACTTTCCTCCCTTTTAAAGATGAGCAGTGATTCAGTTGTAAATATTTTATGATGTCTGATGACAGGTGGAGCTTTCTGTTTATTATTCTTTGTAGTTACACTAATACTTAGGCTTACTATGTTATTTGGCTGTCAAAGTGGTCATATATGAAAGTAAAATAAGTACAGTTATCAAGTAAAACTATAGTTCAGTGAGGGATTAAAAAAAAACACTTTTTTAAAAGAGGAATATCTAAATTGGTATATCTTTAATATGAAAAATTTAAGTAACTAGGAAATAATGACAGTCAATCTCCAAAGGGACTTTTTATGTTGTCTTCTTAACCACTGAATTTATTTGATTATATTCCTTATGATATGACTGGTAAAGCAAATAAATTGCGTTACTTTGCATACTTAACCTAATGGAACATTTAGAGAGGACTATATTCTTGAATAGCTACTAATACTTTTATGTACTGAAGGAGTCCAATTTTATGACATTCTAACCTATTTGCATTTTGTTTTTTTAGGACATTATCAGTTTTCATTCTGTGATACTCTAATATGTTGAATTATAACATGCTCTTATTGGGAATGTGATTTAGATTTCCAATGAGTAGCATATCAGAATCTGGTTAAATTCTTAAATTCTTCAGTTTTATATTAAATATTTGTTGTAAATTAATAGACTATTACATTGATTCTAAAAAATAGTTTTAGTTTTTAATATTTATGAAATTAGAGTCTATCTTATTAATGCCATGACATAGTTTAATGAAGTCTATCTTATTAATGCCATGACATAGTTTAATGGGCACAAGTTTTCTGTCTGTTTAAATAATACATTTTAAAATTGATAGCACCTTAGGTTTGATGAAATATAATATTTGACAGATTTTTCCTTTCATTTTTATGTCAGACTTAAAGTACACATCTATTGTTGGTGAGTTGTAATGCTTATAACCTGAACTGAAGTTAAGCTTTATGCCATCCTTGAAAATGATGGTGTGTTTTAAGCATTGGTTATTTTTGCTGCCTTATTGTTTAAGGCAGCAAATGAATTTTTATTTTATTTTATTTTACAAATTAAAAGACTAAAGTTTGTAGCGTTTGAGTGATTGTCCCATAATTGTATAGGTAATTAATTGCAGAGTTGTGGACAGATTGCCTGACCACTTATGCTGGGCTGTTTGTCTACTGAACCATAGTGGCTCAGAAATAGTGACTAACAAAAGCGAAGCCTCAATACTCTTAAAAGAGTAACAAGATATTCTGCCAGTTGAGAGTTGTGTGTTCTTGCTGCATACATGTTGCTATTGACATGAGAACATGAAAAGATTATTAATATATAGCTACTCTGGTAAATTGCTGTGCACCCTGTGTCTGACTGTTCTTCCTTTTTTTTGCTGGAGAATATTTCATCAGTTACTATAAATAATCTGCAAGTTGATTTAAGCTAATTTGTAGAAAATAGTAATTACAGGTTTCCAGATCATGAAAAGGTGGTTGTAGCCTTTTAGATAGTTGGATAGTCAGGGTAATGCGACAGCAACCAATGGCTGCCAGCACATTATAATCCTTTTGATGTTAGCAGCAGCCAGACATACGGAAAGAAGTGGCAGCATGGGCCTCTTTGACTCTCTTCTTCATAGAAGGATGACTGAAATACTTGTATATGTAAAAGGATATATGTAGAAGATTGTATATGGGATATTGCTTACAGAAGGATGACTGGAATATTGTAGAAATAGAATATTTCTCTTTTTTCCTGATATAAATGTGGTAAAATCTTACAGCAGTAAAGACATTTTGTCATTCATTTGCTGTTGGGATATTTGAATGATTATACTCCCTGAATTGTAAAAGAAAAAGCTATCAGGTTGTACAGTCTATGAGATGCTTAGCTGATCTCTTATGCATTCTCATGAAGCAATAAATAGAATGGTATATGTTGTCTTAAAGATTTAAGGAAGCATTCATATACCTTTCATTTAAAATATATATTTGATTTTATTTATAGCTAAATGTTTCATCGCTTCTAAAGATTCTAAAGATGGTTCCAACTTTCTGTTTTCTCTCACTCAGAGAATAGCAGTTTCTTCCCACTTACCTCTTCCCACCATATTTCTAAGAAAAATGGGAATAAAATTGATTTTGAATGTGTATTAGTTCTCATTCAGAGAGAATATTGGTAGAAGAAACTCTTGACCGTAAGAGGCATTAGAAGTAAAGTGATTGGAGTAGAAGAAATTAAAACTGAGATTAGGATCTTACTAATAAATAATATTAACATTGATATAAGAAGAAAGCTGGGTTAAATGATTAATTGCAGTAAGAGCTTTTAGAGTACGGGTCACTGTCCTTGAACTGATAAACTTCTAGTTTGAGAAGTACTGTTTTTAACTATCTTTTTAGATAAGTGATTAAGAAAAAAGTAAATTTTATATTCTTTACATCTCATAGGCTTTTGCACTCTGATCGAGATCCTATTCCAGATGTTCCCGCAGTGTACTTTGTAATGCCAACTGAAGAAAATATTGACAGAATGTGTCAGGTAACATGAGCTCTTATTTTCTCGATTCTTGAAGGTGGAAACTTTTTTTTTTTTTAATTTTTAAGATGTCCATTGTGAAAAATCAGAAAGTTCCTTACCTAATTTCCCACTTTGATTTTTGAGACTATCTTTGAATGTTCTGTAGACTGAAAGATTTAAAACTTTTTGACTGATCAAGCATTATATTTATCGAGAAAAACTCTTGCCTTAAGAAGCAGAATACCTAAATCTATTAGCTTTAATATAAGAATAGAAATATAATTCTGAGAGTAGGAGGTCCAAGTTGGTACAGCAGCTCTGTTAGACAAAGATTCAGGTCTCTGGTATCTTTTTGACCTATCGTCTTTAGTTTGTCATTTTCCATTGTCTTGGTTGTTGCTTCACATATACAAAGTGGTAGCTGCAATTTTAGATATCACATCTATGTGATATAGGCAAGAAGAAGGGAGAAATGGACTATGATAGCCCTGACTATTGATTTTGATCAAGAAAACTGAGCTTTCCCAGAAACTCCCAGAAGACTTTGGTTTATGTCTCATTGCATAGAATTAACATCAGGGGAGGTCACAAAAGTTAAGCTTTAGATGAGTGTTTTGCCACCCCCAAATAAAATCTTTTTTCTTTTAGCAAGGAAGAAGGGGAAATAGATATTGGATAGGTACCTAACAGTGTCTGCAGTAAGTCACAAGCTCTTTACTTGTTGACTGTTGAATCAAATTTCTGTTTGTTTGTGAAGATCACATATTTTGTGTCGTATATAGCTAATAATGCCCAGCTTTCTTTTACCCTGCATAAACCCCGGTTATGCCAATTTTTGAAGAAGTACAGTTTATCAATCCTTTCCTCTTTCCTTGTTTTAAAACAGCTTTATTGAAATATAATTCACCATACAATTAACCCTGTTTGTTTGTTTTTTTAAAAACCAGCAAGACAGATTTTATTTGAGCCTCTGGCATTAGTGCAGAACTGAGCTCAACTCCAAATACAGCAGACACAATCGAGTTGATAGCCGATGGGCAGAGTGAGGGGCTCTATGGATGGGACATTACTAAGAGGAATAATCTGTTACTGAACATTTTCATCACCTTATCTATTATATCCCCGACCCCTGAACCCCCAACCCTAAGGTACTGTTTGTTTCTGTGCATTTGTCCATTCTGCATATTATGAATAGAATCATGTACATTATTTGTTGTATCTCACTTCCTCTTAGTGTAATGTTTTCAAGATTCATCCATACTGTAGTTGTATCAGTACTTTTTTCTTTTTTATTGCTGAATAGTATTCAGTTGTTTGGATATACCAGATTTTAACCATTTATCATGTGGGTTGCTTCCACCTTGTGGCTGTTATAAGTAATGCTTCTGTAAACATTTGTGTACAAGTTTCTGTGTAGACATATGTTTTTATTTCTCCTGTGTCCATGAACACCTAGGAATGAAGCTGCTGCATCAAGTGATAACACCACAGTTAACCTTTTGAGGAATTGCCAGACTATTTTCCAAAGTGGTTGCATCACTTTTTATTCCATCCAGCAGTGTTTGAGGGTTCCAGTTTCTCCAGACCCTTGCCAGCAATTTTTATTATTTGACATTTGATTGTAGCCATTCTAGTGAGTGTAAAATGGCATCTCACTGTGGTTTTGATTTGTATTTCCCTGATGATTTATATTAAACATCTTTACATGTGTTTATTGGCAGTTTGTATCTTTAGAAAAATGTCTATTCATGGTCCTTATTCAGTTTTTAATTTTTTTTTTAACTATTGAGTTGTTAAAGTACTTTATATTTTTGAATCATAGACCTTTATCAAGTATATCATTTGCAGATATTTTCTCCCATCCTGTGGGTTTTCCTTTCACTTTCTTAGTATCCTGTGGAGCATAAAAAAGTTTTACTTTGGCTTTAAACTTAATTTTAAGTTTATTTGTTCTTTAGTTGTTTGTCCTATGGTGTCATATTCAAGAAACAATTGCCAAGTCTCTGTTTTCTTTGAAGATTTTTATTGTTTTGACTCTTGTATTTAAGTCTTTGATACTTCTTGAGTTAGTTTTTATATATACTGTAAGATAGTTGTCCAACTTCATTCTTTTCCCTGTAACTACCTAGTTCTCCCAGCTTCATTATTCTTTCCCCAGTCAACAGTCTTGGCAGCTTTGTCAGAAATTAATTAACAATAAATAAATTGATTTATTTCTGGACTCTTGGTTCTTATTGATCTCTGTGTCTGTCCTTATGCCAGTACCGCACTACCTTTAATTAGTCTTACTTTGTAGCAAGTTTTGAAATTGGGAAGTTGAGTCTTCCAACTTTGTACTTTGTTTTCAAGATTGTTTTGGCTTTTCTGGGTCCTTTGAATTTTCATGGTAATTTTAGGATTAGCTTGTCAATTTCTATACAGAAACCAGCCTGGATTCTGTTAGGGATCTCAGTGACTCTGTAGATCATTTGGAGAGTATTGCCACCTTAACAGTATTAAATGTTCTGATCCATGAGCATGGGGTGTTTTTCCATTTACTTAGATCTTTTAATAATGCTTAGTAGTGTGCAGAATGTAAGTGGTCACTTCTTTCGCTAAATTTATTCCTTTGTATTTTTTAATACTATTTGAGTGGAATTTCTTTGGCTGTGTCGGGGCTTAGTTGAGGCATGCAAGATCTTCGTTGGATCATGGGAGTCTTTTGTTGGGGTGTACAGACTCTCTAGTTGTGGCATGTGGGCTATAGAGAACTCAGGCTTCAGTGATTGTGGCACTCAGGCTTAGTTGCTCTGCAGCATGTGGGATCTTAGTTCCCCGACCAGGAGTCAAACCCACATCCCCTGCATTGCAAGGTGGATTCTTAACCACTGGACCACCAGGAAGTCCTGGAATTGTTTTCTTAATTTCATTTTTAGGATTGCTCATTGCAAGTGTGTATATGCCCAGTTGACTTTTATGTATAGATCTTGTATGCTGCTTTGTTATTCAACTTCATTTGAAATGTCTCTGTCATTCTTTGATCATTTCTTTACTTTCTGACGTAATAAAATATACCAGTCTCGTTTTATACTTCTCTGTCCCAGCCCAAGAATGAACCATCTGTTGGTTGCTTTTTGTGGAAAATGGTATTTAGAAATTGGTGTTTGCCTGGAGAAGGAAATGGCAACCCACTCCAGTATTCTTGACTGAAAAGGTCCATGGACAGAGGAGCCTGGCAGGCTGCAGTCCATGAGGTTACCTGACTGAGCACACATGCATGAAGGTGGAGGGAGATTGGTTGGTAGCAATAAACTGATAGAACTTAAAAAAAAGAAAGAAAGAAATTGGTGTTTGAGCATTGGGTACTCATTGCTGCTAGGATGTCACAGTTCTTAGGCCCTCTCAATGGAAAGAGCTAAGAAATATATGTGTATCAATATTTAATGCTTTATATATTCCTACTTTTCTCTCTAGATAGATAGATGGACAGACAACCTTCATGCTTCAGTTCAGAAGTACAGGATTCATTCTAGCTTTTCCTTTCTCCCGTTACAAATTAATCATTTCTTTCTCTGACAGTAAGAAACATGGCTCCCAATATCCTCAATATAATTACTTACTTATCCATTCTCTCAATTCTCAGTTTTAAACCAATCTCCCAGTCTTCCTTGAAATGCTGCTCTGCTCAGCTACCTCTTACACACAGTCACCAGACTCTTTTCATATTTCAACATTTTCAAAAATCTTATGTATCTTAAAATTGATGGTGTGTTTTGGAAGTTTATTGGCAGCATTAATTCTTCCTTAGTGCTGTGGGAAACAGTGGTGCCTGTTAAAATTGATGGTATGTTAGATTTGAAACCATATGCTTATTTAAATATGAGTTTAAGAAGATAAGTAAATTTGATTTCAGAATTGACATAACTATAAATGATGCTATTTTTGGATGATAACGAAGGAATACTTCTAGAATTGGTCGTTAGAATGATAACATTTCTGTGTACAATCATCGCATGACTAGAACAGTAGAAGGTAGTGTCTACCACATATAATAAGCACTTAAACTATGTAAGAAGGCAGGAATACTGGATTAGGTAGCCATTCCCTTCTCCAAGGAATATTCCCAACTCAGGGATTGAACCCGGGTCTCTTGCATTACAGGCAGATTCTTTACCATCTGAGCCGCCAGACAAACCATTTAAGAACATAGGTACTATGTGTAAGCAGTTTTGTGCACTATTTTAATGAATAGGATTTTATTGATAATATAATATAGCTTTAATTATTAAAATATGTTTCAGTTATACCTGGTAACCAAGTAACCAGCACCTCTTTATAAATTTGTTGTCCTGGGATAATTTTTTCTATCCTTTGTACAACCTGTGTTTTGAATATGTATATTATCCCCAGAAACCTTGCTCTTATTGCATCTAAAAGATTTTTAATTTGTCGTCATCTTTTATACTATCCTGTAAGAATGAAGTATTCATTGTATTCATAGGATCTTCGAAATCAACTCTATGAATCATATTATTTAAACTTTATTTCTGCTATTTCAAGAAGTAAACTGGAAGATATTGCAAATGCAGCATTAGCGGCTAGTGCAGTAACACAAGTAGCCAAGGTAAGAGATTTTGGTTGGCTGACATTTTGTTAATGTAAACTTTAGTAATAATCTGAAACCTTTAGATCAGCATAGATGTCTCATTACAAAAGACCAGAACAACCTAAGAAATAGACTCAAAATACTTCTAGAAAGAGGTTTTGATAATGTAAATTATCTTCAACTTGAACTAGGCAACTTGAACTTGAACTAGTTGAACTAGTTCAACTTGAACTTGAACTAACCAAACTAAAGGAACTTGTTAATTGACTAATTTGAAAGACAAAAATAAAAAGCTGAATCATTTTTTGTCTTAGGCTGGGATTTGTATAATCTTTTTAGCTCAGCTTAGAAATAGCTTGACAGTTGTGTGGTCCTAAATTATACTCAGACTGTTTTGACACTGTTGTGTCTGTAATCACTGTGCTCTTGTTGTTGTTTAGTCACTAAGTTGTGTCTAACTCTTTGCAATGCCATGGACTGTTGTCCACGAGGCCCCTCCGTCTGTGGGATTTCCCAGGCAAGAATACTGGAGTCGGTTGTCGTTTCCTTCTCCAGGAGATCTTCCCGACCCAGGGAATGAACCTGTGTCTCCTGCATTGGCAGGCAGATTCTTTACCATCTGAGCCACACTAGTCACCATACTATCTTCACATATTTTTTTAGTTAGGAGAGGGTATCCAAGGAGGCTGAATTGCATGTTATAAGAAAGAAAGAATTCACAACAGGCCAACAATTCTATATCATAGTGATTTTTTGTCATGTTCAGCTCAATTATAAATAAATCTATAAAATATATTCTTGGTTGTACCCCTGATTTTGTTAGTTTGTTTGTTTGTTTGTTTTCCAGCCCTGTTTTGCCCTTTTCTTTCTTGAATTTGGACAAGGTATAGCTGAAAATTCTGCAAACTGATGTAGGGCAAATAAAAGACTAAAGAACCATGCTTTTAATTCCCATTCTTTAACAGATTTTTCATTCTTAGATAGTCCACTACTACTTCTAACTAGTTCTTGAGGCTTATGTCTTATTATTCTTTCTCTTCCAAAATATATCGTTAGCTTTACATGAAATAATAGGTACATTCTTTTATTTAACTATATTTAACATATCTCAAATAATTTTCTTAGTTTTTCTCCTGATTTGTATTTCTGTAAATACAGATCACAATGTAAAACCAGTTACTATAACTTTCTTAGGAAAGTGTGATTAAAATGAATATAAAAGTTAAAATTGTTTTTCTTCAAAATTGATATCCATTCCTATCCCCACCACAATTTTTAAAAAAATTTTGTATATTCTACTTCCTGAAAATGCTACTGTCCTTGAAAATTTATTGCCTAGTCTTGTTTTCTTGATTGTTTTTTAATGCTAACTTCTCATTTTTGTCCAGTTAGGCAATCTGCAAATGGCATAATTTTTAATTATTGAATATAATTATAACTTTTTAAATTTTACCATTGGTAGATTAAATCAAACTAAATGTGTATTCAATATTATAAAATTGATTTGAAAACCTTTTCTTTTGTTTCTAGGTTTTTGATCAGTATCTCAATTTTATTACTTTGGAAGATGACATGTTTGTATTATGTAATCAAAATAAGGAACTTGTTTCATATCGTGGTATGTAAAAATAAGAATATTGTAATTCATTGTTAACAAAATGAACAGTGTACTGTAAAAGAAAAAAATTGAACATGTTTAGTGCACTCCAAAACCAGCTTTGTTTATAGCACATAAAGAAAACAAGTCTCAAACTGAATTTTGTCACATATAAACAACATTTACTAAATCTCTTTAGTGAAGCTCAGTGAAATGCAAATTATATGACATTTTAGGTACCCCACAGCAACTTGCATGAATACTTCACTCATGGCAAGTAAGATAGTATTTTAGTAGTAGGATTTGGTTAATCTTTTAGTACTTTGATCTATGAAAAAGAAAAAGTTTACTTTGTTTCTCAGTGCGATAGTTTCCAAGTCTGTAAAACAGAAATAATAATAATAATACTATCTACCTCAGAGTTTTTGTGGGAGTTAAATGCTTTCTTGTATGTTAAATGCCTGGAAAAGTTGCTGACATTATTGTAACTGCTCAGCAAAGGTTGATTATGTTGTCAAGGTCAGACAACAGCAGAGAGTCAGCAGCTACTACAGTCCTATTATGGAATGATGTGTAAGTACCATTTTCAAATAGAGATTGTTGTGCTATGCTGTGCGTAGTTGCTCAGTCATGTCTGACTCTTTGCGACCCCATGGACTGCAGTCTGCCAGGCTCCTCTATCCATGGAGATTCTCTAGGCAAGAATTCTGGAGTGGGTTGCCATGCCTTCCTCCAGGGGATCTTTTCCACCCAGGGATCGAACCCAGGTCTCACCTGCATTACAGGCAAATTCTTTACCATCTGAGCCACCAGGGAAGCCCTATTCATGCAGTAGTAGGATTGAGTACTGGCATTTGATCAAATGCTATCTAATCCCCTCTGAAGTTTGTATTCCGGATTTTGGTAAACTGACCATCTCTTAGATGTAGATTAAAATTAACACGTGCACACACACACACACAAAACATCCACACCATGTTTTATTGTGTGTTTTTTTCTTTTTTTTGTGAAAACACTGTGAGATCTACCCTCTTAACATTTTTTTTAAGTATACAATACAGTATTGTTGACTTTGGTACAGTGTTGTATGGCAACTCTCTAGAACTTATTCATCTTGCTTTGTGGCCATTGATTAGTTGTGTCAGACATTTTAAGGAAAATTACAGCATATAGAGGATGTGATTAGCCAATTCATTGAAATAATTAATTTGGTACTTTAGGATTGAGATGTTTGAGAATGACTAGAGTTTAAGTGGTTCTAACATAGGGAGTATGTCCGTCCCATGGTGGTATTTGGAAATGTGTAAGGACAGTTTTGATTGTCTCAATTAATACTAGCATTTAGCGAGCGGGGACTTGCGATGCTAGATGTTCTGCAATATGTCAGCCATGCTCACACAGAAAATTGTTCTGCTCAAAGTGCCACTTAGATCCTATCGTAAAACATGGAACCAGGTGGTAAACTCCCAAGAGAAGAGAACATGAATCTTTTGGTTTTACCTCACTCCATAGCATACCTTCTTGTTGAAATTAGGCAGCATCTTGAGATGGGTGTAAATATTTGCTGAATTGTGCATGTAAGAGATTTTTGGCAATACTGTAGTTACTTATAGAAGTCTGTTTATGTTTTACTGACCTTTAACTTAATTAACTACTAAAGTTGCTAAGTTTAAAACTAGTTTCCCTTCAACCTTTAAGCTAAAATTGTAAATATTGTTACACTGTTTATAAATATGGCTATGTGAAAACAAGCACCTTTTCTTAATTCTTTGATCAACTGGCTCAGATTGAACCAACTAAATTCTAGTCTCATTTAACAGACTTAGTCAACAAACTTAGTTTGTCAAATTCCCTTAAACACTTTAACTTGGATTTATAAATTCAGCATATTAATTTTTAAATATTTTTAATCGATGTATAGTCAATTTACAATATTATATGTCACAGGCATATAATATAGTGCCTCACAATTTTAAAGGTTATATTCCATTTATAGTTGTTATAAAATACTGGCTATATTCCCTGTGTTGTGTAGTATATCCTCATAGCTTATTTTATCTTGACTTATAATACTTGTACCTCTTAATCCCTAACCCTATGTTGCCCCCCTTCTCTCTCCCCGCTGGTAACCACTTGTTTGCTATCTATAGCTGTGAGTCTGCTGCTTTTTTGTTATATAACTAGTTTGTTGTGTTTTTTAGATTTCACATGCGAGTGATGTCATGCAGTATTTGTCTTTCTGTCTGACTTATTTCATTTAGCATAGTACCCTCCAGGTCCATCTGTGTTGCTGCAAACAACAAAATTTCATGATTTTTTTATGAATGAGTAGTTTTAAATTCTTCAGATACCAGACCAGGCAACTTTATAAATCTTAACAAACAAAATCTGCCCAAATATTTAAATAATTATTAAAAATAGTTAAATTTATAGTAAGTCTAAAGTCATTAAACATTGTTGCTTATAAATGTTTTCTTACATCTCTCAACTTAAAAAATCACATCTGAAAGTATTACTGAATTTAAAGTATAAATGTATTAAAGTATAATCACGTGGTTAATTGTTCAGATTCTCAGTAGTATAATTATAATATTAGTGATAGATTGTTCTGTACACTCTTTACAATATAAGCTCATTTACTCCTCAGAATAACTTAATTAAGTTGTATATTAATATTATTTCTATTTTCTAGATGAAAAAAACTGAGGCCTAGATATGAAGAAGCTTAGTAAGGAAATGGGAAAACCAGGTTACTACACCCAGGCAGTCACTCAGAGTTAGTGCTCTTAATCATTCTGTAGTTATGTGCCAAATCCTCTCAAACATTACAGGTGCTTTAAGTAGTAATTTTAAACAGGTTGTTCCTAACATAAATCAATTATATTGATACCATGGATTGAGTCTGTATCACCTGTTTTTTGTGGATTAGGGATTTATTCCACAAAGAATGCAGAGTTACCACCTCAGTTAGGCTTAGGTTAATGTCTCAGACAAAGCAAGTAGCTGTTGACAGTGGGTTGAACTTATTGATGGACAGTGTTTTGACTGTTGAGGTCAGTTGTTTCAGAGGTGTGGGACTAGGGTATAAGACCTGGAGGCTGGAGGCTTCCTACCAATTTTTACCTGAACCAGTGATTAATTTTAAGAGTTTAGTAAAAATAAGGGATAAAATGCTGATCACTTTTTTCTCCTTTCCCTGTGTTGTTTTCTCCTTTCCCTGTGTTGTTTTAGCCATTAACAGACCAGGTATCAGAAATAGAAACTGTTGTGGACATTATAGTTGCCAGCCTCTTTTGCTTTTTTGTTTACACTGGGTTGGTGTGCCTTGAATTTATATAATTCATATTATGCCATTTGTGTCATCTGATTTGAATGCATGGCAGCCTGCAATACTCAATAGCAGCATGTTTCCTCATCTGGATTATAGTTAAAGTCATTTTTTATCTTTATGTTCTCTGCATGTACCATACTTTCTTTGACTGCTTTGATATGTCCAATTGGATTATGATTTCCTCTCATGCTGATCACAGGTCATGCTAAATTTTATGTTTGTTTTCACATTCAGGTTGCTGGGAGCATAAAAATAGTATATAAATAATATTTTAGTCCAGTCAGTCATTTGACAAATAGTTACTGAGCATCTACTTGTCAGACATTGGGCCTGCAAACTCAGAGAGTGGGGAAGATATATGAGGCAAGGTCTTTGACTGTCAAGGAAAGTCTTCACAGTGATGTTTCATAAAATGCAGCCACAGCAAACTATTTTTCAGATGTGGAAACCATGATGTAGTAAAGTAGCCAGAACAGCAAAGTCTCTGGTTGTCTACCTAGTGAGTAGGCTTGCCATCTCTTTCTTTATTCTTCCCTCCTGACTAGGGACTGTTATTCTATCCTTTTAAAAATATTTGAAATGTTGGCTCTTAAAGTTCCAAGACAGAAATGGGACAAAAAAGAAAAAGTGTGTAGTCCCAGGAATCCTGAGGTGTTTGTCAAAACTGCAGATTCCCTAGGATTATCCCAAATCTATTGAATTGAATCCCTGAAGGTAAGGGCTTAAAAATCTTTAGTAACTTTCAGGGACTTCCCTGCTGGCCCAGTGGTTAAGACTCTGAGCTCCCAATGCAGGGGGCCCAGGTTTGATCCCTGGTCAGGGAACTAGATCCCACATGCTGCAACCAAGACCTGGTGCAGCCAAATAAATGAATAAATATTTAAAAAAAAAAAAAAATCTTTAGTAACTTTCAAAGAAACTTCTTTCTCTTCTTTCATATTCTTAGAGTGATTCTTATACTCGCAAAAGTTTGAGAACCACTTAAGTACAGTAGTATATCAGAAAAGAAATTCATACAGTTTGTTACAAGACAAAACATACGTGATGTTGATCGTGCCATAATTGATTTCAATTGGCCTTTTCTAGCTGTATTAGATAATAAAATCTGTAGTTTTTTTGAGGTCATCTGACATTTGTGAATAAGATTAAGGAATACAATATTTATTTTCCTGTTTGCTGTGGCAAAAATTTTGTATAATATATGTGGTAGGTTTTTCTTTTTTCTTATTAGTACTCTAATACAGTACTCTTAGAATACTAATAAGATACTTAGTAGTAGGTATTAGTATTAGATACTATTAGACACTAATAAGACACTTATTAGATACTTATTAGATACTATTATATACTAATAAGAAAAAATACAGATACTACTTATTACTATTACTGATATTGAGGGGTTATTTTTTTAGGTATTATAATTTTTAGTGGATAGTTGTTCACTAAAAAAAAGTTTTACTTGTTTGAAGATTGCAAAGATTGTAAAACTGCCTACTGATATGTGCTTAGTAATAATCTTAAGATTTTAGTAAAAATAAGGGATAAATTCCAACTTTTTTTCTCCTTTACCTGTGTCATTTTAGCCATTAACAGACCAGATATCACAGACACGGAAATGGAAACTGTTATGGACACTATTGTTGACAGCCTCTTTTGTTTTTTTGTTACACTGGGTAAGTTTTCAAATCTGTATTTCTTCAAAGTAAGTAAATTATCTAGCAACTCATTTTAACTTGTTTCACTGTAATGTGATCTCTTATTATCTATCTGGATCTGTATAGACCCTCTCCAGAGTTGGGATAAAACATACATTCTGTACTTTATAAAACCACAATTCTTTTAATAATTTGATGCCAATCAAATTATTAAAAGAATTTAGCAGATCTCCTGAGTTGTTGCCTTAAGACATCTTTGGTAATTGTGACTTTCTGATATATTGTTTGGTTTACTGGTAGCTTCACCCGTGTGCCTGTTAGTTTTCCTTTAATATATCATTTTGAAAAATTTCAGATACTCTTCTGGTTAGAGAGATACATGCCTTTTAACTATTAAAGCAAATTCCCAAGGCTCCAGAAAATGCTGAATTTATATAACCTGCTAATCCGATGTATTCTCAAATTTAAGCATTTCTTTGGAATATCTAAAGTTACTTATAGCTACACTGTGTTTGATATCTACTGTGTGACTTTATTCTTCACTAATAATGGATCTAAATATTGCTTATATGTGAAATCTAGAAAAATGGTACAGATTAACTTATTTGCAAAGCAGAAACAGAGTCACAGATGTAGAGAATAAGCTTATGGTTACCAAGATGAGGGGAAGGGGGTAAATTGGGAGATTGGGATTGACATGTTTATACATACACACACACACATACACACACACTATGTATAAAATGCATAACTAATGAGAACCTACTGTATAGCACAGTGAACTCTACTTACTGACCTGTGGTGACCTCAGTGGGAGGGAAATCTGAAAGAGTAATGTGTGTGCATATATCTGATTCACTTTGCTGTACGGCAGAAACTAACACAATATTGTAAAGCAACTGTACTCCAACAGAAAGAAAAAAAAGAATGGATCTTTTTAGAAACCTTCTAATTGCAATTTTAATTTTGCAGACACTGAAAACCTTTCAGTTAAAATGATTCTCACACTAGGTTAATAAAATTTCTCTCCATTTCAGAAATGAGAAAATGGAGAGATAGATGCATAGTTTAGAATACAGACAAAAGTTTGACAAGAATTTGCATACAGATATTGGGGCTCCTCCTCTCTGTGATTTTTCCCTTTAATTTCCAGCCCTGAACTCCAGGCTTTGGTTCCCCAGCTCAGTGAGTTTTCTGTTTTCTGCTTGAGCTCTTTCTCCTATGTGCCATGTAAACTGAAAAGTACCCTCGGGGGAAAGCTAGTTAAGAGTCTCTCTTGGTTTTCAAGCATTTCTCTTTAAAGAGTTTTACCCTCCTCCACTGTCTACTTGCTTTCAATTGTTCTCAGTACCTTCAAATGGGATTGTTGTTGGGTTTTGTTTTTTAAAGAACACACATGCATACCACTTTTAGTCATTAAACAGACATAGTTAATCTTTCTGTTTTTGCTTTCACACATATTCTCCAGAATTTCACTGATTGCTAGAGTTACTGTGGACATTAAGGTTATTTTCAGTTGATGATAACTATATTTTCAAAGTGAAGGTAGATTGAAATAGAAGTATGCAGATCACTGAAGTGTTAGAGCCACATTTATAATGTAGAGTATTAGAAAGTGATCTTTCTCAAAGGAAAAATTGAAATTACTGCCAACCTGACATCAGTCAGTTCAGTTCAGTCGCTCAGTCGTGTCCGACTCTTGGCGACCCCATGAATCACAGCACACCAGACCTCCCTGTCCATCATCAACTCCCGTAGTTTACTCAAACCCATATCCATTGAGTCGGTGATGCCATCCGACCATCTCATCCTCTGTCATCCCCTTCTCCTCCTGCCTCCAATTCCTCCCAGCATCAGGGTCTTTTCCAATGAATCAACTCTCGCATGAGGTGGCCAAAGTATTGCAGTTTCAGCTTCAGTATCAGTCCTTCCAATGAACACCCAGGACTGATCTCCTTCAGGATGGACTGGTTGGATCTCCTTGCAGTCCAACGGACTCTCAAGAATCTTCTCCAACACCACAGTTCAGAAGCATCAGTTCTTTGGCACTCAGCTTTCTTCACAGTCCAGCTCTCACATCCATACATGACCACTGGGAAAACCATAGCCTTGACCAGATGGACCTTTGTTGGCAAAGTAATGTCTCTGCTTTTTAGTATGCTATCTAGGTTGGTCATAACTTTCCTTCCAAGGAGTAAGCGTCTTTTAATTTCATGGCTGCAATCACCATCTGCAGTGATTTTGGAGCCCCCCAAAATAAAGTCTGACACTATTTCCACTGTTGCCCTGTCTATTTGCCATGAAGTGATGGGACCAGATGCCATGATCTTAGTTTTCTGAATGTTGAACTTTAAGCCAACTTTTTCACTCTCCTCTTTCACTTTCATCAAGAGGCTTTTTAGTTCCTCTTCACTTTGTGCCATAACGGTGGTGTCATCTGCATGTCTGAGGTTGTTGATATTTCTCCCAGCAATCTTGATTCCAGCTTGTGCTTCTTCCAGCCCAGTGTTTCTCATGATGTACTCTGCATATAAGTTAAATAAGCAGGGTGACAATATACAGCCTTGACATACTCCTGTTCCTGTTTGGAAACAGTCTGTTGTTCCATGTCCAGTTCTAACTGTTGCTTCCTGACCTGCATATAGGTTTCTCAAGAGGCAGGTCAGGTGGTCTGGTATTCCCATCTCTTTCAGAATTTTCCAGTTTTTTGTGATCCACACAGTCCTGACAGAAGATAACAATAATAAATTAAGTGAAAAAAAGTCAATTTAAGGACAGACAGTATATAAAATATCCTATATACATACCACACACACACTTATTTTAAAAAATATGTAGTATATAGCCTGAAAACATTCCTATCTAATTCTTAATGGAGATTATTTTGGAATGCTGGAATCAAGTGGATTAACTTTATGCATTTCTAATTGAGTTTTCTTAGGGCAGACATAAAAATAGCTTGCCATCAGAAGAAAGCAAAGTTTTTAAAAATGTACTAATATCTCATGTTTTTACTTTCACAATTGGCTGAGCATTCTTTGTATAGAATCTAAAATGCAAAAAATTTCAGCATATAAATATTATAGTGTTCTTAGTTTGCTTTATGAGATTTTGCAGTTTGATTTTTTTTCTCATTTTAGGATTTCAGCCTTCAGTAAAACTTGGAATAATAGAAATTAAGAAGTCTAAAATGAGTAGGTTTGATAATAAATTGAGGCCAACTTTTAGGAGCATTTTATTAATACATTATGTAAAGAGTGTGTTTTCTACTGTCTTTTAATTAGTACTTTTTTAAAAGACTAATTTGTAATACAAAAAGATAATAGCAAACTGTTAAATTAGATGAACTGTTTGCAGTCAAGTATTAAAGTGAACCCAGTGGGTAGAGAGTATACTTTTTTGAAACTGCCTATAGGATATCAAGGTGCTGATTTAGTTAGTCCACTGAAAAGATAAGGTCACACTGATTGGCCCCTACAATATAAAGGTCATTTTTTTTCTGACTCCCTGATGTTGTCTTCATTATGGGAAAGTCCACTTCCTCTCAAAATTATAAATCCTTACCCATAGCCTGAGATTTTACACATCTTTTATATATATTATTGTTTGATGCCAATGTATTTTATAAGTGTTCTAATTAAGAGCTGAAATCATTGCTAACATCTATTATTAAAATAGGTGCTGTCCCTATAATCAGATGTTCAAGGGGAACAGCAGCAGAAATGGTGGCAGTGGTGAGTTCATGCAAATACCCATTGGGGGTAAAGATTATTGTGACAGTTGTTTTCCTTACGTTCCTCAAGTGTTTCTGTTAATATTAAGTACGTATACTAGTTATGGGTTCTGTATTAAGTGCCAAAGGCAATTTTTTTTTTTTTTTTTTAACATTGGGATTCTACCAAAAACAGAAAGTAATCATTGTGATCTTATGATGGAGTAAAATTATTTACTCCAATGTGAATGGCTCTACCAGCCCTGTTTCTTTTTTACTGAAATATGTATTTCTCATTTAGCTTTGTCTCTCTAAGTAGTATTTTATACTTATTTGACTGCCCTAATCTTGTAATATATACTTAATGTGATTTAACAAACATTTGTTAGCAATTATAATCATTTTTTAAATGATGAAGTATGGTTTGTTTTCTCTTAATACTTTGATTCAGTGTAAAATGAGCATTCAAAAATTGCTTTAAGGATTAAAAAATGGTTAGAGACATCGTAGAGGTACTGAAAAGAAGGTAAATGGTATGGAAAGATGGAAGAAGATACATAAACATTTTTGGGTTTTATTAGTCCAGATGAATCATTGTCAACTAGAGAGCTGGTTTCTTTCGCATGTTCCATTTCTATTCTGGAGCCTCTTGTAGCCACACTGTTTAGACAGCTTCCTTGGTACAGCAGAGGGTGAGTCATTACCTAAAGTAAAAATCGTCAACCAAAAGTGATTGTTAGTGAAATCTGGTCTGAGTCACAGTAGAAATAGCATTGGTCTTTTCAAGTCCAAGTTAGGATGATATTGCATAATAAACAAGCTAAAATGTTAGAATTACTGTTTTATAAAAGAATTCTAAATTTCTTAGTTTAAAATTAAGAGTACATTGTGTACTACCCTATATAAAGTTCTCTGAACTTTTTTCTAAGAATTAATGTAAAATTTCATTTTTCAGAAACTGGATAAGAAACTTCGGGAAAATCTGAGAGATGCAAGAAACAGTCTTTTTACAGGTGACACACTTGGAGCTGGCCAATTCAGGTATTATGTTAGTTAATATACTCTTGAAAATGAGGGTGTTTTGGTTGTTTTCCTTGTCTGATAGAATATCCTTATACTGGAAAGTCAAGATCAGGGTTTTGACTCAAATGGTTCTTAAAAATACAAATGTAATATTTTATTTAATTTACCTTCCTTTGTTGGAATTTTCTGTTTTGCATTTTTATCATCTTTTATAGAATAAATTTTTCTGTTTAACAGTACCTGTGCCTGGTAGATGTTCAGTAAACATTTACTGAATGAATGAATATATATTTCCCAGTAAGTTAATATTACACTGTGTGTAGAAACATAAAAATCAACCACAATGTAAATATATAATATTAAAGATAAAAGTTTTGCTTTGTTAAAAAAATACATATTTTTCTGTTTATACAGCTCTGACTGAAGCCACTTTCTTTTAATTATCATTTAGTCTTTTAGTAATGAAAAAAAGTAAATGAAAAACTTGTAATGCCTATGTTAGTTTCTACCTACTAACTGGTTTCAATTTTTACGTTAAAATATCAGCAAAGTATTTTTGTCTTTGTTACCATGTCTAGCATAAGTAGATGATACCAAAGTTATTGATGGCTCTATTATTATTGAATAGAAATACTCTTTTAAAAACTACCCATTATAGTGCGTGTAACTTTTGATTATTAAAAATAATGGACAATATTGGGGTGAAGAAATAAACTGATGCCATTGGCTAGAAATTATTTCAAGGGAAATACAGTATTTTGGAAAATTGTTACCCTCATCTTAGGTGAATTAATAAATAAAGCCTGTGAAAATAAGTTGATACTCAAGAGTATAACTACCTTCCAGGAATTACCATTTTATGGTAATCTTGCATAGACTTCCAAGTCAATTTGATGGCTCCTGCAGTCTTGTATACTATTCCTATAATTTGGAGTTAACACTAACATTGTGTTTCAATTGTTTGTTCAGCTATTTCACTTCCTGTGTTAAACTGTTCTTCAGTTTCACTGCTCTTTCTAAATGTTCTTCTAAATATTTTTTATTAAGTAGAGCAGAGATATCAAATTCTCATCTAATTTTTTTTCAACAGAAGCAACCACTGTATCATACCTTACTGAACAGTTCCTTTTTTATTGTGCTCTGGTATAGGCCTTAGAAATTAATATAAAGGCACTGTTTTATTTAGATAAGGTTTTTTTTTAGTGTATTCACAAAATCATAATATAATTGTCTTATTTTTAGTTTGTTATATGCATTTCTAAATTATTTGAATTAGGGATCAGTAGCCTTGTTGGGGAGAAGGGCATGACAACCCACTCCAGTATTCTGCCTGGAGAATCCCATGGACAGATGAACCTGGCAGGGTATAGTCCATGGGGTCAAAAAAGTCGAACATGACTGAAGCGACTTAGCAGGCAGGCAGGCGGCAGCCTTGTTGGATTATTGTTAAATGTATTAAATCCAGTTGTAGCTAATGATTCTCACCAAGAATTTGGTAATGTCTAGAGACATATCGGTTGTCACAACTGGGTAGATGCTTCTGGAATCCAGGGGTGCATTGTGGGACACTGCTATGCATTTGACACTACAGAGGACAGCTCCTCATAATAAGGAATTATTCAGCCCCAGATGTCAATAGTGCCGAGTTAAGAAACCCTGCCATAGGCTGTGTTCCCTGCCCTCCACCTAGCTGTGGAATATTAAACGATGGTAATTGGTGGTAAGGGTGCTACTCCTACCTTTTTATAAACAAGTCTTATAATTAGTGCAGTTGGGAATTCATTGTCTTATACCCAGTAGGGTGTAATGAGTTACTGAAGTGGTCAGAGGTCTCTTGCAGGAGAAAATATATATGGTAAATATAGTCAGGCAGCTATGCTTATTGAGAATTGATGTGTACTCTTGATACACTAGTGTCTCTAAAGCAAAAACTCTGTGACTTTTGGAGACACATGATAACCAGATGACTTTGTGCCTCAATTTGCCTTAAATGTAGTTTATTTTGCATCTAGATGATAATGATAGAGTTAAACAATATTTGAAGTGTATGGTAAGTGAATAATTATATAAGTAGTTACTGTTGTTGCATGATGTTTAGTGTCATGTAGTGGGATAGGGTTTTTGTGAGGCTCTTCTCTTGAGTCTGCTTTTCTGAATTTGTGTTTACAGGAAAAAAAATGGAATTTGTAATTTATGAAACTGTTGAACATTTGTATAAATTTGTAAGATCCTACTGTCTGCAATTGTTTTTCCTGAAGTTGACAAAGGATTTTCATTTTTTTCCTCCAAAAATGTAAAACATAAATCTGAGTAGAAGCGAGTTATTCTTACTTTGATAACTATAAAAATTATTCTGTGGAAGTATCTGTATAGATTTTTTTCCTTTAAGAAGGTTGACTAAGACATAACCTATATCATATGCAGGCTCTAGTATAGTCCAAAGCACTACTTGATTGTACTTGAAAACTTTTTAGAAAGAAAAGTATTATGGAATATCAATATTAACATGCTTATTGTTTATATCAAAATGACAATATACTGAAAGTATTAGAAGTACACATTAGTATCAATAGTTACATAATTTTTTTTAATATATTTACAGCTTCCAAAGGCCCTTATTAGTCCTTATTGACAGAAACATAGATTTGGCAACTCCTTTACACCATACTTGGACATATCAAGCGTTGGTGCATGATGTACTGGTAAGAGACTAAATATACCACTTTCTGCTAACACATAGTAACATTCGGTGGTCTCCTTAACTTAAAATTAACATCACAATTACAGAAACACAGATGAGCCAAGGATGGAGCCAGGAAATAGAAACTAAAAAAGGAATGGAATTTGGAATCACTGGATGTAGAGACTGGAGAATAGTGAAACCTTGAGGTTTAAAGTTCCAAATTTATAGTCTTTATATTACAGGATAAGTCAGTGGTATTGTTGAAGTGATGGGGGAAGAAAGAATGGAGGAAAATGAGTGGCTGGACTTTTTTACAATTTTTAATAATGAATAAGTAAATAAGTTTGTTCTCCCTGGGGAGAAAAGCCGTTTTGTTTTGTTTTTTTCCTTTTTCCCTGGGAATCTGTTAAGCCTCATTTTATGATAAAAATGAGTAGTATTTTTATATTACATTGTATGTTTTTGAAGTAATTCCACATAGGTAATTTCATGCTTGAACCTAAAAACTAAAATCTGTATTTATACATGCATATATTCATCTACTAAATATTATAAACAGCATGTGATATACAAGATAAATAAAAACAGCCCTAGTCTCAAAGGCAGTGTAAAGAAAAGATGTACACAAATAATTTCTGTATAACACACTATATAAAAGGGCCAGAATAGTCCCCGTTTGTAAGACAGAAAAATTGAGACACAGAAGTTAAAGAATTTGAACCCAAAGTATTGACTCTGCCAAGATTAGCACCCTGTAATTTGCTAAATCCTAGCCCAGGTTTCTAGGTAGTATTAAATAGCGTCATTATCGCAAAGATTGCCTGAAAGGTCATATAGAAAGGAAATGGAAGATGATGGTTTTGGTTTAATGGTTTATTTCTTTAACACAGACTCTAGCTGTGAGAGATGTTAAGATTACGGATGGAAATTGGCAGTTCTGTGTACTTCCCTGTCCTAGAGTCCTTTGCCATTCTGGACTCTAGGATAAGTATTAATGGTAGTGGTCAGTTCTGATTCAGTGGAGAAAATGGGAAGAATCAAAGGGATGCTGAATTCAACTCTGAGTAGCAGAACATGGAAACTAATTCTCATGAATCAGTTAGAGGCTGTAGAACTACTATTGCAGTACCTACTCTTTGACAGAACATTCTAGACCCTTGTTTTAGCAGTAAAGCAAATGAAAATATTCCTTTCTTCTTGTAGCATTCTTTCTTGTAAGAGAGACAAGCAATAAATAAACAAAATACATAATATTTTATAAGGTGAAAAGTAATCTGCAGAAAAGTAAAGTAGGTAATGGTGAACAGGTTTGCAGTTTTAAAATAGGGAAGACCTCAACTGAAAAAGAGACATTTGAGGGACGACCTAAAGGAGAGAAGGTACTAAATTTATGTAACTGTATGGGATAGTTAGTTACTCACATTCTAGGCAGAAGGATGCCTGATATCTTCAAAACATGGCAAGGCAGCCAAAGTGGCCAGAGCAAGTGAGTCAGGGGAAAGGAGCAGGAGATGAAGTAAAATGGAACACAGGGTGCAGTGTAGCATAAAGCCCACTGTAAGGATATTGATTTTTTTTTTTAATATCATCTTTCTTGCTTCACTGGGTCTTTGTTGCTGCATGTGAGCTTTCTCCAGTTGTGGCGAGTGGGGAGCCGGCTGTGCGCAGGCTTCTTGTGGTGGTGGCTTCTCCTGTTGTGGAGCATGAGCTCTCGGGCACACGCACTTCAGTTGTTGCAGCACATGGGCTCAGTAGTTCTGGCACACGGGGCGTAGTTGCCCCGTGGCATGTGGGATCTTCCTTGACAACCTATGTCCCCTACATTGGCAGGTGTTCTTAAGCACTGGAACACCAGGGAAGTCCAGGATATTGATTTGAGGGAAGTGGAGAGCCACGTGCAGTTTTGAGTAAAGGAGTGACATCTGATACACATTTTGAGAGTATCAGCCTAGCTGTTGTTTTCCATACAGTGTAGTGGGAAGACCAGAAGAGACTTTTTTCCAAGCTAATATATTGAAAGACTCCTTGGGGCCATAGAAAGGGTCAAAAAGATCAGTTCAGAGTTGCAGTTATCTTAAGAGATGGTAGATAATATAAGACATCAAAACAAACAATCTGGAGAGGTTGCAGATCTCTCCCTTTGAATGGAGAATGGATTAATAAATAGTATGCATGTCTACCAAAAAAAAGAGAGAGAGAGATGGTAGAGGTATACAGCAGGATGGAAGTGGTTCAGTTCAGTTGCTCAGTCATGTCCAACTCTGTGACCCCATGGACTGCAGCACACCAGGCCTCCCTGTCCATCGCCAACTCCTGGAGTTTCCTCAAACTTATGTCCATCGAGTTGGTGATACCATCCAACCATCTCATCCTCTGTCATCCCCTTCTCTTCCCGCCTTCAATCTTTCCCAGCGTCAGGGTCTTTTCAGATGAGTCATTTCTTCACATCTGGTGGCCAAGGTATTGGAGTTTCAACTTCAGCATCAGTCCTTCCAATGAATATTCAGTATTCATTTCCTTTAAGATGGACTGGTTGGATCTCCTTGCAGTCCAGGAGACTCTCCAAGAGTCTTCTCCAACACGACAGTTCAAAAGCATCACTTCTTCAGTGCTCAGCTTTCTTTATAGTCCAACTCTCACATCCATACATGACTACTGGAGAAACCATAACTTTTGACTAGATGGACCTTTGTTGGCAAAGTAATGTCTCTGCTTTTTAATATGCTGTCTAGGTTGGTTATAACTTTTCTTCCAAGGGGTAAGCGTCTTTTAATTTCATGGTTGCAGTCACCATCTGCAGTGATTTTGGAGCTCCCAAGAATAAAGTTTGTCACTGTCTCCACTGTTTCCCCATCTATTTGCCATGAAGTGATGGGACCAGATGCCATGATCTTAGTTTTCTTAATGTTGAGTTTCAAGCCAACTTTTTCACTCTCCTCTTTCACTTTCAGCAAGAGGCTCTTTAGTTCTTCTTCACTTTCTGCCATAAAAGGATGGTGTCATCTGCATATCTGAAGTTATTGGTATTTCTCCCAGCAATCTTGATTCCAGTTTGTGCTTCATCCAGCCCAGCGTTTCTCATGATATACTCTTTATAGAAGTTAAATAAGCAGGATGACAGTATACAGCCTTGATGTACTCCTTTCCATATTTGGAACCAGTCTGTTGTTCCATGTCCAGTTCTAACAATTGCTTCCTGACCTGCATATAGGTTTCTCAGGAGGCAGGTCAGGTGGTCTGGTATTCCTATCTCTTGAAGAATTTTCCACAGTTTGTTGTGGCCCACACAGTCAAAAACTTTGGCATGTTAGTAAAGCAGAAGTAGATATTTTTCTGGAACTCTTGCTTTTTCGATGATCCAACAGATGTTGGCAATTTGACCTATGGTTCCTCTGCCTTTTCTAAATCCAGCTTGAACATCTGGAAGTTCACGGTTCATGTACTTGTTGAAGCCTGGCTTGGAGAATTTTGAACATTACTCTGCTAGCATGTGAGATAAGTGCAATTGTGCGGTAGTTTGAGCATTCTTTGACATTGCCTTTCTTTGGGATTGGAATGAAAACCAACCTTTTCCAGTCCTGTGGCCACTGCTGAGTTTTCCAAATTTGCTGGCATATTGAATGAAGCACTTTCACGGCATCATCTTTTAGGATTTGAAATAGCTCAACTGGAATTTCATCATCTCCACTAGCTTTAGGTTGGTGATCACACCATCATGGTTATCTGGGTTGTGAAGATCTTTTTTGTATAGTTCTTTGTGTATTGTTGCCACCTCTTAATAGCTTCTGCTTCTGTTAGGTCCATACCATTTCTGTCCTTTATTGTGCCCATCTTTGCATGAAATGTTCCCTTGGTATCTCTAATTTTCTTGAAGATATCTCTAGACTTTCCCATTCTATTGTTTTCCCCTGTTTCTTTGCCTTGATCACTATTAAATGTAGAGTAATCGAATTGACTGATGAATTGTATGTGAGATGTAAGAGAAAAGAGCCAAAGATGATGCCAAAGTTTCGGTCGTTGTGAATGAACACTATTGAGATGGGAAAAATGTGGAGAAGCAGTTTTCGGGGGGAGATCAGAGGTTGAGTTTTGAACATATTAAATGTGAGATGCTTATTAAAATACTGAAGTATAGCTAATACCATTAGGTAGTTAGGTAGTTGATATTAGCTATACTTCAGTATAGGAGTCTGAAGTTAAGGAGAAACATCTAGAGAAATAAATTTAGAAGTAGTTCATATATAAGTGGCATTTAAAACCAGGAGGTAAGATGGGATCATCATGGGAATGAATAAAGATAGAAGAGAGAATTGGTCTAAGAACTGATCTCTGAGGCTTTTCAACATCTAGAGATGGGAGTGGTGAAGAGGATTTTAATGGTTTTATTTATTTATGTATTTTGGCTGTGCTAGGTCTTCCTTGCTGCATGGGCTTTTCTCTATTTTTGACAAGTAGGGCTGCTCTCTAGTTGTGGTGCATGGGCCTCTTGCTACTGGGCATGAGCTCTGAGGCAGGCGGGCATCAGGAGTTGGAGCTCAAGGGCTCAGTAGTTGCTGTTCTTACCTCTGGGACAGAGGCTCAACAGTTGTGCACCGGCTTAGTTGCTCTATGGCATGTGGGATCTTCCCAGACCAGAGACTGAATTTGTGTTTCCTGCATTAGCAGGAGTATTCTTTACCAATGAGTCATCAGGAAAGCCCCCCAGAAAGATTTTTAAATGAGAGGAAGTACAGCACATTTATGTATTGCCCACGATGAATGACAGAAAAGTTGATTGTAGAGATAAGAGTGTCCTGTAGGTCTGAAGGAGGCATTAGTGACCAGAATGACTACAGACCAGGAATTCCTAGCATTGACATTTATTGACATTTGGGGCCTGATAATTCCTTGCTGTAGGGGGGCTTTTGTATGCTTTGTAGGATATTTAGCAGCATCCCTAACCTCCACCCTCTAGATACCAATAGCAGCCCTTAGTTCTGACAACCATTGTCACATATACCCAGGGGCCAAAGAAGGGTAGAATTGTCTCTTAAGAACTGCTGTTATTGGCTGATGATGGGGGCTTCAGAGCTGGAGTTGTTTTGGGGAAGAGGACAAGTGAGGAGTCTGGGAGTAACAAGGAAGAAACCCAGTCTGATCCTGAGTCCAGTAGTATGAGATGTGTGACAAGTAAAAAAGAAGGTGATTGCTCTCTGAGAAGGCTACAGGAGATTGCCAGTTGTAGTTTAACGAAAGCAAGAAAGTACAATGGAGGTTGAGAATATATGTTCAGAACAGGAGATTTTGCTGATGACTGAGTACAAGTTCTAGAGAGTAGACAGTGGTTTCAGGAATCCAGTAAGAATGAGAGATGGGATCTGAAAGGGGATCATATAAAGACCCAAATGGATTGATGGACTTGATGAGGTAGTTTTGATGGTCTCAAATTAGCTTTAATTGGTGGGACCCTGACTGTTGGGTGGGAGCAAGGGTCTTAGAGCATATAGTTCAGAGGTCACATATTTACTGCTGCCACCGGTATATGGAGGCTGTATAGAGCATCAAGAGACTGGGATCCTTTCTAATACCTGAACTTGAAGCATTCCTGAAGGAGATGAAAGTATGTGCTGCTCTGAGTGAAGAAGATAAAATGTGTGTACAGGTGATTGCAATATAAAGAAATAAGCTGAGTCCCCACTGTCAGTAGAGAACTTGAGAAACACAAGTTAACAGCACACATTCCCCCAAACTAGCCAAGGCTAATACTGGTTGTGAGACTTTTTTGCTGTTCTAGAGTGAAATGCGAATAGTAAGGAATATGAAATGAGTTTTCCTGACTGATCTTTATACTAGTTTTTTTTTTAATGCTTTACATTTTATTATTAACCTTGTAATCCTTATGAGATAGAATATACTGTTAATAATTTTTATTTTCTACTTTTTGAGGTTAAAATATACTTTAAAAATACAAGATGGTAGAAGTATATGATAGGGACTTGGGGGCTTTATTCTGATCATCACAGAATAAAAAGCTGGAAGCCATGTATTTCCAAGGAATTCAATTCAACAAATACTAAGTGCCTTCTCTGTACCAGACACTGTGCTGGTCACTGGGATATAAGGAAAACCAAGCGGGCATGATCCCTGCCTAAGTAGAGGTTAGAATAGATGGGTTCTAAATAACCTCCATGCAGCCCATTCCAGTAGAATGGACTCCTGCAGACATTTGGGTTATTGGTATTTTTATTTTGTGTTATAAATAATAGAAAAGTGCACATCTCTAGTTAACTTTCTGAGTCTAGGTTCTCAGATTCCATATTACCCTTTAAGGCATCTTTTCTCACTAACATTATTAGAATATTTAGGTCTTATGAAAATACTCTTTGAAAAAATTTGTTTATAATAACCTATACAACTTACATTGACTTAATCCTGTTCTTCAATTTTAATACAGTTTGTAGATGTGGAAAAACTACAACTGAGATAGCACAGTCAGTTGTAACCAAGGCTTTTTGTTTTGTTGTTGATGATTGTTAAAAACCACAGCTTATGAAGTTTCCCCCAAGCTTTTAAACTCCTTATTAGTTATACCCTCTATGTCCACAAGATGGAGTAAGAGTTCTAGATGAGAATTTCAAGTTTACCTTGAAATTGGAACTTGCTTTTTATATTAAATATTTTTGCCTGAAAATCCAGAACATTGGTAATATTTATGTATTGGACCCTGGAAACTACTGGGAAAATTCACACAGCTTCTCTGTATGTCAGAGGATAATTGTTGTCTTTTAATATGGGAAAGACACTTTTCTGATGAAAAACTTGGCAGTGTGCCTTTCCTTTATCAGGATATAAGGAGCAAAATTAGTAATTAGAAAGTCATGATTCCTTTTTATTATGTCTTGGTTGCAGTGGCTATGGTTTTGATTGTTGAACTGCAAAGAGTAGTTTTAGGCAAATTTAATGGACATTATTTCATCACAGTGTCTTATCCTTTAGATGGTCTTTGTTTTTTTTTCTTCAAACTTTGGGTGCCCTTTTCTTGTACCTTTGGCCCTCCACTAAGGACTCATTATTGAAAATATTAGATCAGAATTTATACTAATATACATAAGGACTTTAATAAAGTTTATTTTGTTCATACCACTCAAGGAAGTCATTTCCAAGTTAATATATAATGAAAGGGTACTAGAAAAACATTTTAAAACCATTCTTTTTTTTAATATAAATTTATTTAACTGAAGGCTAATTACTTTACAATATTTTAGTGATTTTGCCATACATTGACATGAATCCACCACGGGTGTACATATATTCCCCATCCTGAACCCCTCTCCCACATCCCTCCCCATGCCATCCCTCTGGGTCATCCTAGTGCACCAGCCCCAAGCACCCTGTCTCATGCATTGAACCTGGACTGGTGATTCGTTTCACAGATGATAATATACATGTTTCAATGCCATTCTCGCAAATCATCCCACCCTCACCCTCTCCCAGAGTCCAAAAAACTGTTTTATACATCTGTGTCTCTCTTGCTGTCTCGCATATAGGGTCATCATTACTATCTTTCTAAATTCCATATATATGTGTTAGTATACTGTATTGGTGTTTTTCTTTCTGGCTTACTTCACTCTGTATAATAGGCTCCAGTTTCATCCACCTCATTAGAACTGATTCAAATGTATTCTTTTTAATGGCTAAGTAATATTCCATTGTGTATATGTATCACAGCTTTCTTATCCATTTGTCTGCTGATGGACATCTAGGTTTCTTCCATGTCCTGGCTATTAAAAAGAGTGCTGGAATAAACACTGGGGAACACGTGTGTCTTTCACTTCTTGTTTCCTCAGTGTCTATGCCCAGCAGCAGGATTGCTGGGTCATATGGCAGTTCTATTTCCAGTTTTTTAAGGAATCTCCACACTGTTCTCCATAGTGGCTGTACTAGTTTGCATTCCCACCAACAGTATAAGAGGGTTCCCTTTTCTCTACACCCTGTCCAGCATTTATTGCTTGTAGACTTTTGGATAGCAGCCATTCTGACCAGTGTGAGATGGTACCTCATTGTGGTTTTGATTTGCATTTCTCTGATAATGAGTGATGTTGAGCATCTTTTCATGTGTTTGTTAGCCATCTGGATGTCTTCTTTGGAGAAATGTCTGTTTAGTACTTTGGCCCATTTTTTGATTGGGTCCTTTATTTTTCTGGAATTGAGCTGCAGGAGTTGCTTGTATGTTTTTGAGATTAATTCTTTGTCAGTTGCTTTGTTTGCTATTATTTTCTCCCATTGTGAAGGCTGTCTTTTCACCTTACTTATAGTTTCCTTTGTTGTGCAAAAGCTTTTAAGTTTCATTAGGTCCCATTTGTTTATTTTTGCTTTTATTTCCAATATTCTGGGAGGTGGGTCATAGAGGATCCTGCTGTGATTTATGTCGGAGAGTGTTTTGCCTATGTTTTCCTCTGGGAGTTTTATAGTTTCTGGTCTTACATTTAGATCTTTAATCCATTTTGAGTTTATTTTTGTGTATGGTGTTAGAAAGTGTTCTAGTTTCATTCTTTTACAAGTGGTTGACCAGTTTTCCCAGAACCACTTGTTAAAGAGAATGTCTTTTCTCCATTGTATATTCTTGCCTCCTTTGTCAAAGATAAGGTGTCCATAGGTGAATGGATTTATCTCTGGGCTTTCCATTTTGTTCCATTGATCTCTGTTTCTGTCTTTGTGCCAGTACCATACTGTCTTGATGACTGTGGCTTTGTAGTAGAGCCTGAAGTCAGGAAGGTTGATTCCTCCGGTTCCATTCTTCTTTCCCAAGATTGCTTTGGCTGTTCAAGGTTTTTTGTGTTTCCATAGAGATTGTGAAATTATTTGTTCTAGTTCTGTGAAAAATACAGTTGGTAGCTTGATAGGGATTGATTTGAATCTATAGATTGCTTTGCGTAGTATACTCATTTTCACTATATTGATTCTTCTAATCCATGAACATAGTATATTTCTCCATCTGTTTGTGTCCTCTTTGATTTCTTTAACCGTGACCTTGTGGCGCAACGGTAGCGTGTCTGACTCCTGATTTCTTTCACCAGTGTTTTATAGTTTTCTGTATATAGGTCTTTTGTTTCTTTAGGTAGATATATTCCTAAGTATTTTATTGCAATGGCGAACGGAATTGTTTCCTTAATTTCTCTTTCTGTTTTCTCATTGTTAGTGTATAGGAATGCAAGGGATTTCCGTGTGTTAATTTTATATCCTGCAACTTTACTATATTCATTGTTTAGCTCTAGTAATTTTCTGGTGGAGTCTTCAGGGTTTTCTATGTAGAGAATCATGTCATCTGCAAACAGTGAGAGTTTTACTTCTTCTTTTCCAGTCTGGGTTCCTTTTATTTCTTTTTCGGCTCTGGTTGCTGTGACCAACACTTCCAAAACTATGTTTAATAGTAGTGGTGAGAGTGGGCACCCTTGTCTTGTTCCTGACTTTAGGGGAAATGCTTTCAAGTTTTCACCATTGGGGATAATGTTTGTTGTTGGTTTGTCATATATAGCTTTTATTATGTTGAGGTATGTTCCTTCTGTTCCTGCTTTCTGGAGAGTTTTTATGATAAATGGATGTTGAATTTTTCTCAAAGGCTTTCTCTGCATCTATTGAGATAATCATATGGTTTTTATCTTTCAATTTGTTAATGTGGTGTATTACATTGATTGATTTGCAGATATTGAAGAATCCTTGCATCCCTGGGATAAAGCCCACTTGGTCATGATGTATGATCTTTTTAATATGTTGTTGGATTCTGTTTGCCAGAATTTTGTTAAGGAGTTTTACATCTATGTTCATCAGTGATGTTGGCCTGTAGTTTTCTTTTTTTGTGGCATCTTTGTCTGGTTTTGGTATTAGGGTGATGGTGTCCTCATAGAATGAGTTTGGAAGTTTACCTTCCTCTGCAATTTTCTGGAAGAGTTTGAGTAGGATAGGTGTTAGCTCTTCTCTAAATTTTTGGTAGAATTCAGCTGTGAAGCCATCTGGTCCTGGGCTTTTGTTTGTTGGAAGATTTCTGATTACAGTTTCAATTTCCGTGCTTGTGATGGGTTTTTTAAGATTTTCTATTTCTTCCTGGTTCACTTTTGGAAAGTTGTACTTTTCTAAGAATTTGTCCATTTCTTCCAAGTTGTCCATTTTATTGGCATATAGTTGCTGATAATAGTCTCTTATGATCCTTTGTATTTCTGTGTTGTCTGTTGTGATCTCTCTGTTTTCATTTCTAATTTTGTTGATTTGATTCTTCTCCCTTTGTTTCTTGATGAGTCTGGCTAATGATTTATCAGTTTTATTTATCTTCTCAAAGAAACAGCTTTCTGCGTTTTTGATTTTTGCTGTTGGTCTCTTTTGTTTCATTTGCATTTATTTCTTCCCTAATTTTAAAGACTTCTTTCCTTTTACTAACCCTGGGGTTCTTCATTTCTTCCTTTTCTAGTTGCTTTAGGTGTAGAGTTAGGTTATTTGACTTTTTTCTTGTTTCTTGAGGTAAGCCTGTATTGCTATGAACCTTCCCCTTAGTACCACTTTTACAGTGTCCCATAGATTTTGGGTTGTTGTGTTTTCATTTTCATTCGTTTCTTTGCATGTTTTGATTTCTTTTTTTTATTTCTTCTGTGATTTGTTGGTTATTCAGCAGCGTGTTGTTCAGCCTCCATATGTTGGAATTTTTAATAGTTTTTCTCCTGTAATTGACATCTAATCTTACTGCATTGTGGTCAGAAAAGATGCTTGGAATGATATCAGTTTTTTTGAATTTACCAAGGCTAGATTTTTAGCCCAGGATGTGATCTATCCTGGAGAAGGTTCCATGTGCACTTGAGAAAAAGGTGAAATTCATTGCTTTGGGGTAAAATGTCCTATAGATATCAATTAGGTCTAACTGGTCTTTTGTATCATTTAAAGTTTGTATTTCCGTGTTAATTTTCTGCTTAATTGATCTATCCATAGGTGTGAGTGGGATATTAAAGTCTCCCCCTATTATTGTGTTATTGTTAATTTACCTTTTCATACTTGTTAGCATTGGTCTTACATATTGTGGTGCTCCTATGTTGGGTGCATATATATTTATAATTGTTAATATCTGCTTCTTGGGTTGATCCTTTGATCATTATGAAGTGTCCCTTCTTTGTCTCTTCTCACAACCTTTGTTTTAAAGTCTATTTTATCTGATATGTGTATTGCTACTCCTGCTTTCTTTTGGTCTCTATTTGTGTGGAATATCTTTTTCCAGCCCTTCACTTTCAGTCTGTATGTGTCCCTTTTTTCAAGGTGGGTCTCTTGTAGACACCATATATAGGGGTCTTGTTTTTATATCCATTCAGCCAGTCATTGTCTTTTGGTTGGGGCAGTCAACCCATTTACATTTAAGGTAATTATTGGTAAGTATGATCCTGTTGCTATTTACTTTGTTGTTTTGTGTTTGAGTTTATACACCCTTTCTGTGTTTCCTGTCTAGAGAGGATCCTTTAACATTTGTTGGAGAGCTGGTTTGGTGGTGCTGAATTCTCTCAACTTTTGCTTGTCTGTAAAGCTTTTGATTTCTCCTTCATATTTGAATGAGATCCTTGCTGGGTACAGTAATCTGGGCTGTAGGTTTTTCTCGTTCATCACTTTATGTATGTCCTGCCATTCCCTTCTGGCCTGAAGAGTTTCTGTTGAAAGATCAGCTGTTATCCTTATGGGAATCCCCATGTGTATTATTTGTTGTTTTTTCCTTGCTGCTTTTAAATATTTGTTCTTTGTGTTTGATCTTTGTTAATTTGATTAATATGTGTCTTGGGGTGTTTTGCCTTGGGTTTATTCTGTTTGGGACTCTCTGGGTTTCTTGAACTTGGGTGACAATTTCCTTCCCCATTTTAGGGAAGTTTTCAACTATTATCTCCTCAAGTATTTTCTCATGGCCTTTCTTTTTGTCTTCTTCCTCTGGGACTCCTATGATTCGAATGTTGGGGCATTTCACATTGTCCCAGAGGTCTCTGAGGTTATCCTCATTTCTTTTAGTTCTTTTTTTCTTTTTTCCTCTCTGCTTCATTTATTTCTACCATTCTATCTTCTACCTCACTTATCCTATCTCCTGCCTTCGTTATTCTACTGTTGGTTCCTTCCAGAATGTTTTTGATCTCATTTATTGCATTATTCATTATATATTGACTCTTTTTTATTTCTTATAGGTCCTTGTTAAACATTTCTTGCATCTTCTCAATCCTTGTCTCCAGGCTATTTATCTGTAACTCCAGTTTGTTTTTAAGGTTTGGGATCATTTTCACTCTCATTGTTTGGAATCCTTTATCAGGTAGATTCCCTATCTCTTCCTCTTTGGTTTGGTTGGTGGATTCTATCCTGTTCCTTTACCTGCTGGATATTTCTCTGCCTTTTCATCTTGTTTATATTGCTCTGTTTGGAGTGGCCTTTCCGTATTCTGGCAGTTTGTGGTTCCTCTTTATTGTGGAGGTTCCTCGTTGTGGGTGGAGTTGGACAGGTTGCTTGCCAAGGCCTCCTGGTTAGGGAAGCTTGTATTGGTGTTCTGGTGGCTGGAGCTGGATTTCTTCTCTCTGGAGTGCAATGAAGTGTCCAGTAGTGAGTTTTGAGATATCAGTGGGTTTGGTGTGACTTTGGGCAGCCTGTGTATTGACACTCAGGGCTACGTTCCTGTGTTGCTGGAGAATTTGTGTGGTATGTCTTGCTTTGGAACTTGCTGGCCCTTGGGTGGTGCTTGGTTTCAGTGTAGGTGTGGAGGCGTTTAGTGAGCTCCTATTGATTAATGTTCCCTGGAGTCAGGAGTTCTCTGGTGTCCAGACTTAACCCTCTTGCCTCTGGTTTTCAGTCTTATTCTTACAGTAGCCTCAAGACTTCTTCATCTTCTTTCGAAGACAGTGGGCTGCCTTTCTGAGTGTCTGATGTCCTCTGCCAGCATTTGGAAGTTGTTTCGTGGAATTTGCTTAGCGTTCAAATGTTCTTTCAATGAATTTGTGGGGGAGAAAGTGGTTTCTCTGTTCTATTCCTCTGCCATCTTAGGACCGCCCCCCCACTCATTTTCTTAAGCTTCATGACATTTCTGCATTTGGCTGATTGTATCTTTGTGGGGTAAAATTTGAGTGTATTTCTCTTTTCTCCAGTATTTCCTGCAAACTGATAGATCTAGAGACTTAATTCCTTGCCAAAATAAAAGTTACTTTTAATTTGTTTGGCTTTTTTTCTCATGTGGATATAATTCTCAGCTCTGCATAAATAAGTGTTGCATATATTACCCAAATGTAATTTTTTAATATTGGCTCTGTCTATTTCTTTTGGACTACTTTAGCTTGTGAAAGAAATAGACCAGTGAATACTTATCTCTGTTTTTAGCACTTGCCAGTGGAATTTCCTTCTTTTTTTTTTTCCTCCCAATGAAATTTATTTCTGTCTGCTGATTTGGCATACCATTGTCCAGTCTTCTAAGTCAGGAAAATATGAATATCAGTAGAAATAGATTAGACTCTGTCATGTTAAAACTGATTTTGTTGTCTTTTATTTGTGTATAAATGTTCAGCTTCTTTAACATGATTGAGTACAGCACAGAATATTCTGATTTCCCAGTTTTCAAGGCTAAAATTACTTTTCCTTATTTGCCTGGCTATTATTGCAAACAGTGGGAATGTTCTGCCACTATTATTTCTCAAAACTCTTAACTTCTTTTATTCTTTTAGCATTTTGTGTTTTAAGTATTCTATCAATACTTAGGTGTAATAATATGATGTCCTATTTTTAGACCACTAATTTTGCTAATAGATTACTTTGATTTTGAATGAGCTGTGTCATCCCCATGGAAATAGTACTTCACTGGAAATTCTAGTTCATAAAGCTTAGCTCTTCAGAAATGTTTCACTTCTTCATTATCTTTGTTTTGTTACATAACTTTTAACAACCATGGAGAAGGCGAGGGTAGGATGTTTCAAGAGAACAGCATCGAAACATGTATATTATCTAGGGTGAAACAGATCACCAGCCCAGGCCGGATGCATGAGACAAGTGCTCGGGCCTGGTGCACTGGGAAGACCCAGAGGAATCAGGTGGAGAGGGAGGTGGGAGGGGGATCGGGATGGGGAATACATGTAAATCCATGACTGATTCATGTCAGTGTATGACAAAAACCACTACAATATTGTAAAGTAATTAGCCTCCAACTAATAAAAATAAATGGAAAAAAAAAAGCAATGGTTCTTCTCAGATGTAGCTGTTAACATCTATTTATTGTGTTTCTTCCTATATGGATGATTTTGTTGTGCAAAAGTGAGGTTAATATATGGATTGAGAAAAGGAATTAAATAGGGTTATATTGTGTTATGTTTATCCTATGATAATTTAAGGAGTCTGTGGGAAAGGCATAATACTAACAAGTTGAAATAATATACTCTTCTTTGTCAATAGGCTTATTACTTACTCTACTAGCAGTTAGACGTTTACATATTTTGAACTCTGGCTTTTTATGTAACGGGGAATATGGTTAGGAAGTAAGCTACTGTAACGAATTTATTCATGAAAGTTATAAGGTATGGTTTAAGGATATAAACACAGTATTAGTGATCTTTTTCTATCAAGAGGAAATTAAATTATATTGACTACATTTAATTTGCTAAGACCTAGAAGCTTAATCATTAAGCACTTATATCTTAAGAGTTAAGATGATTTTATCACAGTCATGGTAGTTAATTTCTCCATATGAATTATTTTGCTTATCATTCATTTACTCACTTATGATGTCCGTGTTTTCTCTAGTTCACTATTCCTCAGAGTAGAGTTGAACCATAAAACATTGCTGTTACATGAAGGAACTAAAAAGATAACTTCATTAATTTTGTATGTTTGTTTTTTGAGAAGGGAGGAAAAAATCAAACCTCAAGTAGGTAAAATTATGTCTACACAGAAAAGCTTAGCAACCACTAGTCTTAGTGGCTCTTAGAATTTATATAAAAGGGAATGCTATTATTATTGGAACTTCTGTTGTAATTTTTTTTTAATGCAGTTCATCAAGGAACAGATCAGGCTATTACTATCCTGTAAGAGTTTAAAAATTACATTTAAGATTATGTTTGTTGTTGGAAAAATTTTAGCATCAAGAGATTAGGTCAAATAAATAGAGTCAGATATTCAACTACTATGTAGACATGATAAAAGTAAGATAGATGTATATATTCAGAGAAGAGCTCTAAATACATTAATTGAGAAGAGTGTAAATATGTATGTATTTGTATGTATAATGTATACATATAAATATGTATAATGTAATCTCATTCTTTACAACTTAAGTGATATTTGTTTACTGACATATGCAAAAATATTTTACTAGTAGGATACACAAGAACCTTAACATGGTTTTATGTATTTTTTGAATTGTAATCATATACATCTACTGCTTAATTAAAATATGTAAACAATTAAAGGTACCTTTATGTAATAAAACGTTGAAAGAAGTTCTTTTGAAATAGTAGATAGGGCAGCAATAGTCTGTTATTTTTCTTGTAGGAAATGTTCTTAAACTTAGAAAACTGTTACTTAAAACAGGATTACTCTTTCCTAGGATTTCCACTTGAACAGAGTTAACCTGGAAGAGTCTTCAGGAATGGAGAATTCTCCAGCTGGTGCTAGACCAAAGAGAAAAAACAAGAAGTCTTATGATTTAACTCCAGTTGATAAATTTTGGCAGAAACATAAAGGAAGGTAAATAAGAAAAACATTGATAAGTGAAAGATTCAACCCCTTAAAAAATGCAAAAATGTCACCTGACTTAGTGAACTTGATTTAAAAAAAAATCAAAACCAGTCATAGTGGTTCATCTACGCAATGAATAAGAACTGTAAATTAAATAGTCTAAGGAGCTGTGTCATTATTGCTTACTTTCCTAGTTCTTATGTTGCTTTTGTTGTTTTGTGGGGACCACCTCCCTTAAAATAAGTCCATTCCATATGATTTTGTAGATTTTATACATAGTCTTTCTAAATTTCATTTCTGTCCCCACTGACCCTCTGTAGCACTATTTCTGCCTTTTATTAAGATTGGTTTCAGTGATTGGGAAACATCAAGGTGTGATTTACCCTTTTTGTTCCTTGCTTGCCTTCGGACAAATCCAATTTTAGCTATCTGTGGAGAAAATACTTAAGCCTGAAAACCAGTTTTATTCAAAGTACATTAGTAATAATAGGTGAAAAAATTGTAGCAATTTGCCATTTGTTCCCATGTGTAGCCCGCCAGGTTCCTCTGTCCATGGGGTTCTCCGGGCAAGAAAATTGGAGTGGGTAGCCATTCCCTTCTGCAGAGGATCTTCCCAACCCAGGGGTCGAACCCAGGTCTCCTGCATTGCAGTCAGATTCTTTACTGTCTTGAGCTACAGGGAAGTCACTTAACTCCTTTGGCATACAGTAATCTCTCAGTAAATGCAGGCAGTGATCATTGTCTGTCAGCTCTGAGACCTAAAGGTACTAGAAATTTTAAGGGTCAGCCAGAACATTTTACCTGCTCGCTGCTATCTTTTGCCAACAGACTCCTCTGGACCTCAGTTAGGGCCTACATTTGTATGTAAAACTGGACTGTGTTCCTCACAGTCATTTCAGATTTTGTCATTTCTTTGCTGATCATTAATGAAGTGTTATCAAGTATCAGAGTGGAGGAATGGGGAAAAGTTTTTGTTTTATTGCTTGTTGAGAAGTGACCCATTTTTTTCCTTAAAAGAGAGAAAGCTTCTGGCCTCCCATCAGGCTGTAGATGAAAAATACTTATGTTAGGAACTATTTCATGGTCAACACATACTCATCTAGATACATTCAGGATTAACACTGCATGACAGTTTCTGCCTGAGTTGGTCAATGATTGCAGATGAGTTGTATCTGTAGTCTATGGAAATTGCCTCTAAACTGTACATACTGAGGAGATATCAGGGGTTGGACCAGCAAAACTGGCCTACATTCTGTTTTTACCAGTGGTGGTCTACGTATCAAATTTACAGATTTGAAAGGTTTTTTTCACTGTTACCTGCATGTAATATTTTTTTGATACATCTTTGTAGTTACATGGACCCTTTGGCACTGTGTTATGGGTCATAATATTTAGTTGGTCTTTGATGTACCATGCTTCTCTTCTTTTGTTTTTCAGTCACTTAAATATCTTTTTATTTTTTATAATAGCTAAAGGTGAAGAAAAATCGATACAGTCAGTAAAAAGAAATACAGTTTAAATTTGTTTACATATATAAGTATTATGATATACATTTTAAAGTAGTATTTAGAATGTAAATAGATATCACAAGAAAATGTAGTTTGATTTATCCTAATGTTTTCTGCCTATGTTGTATATAAAATATATGCAAATATAAATGGGTACGTTTAAAACAATCCTCATTGTATATGTTTCAAGATTCACACAAAAGTCAATCTTTTAATCTTATAATTCCTCTTCTGCCAAACTGTTTTAGTCCATTCCCAGAAGTCGCAGAATCAGTTCAGCAAGAACTAGAGTCTTACAGAGCACAGGAAGATGAGGTTAAACGACTTAAAAGCATTATGGTAAGATTCTGTTTGCTTTCGTGGAAATATAAGGGAAGCAGGAGGACATCTAGAAGGAAGAAGAGGTTAACTTTTTTCCCTTATAAAAATTCAAGACCTTTCATTGCTTTAATGACAAAAAAAAAATTGTTCTCATAAAAGATTGTTACATAAAATATTTTTTTAAAAAAGAAATCTTAAGTTCTGAGGAGTAGAGGGAACATTTAAAAAAAAACCAATACAAATTTATGATTTGAAAAAAATATATGTGAGTTTAGTTTAGACATGTATGTTTTAGTGCTGCTCATTGTACTATACTTTGATCCCACTTCAAATTTCAGCTCTGTTTATTACTATATGTAGTGACCTGTAACAGGTCTCTGGACCTATTTCTTTATCTGAAAATGCTAGATGCTTCCTTTTTAGTCATCCAACCATTCATTAGGTTGGTGGTGACTAGAACTTTTCTATAACTGTCAAAAATGCAGATGCTTGCTCCTTAAGAGGGGAAGAATTATTATTCTGGGTGATCTAAATCTTACTACTGTTTATCAGTGATTCTAGGAATATATTGTTGAAAATCAGTGCTTTGGCTTGGGATTTCTGAGTAGTTACTGGGACCTCTTTTTCCTTCCCAGGGACTGGAAGGCGAAGATGAAGGAGCCATAAGTATGCTCTCTGACAATACTGCTAAGCTAACATCAGCTGTTAGGTGAGTAAGCCGTATATCCTCTTTGAAATCTTTCTGTTGATATGATTTATATTGGAAGTTAAAAAATCGATAAATATTTTTCATGATAGGGAATAGTAATAGCATATACCTCTAAGTCCAAAGAACTGAATTGTGTTTTTACTGTATTCAAACTGACTTGAGTTCCCTCCTTTATTTTTTTAATTTTTTAATTGAAGGATTGCTGCTTTACAGAATTTTCTTGTTTTCTGCCAGTTACCAACATGAATCCTTTATATAGCAGATCATTTGTTTCTTTTGCTAGTTAGAATTGTGTAATGGGAGTCATTTTGTCACTGAGACAGTATTGATGATAAGGTAAGGTGAGTTATTATTAATTTTATTGTTGCTGCTGTTACTATGTTAGCTAAAGTTTAAGCAGTATCTTTTGGATACTTTAAATACCATCAAGGAGAGAGAATTTCATGTTTTAGAAATATAGGTAAAATTTGTCCATTTCTGATTTTATTCTAAACCTCCAAGTTTTGGAATTAGAAAGTGAAATGATAGAATGATGATATTTGGGAGGCAGATTATTTTAAAATAAGAAGCATTTCAACTGTATTAAAGTGTAAATACTGTATATGTTCAAGCCTAGAGATTAAGTTCAGTTGATAGTTTGACATGTAATTTTGGCCCTGTTTTACTATTCCAAATTTCCTCAGAGGAAACACCCAGGTTTGAATTTTATTAAAATTTATGTCATTTCCTTAGAAAATTTAACGGTTAATTTTCAATTTTTTGATACTTGTAGCTCTTTGCCAGAACTCCTTGAAAAAAAAAGACTTATTGATCTCCATACAAACGTTGCCACCGCTGTTTTAGAACATATAAAGGTAAATTTAGCGTCTCCCTCCTTTCAGTGTAACTACTGATTTTGTAGGGTTTAGACTTTTAAGATTCTTATTCACTGTCTCATTGAGCCCTAACTGTAAGGTTGAGTTATAATTATTGAAGGCAGCATTATTACCTTCATTTTTGCACGTGAGGAAACCAATCGAGGAAGGTTAGTGATTTGCCCAAGGTCACACATTCAGTAAAGAGAACTTAGCACCTGTGATATTTTTATTATGTTTCACTGCCTTAATAATGCCTCTACGTGTACTACTTTGTTAATAATAGATTTGTATCTAAACATCAGTAATTCAGGTTTAGACACCGCTTTACTATAGTACTATCTGAAATACGTTGATAACATCACATAATGAAATGCAACTTGGTTCTGAACATTTTAGTTTAAGATTAGTCTGTTAGCCTTGTAGCTTCTTACTATCTCCCACTATACTGTGATTTTGAAACAAATGTATTGGATAATCCTGTATGTTGTCTATCATTATTTTTTCTCGTTACTTTATTCATAACTCCATATCATTTTGATTTAATCCATTCATCAGTATTCTATTGTCATTTATTCTCTGGACATGGAACTGAATCCCATTGACAGATTGGTGATATACCAGAATGTAGTTACTGCTGACCCCTGCATTCCGTTTGAGATGATACATTTAAAAAAGCAGTGTAAAATTGAATATACTTGCTGTCTGTCAAACGTTTTGATAACTTATATTTATGGAAAAGGGGATTAAACATTTTTAATGATTTTAAAAGTCTTAGAGCACTAGAAAGGAGCTAATATAGATAGATTTCATCATTGTACATCATAGAATTTAAACCTGCATAATTTCTGTTAAGCTGACACCTGATTTTTTTCTTTGTTCCACTTCTTGATTTTGATCTTGCTATTTTCATATACCTACAGGAATAGAAATGTAATTGTGCAGTCTGTAGATGATATCTGATGATAGCTTCCATATGTTGCAGCTCTGTAAAGTGGAAAAAGGCTGCTCATTTTTTTACCTGAGGTCATTGTCTCCAGTGAAGATAATATATATAACTGGTGGAATGTAACAGAGAAGCTATATTCAGTGATTTCCTTCACTCAGAAAAGACAGGCTTTGCTTACAAAGCTAATATAAAAAGTTAAACAAAAATATGTTGTTTTAAAACAAAATATAAGTTCTAGTTTACATCAGCTAAACTGTAGTTTTGTAATCAAGATATTCTGATCTATTAAACCAGTGCTCTTTGAGTACATACTGTTTGTTTATGAGAGTTGTTAATAGTCTGTGTGTTACTTTGAGATTTAAACTGTTCTGTGGACTTTTTTTGACTTTAGTTTTTTCAGGGTTTTTGGTTTTTCTTTGGAGGGGGCGGTTCTCACAGCTATAAAATCACAAAAGTGCTAAACTCAGCTACTACTTCCAAACTGAATTGTGTAACCTAAAGTATTTAAAAACATATTATCATACCAATGGAAAGTGCACATTTTCATCTTATTCATAAAACTTTACAAACACTATCCTGCCACAGATTTATATGAATATACTCTAGATCAAAAACTAGAGTTTATGGTTTGAGAAAATTCTGGGTAAAGTAATTTACTCAATTGTGTTTATTAAACGGCTCTGTGGGTATTGTGCTGGGCCGTAGATATTACATGGTAAACAAGATGGGCAAGTTCTTTCTTTTGGAGCTAATCTTATATTAACAAAAAGCAAAGTAAGCAGTTAGAAAGCATGGCATTTAGGTGGTGTGAAAACACCAAAAGAGGGTGATGTGAGGTGATAGACAGTGGCTCAGAGGGCTGTTCTAGAGGAAGTGAGGTTGCCTTTGATGAGATGATGATTGAGTCGAGACCTGAATCACACAAAGGAGCCAGTTAGTGAAAATCTCAGGGCCACCCATTTCAGGCAGAGGGAATAAGTGCTGCATGGCCTTAAGGCAAGACAAATTTACTATTTTAGAGCACCTAGAAGATGACTGATGTACTCATAGTGAGGAGGGAAAGAGTTGATAATACTATTGGATCAAAAGAAATAGGGATTTAAGTATGGTGGAAGTCATTGGAGGTTAATGCCATGATTTGATTTATGTTTCAACTAGAGAATGGTCTGAGGAGTGTTGAGGAATGATGATTTCTGGAAGATGGTTATTATACCTAAGTGGAGAATGGTATTTTTTAAGAAAAAATTTACCTATGAAATTCTTTATGATGCTTATTTACAATTTTATATGAGCTGTGCATCAGTTTGTCCTAATGGATGCCATCTGTCTGATAAATTTTATTATATCACCATGCCTGACCCAAAATTTCCTCTTTCAGACCTGGTTGCTTGGCTCTCTATAAAAGAACTTGTTTCTTCCTGGATTGCCAATAAGCAGAGCATCTTATACTAAGAAACTAATTTGTCATTCAGGGTGTTAAGTAGTTACATATAAAAGCTACATAGTTTGAAATAATTTTTGTGCTATAACTCAAGGAAGACACCATAATAGGATCTGATATAAAGAAACTATAAAGGACATTATATAAGGTCATTTACTTGCAGAGGGAAAATTTCATGTATGAGACACCATGTTCCTTGTTGGATCATTCTAGGAAACCCAATTAATACCAGAAGTTTTTTTGTTTTTTAAATCATAGATACGGGAGCATATTTATTTTAAATATTTGCATATAAATTATAATTGTATTTATTAAGCCACATACTCTGAGTTATCCTGATATTAGAAATTCTGTTAGCATAGAAAAATTGCAGTGTTTTTGAGAAGAGTCCTGTTTTAATTAAACATCTCTTTATTCTCCTATGTCAAAGCTAGCAGGTAAATGGTGTTGCTTCCAATTATTCTCATTACTCATAGTTATAAAATTTTCTCTTATAGCTTTTTATAATTACTAAATTTCCAAGTTAAATATTTACTTCAAAATGATACGTTTATTTGTGCCATTTTTATGTTACACCATCTGCCTCTGGCTATATAATGTTAATAATAATTTTAAAAGTATTTTTCTCCAATATCTCTTACTCTTTAGTAGAATTTGTTGACCATCTGGGCTTCACTTCTTTGTAAACATTCATTCACCGAAGCAGTAAATATTTATTTATTATTAGTATTGTTATTATTAGCAAGAATATTATGACTCTTCATGCAGAGATCTCAGAACACATCTCTTGGTAATTGTCTTTATTGCAATTTTGCGTATTTCTTATTTGGGGATGTTTAGTTTATAGCTGCTGCTTATATTTCTTTAGATCATTTTCTAAAGCAGAATACTAGAAGAAGTTAATCTCTTTAGAAGTCCTGGCAGTTATCCAGCAGTTGATGTTTGGCAGCACAGCAGTTTGTGACAACTTTGACAAATATTATCACGTAAATTTATTGCTATTCTAAAGATTTTAGTGGCTTGAGTAGTCAGCTTTGGTTTAATAGGTTAAGAGTAAAATGTGGATTGTAAAGGAAGTTTCCCTGTGGCAGACAGATTCTCTAGCTGTGGCACGGGAGCCTAGTTGCTCCAAGGCATGTGGGGTCTTCGTTCACCACCATTGATCTAACCTGTGTCCTCTGCATTGCAGGGTAGATTCCTGACCACTGGATCACCAGGGAAGTCCCAGCAGTTTTTTCATTTCTAATACAAATAAGATTTTACCCCCACTTGTTGGTTGTTAGGGAATGGATTCTGAAATTACTTAAATTTGTAGACAGATTTCAGTATATTTTAATGATTACTGTCTCAGCTGCATAGCCACCCGTAATTAATTATTTTCTAGCATCAGAAACCTAAGAAAAGGAAAAGTCACCTATATGTAAGTCAGCGTAGAAGAGAGAGAAATGGCATGCATGCTCTTTCCCATAGTGCTCCCACTTGGGAGGAAGAACTCTCACATCTGAATGCGCCTTACCGAGGTAGCTGGCCAAGAATAAGCCGTTAATAAGCTCTTGTGGATTATTGGTGCTGAATCTTCATTTCTGTTTTGCTGCCTCTTGTGGAGAAAGTTAAGAGGTACTGAGTTAGGTCTAAAGACATCCTCTGATCAAGCAAACATGTACTGACCTAGCTCTATACACACTGAGCAAGACTTAGCTCTTGCTAGCAATGCTAATTTTTAACTAGAGCACCTCCTTCAGGGGACTTATTCTTCTTTGGTCCAACTTCTTTATCTTTCTTAGGGGAAAGTAAACTTTCAAAATAAAGTAGAAACTGAACTGATCCTGCTGATCAGCACATCAAATTAACCAATGCCCTTTGTTCCCTCGGAAACAGCAGTTACTGACCACATTATTGCCATGCTAAATGTGACATCTGGTGTTTTTTGCAAGTTGAGTTTTTTGTTTGTATTTGATTCCAGTCTATTTATGTCAGTGGTATAAGTAGGAAAAGAGGTTTGTTTCTCTAAAACTAAGTTACCTGCCTTAGACTCAGTGAAGGTGGTGATTTAATTATTACTTAGTTTAGTAGCGGTGGCAGGGGTCAGACAACTGTAAAACATTGAAAAATCTTGAAAGAACTAGAATTGCTTTATGTTGTAATTGTAAACATTTATAAATTTTTGTATCTTATTTCATATGGCAACCCACTCCAGTACTTTTGCCTGGAAAATCCCATGAACGGAGGAGCCTGTTGGGCTACAGCCCATGGGGTCACAAAGAGTCAGACACAACTGACTGACTTCATTTCCACTTCCACTTCTTCAAAGAAACTTGAAGTTATAACTGATCACTTATACATGTGCATTATGCAGGAAAGAAAAAAATTTCAGTCCATGAACCTCAGTACTCAAGGGAAGGGTCTTGAGTCTACATCAAAACTGACAGACAATTATATGTTTTAGATCTTAAGTTAAATTGTAGTGTTTAAACATGTATATACAGCCAGGTCCTTTTTTATTTTTTCTTTTGGCTATGCTGGGTCTTCATTGATGCTTGCAGACGTTCTCTAGTTGTGGCATGCAGGGGGGGGTACTTTCTAGTGGAGGCACGTGGGTTTCTGATTGTGGTGGATTCCTTTGTTGCAGAGCACGGACTCTAGGGCGCACAGGCTTCGGTAATTGTAGCACAAGAGCTCAGTCATTGCAGCTCACAGGTTGACCCCTGGGATGTGGAATATTCCCGGATCATGGATTGGACCCATGTGCCCTGCATTGGCAGGCAGATTCTTAAGCACTGGACTACCAGGGAAATCCCCCCCCTTTTTTTTCTTTGCAATAACTGACTTTGATTAACTGATCACTGCTCTCCTGATCACAGTAGGGAAGAAATTGTACTATCCTGTAAATCAGAACATTTCTCTGTCTGGATTTTGACTAATCTGTTTTAAATGATCTTTTATCCAGTATACTACTGAGCGAATGTTCATATGACCTTGCTGTCTTTTCTTCAAGGCAGAAGAAAATATATCTTATAGCAGAAGTCCCCAATGGACAGACTGTCACCATCTTCTACCTCTTTTCATCCCAAATAAGATTAGTCATTATCAGAACTTAAAGAAATTTTCTTTACTCCTAGTATGACCAAAGACAGCTCTTGAATGTGTGAAGTATCTTTCAGTTTCTCACGCTGAGTTTCTGGAGACTTCTTTCACATCTTCAAAAAACGAAGTGTGGAATTACCTTTCTCTTGCTCTTTGCTCGCTTTACCACTATCAGATTTGTCATTAGCAAGACTCAGTAGAGTCATAAAGGTTAAATTCAAAGAATTAAAGACTTCTTACAACTCAATAGAGAAAATGCACAACCCAGTTGTTAAAAGGGCAAAAAATTTGAACAAAGATTTGACTGAAAAAGATATCTGAGTGATGAATAAGTTCAACATCAACAATCATTAGAAAAATAACAAACTAAAACCATAGTGAGATACCTCTGCATTTCTATCAAAATGTCTAAAATTTAAAATATTGATCATGTCAGCCTTTGGCAAGTATGCAGAAGAACTAGAACTCTCATATTTTGCTGGTAGAAATGTAAAATGGTACACCCACTTTGGAAAACAGTATCTCTGTTTCTTAAAATGTTAAACATAAATCCATCATGTGCTCCAGCCATTCTACTCCTAAGTGTACTCAAGATAAATGAAAGCAAATATATTCATAATACATGAATATTCATAGCAGCTCTTTGTCATAGCCCGAACCTGGAAGTCCGTCAAATGTCTATCAACAGGCTAACTGAGTAAACAAAGTCCAGTATATCAGTACAGTGGGCTACTATTCAACAATTAAAAAGGAGGTACTATTAATACATACAATAGTATGTACTGGATGAATCTCGGAGTAATTACACTGAGTGAAAGAAGCTACATAAAAAAGAGCGCATGATCTATTGTTGTGTTTACATATAACTCAGAAAAATGCAGGCTAATCTACAGTCACGGAAGGTAGGACATGAAGAATGGTGTTGGAGAGCCAAAGGAGAGTGTTTACAGTGAGAGGATTTCCTTAACTGATGTGAATGATATGTTCACTATCTGGATTGTGTACACGGTTTCATGGGTATATATTTATGTTAAAACTTACCAAATTCTGTGTTTTATATGTTATTTTACTTTGATAAAAGTGAAAAATTCAATGCTTAGCGTTCACCTACTTTAGATGGTCTATAAACAAGAAAACAGATTTTTATTAAGTAATTGAGAAAACCAAAGACTAATTTTGGTAATGTGAATTTTTGGCCTTACAGCTTAAATGACATAGAATAGCAAGAAACAGAGGATATGCTACACAGTTTGTGAGTGGGTAAACCCAGGATTTTTTTTTTCAGTCTCTTCACTTTTAAGAATATGCTGTAGGTTAAACACAGAGTAGCAGCAGACTTGTGAAGAACAGTCTCAGATGTTTAAAATAAAAGGAGAGGACGGATGCATTCTGTAACTTTTTAAATAGATATCTCACATTTTATTTATTTATACCTTGACTTGTTCTACAGAATTTAAGGTCACTTACAATGACAGCACATAGAATAACAGAATAGAGAATAATTCATAAACACCAGGGGTTTACAAATCAGACTACAAAGTAGAAAATCAAACATTGCCCTTATAACTCCTCCGTCCTGTGGCCCCCATTTTCCAGAGTCCTTCACAAACCTCCTGTGGAACTTAGGACTAGAAGGAACCTTGAGACAGAGTTCTTAGCAGATTCCACAAGATAGGTTTCTTCTTTGTTTAGATAAAGTTAGAAGTAAAATGTGCTGTATCTTCCTCTTGGAGATTCATAATGCCGCGTAATATATGCATTTTAAAAACATTTAAAAAAAACTTAAAACTGTTGACTTTGGAATACTTTTAGGGGTTATTTCTTAACAACCAGCTATAAGAACTAGCACTCTGCAGAACATATTTTGTGAAATATTCTTCATTTAATCAGTGAAGGAAGTAAGATATACCTCTTACCTCCAAAAAAGATAAACTATTCCCTAGTTAATGGCAGAGCTGGAACTCATACCTGAAACTCTTTGTATTTTGTCTTGTAATTTGTTTTTGCTCTGCCATTTATCATTGTTACTCTGTTTCAGTCCAACTCAGTTTATCAAGTAAAGGCAAGAATACCTCATTTAAAGAAATGACTTAAAGAATTTTGCATTCTTTTACTTAACTTCTGATAGTGCTATTTTGGCTTTCTTTCGTCTGTACTTACTGATCACCTATAATCTACAGTTCTATAGATGGTCCTTATTTTAAACCAGTGAAAACATTGACATCTTGATTGTTATGTGAGTACTAGAGTACCTTATAAATAACATATATTTTAAGATACTATGTAAATGATCTTGTTTTTACTATAGTGCCTTATAGAGTGCTTTATTACTTCACAAATATTTTAATTTCAAATGTAACATCCTCAGATCATGATCTTTGAAAAAAACATGTGATGTGAGTTTTTTTTCCTTTTAAAGAGAACAAACTTTTTTGTGTACCTATATATCAGGTAATTTAACGTAATAGATGTATTCCCTCATTCTTCAGAGGAAAATGAATCTCAGAGATACTGAAGACATGAAACCAACTGCCAGAGCCTGAAATTGAACTTTGACTTTTAACTTTTAAACCCCGTACCCTGTCGCTGTACTGTAGTTCCTTAAGACATAGCCAACAGAAATGTAATGAGAATGATTTTGCTCTTTTATAATCCTTTTGGAGTAATCTTAGGTTCAGAAGTAATTTAAACAGATGAACAAGAAGTAGAAGTAAGGAACCCCAGTTGTCTTACTAAAGTATTTGACCATTCAAATGTGTGTTTATTGATTTAAAAAATCCTCAGTGGGCCTAACATTTTATGTCCATGAATGCTTAAAGAGGAAATGAAAATTTAGTAGTCAACATTTAAATTGTTTCATAAAACAAGTATACTTTTTTAAATAATGGATTTTTATTAAGTCAATTATGTTGAAATACCACTGAATATCTCAAGAAAAATTGACTATAACAGCCAACATGAATACTTACAAATATATATGATTATATATTCTGTGTATTCATTATTAATATGACTATACTCCTAAAGCTAACATTTGAGCACATACAGAATCATATCTATATTGTTTTCCTTTCATTTGAATTATTTTATATAATATCTATGAAGAAGTAAAAGTGAAAGATGTTTTTATTCAAAGCTACACATATATTCCCAAGATATTGCACATACTTTATTAAATGTGGCCCTCTCTTTTGTTTTCCATTAGATACATGTCTTCTTTTGGTTTTAGTTTTTGTTTTAATTAATAGGCTTTGTTTTTTTAGAGCAGTATTATGTTTGCAGAAAAATGAGTGAATAGTAGAGTGTTTCTATATACCCTCATACCCACCCATCCCTACTTTCCCCTGTTATTAATATCTTGCATTAATATGGTATATTTGTTACAGTTAATAACCCAGTATTAATATAATACTAACTAAAGTCTGTAGTTTACATTAAGCTTCCCTCTTTTGTGTTGTACATTCTATGGTTTTTGATAAATGTCAAAATGATGCAATGATGACATGCATCCATCATTAAGATACCATACTAAATAGTTTCAGCTGCTCTAAAATCCTGTGTGCCTCTGTATATCCTTCCCTCCCTCCCCACACATCCCTGACAATCACTGATCTTTTTGTTCTCTCCACAGTATTGTTTTCACAGTTGGAAGCACTGGAGTACGTAGCTTTTTCAAAGTGGTTTCTTTTACTTTTGTTGCTCAGTCATATGAACTCTTTGTGACCCCATGGACTGCAGCCTGCCAGGCTTCCCTGTCCTTCACCATCTCCCGGAGCTTGCTCAAACTCATGCCCATCCAGTTGGTGATGCCATCCAACCATCTCATCCTGTTGCATCCCATTCTCCTCCTGCCTTCAGTATTTCCCAGCATCAGGGTCTTTTCCAGTGAGTCAGCTCTTTGCATCAGGTGGCCAAAATATTGGAGCTTCAGCATCCATCCTTCTAATGAATATTCAGGGTTGATTTCCTTTAGGATTGACTGGTTTGACCTCCTTGCTCTCCAAGGGACTCTCAAGAGTCTTCCCCAATACCACAGTTCAAAAGCATCAATTCTTCAGCATTCAACCTCCTTTATGATCCAACTCTCACATCCATACATGACTATTCGAAAAACCATAGCTTTGACTAGATGGACCTCTGTCAAAAAAGTAATGTCTCTGCTTTTTAATATGCTGTCTAGGTTCATCATCGCTTTTCGTCCAAGGAGCAAGCATCTTTTAATTTCATGACTGCAGTCACCATCCGCAGTGATTTTGGAGCCCCCAAAAATAAAGTCTCTCACTATTTCCATTGTTTCCCAATCTATTTGCCATGAAATGATGGGACCATATGCCATCTCAGTCTTCTGAATGTTGTCTTTTAAGCCAGCTTTTTCATTCTCCTCTTTCACCTTCATCAAGAGGCTCTTTAGTTCCTCTTTGCTTTCTGCTGTAATGGTAGTGTTATCTGCGTATCTGAGGTTATTGATATTTCTCCTGGCAATCTTGATTCCAGCTTGTGCTTCCTCCAGCCCAGCATTTCTCATGAGGTACTCTGCACATAAGTTAAATAAGCAGGGTGACAATATACAGCCTTGACGTACTTCTTTCCCTTTTGGAACCAGTCTATTGTTCCATGTCCAGTTCTAACTCTTGCTTCCTGACCTGCATACAAGTTACTCAATAGGCAGATCAGGTGGTCTGGTAGTCCCATCTCTTGAAGAATTTTCCACAGTTTGTTGTGATTCACACAGTCAAAGGCTTTGGCATAGTCAGTAAAGCAAAAGTAGATATTTTTCTGGAATTCTCTTGTTTTTTTGATGATCCCATGGATGTTGGCAATTTGATCTCTGGTTCCTCTGCCTTTTCTAAATCCAGCTTGAACATCTGGAGTTCACGGTTCACATACTGTTGAAGCCTGGCTTGGAGAATTTTGAGCATTACTTTACTAGCGTGTGAGGTGAGTGCAATTGTGCAGTAGTTTGAGCATTCTTTGGCATTGCCTTTCTTTGGGATTGGAATGAAAATTGACCTTTTCCAGTCCTGTGGCCACTGCTGAATTTTCCAAATTTGCTGGCATATTGAGTTCAGCACTTTAACAGCATCATCTTTTAGGATTTGAAATAGCTCAGCTGGAATTCTATTGTCTCCACTAACTTTGTTCGTAGTGATGCTTCCTGAGGCCCACTTGACTTCACAGTCCACAAGATGTCTGGCTCTAGGTGAGTGATCTAGAGTAATCTTTTACTTAGTTAAATGCATTTAAGACCCTTCCATGTCTTTTCATGGCATAATAGCTCATTTCTTTTTATTGTTAACTAATAATCCATTGTCTGAATGTACCATAGTTTGTTTTTCATTCAATTATTGCAGTGCATTTTGGTTGTTCTCAACTTCTGGTGTTTATGAATAAAGCTGCTATAAACATCCATGGGGTTGACATAAGTTTTCAGCTTCTTTCGGTAAATATGTAAGAACATAATTGCTGGATCACATGGCAAGAGTTTTTTTAGAATTGTAAAAAGAAAAACTGCCAAACTCTCACACAGGATGACTTTACCATTTTGCATTCCCATCAGCAGTGAATGAGAGTTCCTGTTGCTTCATATCTTCACCAATGTCTGGTGTTGCCTGTGTTGGATTTTAGCCCTTCTGATAGGTGTGCAGTGTATCTTATTTTAATTTTCATTTTTCCAGTATGATCTGATGTGGAGCATGTTTTCGTATGCTTACTTGTCATCTCTGTATCTTTCATGAAATGTCAGGTCTTTGGCCCATTTTTAATCATGTTTTGTTTTTTATTGTTGAATTTTAAGAGTTCTTTGTATTTTCAGAGGGAAAATTCTTTAATATAGTTGTCTTTTGCAATTATCTTAACACTTCTCTGGCTTGTCCTCTCATTCTCTACTAATTAGTAGTATCTTTCACAGAACAGAGACCTCTAATTTTAATCAAGTCCAGCTTTTAAATTATTTCTGTCATGGATCATGCCTTTGGTGTTGTATCTAAAAAATCATCTCTCTACACAGGTCATCTAAAATTTCTCCTGGTACCTTTTAGGAGTTTTAGTTTTGCATTTTACATTTAGGTCTGTGATCCATTTGAGTTAACGTTTGTAAAAGGTGTAGGGTATGCGTCTCTTTTTTTTTTTTTTCCTTTTGCATGTGCATGTCCAGTTGTTCCTCCACCATTTGTTGAAAAGACTGTCCTTTCTCCATTGAGTTGAACTCTTCTGTCAAAGATTAGTCATATATTTGCTTGGGTCTGTTTCTGTACCCTCATCGATATATTTATCTTTTTTTTTTCCCCCCACAAACACCCCACTGTCTTAATCACTGTAACTTTTAAGTTAAGTATTAAAATTCAGGTATTGTCAGTCCTCCATCTTTTTTTGTCTCCTTCAATACTGTGTTTGCTATTCTGGGTATTTCATGTCTCCATATAAGCCTTAAAATGAGTTTGTCAATATCCACAAAATAACTTGCTGGAATTTTGATTGGAATTATGTTGAATCTATAGATTAAGTAGAAAGAACAGACATCTTGACAATAATGAGTCTACCTATTCATAAATAAGAAATGTCACTTCATTTATTTTTTGGAGTACTAATGAAAATGGTATTATGCTTTCATTTCAGTTTCAATTGTTCATTGTTAGTATATTGGAAAGCAGTCAACTTTTATATATTAACCTTGTAGTCTACAACCTTGCTGTAATCACTTATTAGTTCCCAGGAGATATTTTTTGTGTTTCCTGGAGATTTTCTACATAGACAATTGTGTCATCTGCAAACAAAGATAATTCTATTCTTTCTTCATAATCTGTAGACTTTTTATTTCCTTTTCTTTTTTTAGTTTATTGCATCAGCTAGCACTTCTAGTACAGTGTTGAATAAGAGTGTGAGCGGGAACATCTTTACCATGTTCCTATCTTAGCAAGAGAGCATCTAGTTTATTCTCATTCTGTTTTCTGGGAGCGATTGTAGAGAATTGGAATGATTTCTTCTTAAATGTTTGGTAGACTTCACTAGTGAACTCACCTAGACCTAATTCTTTCTATTTTGGGAGGCTATTATTGATCAGTTTCTTTAATAATATAGGCCAGGTCACTCCATAAAGTGAGTTTTGATAGATTGTCTTTCAAGGAATTGCTTCATTTCATCTAGGTTATCAAGTTTATGGGCACAGATTTGTTTTAAGTATTTTTTTATTGTAGAATAAAAGTAGACTTTAGTGACATATATAGACCACAGACTATTATAATATAGCATAGAGATGCTTTTAACCTAGGGGAAAAATTATCTAAATATAGTTCTGGATGATGCTAGAAACTACACATTTAAAGAAGAAAGAAAGGACAAGAAAAGGCTACTAGAGTATGAAGAATCTTTAGTTAAGATCAGGTCGTATCTTAGAAGTATAGTTCTAAGTTCATTTTAGCTTAAGGATATACTTGCCTGTAGACATTAAAGTGTCCTACCAACCCTATTTAATTCATAATATGAGATATTTCTTATGTGTTATAGCAAAGAAGGGTTTATCATCTCTTCTCCCTCCTGTAAGAAGTTCAAGGAGAAAAATATTGGGATTCTTAATAGTGAAAGGAAGGGTAACTATCTAATCTCATCTTGTATTTCACTGCTGACTCTAGAATTGGGGCTTGGAGACAAGGGAAGCCCAAGAAATACCACTCTTAATTTTGTCGTCATCCAATCATAGACTGAGGGGAGACTTGTGAATTGTAGCTAGCAGTGAATAGGTGCTGCCTGTAACTAGAATAAACAGAGGAATGGTTAAAAAAAAAAAAAAAAAAAAAGGAAATTAGAAAACCTAATTACAGGAAAGAAAAAGGAATTCCTTCTGTGTCTTGTGTGGGTCATCAGTAGATCTTCCTGGGTTATGGGTTCTCAAAAGAAATACTACTCATACACCGCAAATGACTCAAGAATTTTTAGAAATGCCCTTTCTTTTCTTCTTTTTAAACTCAACAGGCTATTGGCTGTTGCCAGTTGAAAAATACCATACACATACACATACTCTATATGTTCTTTTAGATTAACAAAATGATAAACCCAATTACAGGTAAATAACAATTCAGTACATTTAGTTGGCTAATATATATAAAATACATATATATATGGTTAATTTGATACAAGTGTTGACACAGTGTACTGAAAAATGAAAAAATATCCTCCTGATTGTAGAAGAACTTTATAGAGTTTTTTATTATTTTTTTTAAATCACATTCTTCCCTTAGCTCTTCTAAAGGGATTTTTAGAAAATTCATGACTCTCGGAGTTTATATCACTAGATATAATTTGTTTTCTACAGATAGTCCTTTGTTGTTCTATAATATTCCCTTCTTGTTCATTTGTTCTTGATATTTATTGAAGCTACCAAAAATAGTTTATTATCTTGACCTTGTTATTTTGCTTTATATTTTTAATTTGTCTTATTTTCCATGTAACTCTCATTATCCAATTTGTGTTCTCTGAATCCATATTGTACAAGAAATACCAATCTTTGAGACAGAAGTTGTTTCTCTTAGTATTTTCCCTTTTTTAAGAAATTGAGAAAGGACCTATAGATTATTATATCTCTGGACAAATTCACCACATATATGTAAATTATGTGTATTACCAAAAAAACAAATAGATACTAATTGACAAATATACTTTCTTTCATAAAGCGTATACAAAGGAAGCAATAAATTGTTCTTGAGGAAAATGTAATTTTCCCTACTGTTTATCTGTGGTGTATATGGAATCTGGCCTGGATTTGAATCTCAACTCTCTACTACTTCTACTCTGGTAACCTTGAATAAATTTATGTTTCTTTGTGTCTGTTTCTTCATCTTTAAAATGGGACTAATAATTCCTTGTTCATAGTGTTGTCTGGAGAGTTAAATGAGATAATCTGATTTTGTAGCTTTTAAACACAGTTCTCTGGTACCCTAGACTCAATAGAGACATTTAATTGGTCACTTGTATCTATTTTATGTTTAGGGTTCTGCAGAAGATTTGGTTTGAGAAAGAGGGTCCTGAGGTTCTCTGTTTAAAAACATTTGAAAGCCATAGCTGTAAGTAAAGTGCCTTGCACATACTAGATATTGAACAGATACTAGTTCTCTTATGCAGGTTAGAAAATCTTTACTTCATTCCTTTCCCTCCCCCATGAGGCTCCTTCCCAGTCACTATATTGAAATGCCATATGATTTTTATTTAACTCCTTTATGGAAATATAGTTCACATAACATACAGTTCACCTTTTTAAAGCATACAATTTAGTGGTTTTTACTATATTCACAGTTACACAACCATAATCACAAGGCAATTTTAGAACATTATCACCTTCAAAAGAATGTCTAGCCATTAGCCGTCAGATTAACTTTTTTAAAATTCTGCTTCCATTGTTCATTAGAAGTTAAAATGTGGATACCTTAATACGTCAGGAAGAGCAAAATGAGTCTAAGTGAGCCATGTTTCTTCATTTATGTAGGTACACACATTAGATTCCATTATGGCATTTAGCATACTTAATTTTATCTATTAAATCACTAAAGCTTGATTCTCTGAATTTTTCACTTCTGGAAGTTCATTTATCTACTTTCATAACTTTTAAAGATGATTACTTGATCTGTACATGTCTTGCTGTTAGCTTAGAAATTTGACATATATTTTGCTACGAGACAGGTGCTTTGTTAGATTCCTAGGGTTAAACAATTAATTAGAAACACTCTAGGAAGTTTATAGTTCTAGAAGGGTATGTAAACCAAAGAGAGTAATGTGATGTAATCATTGCTATTATGGAGAAGTGAAGAAGGAGATGGGGAAGGAGCAGGAAAGGGAAGAAACAGAGGTTCAAAGTTATAGAGAAGCTGCAAAGATGCTAGACCTTGAAAAATTAGTAGAATTCACTGGGCAGATGATGGAGGAGAAATGTTTTCTAAAAAAGCTAAGAGAATAATTCAAACCCAAGCCTTGAGGATTAAAAGCATTCACTACTTTTAATGGAAAGTCAGTGAGTTAATTGATGTGGCTAGAGGGAACTGAACCTGGTGAATAGTGGTAAAACAGAAAAGTTGGCTGGAGCAGATTGTGAGGCCCTGACAGACTAGCGCCTTATTTTATCTCCTTCCCCCTTCCAATCTTGGCTTTATTCTACAGATAATTAGGCTTTCCCGGTCTAATATTTATGTTAACATAGGGCTTCCCTGGTGGCCTAGATTGGTAGATAATCCGCCTGCAGTGCAGGAGACCTTGGTTCGATCCCTGTGTTGGGAAGATCCCCTGGAGGAGGGCATGGCAACTCACTCCAGTATTTTTGCCTGTAGAATCCCCATGGACAGAGGAGCCTGGCGGACTGCAGTCCATGGGGTCACAAAGAGTTGGACACGACTGAGTGACTAAACACACACAGTTCCTAATACCGTCATTTTATTTGCCAGGAATTATCTTTGACTTTTTTCACTATTTTCCTTCTTGTGTAATTCTCATGTTAATTATTAAGTATACATCTCTTTGTTTCCATTCACACAGTCACCAACATGGTCACTTTCCTAGGATCTCCTTTCTGTTTCTTTTGTTCATTTTTGATACTGCATTTTTCCATTCCTAGTACTTTAGCATCTATCTATTTTGTTTATTCAGAGTAGCTTTATACAGTAATTAAAATAGTTCCTATATCAGGGAATCTAAAAAAATGTGGAGAGCCATTTGTAAAAAACAAACAAAAACTCTATTACAAAGTTTATTAACTCTTATCTCAACTTCACTCAAGGAAATTCTGCGTGTACTGGTGTAGAATATATTGCTGAGTGAAAACAAGGGAAGCAGAGTATAGTATATTACCTTTTGTGTCAGAAAGCAGAGGGATATTAGGATATAGATACTATTTGCTTGTATTTGCATAGAGAAGCTCAAAAGCTATAGGAGAAATAAATAGCCAAAGAAGCAGGTGGAAATAGGATAGAAGAGGGCAGGAGTGAGGACAGGTCTCAGTATATTTACCTTTTCATGTTTTGATTTTCAAGCCATGTATTGCATCTGTTTAAAGCTCTGGCCTTGTATGCCACTGCGGAGGACTGGGATTGAGGGGTTGATCGCCTGTTGCCTCGTGTGAAATCACTGCTGAATCTGCCATTCAGATCTATCTACTCTGATCATGCCTTGATATGATCCCTTTAACCAGGGCTTTCCTGGTGGCTCAGACAGTAAAGAATCCGCCTGTAGTCAAGAGACCTGGTTTCGATCCCTGGAGAAGGGGATGGCTACCCACTCCGGTATTCTTGCCTGCAGAATCCCATGGACAGAGGAGCCTAAAGAGCTATAGTCCACGGGGTCGCAAAGAGTTGGACATGACTGAGCAACTAACGCACAGACACACACGGACAGAGGAGCCTGGTCAGACACAACTGAGCTACTAACACGAACACGCAGGCATACTCACACACAGACATGATTCCTTTTAGTGAAATGAACTCTGTCTGTCCATGTCCCCAAATCACTTTCAGAACAACTCAAAATTCATCGCTTCCTTCTCTACAATTGGTTAATATTTATTTCATCCTATCATCTTAATTTAATGTTTATGTATATTTTCATTCTTTATTGATATCTCTGTTTTCTCATTTATTTCATGAATGATTTCTACTTTGCTTAGATTGGTAACACCTTCAGTAGTAAAGCATGTTCTTGTCTCTCTCGTCTTATCTGAAGCATAATCTAATAGATACTTCATGATTTTTATTTACCTTGGATTATTCTAACATGTTAATTTCATTTGGATAATTTTAGTCAACATATTTTAAATTAGAAAAGCTGCTGTACAGGAAAGCAAAGTTTGACTATTTTGCATTATCTAAAGTTCAAAGTATTTAGTGGGAAAATGAATGAGGAACAGTTAAAGCCATTGAAAATAATTAGGATAAACTTCTGTCTAGTTAGGATAAAAGTATGTGAATTTACTCACTAAAAAAGTAAACATAACTTGATCACTTGACATTAATTTGCATGAAATAGTGTTATTTGTATGGTAGTTACTTATTAATACAATAACTGAGATTTGTGTGATTTTTGTCTTTGTTAACATACGACATGCAGAATTATTCTAAATTTATAAGTCAAATATAAATGAAATAGTCAATCTTGTTTTTTACACTAAGTTTATGGTTAAAAGTAAAATAAAGTAAAAGTAAATTCTACTAGAAAATTAACATTTGTTTTTGAATTTGATCATAGAAAATAGACACTAGTAAGCAGAGAGGTTTTTAGTATGTTTTTATTAATGTTCTCTAATCTGATACTTATTTTGAAACAGGCAAGAAAACTGGATGTATATTTTGAATATGAAGAAAAAATAATGAGCAAAACGACTCTGGATAAATCTCTTCTAGATATAATATCAGACCCTGATGGTATGTATCATAAATTTGAGGTTAATGTAAGTTTTTCGTCTGACGAATCCAGCATTTCAATTTGAGTAAAATTTGAATAGAATTCCTGTTTTTCTCACAATCTTTGCTATTAATGAGATAATGAAATGATCTGTTTCCTGTTGAGAAGTTTGTAGCATAACAATTCCTAAATTAGAAAAATTATTTGCATTTTATTTTATTGAACTTTTCTTTGAAGATATAAGCACTTTTTATATTCATTTGTTTAAAGTGATGCATTTGAAGCTCAATTTCTGCTGGCTTCAGATCTGAAGGTAAAACATTCAAACCAAGCATGACACATTCTGCTTTGGTTTAACCCTGTAGAGCTTCCTGAAAAGATGTGTCAGTATCTAAAACTGAATTCTGTTCTAAATACTTCGACAGTTCACTTCTAAAGAAACTCTGTAGACAGTCCCCTTATATTTATCTAAGTATATGTTTGTTAGATTTTCTTTAAACAAGATATAACTATTTGTACTTGAATTATATAATCTATTATTGTGTTCAACTACAGTGATCATAAAGTCTGCACAGAGTTTTAGCTTCTAAAATCCTCTAAACTTTAGAGACTTGTTGATAGTTTCAGAAGTTTTCAATTCAGATCTCAGCTCTTTTCAAAAATGAATAAAAATCATGTAAGCTATTAACTTCTATTTTGCATACAAGTTCTTCAGCTGATAATGGTTTTTGAGTTATTTTGGTTGTGACTTTTAGATTTTATATCAAGTTGGAAGGTAATAAACAATTTTTTTTGAAATGTTTGTAATTAAAGGGTTCTATTCATAAAAATTTCTGAGAATCCCTAGTATTGGTCACACTTATAAAAAGATAGATTTGTGGGGAGAACATAACATTTTGAAGGTATGTGTACTTTACAGTGAAAAAATATGTAACATATATCTAAGTCCATCACTTCAGAGCTATTTCTTGTTATTTACAATCAGTTTTGAGTAAAGTTTAAGCAAAAAATATGCTGATTAAAAAAACAATCAGAACCTTTTTCATTTCCCTTGCTTTCTCAAACCAATTCATTTTTAAAGACATTAAGTAGAGCAGAGCAAGGTAGACATTCATGCACAGTGGCAGTGTAGTATGTCTTTTGTTCTTTTAGTCACTAAGTCATGTCCAAGTCTTGTAACCCCATGGACTGTAGCCCTCCAGGTTCCTCTGTCCTTTTAAGATTTCCTAGGCAAGCATATTAGAGTGGGTTGTTCTTTCCTTCTTCAAGTACCACTTTAGTCCAGAACAAGATGTCAGAATCCAAGCAGAATGAGAAGGCATCCACAGATCAGGTAGAGGGAGGGTTGATAATCTAACTAGAGGTATCACAGTCCCAAGTGAGGTGAGCAGGGTGTCCATATGTGGGAGCAGTTTAGTCCTGGAGTATGAGGGCCCTATCAGGTTAAGGAGGGTGACCCTGCAAAGGACAAACCAGGCATTGGCTCAGAGGGGGTGAGAAGTATAGCCAGGCATATGTGTGTGTCCATTGTAGGGAATCAGAACTAGAGTGGAGTGAGATGACATCTCTGCAGGCAAGCAGACAGTAGCAGAGTTAGGATATGTGTTACATACAGGGGACTGGTTAAATAAATAAATATATCAGATAATATAGTGGGAGCGAGGTTTCCTGTCATCAGGGATGAAAGTTACAAATATTAAAAGGAAGAAAACTAGAATGAAACCTGTAATATTGGAATTGGAGGTGCCGATATGGACTTGGTATTTTCATTAAATACTTGTCAAATAGAGAAGTAATTATAGATTTTATGTGTGTGTGTGTATTCAAATATATGCGTTCCCTAGTTCTGCCACTTGAGCAGAATGAGGAGCAACAGTTCTCCAGTAGTAAAACTTTTAGCTTCTATATTCCCCTTTCCACAAGGACTCATTGGCGAAATAAATGGTTGATTCTAGGGAGAGGAAGTACAAAGTAAGCCTGAAACATTGTGTTGTATCAGAAAGCAAGAAAAGTACTCAAAACATGATGAAATGTGCCAAAAAGAACCCAAAAGTCAGCTTGAAGAGGCCCCCAATGGCCAGATCATGACAGTACCAAAATAAATAGTGATGATAACAGATTATAACATACTGAATGAAATAAGAAGCCATGAGTCCATACAGATATAATTAATGAATAAACAGAAATTTTCCAGATTATTTACACAGTTTGAAAGTACCTCCCTACAAAATACTTATTACTTACAGAGGAAGAAAAATAACTTGACAGAGGAGAAGCCTGATAGATGTCTTACTAGGTAATCACATTGAACGTCAGCAGTAATGAGGCATCCTGAAATAGTGTACCACCCAAAAGATTCATTACAACAAATACAGTATCACTTTTGTTGTATTCCTGTCAAAGATGTACAGCCTGACTCTAATCATGAGGAAATTCAGTCAAAAATTAATTGTGGAGTATTATACCAAAAGGAAGGAAAAAAATAGCCTATAATCCTTATCAAGGCCATGAAGTCAAGAAAGACTTGAGGAACTGTTTCATACAGAAGACAACTGTATGTAAGAGATGACAGCTGTTTCCAGCAACACGTGATTCTTTTTCCCATAAAGGATATTATAGAGGCAGTAGTCGAAACTTGGAGTGACATCCAAGGATTAGGTGGTAATAGTGGACCAACACTAATTTTCTGATTTTGATATATTATTATATTCTGTTATTTTGAAGTTACTATATTGGAGAATGTCCTTAACATTTGGGAATGGTGGGAAAGCAGTTCAACACCTTACTCTCAAATTTTCCAGGGAGAAAAAAGCTCTCTGAATTATACTTACAACTTTTCTCTGAAGTATCAAATTATTCAATGAGGAAACCCTGCCTTTGAAATAGCAGTTGCAGTAGAAACTTGGATGTGACAGGAGGATCCAGCCTTTAGCTGCAAGCTCCAGACTCTGGACTACTCACAGTTGTAAAGGATACATTTTTCCAATTTCCATTTAGTTCCTCTGTGACTAATGTCATTATAAACGTTGCATGCCCTCCAATTCTTAGCATCCTATGACTTAAAAACTTTAGCAGAGGCTTTTAGGACATTGACCCTATTGGAATTATAAAATACATTTCTCCTTGTTGAAGAATGGGAACTGTTCCTTCGCTAAGCAGAATAAGCACCCACTCTTAGAAAAGGCCATGCTGTATGCTGAAGATATTAAAAGCAACAGCAGGGACCCACAGGTCCCTAAAACTCTGAGGGAAGGAAACCTTTCTCTCATATATTAGGATCCCTTACCCCAAGAGCCTACAGCAAGCCACAATCATCTTTCTTTCTTTGTCTTCTAACTGCTTTGTCATAGTTGCAGGAAATAGAGCAGGGTAGCTAAAGCCAACGCTTTCTGGGTGGAGCACCAAAAAGGGAAGGCCAAGGAAACTGGAAAGTACCGGGGAGGTTACAGAAGGAAGGAAGGAGCTCAGGAAAGCAACCCTATAAAGTTGTTAATGAATTCCTGGGCTTACCTCTGAGTTGTTCATGCCTAAATCTGATCCTACACAGCAATTCCAAGGACTGAGAGGTGAGGGACAAGATGACCTCCAAATTCCTATACTGGCTGCTGGACAGTGGGACAGAGCCAAATAGCACTGCAGACATTTTGAAAATAGAGTCCATGATAGAACCACAACTCACAGAGGCTGGTAGGAACTTTGGCCTGAACCCAGACAGGCGAATTACCTGTTAAAACAAAAATACCAGCTTTCTCCTAGGATTTAAACAAGACCCTGCATCCTGTAACCTACCTCAGAATGTTTGAAATACAGTATCTATTTGTAAACATAAGAACTTAGGAGAGCCTGTCTTTCATCTTTATTACCAAGTCTTTGTCATATTTAGGGAGTAAGGATAATTTGAAGATAAAAAAATCAATGGGTTATCAGTCAGTATGTTTTGAAAAAATTATTCTTGTTTTTATTCTATAGTGAAGTATAACAATTCTGAGTTCTTACATATTGGGATACACTTTGAAGTGTATCCAAGTTGTCCTTACTTAAGTATTGTTTAGCATCCCCCGTTTCATTTCAAAAGGGTACTGTTTTAGAATTACATGATTATCCTACCTATACCATTTTTTTCTTTTTGAGTTTATATCTGAAAAATTAATCTTCACATTATAGACAGTTTGGAAGCTGGACTGCAGATGGTAATCCTGTAATCCTATAGTATTTCATCTTTTTCTATATCTGTATTTTACATGGTTGTAATTTAGTGCCTATAACATTAAATCATTTGAATCAAGAAGCTTATTTTGTCACATTTATGTATGCCTTGAGTTTATAGTGTTGACCATAATACATAACAGCTGGAATTGTGAAAGTCTTTTTTTTCCTTATCTGTTTCCCCTTTGTAGCAGGAACTCCAGAAGATAAAATGAGGCTGTTTCTTATCTATTACATAAGTGCACAGCAAGTACCTTCTGAGGTATGTCCTCTGTATTCAGTTATTGGGAGGAAAGGGGGATACTCACCTGTTTCAGAAATAGAAGTAAAAACCACTATGGCCAAAAGATCATTTCATTCCTTCCTTTAAAGGAAAACAGCTAGTTCTATATACTGCTGAATTTTATAGCAGTATTTGTCACCAAGAGAATGATTTACTCATGAAATATCTCACCACTTTTAAGTTGTTTGAACATGAACAGAATTCAGGTGACCAAAATTCTTATTTCTGGAAATAACTATTCTAGTAAGTTCCAAAAGTTATAGAAATACTGTAATTTCATAAGATTAAACTTCAGATTCACATGTCATATGATTCGTATAAAAATAGCATTGAAATTTTGTACTTAAGTATAAAAAAAAAGGCTACTTTTATATTAGAATAAATTTCTAAGAATGTTTGGAACATGATCAATTTTCCTTTCTAGATTTTTTTTTTTTCCCTCAGTGAAAGAGTAGATTGTGGGATATTTTGTTGTTTTCTTTTTCTTTAGTGAGGCATCAACTGCTTTTGAGGGAAAAAAAAATTTTTAAGTGTGCCCAGGTAATTGACTTACTTTGAAGGAAAGCAGTGATTTTTGGTATTGTTGCTGCATTAGAGACCTGTTAACTGTTTCTAACATTAACTTGTATAATTTTACTAGATGAGCAACTAGCATGAGAACCTTGGGAAAGACACCTAGAATGATACAGCTGTTGTAAACTGCTTTCCTTTGCTGATAGCAATTATTTTTCTGATGTCTGGTAGATTGTGAGGCTTCTTTTTGTTTGACATGTTAAAACAGAAAAGTAAACCAGTATTTGCTTTAGGTCAGTTCTGCTCTATCCTAGGAATATGTCTCTTGACTTTTAACTTAGTTAGAAAGTTCAGTAGTTCCCCCCTTATCCAAGGGAGATATAATCCAAGACCCCCATTGGATGCCTGAAACCATGAATAGTACCAAATGCCCCTCACTACCATATATGCTGTTTTTTCCTATACATAACATACTGATGATAAAAGTTTAATTTATACATTAGACATAGAGATTAACAAAAATGGCTAATAAAATAGAATAATTATAACAATATACCATATAACAATATACCAACAATAATTATAACAATATAACAATAGTTATAACAATAAAAAGTTATGTGAATGTGGACTCTCAAAATGCAGTTGTTATACTCATCCTTCTCATGTTAATGATGTCAGCTGATAAAAATGTCTGTGTGATGAGATGAAATGAGGTGAATGATGTAGGCATTGAGATGTATTATTAGACTACTATGACCTTCTGATGTGAAGGAGAATCATCTGCTTCAGGTGACCCTGTGTCATCACACTATGACGATGTTGATGGTTAGATGTCAGGAGCAGAGGATGTCACTGGTTGGGGCAGGACTGAGCAGGACAGCGTAAGATATCATCATGCTTTCCATACAAGGCACAATTTAAGACTCATGAATTGTTTGTTTCTGGGAGTTTCCATTCAGTATTTTCAGACCTTAGTTGACTACAGGAGCTGGAACCTGTAAGGCAAAACTGCTGATGAGGCGTGACTACAATATAGGTTTCATTCTAGAAAGATCTCTGTCATTAATGGGGGTGTACCTATAGCTTAAGGGATTCTAATAACCTATTTATAATATTTTCTTAGGAATATATGAAAGTGAAAATTGCTCAGTTGTGTCCAGCTCTTTGAGACCCTATGGCCTATATAGTCAATGAAATCTCCAGGCCAGAATATAGGAGTAGGTAGCCATTCCCTCCTCCAGAATGTCTTCCCAGCCCAGGGATTGAACCCAGGTCTCCCACATTGCAGGTGGATTCTTTACCAGCTGAGCCACAGGGAAGCCCAAGAATACTGAAGTGGGTAGCCTATCCCTTCCCAGCAGATCTTCCTGACCCAGGAATCAAACCAGGGTCTCCTGCATTTCAGGCAGATTCTTTACCAACTGAGCTATGAGGGAAGCCCAGGAATATATGATTTTATTTATTTTTGTTAAGAATTATGTCTTTTTATAAGTAATCATTAAGAGTCTTGAAGCAAATTTTGACTATTGATGTCAGATTGAAAGTGTTGGTTGCTCACCTGTGTCTGACTCTGCAACCTCATGGACTGTAACCCACCAGGCTCCTCTGTCCATGGAATTCTCCAGGCAGGAATACTGGAGTGGGTAGCCATTCCCGTCTCCAGGGACTCTTCCCAACCCAGGGATCAAACCCGGGTCTCCTGCATTGCTTGCAGATTCTTGACCATCGGAGCCACCAGGGAAGCTCGCTCACAGATTAATAGCTCCCAGAATATGAAGTAGTGAGCATCTCTGATTGATGGTGAGCTTAAAAGTTTCTTTTTCTTAGAAAATTTTTATAATGGAGTTGCTCTGATAGCTCCCGTGACATAAATTCAACTGCACTTTACTCATTAGGAAATAAAAGACCAAGAAAGAGAACTATTTAGCTATTTAAAAAGTATAGATCACCTGCTGTTCAGTTAATAACTTTGAACATTTACAGTGAATATGAGATGAGACCATCTGATTCTGCAGTGATTCCCCTTAAGTCAGCGTCACTCCCTTCATGTTTCCAGTTTTGACATATTCTTGATCAATCCAGATCTTTCATTTAATGCTTATTCCAAGGACAAACAATCTATGTCAACAGTGGAGGAAAAACTGACTCTGTTGGGCTTGCTGAGGGATGACAAAACACCATACTGTTTAGGTGATTTGGGAGCCTGTCAAAGGTAATTTTCATTGTATGTGATTTTTGTCTTGGTTACTCATTTGGGTGCCCCCTTAAGGTACCACTTCACTTACTTAGGTGCTCATGCCATTAGTCTAACTTTTTGATTAATTAGATGACAACAAACAAAATGATCTCTTTCATGAAAGTAAAGATTTTTGTCATATTCTTATTTCAGGCTGATTTGGAGCAGTACAAAAAAGCTTTAACTGACGCAGGATGCAACCTTAATCCCTTACAATATATCAAACAGTGGAAGTAAGTTTTGTTTTATTCTTAAGTTCCTATCATTTAAGAAAGTACAGTGGAAGTCAAGTTCAAAAAAAACTGGAAATGTCACCAAGAAAATTTAACAGTGCCTTAGTATTTTTTGTTGTTGTTCAATGGCATAAATATTTCTTTATCTCCCCCACTCTTTCCACAACTTTATATAAAGTAGTGCTGCCTTTCTTTCCTAGACATTTTTGTTTTCCTCTATTTTTTTCACTTGTGTGAGATGAAAAATTCAAAGACTGAAATGTTTTGGGTCAAATGTCTCTCAAACATTTTAAAAATGTTTTAATTTCACTAGTAATCAGAGAAATGCAGATTAATATAATGCTAAGATTTAGAAAATGTGCCAAGGATCCAGGAAAATTGGTGCATTTATACTCCGCTATTAGAAATATAAGTTGTCAAAATGTTGCTCACTGATATAAAAAATATTTTTAAAAGGAATAGCTTTGACCTAGCTTCCTCTTAAGAATTAATCCCAAAGAAGAAACTGGAGTTATAAAATCTTAGAAGCAGTTATGATAATCAAATTTTGAAAATCAACCTGATTATCAAGGAATAGGGTTGAAATTATGTCATTTCCACAAGGAAATGAGTCATTACAAATCATGTTGTGGGTTGATTCAGCAGAAGGGGGCAAAGAGGGGTGCTCGGAAGCAGCCCTTGGCTCCCTCCCCTGGGGGCACAGAGGGCTGGGGCCTTGATGAATGACTTTCTTGCTGGCCACTTGTGGGATGATTAGACCCACTCCTGGAGGGTCTGGGAGAGGGTCTGGCTCCCATCCCTGAGTTCCCAGGGACCCTGCTGCTTGCCCAGGCCTTGGGCATGAGTGTGATTATCTCCCTGCCTCCATCCTGTCACCCCCTGGGGGTTTGGATTCAGGATTTGTTCCTAGTGCCCAAGACTTGAATAAGAAGCTTACAGAGGCTGATGCTTACCTACAGATCTTGATAGGACAGTTGAAGGTTTTTGATGACAAACTTCAAAACTGCTCAAACTTTAAAGATGATGCACAGAGAAAGAAAATTGAAACCCTCAAAGAGACAACAAATAGCGTGACAGAATCAGTTAAACACTGCATTGTGTTGCTGCAGATTGCTAAAGACCAGTATATTGCAGAGAATCATGCAGATAGAATTATAAGTACTGTTAATCCTGTGGATGCAATAGTCCCTTGGAACCTGTAGTCAACACAGTGCCTTCCTAGACTATCTTACCTCCAGAACCAACTCAGAGGTTCTGTAAGTCAGAGCAGCATCCATCTTCTCTCCCAGTTGGATCTGTATTAGCAACCTTGGGTCATTATCAGACTCCAACACCAAATAGTATAGGCAGTGGCCACTAACCACCTAGTCGCAGTCTGACTTATCCAAGCCATGTCAGCCTGTCTCCAAACAAAGTCCCAGAGTTCTCTTAACTCTAGCAATGAAGATGAATTCTATGATACAGATGAATTCCATCAGAGTGGCTCATCTCCAAAACACTTAATAGATTCCTCTGGATCTGCCTCAGTCTTCACACACAGCTGCTCGGGAGGTAGTCTAAAGCACCCAGATGTCATAGAATCACTTAATTCTTCTGTGTCCAATGGAACAAGTGATGCTGACCTTTTTGATTTGCATGATGATAGAGATGACGAAGGGGAGGCAGGGTCAGTGGAAGAGCACAAGAGCGTTATCATGCATCTGTTGTCACAGGTTAGATTTGGAATGGATCTTACAAAGGTTGTTCTTCCAACATTTATTCTTGAAAAAAGATCTCTTTTAGAAATGTATGCAGACTTTTTTACATATCCGGACCTGTTTGTGAGTATTAGTGACCAGAAGGATGCCAGAGACTGAATGGTTCAGGTTGTGAAATGGTATCTCTCAACCTTTCATGCAGGAAGGAAAGGATCAGTTACCAAAAAGCCATACAACCCCATTTTGGGTGAAATCTTTCAGTGTCAGTGCACATTACCCAATGATACCGAAGAGAATGCAGAGCTAGTTTCAGAAGGACCAGTTCCCTGGGTTTCCAAGAATAGTATAACATTTGTGGCTGAGCAGGTTTCTCATCATCCACCCATTTCAGCCTTTTATGCTGAGTGTTTTATTAAGAAGATACAATTCCGTGCTCATATCTGGACCAAATCAAAATTCCTCGGGATGTCAATCGGGGTGCACAACATAGGGCAGGGCTGTGTCTCATGTCTAGAGCATGATGAACATTACATTCTCACATTCCCCAATGGTTACGGCAGGTCTGGCCTCACAGTGCCCTGGGTGGAACTAGGCGGAGAAAGCAATATTAATTGTTCCAAAACTGGCTATAGTGCAAATATCATCTTCCACACTAAACCTTTCTGTGGGGCCAAGAAGCACAGAATTACCCCCGAGATTTTTTCTCCAAGTGACAAGAAGTCTTTCTGCTCAATTGAAGGGGAATGGAATGGTGTAATGTATGCAAAATACTCAACAGGGGGAAATATAGTTTTTATAGATACCAAGAAGTTGCCTATAATGAAGAAAGTGACGAAGCTGGAAGAATAGAATGAATACGAATCCCGCTGCCTTTGGAAACATGTCACTTTCAACTTAAATCAGAGACATTGATGCAGCAGTGGAGCCAGGTATAGACTTGAAGAAAGACAAAGAGCAGAAGCCCAAGAAAGGAAGGAAAAGGAAATTCAGTGGGAGACAAGGTTGTTTCATGAAGATGGAGAATGGTGGGTTTATGGTGAACCATTACTGAAACATCTCGGTGCTGCCAAGCATTAGGTTGGGAAACACAAAGTTTGCTCCTGGTTCCAGGGCAGGAAGCATAATTAAGCAGCAGTCTTCCTTTGGGAGAACATATTCACTCCCTTCTTATTGCAGTGGTTCCTATCTCAGAGATAGTGGACTTTCTGATGCAGATGAACAATTAAAGCAAGCAAAGCTTCTCTTTTTCCTGTCTGACAGTTATAGTGTTGATTTTGGTCTTGAGAAAAACTTCAGGTTTTGAAAACAAGATGTCTGCTCCTTTTCCAAATCCCATGGTGTAAATCCCAGTCTTAAATTCTGCATTCTAGTACTGCTATTGAGATGTACATGTTTCCTAGTTCATATAATCTTGGGTTCTGTATACACGTATACAATTATACACATATACAATTATACACATATACAATTATATTGTATATAATCTTGGGTTCTGTATACACATATATCTAAATATATAGTGCCATATTTTTCATAAATACTCCATTTACTGTAAATATCAGTTCCTCTGAGTTGTTTTAGAAAATTTAGCGCAATGTATTAAAATCATGTGTTAGGAAATTTCATGGTCTCACCTAAAATAACTTTTATTTTGGAATTGAACTATTATTGTATCTAACTCTGCCACAGTTTAATTATACTCAATGCTTTTAAGGCTTCATAAAGTAATTTTACAACAACCACAAAAAAATCATGTTGTGGAAGACTAGTTCAGTGACCATCAGGAAATGGCCATGTATGTTATGAAGTGAAAATATAGTTTACTATTCAGTGGTTTGTTTGATAAATAACTTCCTTTGTCTCAGTGACTAGGGACTCTTCTAAACATTAAGAATATTATAGTGAACATGCTAGCGAAGGCCTTGGCTTTCATTGAATTTACATTTGTGTTGAACAGTATGTCAACAAATAAGCAAATGAATGAGCGGAGTTGTGTTAAACCATATTCACCATATTAAGTGATATAAAGAAAATAAAACTAAGTGATAAGATCTTAATTTGTTGGGGGTAATAGCAAAAATTTGTTGAGATCAGGGAAAGCCTCTGGGTAGGCAGCCCTTGAGCCAAATTTGGATGACACTTTTTATGATGTAATCCTCTCAAACCTTTCCATTTATCTGCATGCATGTGCGTATGTGTGTGTGTGTGTGTATAGATATACACATATATACATATAAACCATAACTAAAATGACATTCACTTAAGTGCTAATAGAGGGTAAATCCAAGTAGTAGAATTTTTTTTTTTTTACCTTTTGAGTTCTTTATTTTTCAAATTTTCTTCAGTAATACCTTTAAATTATTTCTTAAAATAATTATTTTTTTAAGAGTAGGGGATTGAATATGCTTTTTGACCTCAACTGTATAAAAAAATATGCATAGTATGAGACACATTCCAAATTGTTAACAGCAGATATGTCTGAGTTGTGAGTTTACGAGTGCTTTTTATTATCTGTACTTATGTTTTTTTCAAGTTTTGCTTTTATTTCATTGTGTTCTTATAAGAAAAAAAGTAGACAACAAACCTCAGTTAACAGAAGGAACTGGAAACCATCTTTTCCGATTTTTATAACATATACACTTAACACATTTGGCTGTGTCGTATGTGTCATTTGTGTTTTACATTATGACTTATGTGGAACTCCCTAATCAAACATTTGATGTTAAAAGAATGAAGACAATCTTGGGCATCATTTTACATGGTTATAAAATACACAGTTTCTGATTTGTAACATTTTTCTTTCTCATGATGAGGGTTATACCAGTTTCTTGAAGAATATTTTCGAAAACTCAGAAAGGTATAAAGAAAATAAAAATTTACCTGTAATCTCCCTATTCAAAGTCTACAAGTAACCTTTAGTGTTTACCCTTTAAAAATATTACATAGTTTTCAATCAGGAAGTCATTGTTACAGATGCAGTTTGTGTTCTAGTTTTCCATTAACTTTCATCATACCAATTTTTCATTGTCTTCAATACAGCAGACCCTAGAACAACCTGGGGGATGCCAACCCTCCACACAGTTAAAAATCAAAGTGTTACTTAACAATGGGCTGGCCCTCAGTATCCCTGGTTTCTCATTTGAGGACTCAACCAACCGCAGATCATGTAGTACTGCAGTACATATTTATTGACAAAAACATAAGTGGACCTGCACAGTTCCAAGACCATGTGGCTTAAGCATCAGCTATAGTCTGCAATGGTTGCATTTAGTATTTGCTTGATACTCAGCCATATAAATGTAATACTGTTTATTTAACCCTTTATTGCTTAGAGATAACATTATATTTAGATATTGTTGTTTCTAGTGAAAAGTAAATTTTTTTTTTTTTGTTAAAGGCAGAAATTCCAGTCTACTGCTGAAAACCATTGATTCACATCCTCCTTTCTGAACAAAATTGTGACTTTTGTGTTTGGAATTTCTGTAATGGTATCAGCAAATTTTGTCCAGATTGAAATAGTGTAGTTTTAGTGTTTCATCTTCAAATCTTAATGATTTCTATTCGTTTTTTTACTTTCATAAGATCTTCTTGTATTTAGATAGATAATTTTTTTTCCATTGACTAAAGCATTGGAAATGATTAGGAATTATAAAAGAATACGGATTTGCATAAAAAATATTTATGGCATGCTGTTATTAAAACATTAAAGAATAGTATGTACAGTATGATACTGATTTTGTTTTGAAATCATATATGTTATATATACGTATGTCGAAAGATTAGAAGAATATATGCTAAAATCTTAACAGTGTTTACTTGTAAGTGGTAGAGGTCTTCTAGGAGCATTCTGTTTTCTGGATTCTCTATAATGAACATATTCCTAGAAGGAAGATATTTTTTTAAATGCGTCTAAGTGCCATATTTTTGCCCAGCCTTCAGAAATTCTATAGCTAAAAACATTCTGTACGTTTAGAAAGATCTGAAAATAAATGACTATATGCAGTTCAATATAAAAGTGTATATGTAACTAAAAGGAAAAATCACTGAGTAGAAGAATTAGAATAGTGTTAAAGAAAGTGATTTTGAGCTGACTCTTAAAAGGAAATGTACAGTTTTTATTGGAGTATATAGTGAATCTGTATCCCCAAAGGACAGGGCAGCATGAGTCAAGGCATGTGTCTGGGAATGTGGGAGTATGGAATGTGGAGAACAGTAAAGAGATCAATCAGTACATGACTGTTCTTTTAAAACAGAAAGTCCTTATTTCATGTTAATGATCTTTAAGTTTGCAGAACTAATAATGAATTAGTGGTTTTTAAAGAATTTCAGTGTTTTGGTAACAATTGCTCTGTACTTGAACATTATTTTACATGGTTACCGATTATGTAATCAATGTTGGTATAATTGTGCTAATTGTACTGAAACATTGTATTAGTTGAAAAATTATTTCTTTTCAGAAACTGCATAGTAAATCTTGATTAGTTGGAAAATTTTTTAATGCCTAGTTAGTAAATATTTTAACGCTGTGATACTGAATGTTAGCTCAGCTCATCAGCTTTTAAATACGGCTTTCTCATTTCACAGGGCTTTTGCCAAGATGGCTTCAGCTCCCACCAGCTATGGCAGCACCACCACCAAGCCAATGGGGTAAGTGTTTTTAATAACTCTGACTGAATAAGTCTAGTTACTCCAGCCATAATTGGACTTTTATGCCTTGAAAACAGTGTGACATTTCGTGTGCAGAAAGTTTTCGTTGTGATATAGAACAAATGTCAGCATGCTTTTTGGCTTCCTTAGGTAGGTTAAATTCTAATTTTAAAATGTAAATTAATGTATTGTACATGGTAGGGCTTTGTATGCTTCCTTGTTAAGACATTATGTTTTTCATTTTCAGAAGATACATGAATTTCTATCAGTGCTGATAATACAGACATCCAAGACCTAGCTTCTAGATGGAACTAGGCATACTGCTAAATGATAGAGCGGAAGTACTCAGGGCTGGGTGTGACTTCTGACCCCCCAAAAATCCTGTACAGTATGTGTGATTTTCAAAGGAGCTGAACAAAGTGATTTTAACTGCTCTTTTCAGTACCACACTGGCTTCAAATTCCTAGCTTATTTTTTGGAGCTTAGAACAGAAGCATGAAACTGAAGGAAAACAGGTTTACCCTAGCCCCACTCTGAGCTACCAATTTTAATGAAACAATTTCCAGAAAACAAAAGCACTTGGCCTAAGGCGGGAACATGTAAGCGCTTGGCAAAATGAATCCAGCTGGCCTCACCTTCAGACAGTGCTGTGCAGGTTACCACTCTTACTCCCTCAGAGTTACCTGGTACCTGGGAATCACCTCAGAACTAGTCAGTCCAACAGAGATTATGTTTTCTTGTTTCTGTTAAAGAAATGATTTCCACCCTGCCCATCTCTTCATTTCAGAGGGGAAGAGGACAGGATAGGGAAAATGAAAATACATTTGGAAAACTACTTCCATGTATTTAATAAAATAGGCTTTCCAGTTTTCTGTCCTAAAACCTTACTGAATCTTAAAAGCCTATTAGATTTCTTATGGACTTTGTAGTTGAAGATTTTAATAAAATGTGTTATAAGAAAATCTTGGATGATTTGAAGGCCTTCCCTAGCCTAATATCAAAATGCAAGATTTCCATTCTGTCCCACAAAATACCCTTTGATTCCACATAAAAGACTTTTTGAACCACAAATAGAAAGCCAATATGGTAAGTCATTTGTGTTATTTTTGTTGGTAAAATACAGACACTGGATGTTCTTACTGAGTTGAGGTAAAAGTCATCAAGCATTTTGTGCTTCACATTTTTATATGATAGATTTTGTGTATGGGGCAGCTGAGTGTACAGTGCAGGACTAGATCTAGCAGCTGTGATAGAGAGTATTGTAATTTCTGACCTGTTCAGAAACTCCCAGACATACATGTTGTCAATATATCAGTGTGTTTTGAACTCCTAAAGCAAGTCATTCTTAGTGTCTTCATTAAATTGAATATAGTTGATTTACAATGTTGTGTTAAATTTTGCTGTACAGCAAAGTGATTCAGTTATACATGTATATGCTTTTTTTTAATTTTCTGGATTACTATCTTTAATACATTGTTTTAACATTAAGACAGTCGGGAAATTGAAGGAATTCTCTGTAGCTGATAATTTGCCTAAATATTGATATGTAGCTAAGTCTTAGCAATTAAAATGTTCATTTTGAGGATAGCACTCTAGTTTTACATCTTATTGATATTGACTAGTCAGAATGTTTTATTACTGTTGTATTGTTAAATAAATTTGTGGCAGTGATATCCATGGAAGTTAGACATTCTCAGGTCACTTCTGTTCAATGAAAGCAAAGGTGGTAGGCACAGTGAGCTTCATCAGCATGTGTTGGGTGATCAGACACGTATTTCATCTGTAGTTAATCCCAGAGATAATTTGTACTGAGTGCAGTGCTCTTCTTTTGCACCTAGTCTCTTATCACGAGTCATGAATACAGGATCACAGTTTGTGATGGAAGGAGTGAAGAACCTGGTATTGAAACAGCAAGTAAGTACAACTGTTAGAAAATACACGGGTAACTTTTGAATATAAATGTTAACAGGTTGGTTGCTTAGCTAGAGCAGCTTCTAGATGTATTCAAGGACAAAATTAGGAATAAAATGAAGTCAAGGGGGTTCTTTACTGGTATTTTCAAGAATATGGGAGTATTTTGCATATATAATTCAGAACTCTATAATTTTACGCTTTTTAAAAAAATTTGTTCTTACTACATTAATGACATTTTGATTTCCTTTATCAGGATTATGAAAATACGTTAACTGAAAAACATTGCACTTAAGCTTAAAATAATGAACTATTACATAAATGCATATCATTTAAGTTTTAACATATATTAGAATATTAAGTTAATAGTCTAAAGGCCTGTGTAAATTAAAAGTATTTTAAATAGAATTTATGTTTGGGAATAATGCAACTATAGCTTGATTTCACATTTCATTTTGGAATAATATTTTTAAACATAAGACTTTTAATGGTGTTTGTATTTCTGTTGTTTTTCTGTTATTCTAATATATAGATATTGCTGCTTCAGAGTGATCATTAATTGCTTTGGCTTCTTTTCAAACTGAACTTGTTTTTAACTTTTTGTTACGGAAATTTTCAAATACACATTAGTATGTCAAGTTCTCCTGAACCCTTCACCAAGCTTCAGTGCTCAACATGGTGCCATTCTTGTTTCATCTTCCCCACTCAGATTTTTTTATTTCTTTTTAGGGATATTTTAAGGCAAATCTGAGACATAATATTTCACACATAGATACTTCAGTTTGTGGTGAGAAGGATTTCAAAGGTCAATTAACAAAAGAAATAGAGTATCAGTTATTCAGATCCTGAATACTGTTTACTTGTTTTCAGAATAAACTAGATCTTTGGTTCTCTGAACTTCTTCCACACTTTTTATTTTTCCTACTATATTTACCTGTGGTATTTTGTATTGATGTTGTTTATATTTTCCTTTTTTCCCACTTTTATTGAGATACAGTTGACATAAATCATTTTTTGTTTTGCTTTTTAAATTTGTTTTTGTCTGTGCTGGGTCTTCGTAGCCACATGCAGACTTTCTCTAGTTGCAGTACATGGGCTTCTCATTGAGGTGGCTTCTCTTGTCGAGCGTGGGCTCTAAGGCATGTGGACTTCAGTAGTTGCAGCAGTCAGGCTTTAGAGCGCGGATTCAGTAGTGGAGGCACACAGGCTTATTAGTTGCCCCGGAGCATGTGGGAGCTCAGTTCCAAACCAGGGGATCAAACCCATATCCCCTACATTGGCAGGCAGATTCTTAACCACTGGACCACGAGGGAAGCCCCAACATGGATTGTTTTACTTCTTGATGGCAAGAAATTTTTTTTTCCTATCTTTGAATTTTCTATAGCAGTGTGCCTTAAGTAAGTATTCAGTTTTTGTCTGAATAAGTAAATAACATTGTATTGTAAAAACCTGTAGTGTTAATGAAGAACAGTGAAAAATCTTAATTTTTTAGGATTAAATTAAAAGGCTGATTACTTCCTAACTTTCCTTCAGAGACATTCCAGATTGCATTGCTTTCTAAGTACTTGGGAACACTTTGTAGCTTAATTATCTCTCTTGGGAATTATTTTCAGTCCTTCCCCTCTGTGTCTCTTCTGTTAAGAGGCCACTACTGAATACTTAATCCACTTTCTAACTGGTTCACAGTACTTCCATGATTCAGTTTATCTTTATTCTCTTGGACTGCTAAAGGTGCAAAGGCATAAAAACAGGAGGTTGGACACATTGGTGACTCACATACTGTACTTACAGTTGAACCTAGCACTCGTTAAAAAAGAAGTTACTCACGACAGTTGTTAAAGTACAGTAAGGCAGACTTTATTCAGGGGGACCACTGTGAAAGACCAACGTTGGGACCACTGCAGTGGGGTTTTGAAATCTGGGAAAGACATTGGGCTTAACTCCAAATACATCAGTGAAAAGTGGGAAATTAGAGCTCAGCAGCAGGGTGTAGGTATTGGTGGATGGAAAATTACTAAGAGAAAACATCAGGGCTAAAGGAAGATTCTGGCTAAACCAACCTAATGAGATTCTTGATGAAGGCAGGCTAATGTAATTGGACATCTCCTGAGAGGTGGTAAAAGGTGAGGAAACCAAAAAGATATCAAGGATGGGAAGATAGCGAGGAGATGTGGGTTCTGGCTATAAACTGACTTAGCAGATTTCTTTCTTTCTTAAAAGTGGATAATGCAAAGATGGACACAGATGTCCAAAAGTCAAGGCCCAGTTGAAAAAGAGTTTGAAGAGCCTCATAAAAGAGTAGAGTCTTGTCTAGGAGAGAATCTAGTCATGCCACTCTGCTTATCATCAGCTATGGACAGAGTGATTTTATATGTGAGACAGGAGGAACCACTAGTTTCTAAGATTATGTCTGACTTGTCAGACACACTGGCTATTGTATGAGTTTGTTGTTGTTCGGTTGCCAGGTTGTGTCCTGCTCTTTGCCACCTCACGGACTGGAGCACACCAGGCTTCCTGCCCCTCACTGTCTCCTGGAGTTTGCCCAAGTTCATGTCCATTGAATAGGTGAAGCCATCCAACCATCTCAATCTCTGTCACTCTCTTCTCCTTCTGCCTGAAATCTTTCCCAGCATCAGGGTCTTTTCCAGTGTCAGCTGTTTGCATCAGGTGGCCAAAGTTTTGGAGCTTCAGCTTCACCATCACTTCCAAAGAGTATTCAGGGATGATTTCCTTTAAGATTGACTGCTTTGATCTCCTTGCTTTCAAAGGGACTCTTAAGAGTTTTTTCCAGCTCCACGGTTCAAAAGGATCAATTCTTCAGTGCTCTGCCTTGTTTATTGTCCAGCTCTCACATCCGTACATGACTACTAGAAAGACCATAGCCTTGACTATATGGACCTTTGTCAAAAAAGTGATGTCTCCACTTTTTAACATACTGTCTAGGTTTGTCATCACTTTCCTTCCAAAAAGCAATCATCTTCTAATTTCATGGCTGCAGTCACCATCCCCAGTGATTTTAGAGCCCAAGAAGAGGAAATCTGTCACTGCTTCCACCTTTTCCCCTTGTTTGCTGTGAAGTTTTGGGGCCAAATGCCATGATCTTAGTTTTTGTAATATTTTTTAAAAATTTATTTATTCTTTTTTTTTTCCATTTATTTTTGTTAGTTGGAGGCTAATTACTTTACAATATTGTAGTGGGTTTTGTCATACATTGACATGAATCAGCCATGGATTTACATGTGTTCCCCATCCCAATCCCCCCTCCCACCTCCCTCTCTACCCGATCCTTCTGAGTCTTCCCAGTGCACCAGGCCTGAGCACTTGTCTCATGCATCCAACCTGGGCTGGTGATCTGTTTCACTATAGATAATATACCTGTTTCGATGCTGTTCTCTCGAAACATCCCACCCTTGCCTTCTCCCACAGAGTCCAAAAGTCTGTTCTGTACTTCTGTGTCTCTTTTTCTGTTTTGCATATAGGGTTATCATTACCATCTTTCTAAATTCCATATATATGCGTTAATTGAAGGATAATTGCTTTGCAGTATTGTGTTGGTTTCTACCAAACATCAGTATGAATCAGCCATAGGCATACTCATGTCCCCTCCCACTTGAACGTCTCTCCCACCTCCCACCCCATCCTGCCCCTCTAGGTTGTTACCAAGTTGGGTTTGAGTTTCCTGAGTCATACAGTAAATTCCCATTGGCTATCTTGTAATATTGAGTTTTAAACATGCTTTTCCACTCTCCTCCACCCTCATCAAAGAGGCTCTTCGGTTCCTCTTCACTTTCTGCCATTAGAGTGACACATATCTGAGGTTGTTGATATTTCTCCTGCCAATCTTGATTCCAGCTTGTAACTCATCCAGCCTGGCATTTCTCATGATGTGCTCAGCATATAAGTTAAATAAACAGGATGACGGTAAACAGCCTTGTCATATTCCTTTTTCAACCCTTAACCAGTCAGTTGTTCCATACAGAGCTGTAACTACTGCTTCTTAACCTGCACACAGGTTTCTCAGGAGACAGGTAAGATAGTTTGCTATTCCCCTCGCAGTGGAAACAGTGGCTGACTTTATTTTGGGGGGCTCCAAAATCACTGCAGATGGTGATTGCAGCCATGAAATTAAAAGACGTTTACTCCTTGGAAGGAAAGTTACGACCAACCTAGACAGCACATTAGAAAGCACAGACATTACTTTGCCAACAAAGGTCTGTCTAGTCAAGGCTATGGTTTTTCCAGGAGTCATGTATGGATGTGAGAGTTGGACTATAAAGAAAGCTGAGCACGGAAGAATTGATGCTTTTGAACTGTGGTGTTGGAGAAGACTCTTGAGAGTCTGTTGGACTGCAAGGAGATCCAGCCAGTCCATCCTAAAGGAGATCAGTCCTGAATGTTCATTGGAAGGACTGATATTGAAGCTGAAACTGCAATACTTTGGCCACCTAATGAGAAGAACTAACTCATTTGAAAAGACCCTGATGCTGGGAAAGATTGAAGGCAGGAGAAGGGGACAACAGAGGATGAGATGGTTGGATGGCATCACTGACTCAATGGACATGAGTTTGGGTAAACTCTGGGAGTTGGTGATGGACAGGGAGGCCTGGTGTGCTGTGGTCCATGGGGTTGCAAAGAGTCAGACACAACTGAGCAACTGAACTGAGAGTTTTCCACCATTTGTTGTGATCCACATAGTCCAAGGCTTTAGCATAGTCAATTTCTGGAATTCTCTTGCTTTCTCTCTGATCCAACGGATGTTGGCTATATGATCTCTAATTCCTCTGCCTTTTCTAAAATCCAGCTTGAACATCTGGATGTTCTCAGTTCACGTACTGCTGAAGCCTAGCTTGAAGGATTTGAGCGTAACCTTACTAGCATGGGAGGTAAGGGCAATTGTCTAGTGGTTTGAGCACTCTTCAGTGCTGCCCTTCTTGGGAATTGGGATGAGGATTGACCTTTTCCAGTTTTGTGGCCACTGCTGGGTTTTCTAAATTTGCTGACATAATGTGTACAGCACTTTAATGGCATCATCTATTAGGATTTAAATAGCTCTGCTGGAATTCTGTCACTTCCACTAGCTTTACTGGCAGCAGTGCTTCTTAAGGCCCACTTGACTTCACACTCCAGGATGTTTGGCTTTGAGTGAGAGACTACACCACTGTGCTTATCTGGGTTATTAAGACCTTTTTTTGTATACTTCTTCTTTCCATCTCTTCTGCTTCTGTTAGGTCTTTACCATTTCTGTCCTTTGTTTGGCCCATCTTTGGATGGAATGTTCCTTTGATATTTCCAGTTTTCTTGAAGAGATCTCTATTCTTTTCCATTCTGTTGTTATCATCTATATCTTTTCAGTGTTCACTGAAGAAGGCCTTCTCTTGTTTCTCCTTGCTATTCTCTGAAACTGCATTTAGTTGTGTGTACCTTTCCCTTTCTCCCTTGCTTTTCACTTCTGTTCTTTCCTCAGCTGTTTGTAAAACCTCCTCAGACAACCACTTCGCCTTCTTATATTTCTTTTTCTTTGGGATGGTTTTGTTCGCTGCCTGCTATGCAGTATTACAGACCTTTGTCCATAGTTCTTCAGGCACTCTCTTTACTAGACCTAATCCCTTGAATCTCTTTGTCACCGCCACTGCATATTCATAGGGGATTTGATTTAAGTTGTACCTGACTGACCTAGTGGTTTTGCCCACTTTCTTTAGTTTAAGCCTGAATTTTGCTATAAGGAGGTGATGATCTGAGCCATAGTCAGCTCTGATACTTATTTTTGCTGACTGTATAGAGCTTCTCCATCTTTGGCTACAAAGAATGTAATCAGACCGATTTTGGTATTGACCATTTGGTGATGTCCATATGTAAAGTGGTCTCTTGTGTTGTTGAAAAAGGGTGTTTGCTATGACCAGTGTGTTCTCTCGGCAGAATTCTGTTAGCCTTTCCACTGCTTCATTTTGTACTCCAAGGCAGCCTTTCCACTGCTTCATTTTGTACTCCAAGGCCAAATTTGCCTGTTACTTCAGGAATCTCTCAACTTCCTACTTTTGTAGGATTGGATTGCATTCCAATCCCCTATGATGAATAGGACTTTTTTTTTTTTTTTTTGGTGTTCTAGGAGGTCTTCTAGGTCTTCACAGAAATGATCGATTTCAGCCTCTTAGGAATTGGTAGTTGGGACGTAGACTTGGATTACTGTAATGTTGAATGGTTTGCCTTGGAAATGAACTGAGATCATTCTGTCATTTTTAAGGTTGCATCCAAGTACTGCGTTTCAGACTCTTTTGTTGATTATGAGGGCTACTCCATTTCTTCTAAGAGATTCTTACCCACAGTAGTAGATATAATGCCTTTTTATACAGTTTATCCGGTTCTCACAAGTAGCATGTAGGAGTGGTTTGTCATTCCCTTCTCCAATGGATCACGTTTTGTCAAAACTCTCCACCAGGACCCATCTATCTTGGATGACCCTACATGGCTCGACTCATAGCTTCATTGAGCTATGCAAGCCCCTTTGCCACAACAAGGCAGTGATTCATGGTGGGGATTGTGCAACTATGTGTAGTTAAATTTAGTTTTAAGGAGAATTCATATTTTTCTGTTGGAAGGAAATCCCAGTAGTAAAATTCCTAAACAAAGGAATCCTTTCACAAATAACTGATAGCATGGAGAAATTACAGGCTTCAATCTTTTAAATGACCATATTTACTCTTTGAAACTTATTACCTTAGAGTCACATGATGTACATCCCTAAATAATGCCTGTAAGAAGTATCTAAACTGATTGACTTAAATATTTCTCTTGTGCTAACAATTTGTTTTCTTTGAAGTTTGCGAAATACAAAAACAGATTATCCTCTGTGACCTCAAATCTTCCTGTTCTTAACATTGCATGTAACATACTGCTTTGATATAAGCAGTTTTTCATTTACAGAAGTGAAATTTGAAATGATTAGTGGTTACCTGTTTCTACATCACATTTCTGTCACCACTGCTAGGAGAGAGCCAGGCCAGTGTTGTTCTTTTTTAGTAGATGTTCACAAGACTTTTTAGGTTCAGAATTCAAGGAAATATTCACTGATTTGGGGGACATTGGTTATTGATTGGGGGATAGTGGTTCATTGTAAATTGTGAAGTAAAAATAAAAGTATTACAAAACTAAATTCAGTATGTTTTAACAAAATAGAAGATATTCAAGGGTATATAACTAGGTTTTAAATGTTAGTTTTTCTAGGTGAAAGTATTCATCTCTGATTTACTTCTGTATGATAAATTACTAGAATTGAATCATGGAATCAAAAGGGTGAAAATGTCTAATTGTCCTTGGTAAATATTACCAAATTGCTGTTCAGAAAAGATATACCAATATGCAGTGATTTACAGTGCTTGTTTCTGTACATCCCTCCCAGACCTGAACCTGTGTGTATGTGTTGGTGTGTAATCTTTGTAAATTCAGTACTTTTATTTATTTATTTATTTTAATTCAGTACTTTTAAAAAGTCTCTTGCTCTAGAAATATTTAAACACATAGCCATTTTTTAAGTTACACTGTCCTAATGTTTTAAAATTTAGAGGAACTGCTACAGGGCTTTAAGAGATCTGGAGCAGGTTGGGAACTGAGGAAAGAGACATCAGAGAAGAAGACTGGTAGAGATGAATTCTTTGTTTCATGCTTGTAAAATTCTAATTTATGCGTCACATCTCTCAATACTGGTTTGGATTTTTTATATCTGAATAAGCATTTTAAGTTATAAAAATTATAGATAGAAATGATAGGATGTTTTGTCATGTCCAGTTTTCTAGGTTACTTATAAGAGCTTTTTATACCTTTTTGTTTCTTGGGCAGCAGAAATTTTATGCATCACAAGTATCAGCTATCACATAAAACCATTGGAATGATCTTTGCAGGTTTGGAATATATTTATCTGAGGATGGTTGTCCAGTTCAGTCACTCGGTCGTGTCCACCTCTTTGTGATCCCTTGGACTGCAGCACTCCAGGCTTCCCTGTCCATCACCAACTCCCAGAGTTTACCCAAACTCATGTCCATTGAGTTGGTGATGCCATCCAACTATCTCATCCTCCGTCGTCCCCTTCTCCTCCTGCCCTCAATATTTCCCAGCATCACGGTCTTTTCAAATGAGTCAGCTCTTCACATCAGGTGGCCAAAGTATTGGAGTTTCAGCTTCAGCATCAGTCCCTCCAGTGAACACCCAGGACTGATCTCCTTTAGGATGGACTGGTTGGATCTCCTTGCAGTCCAACAGACTCTCAAGAGTCTTCTCCAACACCACAGTTCAAAAGCATCAATTCTTTGGCACTCAGCTTTCTTTATAGTCCAACTCTCATATCCATACATGACCACTGGAAAAACCATAGCCTTGACTAGACAATTGTACAAGAATGTAATGATGAATAGTATATTGTTGTTCAGTCTCTCAGTCATGTCTGACTCTTTGTGACCCCATGGACTGCAGCACTCCAGGCTTCCCTATCCATCACCACCTCCCGAAACTTGCTCAAACTCATGTCCATTGAGTCAGTGATACCATCCAACCATCTCATCCTCTGTCGTCCCATTCTCCTCCTGCCTTCAATTTTCCCCAGCATCAGGGTCTTTACCAATAAGTTGGCTGTTTGCATCAGGTGGCCTAAGTATTGCAGCTTCAGCACCCGTCCTTCCAATAAATATTCATGACTGATTTCCTTTAGGATTGACTGATTTGATTTCCTTGCAGTCCAAGGGACTCTCAAGAGTCTTCCCCAATACTACAGTTCACCACAGAAGCATCAATTCTTCGGTGCTCAGCCATCTATATGGTCCAACCCTCACATCCATACATGACTACTGGAAAAACCATAGCTTTGACTATACAAACCTTTGTCAGCAAAGTAATATCTCTGCTTTTGTGCTCTCTTTTAATGCTGCCTAGGTTTGTTGTAGCTTTTCTTTCAAGGAGCAAGCGTCTTCTAATTTCATGGCTGCACTCACCATCTGTGGTTATTTTGGAGCCCAAGAAAATAGTCTGTCACTGTTTCCATTGTTTTCCCCATCTAATTGCCATGCAGTGATGGGACCAGATGCCATGATCTTAGTTTTTTGAATGTTGAATTTTAAGCCAGCTTTTTCACTCCTCTTTTACCTTAATCAAGAGACTTGGTTCCTCCTTGCTTTCTGCCATTAAGAGTGGTGTCATCTGCATATCTGAGTTTATTGATATTTCTCCCAGCAATCTCAATTCCAGCTTATGCTTCATCCAGCCCATGATGTACTCTGTATATAAGTTAAATAAGTAGGGTGACAACATGCAGCCTTGCCATACTCCCTTTTCCCAATTTGGAACCAGTCCATTGTTCTGTGTCCAGTTCTAACTGTTGCTTCTTGACCTCCTTACCAGTTTCTTAGGAGGCAGGTAAAGTGATCTGGTGTTCCCATCTCTTTAAGAATTTTCCACAGTTTGTTGTACTGTGAGGCTGCATAATTTGAAACTCTTCTGTTTCTCTTTGACTTGTTTACTAAAGTAATACCTCTTTTAAAAATGAATTGACAACAGATAAATTGCAAGCAGTGAAATTCAGTAGATTAAAAAAGACATAAAAGCAGTCACCTAATTGTAATATATAGCCCTTATTAAGATTATAATTTGAACAGGGAAATGTAAGAAATAAATTTATGGCACAAGAAAAGTTTTGATACTAACTGCATATTCAGCTGTATTAAGAAATATTTGTTGATTATTTTAGGTGCAGTGGTAGTCTTACAGGGCTGTTTTGTTTTTTTAGGAGTTGTTCTGTTTTAGAGATATATACAGAAACGTGGTTGTTCACTCTCAGTCATGTTTGACTTTTTGCAACTCCCATGGTCTGCAGCATACCAGGCTTCCCTGTCCTTCACTGTTTCCTGGAGTTTGCTCAAACTGGTGTCCATTGAGTTGGGTGATGCCATCCAGGCATCTCATCCTCTGCCACTGCCTTCTCCTTTTGCCTTCAATCTTTCCCAGTATCAGTGTCTTTTCCAGTAGCCTTGATGCTCTTCACATCAGGTGGCCAAACTGTTGGCACTTCAGAATCAGACCTTCCAGTGAATATTCAGGCTTGATTTCCTTTTGAATTGATCTCCTTGCAGTCTAAGGGATTCTCAAGAGTTTTCTCCAGCAACACAATTTAGAAGCATCAGTTCTTTAATGTTCAGCCTTCTTTATGGTCCAACTCTCACATCTATACATGACTACTGGAAAAACCATAGGTTTGACTATATGTATTTTTGTCAGCAAAGGGTTGTCTCTGCTTTTTAATACACTGTCTAGGTTTTTCATAGCTTCCCTTCCAAGGAACCAAGCATCTTTTAATTTCATGGCTGCAGTCACTGTCCACAGTAACATTGGTGCCCGAGAAAAGAAAATCTGTCACTGTTTCCACTTTTCCCCTTCTGTTTGCCATGAAGTGACAGGACAAGATGCCATGATCTTAGGTTTTTGAATGTTGAGTTTCAAACCAGCTTTTCCACTTTCTACTTTCACCTTCATCAAGAGACTCTAGTTCCTCTTCACTCTCTGCCTTTAGAGTGGTATCATCTGCATATCTGAGGTTGTTGATGTTTCTCCTGGCAGTCTTGAATCCAGCTTGTGATTCATCCAGCCCGGCATTTCACATGATGTCCTCTGCATGTAAGTGAAATAAGCAAGGGGCAATGTACAGCCTCGTTGAACTCCTTTCCCAATTCTGAATAAATCCATTGTTCCGTATCTGGTTCTCATTGCTTCTTGACCCGCAGACAGGTTTTGCAGAAGACAGATTATTGCCAAAATGATTTTATATTGGTGGCTTGTTTTAAAACAGCCTAAGAAGTGGGAAGTAGGTGAGAATACAAATAAAACAAGAATTTGTTTTATTAATAATAATTGTTGAAACTGAATGATGAAAGATTGGATGTGTTTTATTCATCCATGTAATCTTGTTTCTTTATTCTATTGCCATTAATATGCTATGGCTTGGAAAAAATATACCACTTTATATATTTTATTCTTTCCTCATCTGTAAGATGGGGATGTTGGATTTACTGTGTAGATCCCTTCTGATTTAGAATTTTAAACTTTTCCAGTGACTGAAATCACAAAATACAACTATGATCATAAAAGCATTTAGGATTTTTAGAAATTAATTTCTCACTGTATTTTCTTCTCTAATGTTCATATATTTGAAATTCGAACATTGTAGAAATAGTGATCCTTAATTTAGGATATTCAGGTGTTTGGGACTGTCTCTCCTATATATATATATATATATATAGGGAAGCCTGGTGTGCTGGAGTCCATGGGGTCACAAAGTCGGACACGCCTGAGCGACTGAACTGAACTGAACCTAGATAATAACGTTTTTCATTCTATTTCTGAAACAGTTCTCAAAAACAATGAAAAATATGTTTGTTGTTGTTCAATCAGTCAGTCGTGTCCGACTCTTTGCGACACCATGGACTGCAGCACCCCAGGCTTCCTTGTCCATTACCCAACTCCTGGAGTTTACCCAAACTCATGTTCATCGAGTCGGTGATGCCATCCAACTATCTCATCCTCTGTCGCTTCCTTCTCCTCCTGCCCTCAATCTTTCCCAGCATCAGGGTCTTTTCCAGTGAGTTAGCTCTTTGCATCAGGTGCCCAGAGAATTGCAGCTTCAGCTTCAGCATCAGTCCTTCCAGTGAATATTCAGGTTTGATTTCCTTCAGGATTGACTGATTTAAAAACATGCTTGGGAATTTTTTAAATAACGGGCTTTCATATGAGTAAATCTCATACCTCTTTTATTGATGTACACAATTGTTTTGTGTCTTTTAAGATGAGTGAACAGACCATCTGCTGAGTGAAGAAAATTATATGGTTTTGTTATGCTGTTTTCTATTAGCTGCCACAGTTCAGTTATTTCAATTAGAATTTTAAGGATGGGCTGATGGGCTACAGTCCATGGGATTGCAAAAGAGTTGAACATGACTTAATGACTAAACAACAACAGTAATTACCTTGTATATAAATTAATATCAATATAAGATTGATTCTTTAAGTCACTAACTCAAGTCTTCACTTAGGCTAGGTAGAGCATTAGTTGATGACAGAGATCTCAGAAGTTGTTTCCTGAAGTACTCTTTCTTAGACCTTTAAAGACACTGTGTATTTCTTTTATCATTCTCTACACTGGAAGTTTTCCTTAATGTGTGACAGTCTGTGAATATTGTATAGTGTGGCAGTGGCTGATGACTTTTTCAGTGTTACCTGGTTGTAAAGGCCAAACAAAAACATAAAGAATACTCTGGGCTCTTAAACATTTGAACTATTCTGCTAGAGAGAAATTTTTCTAGTGTTTTTTAATGACCTGTTCACTGGTAGGCTTACCTTCAGATATAGCAGAGCTATTAAATACAAAGTAAAATTTAATTTTTACTTTTATGCTAAGTGAAATATTCAATTTTCCAGTTATTTTTGCAAATACAATAAAAGTAATATGACTCTTATGGCTTTACCAGTTATATAAAATCTTTAGTGAATTTTTCTCCATTGCACATACCTAATAACATAGTACAGTTCAGAGTTAAATGTAAATTAGAGAAATAGATATAAAATTAATTTTAGTAACATGTTACAATTTATAATGTCGCCTTGCTCCAGAATTCTTTTATTATTTCTTCCTGTTTTGTTACAGAGCACTTCATCCTTTGTTGGTGTTACTAAGAATAAATATGTAACTATAGTTTTCTTAAAGCATTTTTAAGATTTAAATCTATACCCAGTTATTCTTTAGAGAAGGGTATGATTTAGGCTTACATTCGTAAGTGAACAAACTCAAGTTTGTTTGAAACAAAACTTAAAAGGTACAATTTTGAGCTACCTTTTTTCAAATTCTAAATAGAATTCAGGAAGTACATTCAGTCAGCTTGAACATTTGGTGCTTGTGTTTATATTAAGGAGTTCCTGGCCAACAAAAATATCAAGAGTATAATGAAATAACTTTAATTTTACTTGCCTAAGATTATCTTAAAAGATTTTTACTTGCAAATCTAGAAAAAGAAAAAAGAAATGCATATTTTCTGTCTGGGCAAAGCACAGTTTTCCTTAGTGATAGTCCATTTTAATAATAGTAAAATGTTTTATGACCTAAAGAAAGTAAAACTTTTGAAATAGTAATGTGTTATCTACAATTATGTGAATAATGAGATTTAAGGTTGCCTCCATTTTATGAAATCTCCAAGATACAAGATGAGTCCTTCCAGAATATTCTCTACAGTTCACAAAGGAAATAGAGTTCAAAATAGGCAAAACACCATTCCAGTAGAAATGAACTTTGAATAGGCATAATAGTCACTTAGAAAATTTTTTGTACCCAATGTGTTATATTCAAAGTAATGGTTCAAATGGTCAGATTGAAATATAACACATGTACACCCATGGCAGATTCAAGTCAATGTATGGCAAAACCAATACAATATTGTAAAGTAAAATAAAAATAAAATTAAAAAAAAGAAATAAAACAGTACAATTTCTTATCTCAGTGCATGTAAGCATGTCAAGAGGCAATCTTCTGTCAACACCAGTATTATACATTTCATGTTCAAAGTGGAATTTGTTCTGTAAGAAGACAGTGCAGTATGTCACTGAAAATTTGGAATCTATCCGAGGCAAAATTAAAAGTTGTGTATGCATCCATTTCTCCACTTTTATGAAAAAGCACAAGTATCTTTTTTGCTTGAAGATTATACATTAGAAATGAAAAGCTGTTAGGTCATTTAATCTCATATATTAATACTTTTGTGAACTATGTACTGTGTTCTTAAAGAAACTTAAATCTACAGAAAGGAAATGAAAAACGGAGGCAGGGTTCTTAAAAACTTACTAGTACTAAAAAAGCAGATATCCAACAAAGTAAAAAGCCCAAATATATATTTGTCCTAAACCTAGACACACCTACACATTTTTTAAGATTACATTTGGAACCTTGAGTAGTGCCAAAGGTATTTACATCTATGACACCATTCATAGAATATTTAATCTTAGAATATGTTTAATTGAAAGGTAGGCATACTGAACTATAGAATGATTAGGTTGTCTTGTTACTAAAGAAGAATTTGGTGTGTCATTTCTTCTGATATTTAACAAAATACTCAATGATTTCTTCCACAGAATCTACCTGTTACTCGTATTTTAGACAATCTCATGGAGATGAAGTCAAACCCTGTGAGTAGCATATAACATTATACTTGTGAATTCTTGAGCATACCGAACTACCTATACCAAAGGTGATAAACTCAGTTTGTTGTGGGCTTCTTCACAGCAGAGTGCATGAGGGAAAGGAAAGAGTCCACATCCTCAAACAGCATTTTTTAGCCATTATCGCAGATAAGGGGAATTGGTTTCTCAGCTACTGCATCCGCTCTGGCCAGCTCTCATGCAAAGTAAATGTAGATCATATCCTATATATATCCTAAGGAGCAAGTTTCTATAAATAAAGTAGAACTAGTAAGCATCAGTTGGTATAATATGAAAAGTACCAGACCAGTTTAATTTTATGAAATTAAATTAGGATAGGAGTGCATAGTAAAAAATTGAAGAGCATGTGTTCAGATGGCACTAAATTCTTTTGGACTAAAAAGTAAATTGAAATTGATGAAGAGATAAATGAGTAAATATTGTTAGCATTTACTTAAAGAATGGGTTTTTGAGCTGTTTATAATTCAAGAAAGAAATGTAAAATCATCACAATCTGGTTTCATAAAGCAGCTCATCATTGTTACTGTGGCAACTGGAAAGAGAGTGGTTGTCTGGAATAGATCAGAACCCTGGTTTGGGTTGATCTGGGTCACTGTAGACTTGGCATCAAGACTTAGGATACCAGGCTGAGAAAAGAGTAAGAACAGAATCTTCAGATAATGTCATTATTTCATATTTGTTAAAACATGATTATAATAACATTAAAGAAAATAACAAAAACATTTTAAAATCTGTCCATGTGAAAACAAAGACACAGTGTTATAGAAAAAAACTCAGTAAAGGGCAGTTGCAATTATGAAAGGAAAGAGAAAATTGTCTATAATGATAAGCTAAAAAAGAGTAGATTTTTCTAGAATAAATACAGAGAACATAGTAGACAATGTAATAATAATAGACTTTGTTATTACTGCATTCTAGAGTATATGAAGGATATGAATAAATGAAGACTACAGAATATATGAAGGAATGCGTCTTGAAAAGCCTTAGCGAAGTATACATTTATGATTAATGCATTTGTGATTGTCTTTAGAGAATAGTACTTCATAATAGGCAGTAGGTTCCTGGAAGATGTTATCCCAAACAATTATAAAGATTAAAAATATAAATAAATGCAAAACTTTAGATGCCAGATCCACATTTCTGCCATATGGATGGCTAAATTAATGGGTCTTATTCAGATGTGTCTCCAAGTTCTATAAATTCATTTATCAGTTCTAGTGACTTTGACTTTATTACCGAAGGCACATTACCACAGGCAGATATTTTTTAATTAGAAAAAAGTAAAAATTTTTCTACTTTAAAAGCATTTTTTCACCCATCTGTTAGGTGAAATGGATGCTTGCACTATCTCTTATCCCTGTCTTGTTCCCATATTGAAAAATTGATTTGGAGGCATTGAAGACATTAACAATGTGTACAAAGTTAGACCTGACTAATAATCTTGAATATATTGTATCTGAAAAGCTTTAAAAATGCTGTAACCTAATTCCAGATGCATTCACTTACATTTACTAAGTGATCTTTGATTTGTCTTGATTGAGTAAAATGAAAGGGGTTAGGCAAGATACCAGATAGGTTTCATCTACCCTTGTACATCTGGGTAGTAGTTGTTTCCTGGAGCAAAGTTGTTGAAGGATTATGGTACCGCATTTGGTTTTGGGCCTCCTTGGTGGCTCAGATGGTAAAGTGTCTGCCTGCAATGTGGGAGACTTGGGTTTGATCCCTGGGTCAGGAAGATCCTCTGGAGAAGGAAATGGCAACCCACTCCAGTACTCCTCCTGGAAAATTCTATGGACAGAGGAGCCTGGTAGGCTACAGTCCATGGGGTCGCAAAGAGTTGGACACAACTGAGTGACTTCACTTTCACTTTTGGTTCAGGGAGAGTTGTGTGATTGATTAGTACTGGCCATCACTGAGTGCAGGACTAGATAGTGATAACAGTACATAGTTGGTCATTGATCACCTTTGGGTAGGTTCATCCAGAAAAGAATCAGAAAACATTGCAGAAAAGAAAGAGTTCCTTTGGGTGTTTGTGCTTTGGAGGGAGAAGGAGATAGAGATTAGGAAGTAATGACATTATATGCAGTAGAGCAGTACTTTCTAAATCTTTAATATCAAGATATTATCTTTAATATCAAGAAGCTAGTTGATTATGTAGTATAGAGGCCAGCAACCCCTTATCCACAACTTCTGAAATCCAAAAAGATTTTGTATAACTCATTTGGCGGCAAAACCTAACCTTAACTCATATTGAGGTTTTTATAGTTTATCATACTTTATGTTAATATTCATTTGTTTAGCTACAGAAACATTACCATGTTAGATGATGGGGTGCTGCCCACTGGGAATACTACATTATATACAGTTGTTATGCATGATATTATCTATCTACCGTTTTTTAAATTCAAAATTCCAAAATATATCTAACTCCAGAGGTTTCAATTATAAAAGATTTGAACCTGTATTAGGTATTCTGCACATTCAATAAACTCATGGACATATAATAATGTAATAAAATTCTAAAAGCAAAAATACTTAAGTGCATTAGCTTATAAAACAGGTATATTTATTTTTCTCAGTTAAGTATAGTTCCCTGTGCTATACAATAGTTTCTTATTAATTTATATATAGTAGTGTGTATATGTTAATCCTAAACTACTAATTTATCTATTACCCCACCCCCTCTTGGTAATAACCATAGTTTGTTTTCTATGTAAAAACAGGTATACATTTGAGAAGCAGCATGCATAGTGGTTAAGTGCTGGGGCATTGAAACCAGACTGCCTGGGTTCAGATCTGGAGTTTCCACATTTGTCATAAGACTTTGGGAAAGTTAGATAAACTCTCTGTATCCCAGTTTGCCCATCTGAAAAACATGGATAATAACAACTACCTCAAAGATGATATTCTAAGAGAAATTCCATAGTCATGGTAAAGTTCTCTATTTTTTTAAATAGGAAGCTGATGACTATAGGTATTTTGATCCCAAAATGCTACGGGGCAATGACAGGTAAGCAGCTCTTGTATAATTTGTTGTATGTTTCCTCATTCCCACCAAGAATGGAAATAACTTTTATTGATTTTTTTTTGTTATAAATCAGTAATTGCTTATTATTAAAAATTCAAACTGTATAGAAAACTAGTAAGTAAATAATATGTAGGATCTCTTTATCCAGAAGTAACCACTGGTAATTATACTTAACATGTTGATGCCTTTTCTTCCAAGTATATATACAGAAAAAAAAGTACTTTAGATGCTTGTTGTTTTTAATGAAATGATGAGGGTATTACAATCTTATGTGTAGAAAAGGAGAATTTGGATAATTTGTGTGCTTTTGAATGAATAATTATTTTGGACCAAATGAAAAAGATGAGAGCTTTATGTTGGATACCAGTTGTCGGTTTTTTATTTAACTCATCCATACAATCTATGCCCCTGGGGACCATTGCTGTGAATCCTTCTTTTTGGCAGTGAAACATTCTTCAAATAATTTCTGTATTTTGTGACAAACGTGGTGTGGTAAGATATTAACTCAATTCTAGCGGTTTGATAATAGTGTATAAAATACAGAAAGAAGGATAAAATTAGCAGAGAAAAAACCTTCACGGAGGGATGGTCTTTAGCACCAAAACTTGGGTGAAGCTTCTTTATTGTCTATACCTTATATTTGGGATCTTTTGAACTTTGATTTATCCCAAGCTTTCAAGTCTTTGTAGATAGTCAGATCAGATAATCTAGTCACTAAATAATTGATTATTAGATTATTTGGAAACATAAAAGTTGTCTTCTCTTTTCTGAACTTAACCAGAAATAATACCGGCATTGCGAAAGAAGCTGCTGATAGCAGCTGCAGCTGGTAGGAAAGAATCTGACAAAAGAATAAATTATAGAAGGAAGAGGATGAGGAGTGACACTAAGGGGTATGGGGCTTCTTTGGTGGGTGATTAAAGTGTTCTAAAATCAGACAGTGGTAATGGTTGTACAACTCTAAATATACTAAAAACCACTGATTGTACACTTTTTAAATGGTGGGTTTACAACACGTTTGATGTTCTCAAGCTTACATTTTTTTCCTTCCTTATATTTCTATCAGTAGATACATTTTGCTTCTTAGAAACTTCTGAGAAATTCTTTGTCTTCCCTGTATATAGTTCATTCATGATAATGAGAAGGAATATTAGGAATGTTGATAAGACACAGAAACAGAGTTTCATTTTTAATAGACTCAGCTTTCTCCTGAGCCCTCATCACAATCAGATCTTGGTTTTTAATAACTGGTACTGCAGTGCGCTCTCAAGTCTCCCCTCTCCTCGTGTCTGCTCTTAGAGGACTTAAAGCACTCTAGAAGGAAGTGAAAACATATGCGGCGTTAGGCAGCTCCTGGCCCCTTTTCTGGAATTTTCACCCAGCCCACAGAAATGGGGGAAAGATGGAACTGTGGAATCAGTCACTGAATCATTGAGCAGTTATAATAGCTCTTTCCCCTTGGTTGAGATTTTCAAAAATGGCTTGTGAGGAAAACCTAAGTTATCTTTGTTTGTGTAGCCTATTTTAGCACTCAAAATAAATATATACTTGACCCACAAAAGCTTTGCAAATATCTTTATTAAAAGATCTCTTAGACACCACGTATTTTTGAAATAAATATTAATATATAAAGAAGTTACAGAAAAATACAGATCCCTTCTTTCCTCCCCCCTTTCCTTCCTAAATTGTTATCCTTGCCATGCATGTGTTTGCATAGGTTTTTCACAAATGTAGATACCCACAAACTATAATCTGCCCAGTATGCTAAAACTTGCACATAATTTACCACTAAAGTGGGCTTCCCTGATAGCTCAGTTGGTAAAGAATCTGCCTGCAATGCAGGAGACCCCAGTTCAATTCCTGGGTCTGAAAGATCTGCTGGAGAAGGGATAGGCTACCCACTCCAGTATAGTCCATGGGGTCCCAAAGAGTTGGACATAACTGAGTGACTTTCACACACCACTAAAGCATATATTTTATCAATTTACCTTATAACCATATTTCCACTCCTCGTGGGAACTACTAATGCTCCATCTTTCCTATTCCCTCCCAGTCTTCTCCTAGAATTTTAAAGTCAAGAGGTTGCCTCATTCCCTTTTAGACACTGAGATATGTACCTCATCTAGCTTGTTTTCTGAATCCCACTTAAGAATTGTAAATACACAGATAAAAATGCATGTGTGTGTGTATATATATATTTCCCATGCCTTTTTATCCTTAAGCTTTGGGTGAAATTTTCAGTATGGGTTTTTTATTGTTTGTTCTTACAGCTCAGTTCCAAGAAACAAAAATCCATTCCAAGAGGTAAGTTCATATAAAAATTCTCTGTCCCTAAAATGGAAGGATGAAAAGGTGAACCAGCAGTCTTGAAGGATATCTTTGTCCTGTGGCTTTACGATGATTACTGTATGGCAGTCTTGATAAATCCAATCCTGTGTACTGAAGATTCATTATAAATAACAATAAATTCAAAGATGACTTTTAGAAAAAGCCCTTTGGATTTATTTGGTATTGTTTAATTGAAAGATGAGGTTTATTTTCCTCATAATTGTTTCTGAAAAATCTCTACTTCATTTTAATACCCAATAAACATTAGAAATTTATAGACTTTAAAAAAAAATAAACTTCTCTATCATTGAAGGAGCATCAGGCACTTAGGTTAAGAAAAATACTAACTATCTAAAGTTGTGGAATAGGCTCCAGACTAAAAGCTATGTTGCTTGAGAGCTAAAATATGGTTCTGTTTGTTTTAACTTATCTATTCTATTTGCATTTTTAGGCAATTGTTTTTGTGGTGGGAGGAGGCAACTACATTGAATATCAAAATCTGATTGACTACATAAAGGTACATTTGATGTTCATATTCTTTTTATCATTTGAGGTTTCACAGTTCCATGTCTTTAACATATTAGCAGTCTCTGATGGCTTTCCTGATTCTTAAATAACCCCTTTTCTAGAGGTAGTTTAAAAATCTGGCAGATAAGAAAACAACGAATATATGAGCATTTTTCCATGTCACATTCATTTTGGCCTAAAATTTTACTTGATCTGTAAAATAATGTATCTTCTTGATGTAATGTACTATGCAGCTATCTATCTTAATTTGACTTTAAATGTTTAGACACCCTAAATAAGCTCCTGTCCCAAAAAAGTCTCCCTTGGTGAAATGATTTACTGAACTCCATTTACGTAAATTAAGCACTTTTCTCTCATCTTATTGACTAAGTCAGCAACATACTTCAAACAAACTTGGAATGTCTGCTTTTTCAGCAAATAGGCACTTTAGAGGTAGCACTTTAGAAGTGGTGTGCTGTTGAAAGCTAACAGCAGCAGGGAGTGACAGACAGCTAAGCAAAAGAACATGAAGGGAAAGGTGTAACTGGAAGAGCAAAAATGCCATTTAAAATGTAGAGGCAGCAGAACTAGTGATTGTTACAGTGACATTTTATAACCTTCATTGATTCACTTAATGATTATTCCTTGTCCTGTGTTACATAAGACATCAATAAATATTGAGGTTTTTGTACAGCAGGAGAATAAAATACATAGGTGGATGTCACAGAACTTCAAAATCATCAGGTACCTCCAGGGATCCTACCTCAGTCGCATAGAACATGCTTCAGAATGTGGGCCACCATTCAGATCTGCGTACAATACCTTGGTTTCAGAGGAGTATCTATCTTACACAAAGAGATGTCTTTTATACCCTTATCTGTTCATATAGCCAGAATCGGGCTCCATGACCAGGCTCAAAGGCAAAAAGCAAGGGAATATAACGGAAACCAGGTGTAAAACCCATGAATCTGTAAAATTTCTATAAACAGTGCTGACAAGCTGGTAGTGCAAGTTGTCCCCTGGTCTGTCTATCTGTGACCCTTGGGCAGACTATATTAATCTGTTTCATTTAGATTTGGCCATGGGTCAACAGCATGATTGGTTCCAGGTATGTACCTAAGGGTAAACACAGGGTTGCAACAGACCGGCTGAAATTAATCCTGTACTTAAATCCCATCCTTGGGTAACTTTTCTTAATTACATTTGTCAGCATTCCTTCTGCCTTTCTTTTTTTTTTTTTTTTTTTTTTACATATTACAGACCAGGAAAACAGGGATAAAACCAAAATAATAATCATTTGTGTAGTGTAGTGACTGAAATGCAGGTGTAACTTTAAAAGAAACTTTGCGGTTTACCAAATAGTTCAGTGTAAACTTGTTTTTAATCATGCATAAACCTCCTAACACTTACCTCTCTCTACCACAGAAATTTTAATTTTGTGAAATGAATAAGTGTAACAATTAATTGTGAATTTAGTTCTTTCCCCAATCAGTCACCTGCATCAGAAGAACTTCAGGGTTATCAGTGGTAGATATGTAAGCCCAACAAGTTATCCAGTTATCCTTTTTTTGGTTTCAGTTTACAAAATATTTTTTTTAACTTGTTACTGCCGTCCACTCACCAAAACACGGTGTACAGATAGTGGGGCACAGGATACTGTGACCCGTCAGCCATGTAGCAGGTGTCTTCTGTCTCCATCTCAGGTACTCTTCTTAACAGATGATCACTTGGGTTCATATTTACACAGTGGTCTTTGGCTCTTGTGTTGAACAGATTCTTCTACACATTTGAGCAGCAACAATATCCTAATTTTGCCTCCCAGAAGGGGTCCTCTGGAATATATAAAACCTGTAAAATGAGAATATGTAAAACAAAAAGAAGTGTTAGAATTATTCTGGGTGTTTATCCCCTAGATGATGTTATTATCATCATCAAGATATAGCATATGAGTAAGTCCAGATTAAATCTTTCATAAACCTCCCAGAAGCCATTTTGGACCTTCAGCTTCAAATAAAGGAGGCTGTTTCTGCAGGTGTTGTGGGCATCTGTAAATACAGCTAAGAGTATTATTCTCTTGCTTCCAACCTCTTGCAGGGTACCATGATAATATTAGCTTTTTTTAATTATTAATATTTACCTATTGGCTCCATTTCTGAGGATCAAAACTTCTCCATCTTTCCATGTGTCAGTAATTCTTACCCAAATTTGGCCCCGGGTTTAGAAGACCATCAGATTCAGTGTGACTCCAATCCATAGTGGCAGCAGTATGACTGCTGTACTTCCCTTTCTTCATTCCCAGACATAGGAAGTAGCGAGTTTATAGGACTGTTATCCACCAGTTTGTACAGGTGCAGATGCAGGAGCCATTAATCCCAGCTTACACACAGGTGAAAAGAAGAAACAGTCCAAAAAGATTGAGGAATTGTCTTCATTTCATTTTTGGATTGTTCATTGTAATTGTATAGAAATCTGATTCGTTTTTGTATATTGGTCTTATGTCCTGCAACCCTATTGAACTCATTTATTATTTCTGATAGTTTTTTTAATGGATTTTTAAGATTTTCTATAAACAATACCATGTTATCTGTGAATAAGCTTCTTCCTTATCCTTTCAGGATGTTTTATTCCTTTTTCTTGCTTAACCACCCTGGCTAGAACTTCTAATAACAATAGAAGAGTCCATAGCAGACCTCTTTGTCTTCTTCCTGATTTTAGGGGGCAAAGCATCCTATCTTTCACTGTTCAGTTTGAGGTTACCAATGGGTTTTTAATAGAGCCATTAATGTTTAGTAGCTACTAAGCCATACAGTCTAATTATCATGAGAATTCTGTTTTTTTAATCCCATTTGGTCTTATTACTGTTTCCTTTGTTCTGCATAATGTTCATCTATCATTTCAGGCCCATTTAGGGGAAACTGAGCTAGTAGGTCTGTGACAGCCTACCTCATGACATTAGAAACCCATGTAATGCAACCTTGTAGTATGAAACAAAACTTATGCTTGCGGCTATGAGAGACTTGTAATTGAGAATTACCTAATATGGCACTTGATTTATACCAGTTCACAAAATGAGCAAGTGCCATTTTTGTTGGGAAGGCAAAGAAAATACTGTAAGAATTCTAGCTGATTTATCTGGTAATGATGTTAGTCTGACTTATAATGTAACTGCTATTTGGTATAACAATGTATTTGATAAAATTAATTGGATTGATTTTAACAAGATGTTTGATAATACTGATATCAGTGACCAATTGTTCTTTTGTTGGAGGGTGATTGGCTAGGGAATAAGCTAGATTTAGTTAATAATTGTTGAATCAAGTTATTGGTACATTCATAAAGTTCAGTTTTTAACGGAAAGAAGAAATATCAAATTTGTACATAGTTTTAAGAATAAGTTTTACACTGAAATATTACTAAACTGCAGTGTTAAAAATTATTAACTATACCTCACTAGATGACACACAAGATTAGAGTTTTGTGTTTATCTTTGTTTTTATATTCTGTAAATGCTATAAAGGATGAAAAATGGTGACAAATAATTCCAGTTAAGAAAGCTTGATCAAGGATGGAGAGGGAATGTACTTATATAAGCACAAGATTAATCTCAGCTAATGATACCCTCGCGCTGATGTTTGGCCAGCCCTGAATGAAATGTTCTAACTAGTGATTAAAATAGGCATGTGCTAGAGTCCAAGATAGACCAGGGGGCAACTTGAATTAGTTTGTCAGTGTTCTTTAATGGAAGACGTAGATTAATGATTTCACTTGGTTGCGATCACGTTTTCTTGTTTCTGCTGTTGAGCCTGGTCATGCAGCCTGACTGTAGCTGTGTGACCAGAGAGGAATAAAAGATCCCTCCTTGGACAAGACTGGGGCGCCCCTGACACCAGGGTATCGTGGTGCTTCACAACTGAAAATGAAATGTGTCTTACATTACTGAGCTGAGGTTCTGGGAACTAGAAGTTTTGGACCCCTCTAATGTTTCCCTGTGTATTCCTACCCTCATGTGAGGTTAGCATAGCCTCAAGAATCCCAATTACATGGCCCTATTTAATGGCTACACATGCCATCTCACTTTGAAGAAAAGGTGAGATGTGACTTTTGTTTTACTTGTTCTCAGAGAATGTCAGCCAGCAATGGTTACTCAGCTCATACATCACAAACAAATGTCCTTCTCTTGTGTTTCAAAGCCATAATTCTTTTGGTTCCTTGATTAACCGCATTTGGTTTGTACATTACAAAAGAAAACTTACAGATTTACCTTCCAGTTCACAATACATATAAGAATTTCAGCATTAAGAACTTACCAAATTCTCCAGTCAAAAAGTTTTGACTGCTTGTAACTGGGTGCCAACATTCTGTCAAGATTAAGGATGAAATTCATAGTTACAGAATGGAATAGGGTATATTAATATATAAATACTGTATTATTACAGATGAGTCTTAAATGACAAAACTCCATGCTACTCACACCATATTCTACTTTCAGCGTAACAAAACTGTAAATGTTTTCCTCAAGTAGTTACAGTCCTACATAGAATGTTGGCTGAAGATTTTATAATTATTGCTCCCATGAAATGGGTTACTCATCACGTTCCTTCTATTTTCAGTGTAAATGGCACTAGAAACATGCCTAACACATATTTTGAATGGAAAAAATGTGCCCATTTCACCACTTTATTCCATGTAATTTTAGGATAGATAGGTGTACACTAAAATCCAGTACTCACCCTAAAGGAAAATAAAACCTTTAAGAGTAACAAAAAGTCTTGTTATGTTTAACCCCTCTTCTTGGGAATATTGAAAATATTGCTTGTTATTTGTATCTGAGTTCTGTGTTTGATTTTTTACAGGGGAAACAAGGCAAGCATATTTTATATGGCTGCAGTGAACTTTTTAATGCTACACAGTTCATAAAACAGGTAAAGTGTACTTTTTAGTTTGTTTCTGTAACATACCTTAAGTTGCTGTTGTATTTTTCCAAAGAGAGCAAGATAATCCTATTCATCTGAACCAGCTGAAACTAAAAGCCCCAGAACTAGAAGAATGTAAGGTTTTGTTATGGACAACTATAAGGGAAACTCTTGTATGTAATGTTATTTCCATTATCCCAAATCTATAAAAAGGTAAATTTAATTTTGAAAACTTTTAATTGGAGTAGTGTACTCGCTTAGGCAAAATTCAGTCCAGCATTTCCTTGACATGCTGTCCATATTTCTGACTTTGCCAAGCATATCACAAATTGGACTGAGAAATTAAGTTTCTTGAGGGATTGATACAACAGAATGTCATTCACCTTGAAAGTCAGTGATGGCAGTAGCTGAGGCGTAGAAGGTCTTTACATTATTTTACTATTGTTCCCACTAATGTTCTCAGTACTTACATTAACTTCAGCTTTCTAAAGCTTAAACTGCCTCAGAGGCTTAGTAGGCTGACCAGTAATATGTACTCACCTTTGCCTTGGCTATCATAAAAATCATAACTGTACCCTCCGCTCATTTTTAGCATCTCTTCCTAGCACCTTTTTCCAGCACAACTTTCTTACCCACTATAATATGGTTCTTTTATTCTTAACCTTAATGTGGTAGCCCACTGGTATTATGAGAATTTCAGATATACAGAAAAACTGGAGAGAACTTACAGTGAATACATTCACATTCCCCACTAACGTTTTATTGCACTTGCTTTATAAGTACCTGTGCATCTTTCCATTCTGTTCATTGCTCCAGCTTAATTTCAGAGTAAATTACAGTTATCAGTACACTTCCCCCTTAATACATCAGTGCCAATATCATTCACTAGATATCATTATTTGTTTAGTTGTTGTTGTATTACTCTCTGGAAGTAAAATTTATAGCTGTGAAATACACATATCTTATGTACATTCCTGCCTTTGTCAGATGTATTGTTCACCTGAGTAACCCCAACCTATATCAAGGTACAGAAGTTTACACAGTTCCTTTATGGCGTTTGCCAGTCAGGGCTTGCTCCTAGTCAAAACTTGCTCCCAAAACACTGTCTTGATGTTTTCCCACCATAGATTAGTCTTATGTATTCTATAACATCACAAATGGAACTTTTCTTGGTTAGGTTAACTAGAAGATTCTGAATTTTGTTAATCCTTTCAATGAACTAGATGGTATTAATGCTAATTTTCCCTATTAGTTTTCTATTCATTGGTTTCTACTTTTTATTTGATTACTTTGGGTTTATCTTGTTGTTCTTTTACTGTCTGATATTGGATAATTATTAAATCATTAACTTTAGTTTTTCGTTTCTAAAATGAGCTTTGAAAGCCATAAAGCTTAAACTGTTCCCAAACACTGCTTTAGACACAGTCCACAAATGTTGATATATTTGTATTATCATTTGAGATATTTTTAACTTACCTGGTGATTCATTCTTTAGCCCTTGTAGAGAGAGCTATTGTTGTTTGAATTATTTGTGGTTTTTCAAGATAACTTACTGATTTCTAATTTAATTCCTTGGTTGTCATAGAACATTTTATATGTAAGTTCATTGTTTGAAAATTTAAATTCCTTTTCTAAACCAACATATAGTATTTCTTGCTAAGCACTCCATATGAAGAACTTGAAGGAAGAGCTGTAAATATTAATTTGGTCAAAGTAGTTGATAGCATTAGTTAGATCCTCTATATCTATTGATTTTTTTTTTCTGTCTAGTTCTATCAGGTATCAAAAATCTCCATCTGTGATTGTGGAATTGTCTCTTCCTTTAGTTCTGTCAGTGTTTGCTTTTAAGTTCTGTTAGTAGGTACATACAGAGTTTTGACTGTTGTATATTCTGATGAGTGGGCTCTTTTATCATTATGCCCATATTTTTCTACATATCTAGTAATGCTCTTTGTCTTGAAATCTACTTTATCTGGTACTAATAAAGCCACCCTAGCCTTCTTACACTTACTGTTTGCATCTTATAACTTTTCCATCTGTTTACTTTTAACTTGTCTGTGAATTTAAAGCATATATCTTATATATCAAGCATATTATACTTAAAGCCTATATCTTATATGTGTGTGTGTGTATATATATCAAGATCTACATATCTTAGGATATTGTTGGATCTTGTCAGTTTTTTTTTTTTTAAACCCACAGTGTTTTTTTCTTTTTCAAAAGCCATTCTGATATTCTCTTTTAATTGGAGTGTGCTGGCCTGTAACATCTAATGTAATTATTACTGTGATTGGATTTAGGCCTACCATTTTACTGTTTTCTCTGTTTCTCCTTTCTTTGTAAGACTTGAACACTTTCTGGAATTCTACTTTAATTCATCTCTGCATTATTAACTTAGGGTTGCTCTAGAAATCACATTATATATACCTTTAATTGTTAACAGACCAGTTATTATGCCACTTGTATTAAATGTGGAAGCCTTGCAACCATATAGATCAACATTTATGATGCAGTTGTCATATTTTACATACATCATTAATTTTACAAAATAGTGGACAGTGTTGTTTGTGCTTTAAACAGTTGTGTAGAATAAAGACATAAATCTTTTGCATTTATATGGATATGAATTCCAGTGCTCTTTATCCCCACTTACAGATTTTGATTTCTATCTGTTGACTGAAAAACCTTCTAGTAGTCATTGTAGCTCAGGTATGCTGTCAATGAGTTCTCTTAATTTCATATATATATATACATACACACACACACACAAAATAATTGATTTTCAATAATTTAGTGTATCTATTTCAGTTTCCATTTTTATGCTGAGATTTCCTTTTTTCTTTCATTGTGAGCCTATTTTTCACTATTTCTTTTAGGATATTGTCTTAGCTGCTTTTAAAACCTGGCTATTAATTACCACAAATGGATCAACTCACTATTGGTCTCCATTGTCTTCCCCACTAGAGACTGGGTCCCTTGTTTCCTGTTTCTTCATATTTACTGATTTTATACTATATCCTTTACATTGTTATATTTTAGAAACTGAATTGTTTCTCTAGCGTGTTGGTCAGACTCAAGGTTCTGTCTCTTTGGCAAGAGCTCAGATCTCAAGTCTTTCTCATTCATAAGTGGTTCAGGGTTTTACCATAGATTTAGGAAAAGTCTATATACAGACTTAGAGGCTCCCTCACTTTCCAGTAGCTTTAGTTGCCCCCAAACCCTTTTCTCTCTGGTTTTTCAAGCCAGAATGACTATGTTTTTCTATCCATTTTAGCAGCTAGTATAGTACCAACTGTGGCCTGCCTTCAGGCTTAGAGCCACAGAACCAGAGAACTCAGCCTGTATTATTCCTTCCTTCCAAATGTTGATCCTATTCCAGAACTCAGCTTCTTTCCATCGTTCCCCGTTGCCTACAGGAAGTTGGTTTTGTTTAAAATTTATAATTTCTCTGAGAGACTTGGTCCAATAGGAGTTTAGCCAGCCTTCCAGAATTGAAATCCTTTTCCCTTCCTTTTAATGATCTTTAGAAATATATTTAATACATTTCTAATTTCTTTTACAAACATATTAAAATATATAGAAAAGTGAATTATCATCAGTGAAGTCACACATGACGTTTTCTTTACATTTTCATACTGAGTTAATATTTTTTAATTGTTTTTGTTTTCTATTACTTGAATTTGCTCCTATATAATGTTTACACATCTTTTCACCATAACAGTTTTTAAATATCTATAAATCTGAAACATTTGAGTTAGTGAATATTGAGTGAAAATGTATTATTCTAAAATACAATACAATGCATGAAATAGCCTAAATTTTACCATGATAAAAGTGTGCATTTAAGGTGATTTAATACCTAAGTTTCTTTTGTGATTAAAAAGTAATATTTATTATTTATCTTTTGTTTTAGCTGTCACAACTTGGACAAAAATAGCACAGAAGAAGCGTTAACAAGAGAATCTATTTAGAACTTGAATAAATGTAAAAAGTCAAAAGAGCCAGATATTTCCTTCTCCATATCAATGTCCTAACGGTGAAACTTAGAGGTATTTGTTAATTTTTAAGGAAATTCTATACTTAATATAATGTATACGGATTAAAAAAATAAAGCATTTCAGAAATAAATTTTAGCATTGTAGAACATCTGTTGTTTTACAAATGAGAATGAAAGTACTTTGGAAGGAAGGAAAGCTCTGTCTGAAGATGATGTTAAAATATTAATATAATAACCAATGTATTAGACTGAAACTAGTGAAAGTTTAAGAATATATGTCTTATTTGATCGGTTCATGAATCTCCTACTTGTATTCATTTTAATTGTAAAATTACCTTTCCATAGTTTGTTTCCTATGTTGCGTCTAGATTTAAAAGCCACTTTAATGTCCCTTCTCCCTCTGGCACACCTATGTACATTTTATCATTTATATCTCCTTTATATAATGGCAAAGTCAAACATTAACATCTGGAGCAGATAAATACAAAACATCCTGTACACTTCTAAATATTATGTAAAAGTAAGTGTTAAATTTAGTACTCGCCTTCCTCTCTGTGTGAAATGCAGCACTAAAAGTGAACACTGATCCGTCATGTATCTCAGGACAGCCATAAGATAAAACCAGTCTCTCCAGAGGAAACAGTTGTTCTATTTTAAAGGCCAGAGAGCTTTTCCTCTTAATGAGCCTCACCAAAAGGAATCTTCAGTGTTACAGACAGCATCCTGATAATGGATAAAACAAGATTTACAGAACTGTTTCTTTCTGCACCCCCACCCACCATGAGCCAGTCCATCAAACCAAAGCAAAGGTCCAGAAAAATAACTGTAGGTGATGTAGATGATTGACATATTCCTGGGGTATATAAAGTATGTTTGAGCTGGTATAATAAATTACCATAGGCTGGGTGGCTTATACAACAAACAGCTATTTCTCACAATTCTGAATGCTGGGAATTCTAAGATCAAGTGACCAACAGAGCTAGTGTCTGGTGAGAACTTTCTTCCTGATTTGCAGAGAGCTATGTATCCTCATGTGGGGAGCAGAGAGCAAACTCTGGCCCCTTCATCCCCCTTTAAAGGCAGTAATCCCATCATGGGGCTCAACCCCATGACATCATCCAAACGCAGTTACCTCCCCAAAACCCTACCTCCAAATGCCATAACATTGGGGAAAAGACATTTCCTTCAATAAACTGTGCTGGGAAAATTGAACAGCTATATGTAAAAGAATCAAATTAGAACATTCTTCAACACCATACACAAAAATAAACTCAGAATGGACTCAAGACCTAAATGTAAAACTTGATACTATAAAACTCTTAGAGGAAAACATAGGCAGAATGCTTTTTGACATAAATCACACAATACCTTTTCAGTTCTTCTCCCAGAGCAATGGAAATAAAAATGAAGTTAAACAAATGGGACCTAGTTAAACTCAAAAGCCTTTATGCGCAGCAAAGCAAATGATTTTTAAAAAGAAAAGATAACCCACAGAATGGGAGAAAATATTTACAAATGATGCGACTGACAAGGGATTAATTTCCAAATTTTATAAACAGCTCTTGCAGCTCAACATCAAAGCCCAATCAAAAAGTGGACAGAAGACCTAAATAGATTATTTCTTCAAAGAAAACATGCACATGAAAAGATACTCAACATCATTATTGTTAGAGAAATGCAAATCAAAACTACAATGAGATATCACCTCACACCAGTTAGAATGGCCATCATCAAAAAGTCTACAAATAATAAATGTTGGAGACAGTGTGGAGAAAACGGAACTCATACAGTGAAGTAGGAGAAAAATATGGTACAATATTGCCTTATATATATGGAATCTAGAAAAATGGTACAGAAGAACTTATTTGCAAAGGAGAAACAAGAGCACAGATACAGACCACTATGAATAAAATAGATAACTAATGAGAGTCTACTGTATAGTACAAGGGACTCGACTCACTCAGTGCTCTGTGGTGACCTAAACGGGAAAGAAATCTAAAAGGAAGTGAACATACGTATACATGGAAACTGATACACTTTGCTGCACAGCGGACATTAACACTGTAAAGCAATTATAGTACAATAAACTTTTTTGAAGTTTTAAAAAATTATATAACAGACAACAAACAAAACCTACTATATATAGCACAGGGAACTCTGCTATAGCAACCTAAATGGGAAAAGAATTTGAAGAAGAATAATATATATATATATATATATATATATATATATAAAATGTATGACTGAATTATTTGGTGTACACCTGAAACTTAACAGTATTAACTATACTCCAATATAAAATAAAAGGTTTTAAAACATACCATTACATTGGGGATTAGGGCTTCAGCATTTGATTTTGTGGGAGACATTCAATTCATAGAACTATATCTGTCAAAGTGGCTGGCACTCAGACCTTCAGGAGAGACCTTTATGCAAAGACAAGGCTAATTAAGATGTTACGATAGGAGAAAAAGCAATGTTGCTGTCTGCTTAGAAATGGAGAAGTCATACTCTAAATAGTTAACATTCAGAAATTTTATAAATACATGAAAGACAAAAGGAGGTGGTCTCTTTTTCTATTAACTTTATATTTAAATTGACTTAGGGTCAGGATGACCATCATTTCAAAGTCTACAAATAAATGCTTGGAGAGGGTATGGAGAAAAGGGAACCCTCCTACACTGCTGGTGGGAATGCAAGTTGGTGCAGCCACCATGGAAGACGGTATGGAGGTTCCTCAGAAAGCTAAAAACAGAATTACCATATGATCCAGCAGTCTCACTCCTGGGAATATAATCCTGGACAAAACTATAATTCACAAAGGTATGTGCACTCCTATGTTCATAACAGCACTATTCACAATAGCTAAAACATGGAAATAACATAAATGTCCATCAGCAGATGAATGGGTAAAGAAGATGTGGCACACATACATATATAATAAAATACTACTTGGCCATAACAAAGAAGGAAATAACGCCATTTACAACAACATGGATGCAAATGGAGATTATCAATATTAAATGAAGTAAGTCAGACGGAGAAAAATACCATATGATATCATTTATATGTGGAGTCTTAAAATATGACACAAATCTACCTACAAAACAGAACAGACTCGGACATAGAGAACAGACTTGTGGTTGCCAAGTGTTGGCAGATGGGAGGGATGGACTGGGAGTTTGGGGTTGGTACATGCAAGCTATTATGTTTAAAATAAAAGAACGGTGTCCTAATGTATAACACAGGGAACTATATTCAATATCCTGTGATAATAATGGAAAAGAATACCCAAAAAAATGTATGTATGCATATAACTGAGTCATTTTGTTTAAATTGAAGAAAGTAAGGAAAACTACTAGGGCATTTAGATATGACCTAAATCAAATCCCTTATACAGTGGAGGTGACAAATAGATTTCAAGGGATTAGATCTGGTAGACAGAGTGCCTGAACTATGGACAGAGGTTCTTAGTTCCTGTATACCAGTATACAGGAGGCAGTGATCCAAACCATCCCCAATAAAAAGAAATGCAAGAAGGCAAAGTGGTTGTGTGAGGAGGCCTTACCAATAGCTGAGAAAAGAGAAATGAAAGGCACAGGAGAAAGGGAAAGATATACCCAACTGAATGCAGAGTTCCAGAGAATAGCAAGAATAGATTTTTTAAAAAAAAAGGCTTTTTAAGTGAACAGTGCAAAGACTAGAGATCTCTTCAAGAAAATCAGAGAGATTCCAAGGGAACATTGCATGCAAGCATGGGCACAACAAAGGACAGAAGCAGTATGGATCTAACAGAACCATAAGAGATTAAGAAGAGGTAGCAAGAATACAAGAAAAACTGCAAAAAGGTCTTAATTACCCAGATAACTATGATGGTTTGGTCACTCACCTAGAGCCAGACATCCTGGAGTAGAAGTCAAATGGGCCTTAGGAAGCATTACTACGAACAAAGTTAGTGGAGGTGATGAAGCATCACTATGAACAAAGCTAGTGGAGGTGATGGAATTTGACTTGAGCCATTTCAAATCCAAAAAGATGATGCTCTTAAAGTGCTGCACTCACTATGTCAGCAAATACGGAAAACTCAACAGTGACAACAGGACTAGAAAAGGTCAGTTTTCATTCAAGTCCCAAAGAAGGGGAATGCCAAAGAATGTTCAAACTATCTGACAATTGAGCTCATTTTACATGCTAGCAAGGTAATGCTCAAAATCCTTCAAGCTAGACTTCAACAGTATGTGAACCAAGAACTTCCAGATGTTCAAGCTGGATTTAGAAAAGGCAGAGGAAGCAGAGATCAAATTGCCAACATCTGTTAGATCATAGAAAAAGCAAAAGAGTTCCAGAAAAACATCTACTTCTGCTTTATTGACTACACTAAAGCCTTTGACTATGTGGATCACAACAAACTGGAAAATTCTGAAAGAGACGGGAATACCAGACCACCTTACCTGCCTCCTGAGAAACCTGTATGCAGATCAAGAAACCAGTTAGAACTGTACATGGAACAATGGACTGGTTCAAAATTGAGAAAGCAGTTTGTGTCAAGGCTGTATATTGTCACCCTGCTTATTCAACTTATATGCAAAGTACATCACGCAAAATGCCAGGCTGAATGAATCCCAAGCTGGAATCAAGTTACAGGGAGAAAAAGCAACAACCTCAGATACACCACTTTAATGACAGAAAGCAAAGAGGAATTAAAGAGCCTCTTGAGGGTGAAAGAGGAGAGTGAAAAAGCTGGCTTAAAACTCAACATTCAAAAAACTAACGTCATGGCATCTGGTCCCATCATTTCATGGCAAATAGATGGGGGAACAATGGAAATGGTGACAGATTTTATTTTCTTGGGCTCCAAAATCACTGCAGATGGTGACTACAGCCATGAAATTCAAAGACACTTGCTCCTTGGATGGAAAGCTAAAACACACCTAGACAAGTGTATTAAAAAGCAGAGACATTACTTTGCCAACAAAGGTCCATCTAGTCAAAGCTATGGTTTTTCCAGTGGTCGTGTATGGATGTGAGAGTTGGACCATAAGGAAGGCCGAGCACTGAAAAATTGATGCTTTCCAATTGTGATGCTGGCAAAGACTCTTTAGAGTCCCTTGGACAGCAAGGAAATCAAACCAGTCAATCCTAAAGGAAATCAACCCTGAATATTCGTTGGAAGAACTGATGCTGAAGATCCAATACTTTGGCCACCTGATGGGAAGAGCCGACTCACTGGAAAAGATCCTGATGCTGGGAAAGATTGAAGGCAGGAAGAGAAGGGTACAACCGAGGATAAGATAGTTGGATGGCATCATCAACTCAATGGATATTCATTTGAGCAAACTGGGAGATAGTGAAGGACAAGGAAGCCTGATGGGCTGCTGTCCATGATTTCACAAAGAGTCAGACACAACTTAGCGACTGAACAATGAACAAGGAGGGGGTTGGGCGGGGAGGTTGGATTAGAAGTTTGAGACTAGCGGCTGTAAGCTATTGTATATAGAATGTATAAACAACAAGGTCCTATTGGATCAGTTCAGTCACTCAGTCATGTCCAACTTTTTGCATCCCCATGAACTGCAGCACACTAGGCTTCCCTGTCCATCACCAACTCCTGGGGCTTACTCAAACTCATGTGCATCAAGTTGGTGATGCCATCCAACCATCTCATCCTCTGTCTTCCCCTACCCTCCTGCCCCCAGTCCCTCCGAGCATCAGGGTCTTTACCAATGAGTCAGTTCTTCATATCAGGTGGCCAAAGTATTGGAGTTTCAGCTGCAGCATCAGTCCTTCCAATGAATATTCAGGACTGATTTCCTTTAGGATGGACTGGGTGGATCTCCTTGCAGTCCAAGGGACTCTCAAGAGTCTTCTCTAACACCACAGTTCAAAAGCATCAATTCTTCGGCACTCAGCTTTCTTCACAGTCCAACTCTCACATCCATACATGACCACTGGAAAAACCATAGCTTTGATTAGATGGACTTTGTGTCTCTGTTTTTTAATATGCTGTTTAGGTTGGTCATAGCTTTTCTTTCAAGGAGCGATTGTCTTTTAATTTCATGGCTGCAGTCACCATCTGCAGTGATGTTACAGCCCCCAAAAATAAAGTCTCTCACTGTTTACATTGTTTTCCCATCTATTTGCCATGAAGTGATGGGACTGGATGCCGTGATCTTATTTTTCTGAACGTTGAGCCTTAAGCCAAATTTTTCACTCTCCTCTTTCACTTTCATCAAGAGGCTCTTTAGTTCTTCTTTGCATTCTGCCATAAGGGTGGTGTCATCTGCATATCTAAGGTTATTGATATTTCCCCCAGCAATCTTAATTCCAGCTTGTGTTTCATCCAGCCCGGCATTTCACATGATGTACTCTGAATTATAAGTTAAATAAGCAGGATGACAATATACAGCCTTGATGTACTCCTTTCCCAATTTGGAACCAGTCTGTTGTTCCATGTCCAGTTCTAACTGTTGCTTCTTGACCTGCATACAGATTTCTCAGGAGGCAGGTCAGGTGGTCTGATGTTTTCATCTCTTGAAGAATTTTCCACTGTTTGTTGTGATCGACACAATTTGATCTCTGGTTCCTCTGCCTTTTCTAAATCCAGCTTGAACATCTGGAAGTTCACATTTCACATACTGCTGAAGCCTGGCTTGGAGAATTTTGAGCATTATTTTGCTAGTATGTGAGATGAGTGCAATTGTGTGGTAGTTTGAACATTCTTTTGGCATTGCCCTTCTTTGGGATTGGAATGAAAATTGACCTTTTCCAGTCCTGTGGCCACTGCTGAGTTTTCCAAATTTGCTGGCATATTGAATGCAGCACTTTCACAGCATCATATTTTAGGATTTGAAAGACCTCAATTGGGATTTCATCACCTCCACTAGCTTTGTTCGTGGTGATGCTTCCTAAAGCTCACTTGATTTTCCTTTCCAGGATGTCCTGCTCTAAGTGAGTGATCACACCATCACGGTTATCTGGGTCATGAAGATCTTTTTTGTATAGTTCTTCTGTGTATTGTTGCTACCTCTTCTTAATAATTTCTGCTTCTGTTAGGTCCATACCATTTCTGTCCTTTATTGTGCCCATCTTTCCATGAAATGTTCCCTTGGTATCTCTAATTTTCTTGAAGAGATCTCTAGTCTTTCCCATTCTATTGTTTTCCTCTATTTCTTTGCACTGATCATTGAGGAAGGCTTTCTTATCTCTCCTTGCTAGTGTTTGTATAGCAGAAGGAACTATATTCAGTATCCTGTAGTAAACAATAATGGAAAAGAATATGAAAAATATATATGTATTATATACATATATAATGAATATACAATGAATGAATATACAATGAATCACTTTCCTATATACCAGAAGCTAATTATTGTAATTTAACTGTACACATATATATATATGTGTATATATATATATATATATATAAATAAAACTATACATATATAATGAATATACAATGAATGAATATACAATGAATCACTTTCCTATATACCAGAAGCTAATTATTGTAAATTAACTGTACTACAATAAGAAAAAAATTACACTGTCTGAAATCCAATCAAAACTTATCCTTAAGGTTACAGGACAATAAGGCACACAATGAAGAGAAAAACTCTCAATAGAAAGAGACTCACACTTTGCCAGGGAGGATAGAATTAATAGACAAAGACATTAAAACAATATTATAACTACATTCCATATATTCCAGAAGGTAGAAGAAAGTTTAAGCATTTTAAATTAGAGATGCAGAAGATTTTTTAAAAGGCCCCAAATGAACTTAATAGAAATAAAAAATTCAGTGTTTCAGATTAAAATTTGTTAGATATATTTGTAGGATAATAGTATTTATAAATTGAACTTAAAACTAAGGAAACTTGTTTTTGTTTTTTGTTTTTTTTAGTTTTGGTTTAGTGAACCAAAAGTCAACTTTTTAAACAGAAGTACTCCCAAATATTTTCTGTGACCACAAACTTACAGTGACAACCTTAAATCATACCTGCAGCTCTTTTACTCCAATTACCTAACTCAATAAATTCACCTTTTTAGCTTAAAACAGTTTGAGAGAACTTTCTCCATTTGCAAAGAAAGAAAAAAATGAAACAAGTCACGCAATAGTTGCTAAATTACATCAGTCTAACCAATTCTAGGTCAGGAAGCAACAGTTAGAACTGGACATGGAACAACAGACTGGTTCCAAATAGGAAAAGGAGTATATCAATGCTGTATATTGTCACCCTGCTTATTTAACTTATATGCAGAGTACATCATGAGAAATGCTGGGCTGGAACAAGCACAAGCTGGAATCAAGATTGCCAGGAGAAATATCAATAACCTCAGATATGCAGATGACACCACCCTTAACGGCAGAAAGTGAAAAGGAACTAAAAAGCCTCTTGATGAAAGTGAAAGAGGAGAGTGAAAAAGTTGGCTTAAAGGTCAACATTCAGAAAACTAAGATCATGGCATCTGGTCCCATCTCTTCATGGCAAATAGATGGGGAAACAGTGGAGACAGTGTCAGACTTTATTTTTGGGGGCTCCAAAATCACTGCGGATGGTGACTGCAGCCATGAAATTAAAAGACGCTTACTCCTTGGAAGGAAAGTTATGACCAACCTAGATAGCATATTAAAAAGCAGAAACATTACTTTGCCAGCAAAGGTCCGTCTAGTCAAGGCTGTGGTTTTTCCAGTGGTCATGTATGGATGTGAGAGTTGGACTATAAAGAAAGCTGAGTGCTGAAAAATTGATGCTTTTGAACTGTGGTGTTGGAGAAGACGCCTGAGAGTCCCTTGGACTGCAAGGAGATCCAACCAGTCCATCCTAAAGGAGATCAGTCCTGGGTGTTCATTGGAAGGACTGAGGCTGAAGCTGAAACGCCAGTACTTTGGCCACCTGATGCAGAGTTGACTCACTGGAAAAGACCCTGATGTTGGGAGGGATTTTGTGGGCAGGAGGAGAAGGGGACGACAGAAGATGAGATAGTTGGATGGCATCACCAACTCGATTGACATGAGCTTGAGTAAGTTCCGGGAGTTGGTGATAACTGAACCAATTCTAAGAAAACACATCCTCTTTCACAGAACTGCTAAAACTAACGCTGACACCTACTAGTAATGTGGGCATTGATTCAGGATTGAGATGTGCCTGCAGAATACACGCTGCAGTCCAAAACTCCACAGTCCGCTAGATAAAAGAATTCTCATTGAATTTCATGTTTGACTAGTTACCTGTACTAGACCTAGAACTGTGATGCTTTGTGAGAATAAATTTATTAAACTGTTTATGGACTACTTTTTGTGTTGCTAAAATATTTTAATTCTGTAATTATTTTACATTATGCAGTTTATATACAAATGGATTTCTGATCATATATCCTCTGTTTAAAAAAAAAAAAAAAAACTTGGATTAGACAATCTTCAAGTGCCCTACCATCATTAATATTCTAACATTACAACCAAACTTAGAGAAAAATGATTTATAAACCTGTATTCCAGTTTACTGGTAAATTAACCTATACTAAAAATGAGCAGTGGTTAATTGCATGGGTCATACCTTATGAGAGACAAAAGAGCAAAGAGGAGGAAATTAACAGCTTTAGACTGTTATCAGAACTTTGTTAAGTGTTTTAAATATAAGCTCATTTAACCCTCATAAAACCCCTAAGAAAATAGGTCATACTATTCCTGCTTTGCAGATGAGGGAATAAGTTCAGAGTTCAGTCACTGTCCAAGGTCATTCAATGAGTAAGTGTTGGAATTTATACTGATCACATCTGAGTCTAGAAGCTTTTCCTTTTGAGATGAGGAATTAGAGAATATTAGAAATTAGATGACATAGAGGTTGGAGATACTCAGAGATACTTCTGCCAAGTTGTTTCAGCCTGATGACCTGTCTAGGTATGGCTGTCTCTTGGTATCCCTGAGGGATTGACTCCAGGACCCACCCCCCTCCGCCAGACACCAAAAATCCATGAATGCTCCAGCTCCTTATATAAATAAAATGGTGTATTGTTTACATATAACCTATGTATATCCTCTCCTATACTTTAAATCATCTCCAGAATGCTTACAATACCTAGTATAATGTAACTGCCATATAAATAGTTGCCAGTGTGCAGCAAAATCAAGTTTTGCTTCTTGGAACTTTCTGGAATTTCTTTTTAAATATTTTTGATCTACAATTGGTTGAATTCGCAGATGCGGAGCCTGTGTATATGGAGGATCGACTGTATGTTTGCTCAATGACCAGGACTGAATAGCGGAAGCTGGTACTTACAGTAAATGTCTGGTGGAAGATTAGGTGATAGATGGCTACAGATTCTAGTCACAAACCCTCATTCACTGACTCTATTTCAAAAAGCCAATGTGGCCATGTGCTCTCATTCATTCAAGTAAACAAACACTTATTAAAAGCCTCTTATGTGCAACACAGTCTAGGGATGCTAGAGTTACAGAGTCAAAAGACAAACTGTAACTTCCATCATTTCCCCAAAGTTTGGAGACAGTATGTTGACCTCTTCTAGCCGATGTTTAAGGAGAGATAATGAAGTTTCTAAATCATGCTGCAGGGTGGTAGGTTGTAAGGAAACCTCTCAGGAGTAAGCTAGCTCTTGCTGGGTTCACTTAGACCTGCTGCAGGGCTTCCCTGGTGGCTCAGACCATAAAGAATCTGCCTGCAACGTGGGAGGCCCGGCTGTGACCCCTGGGTCAGGAGGCTCCCCTGGAGAAGGGAATGGCAACCCACTCCAGTGTTCCTGCCTGGAGAATCCCATGCACAGAGGAGCCCGGCAGGCTGCAGTCCATGGGACTGCAAAGAGTCAGACATGACTGAGCAACTAACAGACACTTTCACTTTTCACAGGCATCCCTTAGCACTTGAATGGCCCTCAGCTCTGTCTACTTCTTTCAGATAGTTGCCTTTCTGTCCTGGAAAGGGAAAACCCTTCCCAGTATCTTCCTTAAACATTGCTGCTTTTTCAGGGCCAGCTGAAAACATATCTTCATTAAATAAATTAGAACACATCCATGCTGTGGAACCCTGTGTAGCTGCAAAAAACAAACAAGAAAAAACCCACCTCTTTGGCAGGTTAAGAATCTGCCCGCCAAAGCAGGGGACGTGGGTTTGATCCCTGGCCCAGGAAGATTCCACATGACGCAGAGCAACTGAGACTCTGCCCCACAACCACTGAGCCCAAGTGCTGTCAGTACTGACGCCTGAGCACCCAGAGCCCGTGTTCTCCACGAGAGAAGCCGCTGCAATGAGAACCCCACGCATTGCAGCCCAGAGCAGCCCCTGACTCGCCACAACTAGAGAAAACCCACGGCAACAAAGACCTGCCTGGCACAGCCATAAACAAAGACTTTTAAACGTGCAGAACACTGTGTCGTTTCTCCATGTGTAGAAAGGAAGTATGTACACTTAGCGTGTTACATGTGCATACAGTAGCTCAGGAAGGATACACAGTAAATCGGCATGAATAATAGTGTCTGCTTCCTGGAAACGGTTGCTAGGGTACAGGAATGGGAGGGAGACCTAGAGGCTTTTCACTGTCTGCCTTTGATATATTTTGAATTTAGAACCATATGTGTATTATGTATTCCATTAAAAATGGGGGGAGACCTGTGGTATACCAGGGATTCAGCTTACAAAGTCTCATTGCAAATCTCATAGGATTTTATAAGTTCTCATTTTATTAATACTTCCTCTGTCAATTGTATTTAACATTGTTGTCTATTCCCTTCTTAAAATTCTCCTTCCTGAGCCTCCTTGACTTGAAAGTACCATCTAATGTGCAGTCTTTTCTGTCACTCCTGAAATTGAGATACCCTGGATAAGAATCAAGGGAAGACAGTATTGTTGGCTTTGTCATAGAATACTTTGTATAGGAAGGAACAGCTGTTTTTAACCATACCTTGCCACTTGTGAAAAATCTAGAACAGCTATTCAATACAACACAGGTTGATCCTAATGTCTATATTAAAAATATATTAACTCTATAACTGCATTGGAGCCAGACTTCCTGAATTTAATCCCAGCCTTCTCTCTTCTTAAATCTGTGAGCCCAGTTAGGCTCCTTAATTTCTGTAAACTTCAATCTCCTACCCTCTACAAAAGGGAAATAATTTTTCAACCTTATCATATTGTTGTGCAGATTAAATGACACAATCCATGGAACTGCTAGTGAAGTTCAGTGCGTGTCAGTTAAAACTAGGTCCCATGACCTAAGTTTCTCGAGGGCAGGGCTCTACGACCCACTTGGGGGCTGCTAACCACTGTAGCAGAAATCTTTCCTGCCACAAGGTGCTATGAGCGTCTTGGGAGTGGTTCTCACAGACAAGAACCCAGGAGCCAAGCCCTCAACTCTGCAACCTTTGGGCTCCATGTGGTTACATCAGGCACATGCCCGAGGCCTTCCTGAAGACTCTGGTGTCGCTCTGCTGCTCAAGAAGCCTGCTGAGGCTGAGACACAAGCCCTCGGGTGTAGCAGCCAGATTCTGTACACAGCAAAGCAAGGCTGTCTGCCCCATTCTGCACCTCTCCCGGCTGCTAAAAGTTAAGTGTCAAAGGTCCAGCTCTCCTCTGTGTACACAATCCTGTTCCCCCAGTGAGGAAGGCAAGACCCTCACCAGCCTCTCTGTAGGCAGCAGTTCAAATAGCTCCTTGAAGAACCACAAAATGTCCCAAAGTTGTCCCCACACTGCAGGAACAGGAAGGGAAGGAAGGAAGTCAAGCAATTTTCTTGTTCCTCAGGTGTCATCTGTGATTTGCCCTGCTTGCCTCCTGGCACAGTGTCTGACGTGATCCCCCGGCGTGGTCTGTGGGTGGCTAAAGCATGCCAGCGGTCACCTCTCTCCTGGCTGCCCGTGCGGCAAAACTGCCAGTATCTTCACCCCATGAATCTGCCTTGGCATGGGCTCTGAGTCCTAACATGACATCAAGAGGCTGCTCTTGCATCTCAGCAAAGACCAGGCTTCAGCCTCACAAGCCTTGGCATTCAGGCGCCCTGAATTCACAGAAATGTTTGGTGGCCCCAGGTCTGACGCTGACATCAAGATCCAGCCCCAGAAAGTATCCTCTGGCTCCAGAGCGCCTCGTGCTCAGGTTTCTAATAAACCACTTGTGTTTAGAAGGGAAGCCATCCAAAGGTGAGAGTGAAAGGGGCCACTTTGAATTTGAAGTTGGTAAAAATAAGGATAATAGTTTACAAAATGTAGAAATCAGCTCCCACATCAAGGAGACCTTTGACCTCTGTCCTAGTTACGCAAAGGCCCTGTTCAGTTAATGTTTTGTTTCCTTGCTCTACCTCCTCAAAAACCCCACCTTTCATATCAATAGGGAACTCCACAGTTGATAGATTTACCCCCAAATATATCCAGAAAATAGATGCATAGGTTAAGCAAAATTAAAGAAGCTTTTTCCAACTGCTTTTAAATATTCCTATCGAATTCACCTTCTAACTCCCACATCCCTAAGGAGCTACAGTGTTTTATCATCAGACCTCAGGCTATGTCCTCATCTCTGCCCATCAAGACTGCACATCATCTTTTAAACAATTACAATGAAACAATTCTAACAGGAAAAGAGGATGCTAATAAGTAAATTGAGAACATCAGGTTTGGGAGCCACGGCTTATTAATTCTAATAAAAACTGTCGGAACTTTAAGACAGAAGCAGCTTAGGACTGAAGGGGCCCCCAAGTCGTCCAGTATAATCCCCTCTATTATGCCTGTACCAACCCAGGCCAGCATTCCTTCAGGGTCAGGGATATACCTTCTTCCTGAGGCCACCAGCCTCATCCTTGGACAGTTGATCCAGACTGTAAGAAATATCAGGAAATTCCACCTTCTAGACACACGAGCACAGCAAACTTCTGACAGTATGTTTCATCACCTGACTAGAGAGGTACCACCCTGGCTTGAAGGGAACTACTTATCAATCAGTCATCAGAGACCAAGTAATCTGAGAACTGCTGGTGAACACATAAGCAGAAGGCTTCCTCAGGAGAGAAGCCTCATTAATTCTCCGTAAGTCCACTTTTGAAGACGCCCTGGATCCTGACACAATGTTTGTGAGGCCCATGCACTGAGCATCTCCTCTGTAGAGTAGCATGGGTGTACATGAAGAAAGCATCCACCACGTTCAAGTAATAAAGAGGCCTGCTGGCATTCTCCAAGATGAAAGGCATTCGCCACAAGGAGGCAAACCCTAGGAAGGTTTTGTCAGAACGGGAAAACTCAGGCATCAGATTGCAGCCCAACGTCCTTTTGCCGGCCTTTTGTTTTTTCTTGTGCCCCAGGTACCTAAAGAAATAGGTCTTGTGGTTGTGAACAGTCAGAGACCACAGCGGGCTCAGCATTTCACTCACTGTAAGTTTTGGTGGAGATCTTCACCGAATATTCACTGGATATAAAGGAGAACAGAAACAGGAAAATCCAAATGCCCTGGAAAAGTTCTGCCATTGTTAACTCTAAGATCTCTATCAGAAGAAATCAAATCAGCTACACACACATGCACACACAAAATAAATGATGAAGATCTCTCACTTAACTCTTCCTTAAGAAATGTCTTTTTTCTTAATAAAAGCTTAATATAGACCACCTAGGAAGCCATGAAATACACCAATCAGGAAACACAGGCCTTAAATGACACATCAGATCAGATGGCATTTATAGAATATTTCATCTGAAAGCAGCAAATACACTTTCTTCTCAAGTATACATGAAGCATTCTCTAGGATAAATCACATCTTGGGGCACAAATCAAGCCTCAGTAAATTTAAGAAAACTGAAATCATATCAAGCATCTTTTCCAACCACAAAGCTATAAGATTAGAAGTAAATTATAGGGGGTGGAGGGGAGTGTTTAAAAAAAAAAACAAAACAAAACCATAAACATGGAGACTAAAAGACTTCCCAATTGGTACAGTGGTAAAAATCTACTTGCCAATGCAGGAGACACTAGAGATGTAGGTTCGATCCTTGCATCAGGAAGATCCCCTGGAGAAGGAAATGGCAACCCACTCCAGTTTTCTTGCCTGGAAAATTCCATAGACAGAGGAGCCTGGTGGGCTACCTCCATGGGGTCTCAAAGAATCAGCCATCACTGAGAAAGTGCAACACCACAGTGGGGACTAAATGATATGTTACTAAACAACCAACGGGTCCCTGAAGAAATCAAAGAGAAAATAAAAAAATACTGAAGAGACAAATGAAAATGAATGTACAATGATCCAAACCTATTGGAAGCAGCAAAAGCACTTCTAAGATGAAATTTTGCAGCAATACAATCTTACATCTTAAACAACCAAAGCTTACACCTAAAGCAACTAGAAAAGAAAGAACAAGCAAAACCAAAATTTAGTAGAAGGAAAGAAATCATAAAGATCAGTGCATAAATAAATGAAATAGAAATGAAAAAACAATAGAAAAGACCAATGAAACTAAAAGCTGGTTCTTTGAAAAGATGAACAAAATTGGCATCCGTTCAGCCAGACTCATCAGGAAAAAATGGCAGAGGGCTCAAATCAATAAAATTAGAAATGAAGAAGTTACAGCTGATACCACAGAAATATAAAAGATCATAAGATACAACTACGAGCACATATATGCCAATAAAATGAATGACCCAGAAGAGACAGACAAATTCTTAGAAATGTAGAACCTTTCCAGACTGAATCAGAAACAGAAAACATGAACAGACCAACCAATTGAAACTGTGATTTAAAAGTTTACAACAAACCAAAGTTCAGGATCAGATGGCTTCACAGGAGAATTCTATCAAACATTTAAAGAAGAGATAACATCTATCCTTCTAAAACTCTTCCAAAAAATTGCAGAGGAAGAAACACTGCTAAGCTTATTCTATAAGGCCACCATCACTCTGATTCCAAAACCAGATGAAGATACCACAAAAAAAGAGAAAGAAAATTACAGGCCAATATCATGGATTAACATAGATATAAAAATTCTGAACAAAATACTAGCAAATCAAATCCAAGAACACATTAAAAGGATCATACATGATGATCAAGTGGGATTTCTCCAGGGATGCAAGAATTCCTCACTATACACAAGTCAATCATTGTGATATACTACATTAACAAACCGAAAAATAAAAGCTATATCATCATCTCAATAGATGCAGAGAATCTTTTGACAAAATTCAATACCTATTTATGATAAAAACTCCCCAGAAAGTGGTCAGAGAGGAACCTACCTCAACAATAATAAAGGCCACATATGACAAACCCATATTTAACATCATTCTCAATGGTGAAAAACTGAAAGCATTTTCTCTAAGATCAGGAATAAGACAAGGATGTCTACTCCTGCCATTTTTATTCAACATAGTTTTGGAAGTCCTCGGCACAGCAATCAGAACAAAAAGAAATAAAAGGATCCCAAATTGGAAGAGAAGAAGTAAAACTGTCACAGTTTGCAGATGGCTTTATACTATACATAGAAAATCCTAAAGATGCTACCAAAAAAAATACTAGAGTTGATCAATGATTTTGATAAATTTACAGAATATAAAATTAATACACAGAAATCTCTTGCATTCCTATATAGTAACAGCAAAACATCAGAAAGATAAATTAAGGAAAAAATCCTATTTACCATTGCATCTAAAAGGATAAAATACCTAGGGATAAATAACTACATAAGGAGGTACAGGTCAAGAAGCAATAGTTAGAACTGGACATGGAACAATGAACTGGTTCAAAATTGGAAAAGGAGTACATCAAGGCTGTATAATGTCACCCCGCTTATTTCATTTATATGCGAAGGACATCACACTAAATGCCAGACTGGATGGCTCACAAGCTGGAATCAAGATTGCCCAGAGAAATATCAACAACCTCAGATATGCAGATGATACCTCTCTAATGGCAGAAAGCAAAAGGAACTAAAGAGCCTTTTGCTGAGGGTGAAAGAGGAGAGTGAAAAAGCTAGCTTAAAATTCAACATTTAAAAAACTAAGATTATGGCATCCAGTCCCATCACTTCATGGCAAACAGATGGGGAAAAAGTGGAAACAGTGACAGACTTTATTCTTGTGGGCTCCACTGTGGACTGGTGACTGCAGCCACAAAATTAAAAGACACTTGCTCCTTGGAAGAAAAGCTATGACAAACCTAGACAGTATATTAAAGACCGGAGACATCACTTTGCTGACAAAGTTCCATATAGTCAAAACTATAGTTTTTCCAGTAGTCATGTACAGATGTGAGAGTTGGAACATAAAGAAGGCTGAGCACCAAAGAATTGATGCTTTTGAACTCTGGTGCTGGAGAAGACTCTTAAGAGGCCTTGAACAGCAAGGAGATCAAAACAGACAACCTTAAAGGAAATCAACCCTGGATATTCACTGAAAGGACTGATTCTGAAGCCGAAGCTCCAATATGTTGGCCACCTGATGTGAAGAACTGACTCATTTGAAAAGACCCTGACGTTGGGAAAGATTGAGGGTGAGAGGAGAAGGGGACAACAGAGGATGAGATGGCTGGATGGCATCACCAACTCAATGGACATGAGTTTGGGTAAACTCCAGGAGCTGGTGATGGACAGGGAGGCCTGGCGTGGGGTCACAAAGAGTCGGACATGACTGAGTGATTGAACTGAACTGAACTGATATGAAGAGCTGACTCATTGGAAAACACCATGATACTAGGAAAGATTGAAGGCAAAAGAAGGTGGCAACAGAGGATGAAATGGCTGGATGGCATCACTGACTCAATGGACAGGAGTGTGAACAAACTCCGGGAGATAGTCAAGGACAGGGAAGTCTAGCATGCTGCAGTCCATGGGGTCACAAAGAGTCAGTCACAAATTAGCAACTGAACAACAACAGAAAACTTTAAGATGCTGATGAAGGAAATCAAAGATGACACAAATAGATGCAGAGATATACCATTTTCTTGGATTGGAAGAATGAATATTGTGGAAATGACTATACTACAGATATCTACAGATATACTACAGCAATCCACAGATTCAATGAAATCCCTATCTAATTACTGGGGACATTTTTCACAGAACTAGAACAAAAAAATTTACAATTTGTATGGAAACACAAAAGACCATGAATAACCAAAGCAATCTTGAGAAAGAAAAATGGAGCTAGAGGAATCAGGGTCCCCAACTTCAGACTATAGTACAAAGCTACAGTAATCAAACAATATGATACTGGCACAAAAACAGAAATATAGATCAATGGAACAGTATAGAAAGTCCAAAGATAAACCCATGCACCTGTGGTCACCTAATCTATGACAAAGAAGGCAAGAATATACAACGGAGAAAAGACAAGTCTCTTCAATAAGTGATGCTGGAAAAACTGGAAGCTACATGTATGTGAAAGAATGAAATTATTTAGAACAATCCCTAACACTATACACAAAAATAAACTCAAAATGAATTAAAGAACTAAATGTAAGGCTACATACTATACAACTCGTGTGTGTGCATGTTCAGTCGTGTCTGACTCTTTGTGATCCCACAGGCTATAACCTACTAGGCTCCTCTGTCCATGGGATTTCCCAGGCAAGAATACTGGAGTGGATTGCCATCTCCTACTTCAGGGGATCTTTCCAACCCAAGGATTGGATCTTCCATCTCCTGCACTGACAGATTCTTTATCAACTGCTCCACCTAGGAAGCCTTTAGAGGAACTCTTAGAGGAAAACAGGCAGAACACTCCCAAACATAAATTGCAGCAATATCTTTTTTTGACTCACCTTCTAGAATAATGAAAATAAACAAATGGGACCTAATTAAATGTAAAAGCTTTTGCACAGCAAAGGAAACCATTAAAAAAAAAAAAAAAAAAAGACAACCCATAGGATGGGAGAAAATATTTGCAAAGAATGCAACCAATAGAGGATTAACATCCTAAATATACAAACAGCTCATGCAGCTTGATATTTAAAAAAAAAAAAAAAATCAAAAAATGAGCAGAAGATATAAACAAGACCCTTTTCCAAAGAAGACATACAGGTGGCCAGAAAGCACATGAAAAAAATGCTCAACATCACTCATTATTAGCAAAAATCAAATCAAAACTACAACGAGCTACCACCTCACACCAGTCATAGCAGCCATCATCAAGAAGTCTACAAACAATGAATGCTGGAGAGGGTGTAGAGAAAAAAGAACCCTCCTACACTGTCGATGGAAATGTAAATTGGTACAACCATCATGGAGAACAGTATGGAAATACCTTAAAAAAGTAAAACTAGAACTACCATATGATCCAGCAATCCCACTCCTGGGCATATATCCAGAGAAAGCCAAAGTTTGAAGATATCCATGCATTCCAATGTTCATTGCAGCACTATTTACAATAGCCAAGACATGGAGACAAACTAAATGTCCATGGACAGACAAGTGGATCAAGATGTGGTACATTCATGCCGTGTATATTATTCAGTCACAACAAAATAATGGCATTTGCAGCAACATGGATGGACCTCCAGATTATCATACTAAGTGAAATAAGTCAGACAAAGAAAAATATCACATGATATTGCTTACATGTGGAATCTAACAAAAGTGACACAAATGAATTGACTTGCAAAACAGAAACAGATTCACAGATCTCAAAATCAGACTTAAGGTTACCAAAGGGGAAACACTGCGGGAGCCGATAAATTAGGAAACTGGGATTCTCATATACACGCTACTGTGGCTCATGGTAAAGAATCCGCCTGTCAGTGAAGGAGATGTGGGTTCAACCCCGGGTCGGGAAGATCCCCTGAAGTAGGAAATGGCAACCCACTCCAGTGTTCTTGCCTGTAAAATCCCACGGACAGAGGAGCCTGGAAGGCTACAGTCCATGAGATCGCAAAGAGTCGGATATGACTGAGTGACTGAGCAGGCACACATATGCAAAACGAACAAATAAATAAATAAATAAAATAAAATGAACAAATAACAAGGACCTACTGTATAGCACAGGGAATTTTATTCAATATTCTCTAATAACCTATATGGGAAAAGAATCTGAAAGGGAATGCATATATATGTATATATCCACATCCATCCAAAAGAATGGATATATATCCACTTTCCTGTACACCAAAATATTATTAATCAACTACATTCCATAAAATTTTTTGAAATAATTTTTTTAATTAAAGAAAAGCCATGAAAATACCAAGTATCATGAGGAACCAGCAGGAATGCCAGTTATTTCCAAGAAAAACTGATTTCATGTAGATGTACATGCATGTAATTAAATATATATAAAATGTGTGTGTATATATTCTGGAGATATGTATCTATACACACATATCAGATAGCATTATGGTTAATTGTATGTCAGCCTGACTCTGCCTGGGGTGTCCAGATTAAACATTATTTCTGGGTGTGTCCCTGAGGGTGTTTCCTGATGAGATTAGCATTTCAATCTGTGGGTTCAGTAAAGCAGACTGTCCTCCCCAGTGTGGGTGGGCAGTGTGAAACAGGAAATGTATGTATATATGATGTGTATTCTGCTTCCTGTTTACCAGGAGAATTCTCATACAGGTAGATGATAGATGGATGGATGGATGGATGGACAAACAAGCAGAAAAGATAAAAAGATATAACCAAAGACCAATAATTTCAAAGCAGGCCTGGGGCATCAATAAAAATAATGATTGTAACAACCATTGACTAAGCACTTCTGCAACAGAAATTAACAACATGAATCAGCTCTAAGTATACACATATCCCCTCCCTCCTGCCTTCCCCCCACACCACCCTCATCCCCTCTAGGTCACAGAGGACCAGGCTGAGCTCCATGTGTTATATACAGCTTCCCACTATCTATTTTACACATGGCGGTGTATATTGTCCATGCTACTCACTCCATTCGTCCCAACCTCTCCTTCCCCCGCTGTGTCCACAATCTGTTCTCTATGTCTGTGTCTCTATTCCTGCCCTGTCTCTATTTCTGCCCTGCAAGTAGGTTCATCAGTACTGTTTTTCTAGATTCCATATATATGGCTGGCCAAGCATTTTACATGTGTACCCTGGGGCTGCAGCTAGGCAGCAGAGCATTTACAGGTGCCGGCTGTGAAGTTGAAGCGTCACCATTCAATGATGATGGGTGCATCACCCAATGGCTGGGAGCACAGCAGAGCCAAGGACTCCCCGCCTGCATGGAGCACCTCCTTGGTTCTCTCCAAGCCACATGAGAGAGAAATCCATCTCTTTCCGTTGCTTGAATTCTGACACGGGTAATGAAGAAGGGTGAGAGCCAAGAGAAGTTACTTGAGGAAGTGAATCACCATTGAATGAGGAAGAAATATAAGGAAAACAGCCCTCTGAGGACTATCTGGGAGTCCTGGAAAGGAAAGATCTTGGGGTAAAAATAAACTGTGCTACTAAAGCCCAACATATGCTGTTACAATCGCCCCATTCCAAGGAGGTTATGTGGATGATAAAAGCTGCTACCACCATGGGTCCTGCCATCTCCCTACTGGAAGTGGACAAAAGCGGGAAAGGTATTTTCCTTTTGGTTGGAGAGAAAGAGTTCAGTGGAAAGATGCTCAGGTGGTTGGAAGAAAGACACTGAAATAACTATCATGTCAAAAGAACTACAGATTCACAGGAAGTAGCCTAGACGGCGTGCATTACCACCTCAGGCCACACTGGGGACTCCAAAATGGCACAAGAAGAGACCAGCAAGGGTCTGCCCAGGTGACATGAGAGGTGCTGGGCAGCAGACCAGGTATTTTACACTATGGTGGTGCGTCTGGAACACTCCGAGTACATACTTTCTCTCCTCTGGCCTCAGTACAACTTCTTGAGATAGGTATTCATATACCCACTTTACAAGTGACAAAAACTGAGCCATAGAGAGGTTTTCTAGCATCACAGGCATAGAAAGGCAAGTCACAATGCTGGGATTAGAAGCCAAGATTATGATTTCAAAGACTCTGCCCTTCACCTCACTTTGCTGCCCATCCTCTTCTTAACAGCATTTGGATTATCCGGAGGAAGGCTCAGGCAGGCGTAGGGAGACAAGGGATGTGTTAGTGTGGATTCTCTGCTATCATAGAAAAATTCCTGTTATTTATGGATATTAGGGTGTGACATCCCAGCCATCCCCGGCCCCCTGTATGGGACCCGCTTCACCCCACTCTGGGCGTGAGACTACGGTCAGCTGCCTTCCAGTCGCAGTGAAGTGGCCCCAGCAAGAACCTTGAGCACCTGCCTCTTGTTTGGCTCTTTTTGAGGGAGACTGCCATATTTATAGGCCCTGTTACCCTGCACACATTCTACAGCACGTGACCTACCACCCTGGCCATCAGTGATGAGACTGGAGTGGCTGCAACCCACAAGCTGGCATGGAGCAATCTCAGCCCAAGAAGGGAATCACATATTGGATGGTGTGGCTGAATCACCTCTGTCTTGAGAGCTTTGCAAAAAGGAGGAGCAGTTGGTAGCAGGTGCAAAAGCAGAATGACATTCAGAGGCAGTCAGAACAAAGAGCGCTAGAGTGGCTAAGTGCAGACAATGGCAGACAGCTAGAGCTGATCGAGTCAAGTCCTGATGCTGAAGGGAAAGGACAAGATTCTGCCACTAGAGTCACGGGCATCCTGATTGACCTTACAGGGGCTGAACTATTTTGCAGACTCAAGAGACCCAGCTACAGGACAGTTCCTGGGTGTCCACAGGCCTGGAATGTGACTACAACCTGAGTCTGTGTAAATCCCTGGGGAGATGCCGTCCATTCTGTGAGTTAGTCTGGGCGAGTTTCCAGTCATGCAGCTAGCAACCACCAAAACAATCATACTGTTAAACCAACAATCAATCAGCCTCAGTTTATATTTCAGTAAAAGTATTGTGGGAATGGTCACTTTTTCCAATATAACCTCAAGACCCAGCAGTGGCAAAACTAGAAGCAAACAATAGCTAGAGACAGCATGATTTATGGAGAGAGCATCTGGCTTGGCTTTTCCATGCTATTATTGCCTTGGTGGTATTCTTGGTCCTCAACCTAGATTAAACCCCATAACTCCATCCACTTATCTGCACTCATGATCTTATGTTCTATCTGACAATGAGATTCTGACACTCCTGGGACTTTGGCAGCAAAAAAACATTGAAAAACAAAAACCCTATTACATTAGCTGGAGTCTTCTACTGTCATCTCCTGTCTTTGTTGGCTTTTGTCTATTTCCTTGGGCCAGTCAACAACCAAACAAAGGCAACAGTGGTTTGGCCTCCTTTCCAGGCACAAAGAACATGCCGCGCTAGTCAAAGGTTGCCACCAAAGTGTTTATTTTGTTCTGAATTTTAACAAACATGACTACTGTCCCACCTCCAAGGCACACTGCTGACTTCAACCAAGAATCACATTGTGCTTTTCTCATGCCTCAGACTTTGGATGGCCACGGGGCTAGGAAAAATCTCAGTGACCCCTTGGCCTGGACTCTGATTTATTGCCATTATTAGAAAAGCCTGAAAACATTTAAAACTTGTTTTGAAGAAAATAATGTTTCAATTGTGAAACTGTTAATGTACTGATCCTAAGTTTCTGTCCACTGTACCAGATCTTGGCAATGCTGTTACAGACTCTAAGTGGTAAAAGTTTACAATATATGAACTTACCTACTATGACACTGTTAGGTGTTACTACACCGTGAGTTCCTCTAGCATAGAGTCAAAGTTCAATTCATCTTAGTCCTCCCAACCTGACCTGTCTCCCCTCCCCTTACCCTCAGCACAATGCCTGACCCAGGAGAAAGGCTCAGAAATGATGGAATGATGGAGGGAGAGAGAAAGGGAAGAAGAGAGAGGGATAAATGAATGAATGAACTTTGGGACCATACATCGAAACTGTGAATTTCATACTATAAAATCTGAACACATCCATCACTAGGTAAAAAGCTGACGAAGCACAAATGGCTTATATTAGTCCAGATTTTTCCTGATCTCCATAGTCTTCTTTCAGGTCAAATTATCCTTTGAAACATGTAAATTTTGTGAGTGAAAAAATATACTAAATCATCAAAGTCCTCAGCCTTTAAGCAGGACCAGAACTGACCCGTCTGCGTCTATAACAATGGAACTATTCTCTTCATGTTTTTAAGGAAATGTTTGGAAATGTCAGTGGGCTGTGAAGCCTTACTGGGTATCCTCCTAAATGCACCCCCCCAAGAGTTATTCTAGAACAGAGCTATGCTAACTATAATAAGCACATGAATTACTTTTAAGCTAAAATTTAAATGTTAAATTATGTAGCTGAAACTTCAAAAAAGAGTGACTCTTACTAGCCAAACAAGCTCTATTTTAAGAATTGGCAACATCTTTATCTAGTTTTTCCAATGTGGTTGAAAATTTGTACATACTGTACTTTCAACTATTTCACTGAAGTTCAAAATCAACATTATTAACATGCAAAATAAAAGCTAATTTTTATTGAGAATATTTCCACAGAAGTCAGATTTCTCTGAATTGGGTTTCTAACAGGACTGACCTTGGTGAGATGAACAATGAGAATGGTATCCCTTATAGCTCATATAGCGGGATGACATTATACAGGTAAAGTCATCTCTAAGTTGGGAAAAGGTCAGTGAAGTTTACACCAAGAAAGATACCAACTCCTCACAAGCAAAGGATCACCATCAAGGAATTGATATGCTAGAGAGGGGACACAGAAAATAAATAACAAATTAGATAAATTACCTATTGTGTTAAAAGATTATAAATTCTACTGGGAAAAGAAAAAGTGCTGCAAGGTTGGGGATGAGAAATTTGTTGGAGAGAGTAGTATTAAGTAGTCTAGCGCTGGCTTTGTTAAAAAGGTCAGAGTGAAAACTTGAAGGAGATGAAGCTCTGAAGCAATGGTGTGAGATTTCCTCATAAAAGGAGTCTCACCACCACGACCCGGACATCCAGGATAAACTGGTCCTTAGGATTCTCATAGAGACACTGGGGGTGATAACAAGGAGTCAGGTGAACAATGCTAGCATTTCTCTGCTCTCCACCAGGGTGAGATGCTGGCCCTGATTCCCAGTCATGCACATCGGAGTTGTGAGTGAGCTGGAATGCAAGCAGCTGTTCTCTGACAAAGCCCCTTGTCTTCCCTCTGCTCCTGGCTGCCTCCGTAGGAATTCTGGGATGGTCCATTCTTATTAAATAAATTTGGATATCCAAACTCGAGATGCAGCAGTGGTGATGAAGACTGGTATCAGATCATATTTACATATTCACAAAACTGACTTTTGATCTGAGAATTTCACCAGGGAGCAGACTAAAACCATACCCAAATTGATAATGCTTAGTAGACAAAGTGATCATCACTCAACTCTATGTCTTTTCTGTTGGGCTGCTGTATGACACATTACCACAGACTGGGCGGCTGAAATGATAAAACACATTTCTCACAGTTATGGAAGCCTAAGATCAAAGTGCCAGATTAAGGGCCAGAATTAAGAAGACCGAACTGCTTCTTAATTGGCAGATGGCCACTTCTCATTGTGTCCTCGCACCACAAAGAACACAGGGAAGAAGCAAGCTCTCCTAAGTCTTTTCTTGAAAGTGAAAGTAGCTCAGTCATGTCTGATTCTTTGCAGCCCCATGGACTATACAGTCCATGGAATTCTCCAGGACAGAATACTGGAGTGGATAGCTGTTCCCTTCTCCAGGGGATCTTCCCAACCCAGGGATCAAACCCAGGTCTCCTGCATTGCAGGTGGATTCTTTACCAGCTGAGCCACCAGGGAAGCCCATGAATACTGGAGTGGGTAGCCTATCCCTTCTCCTGCAGATCTTCCTGATCAGGAACTGAATCGGGGTCTCCTGGATTATAGGCAGATTATTTACCAGGTGAGCTACCAGGGAAGCCCCAAGTGTCTTCTTAAAAGGGCGCTAATTCCCTCCATGAAGGGCCCACCCTCATGACCTAATTATCATCCTAAGGCCCCATATTTTAATACCATTAAATAGGGGATTAGTATTTCAACATATAAATTCTGAGGTAACATAAACATTTAGATCATAACACTGTTAAAAATCATATTTTAACAATATTGTAAACTTAGATTAATAGTATATCTATAAATGTCTATACAGTTTGGATTTTACTACACTGCATATCATTGAGATGTTGTTTGTACTTGGAAATTGTAAAAGCCTTCAGTAATGTTCACCTTTCTCTTCAGGTCTCCATCAAAGGTGCCAGAGATCTGGTTAACCTTGGCCCAAACCCCAGTGCTTTAAGCTGAAATAGTCAAAAACCTTCCACATCTCTCTAGGTGTTCTTATAATTTACTTTCTCACTGGTTCCACATTCCCTTGTCTGCCTGAGCACTTTCTCCAACCTGTGTATGTTCAGAGCTTAGCCCCTGCACTGGATGTGTGTGTTAAAATACAAAACAATATTTACCATTTTTAAGTGTTCAACAGAGTGATATTAAGCCCATTCTCAATGCTGTACAACTTTCACCACTACCTAATTCCAGCATTTTTCATCACCCCAAACAGAAACTCCCTACCCATGAAACAGTCAATCTACATTATACATTAACTAGCAACCAACAGTAATCTGATTTCTATCTCCATGAATTTGCCTATTATGGTAATTTCATACAAATGGGATGATACAATGACACCTGTGGCCTCTTGTGTCTGGCTTCTTTCACTTAGCATAGTGTTTTCATGGTTCATCCATGGTGTAGCATGTAACAGCCCTCCACTCCTCACAGCTCCTGGGCAGTAGATTGGCCCCAGGGCAACCAGCGGCAGCAGAGAGGCTGGGGAGCCATCTGCTCTTAGGCATCCTCCAAAATCGATCAGCTCCAGCGAACAACTCCAGCAGGACCTTTGCCCAGGCCCTCAAGAGGCATGCTGACTAACACCTTCTTTACACACACTCAAAAGATGGACAACTAAAGTGCCAGGCATGTCCTCCAGCTACATGGAACAGCTGAAAGACATGTCCCTGCTAGTCAGAGCCTCACAAAACATGGTCCACTGGAGTCCCTGCTAGATACTGGAATGGATTGTCATTCCCTTCCCCAGAGGATCTTCCTGACCCAGGGATTGAACCCAAGTCTCCTGCATTACAGGCAGATTCTTTACCATCTGAGCTACAGGGAAGTCCTCTCTATGCCGAGTACATCATGTGAAATGCTGGGCTGGGTGACTCACAAGCTGGAATCAAGATTGCTGGGAGAAATATCAACAACCTCAGATATGCAGATGATACCACTTTAATGGCAAAAAGCAAAGAGGAACTAAAGAGCCTTTTGAAGAAGGTGAAAGAGGAGAGTGAAAAAGTTGGCTTAAACTCGACATTCAAAAAAACTAAGATCCTGGCATCCAGTCCCATCACTACATGGCAAATCGATAGGGAAAAAGTGGAAACAGTGACAGATTTTAGTTTCTTGGGCTCCAAAATCACTGTGGACAGTGACTGCAACCATGAAATTAAAAGACGCTCCTTGGAAGAGAAGCTATGACAAACCTAGATAGCATATTAAAAAGCAGAGACGTCACTTTACCAACAAAGGTGGATAGTCAAAGATATGGTTTTTCCAGTAGTCATGTATGGATGTGAGTGTTGGACCATAAAGAAGGCTGAGCACTGAAGAATTGATGCTTTTGAACTGTGTTGCTGTAGAAGACTCTTGAGAGTCCCTTGGACAGCAAGGAGATCAAATCAATCAATCCTAAAAGATATCAACACTGAATATTCATTGGACGGACTGATGCTGAAGCTCCAATACTTTGGCCACCTGACACGAAGAGCCAATTCACTGGAAAAGACTCGGAGGGCAAGATGAAAGGGGGCAACAGAGGGCAAGATGCTTGGGTGCCATCACTGACTCAACGGACATGAGTATGAGCAAACTACAGGAGATAGTAAAGGACAGGAAAGCCTGGTGTGTTACAGCTCATGGGTCACAGAGAGTTGGACACGACTTGGTGACTCAATAACAACAGTACCTCATGCCTTTTATTTTTGATATTTATTTTTATTTCTTTGTTTCTTTGGTTGTGCTGGGGCTTAGTTGCAGCATGCAGGATCTCTGACCTTCATTGTAGCATTCGGAATCTATAGTTCAGGCATGCAGCATCTTTAGTTGCGGTATGTGATCTAGTTCCCCAACCAGGGATTGAACCTGGGCCCCCTGCATTGGGAGAATGGAGTGTTAGACTCTGGACCACTGTGGAAGTCCCAATACTTCATTCCTTTTATTGGCTTAATAGTCTCAGTGTATGGATGTACCACATTTTATGGTTTCTTTCAACATTCATATTTTTTGTCTGAATACCTGTTTTAAATTCTTTCCTATAGACATTTCTGCCTTTCTCTCTCTTTTTTTAAGCTTCATTTACTTCACTGTGGTCCAGTGATTAAGAATCCCCCTTGCAGTGCGGGGGATGTGGGTTCCATGCCTGGTCAGGGAACTAAGATCCCACTAGCTGTGGGGCAATTAAACCTGCTTGCTGCAACTACTGAGCCCATGCGCCACATCTAGAAAGTTCACCTGCCAAAACAGAAGATCCTACGTGATACAATGAAGGTCTAGCATGCTGCAACAAAGTCCCAATGCAGCCAAATAAATACATTTAAAATAAAAAAACTTCTCATTCCAAGCATTATATGAAATTGTTAACTTTGCTGATGATGTGGGAGACCAGGAGGAGTCCTCATGAGGTCTCACATTACGAACAAGCTGCTTCTCACCATCTCTCTGGCTCCAGATCCTTGGTCTCCTGCAGGGGCCACAGACAAACCTTCCATCTTTTCACTCAGATTTGTTCTCTTCTCAATGAGGTTCCATGAGGTGAGGTCTCATTTTTTTTTTTTTAACCTCAAGAAATTTTGTCAAGGAAGTTCTAAACAAAACATCCCTCTTGCTGAAAGGAATTCTGCTGAATATAGTTTCTTCCTCTTGTTACACAAGGACCTTTGTAGAACTGGCATAAGGTAATAAACTGATAAGCCCAAGACGCCAGAAATCACACGACTCTCATGGATTTCCTATGACGGGGGCAGGACACTCACTGGCAGCACTAATTTCTCCCCCTCAGGTAACCCATTAGTTAGTTGTGTACTAAGAGTCAATAAAATTGGGACTTAAATCAAGAAAAGTATCTTTGGGGAATATGACATAACTGACTACAAAGCTCCCCAAGCAAGCAGTGGGATGGTCTGGCTGTTTGATCTGGGCCTAGATTCCCAACACATTCCACAGTCAGCCTCTGTTCACTCCTTGTCTTTCCCTACAGAACACTAAGAAAAGGACAAGACTACCCAAATATCTAGGATCTGGCTAGAACTAAAATGGAAGAGTTACGCAGCTTGACACAACTATTGGGATGGAAATGTTCCAACAATTATACATTCAACCACAAACAATCTGAACAGTGGCTGTAGTGTCAAGAAATAGAACAGGGACTTCCCTGGTGGCATGGCGGGTAAGAATCCACCTGGGGGTGGATTCCACCACCAATGCTGGGGACATGGGTTCAATCCCTGGTCCAGGCAGACTCCACATGCCTTGGACCAACTAAGCCCATGCCCCACAATGACTGAGCCCATGTGCTGTAACTACTGAAGCCCGTGTGCCTCAAGCCTGGGCTTTGCAACAAGAGAAGCAACCACAATGAGATGCCCACACACTGTAATGAAGAATAGCCCCCGCTCACTGCAACCAGAGAAAGCCTGTGCAAAGCAATGAAGACCCAAGGCAGCCAAAAATAAACGTAAGAAAGAAAACAGAACAACTTTCTAATTGAGTTTAATGCAACAAACTTGTTAATGCTGTTATATGCCAGACAGTGTATGAAGCACTAGGAATATACTAAAGAATCAAATTTGGCCCATCCCTTAAAGGAGTCCCATTTAGTAGACAGAGGAAGATATCCAAACAAACAATTAAAGGATTATATGATACTGAACAGAAGTTAATGGAAAAGGTAGAAAAATAGAGGGAAGATGGAGGAATAAACACAAGACAACAAGTGAGAGGACTGTTGATTACTGAGCTCATCTCTTCAATTTCCTTTGTTGTAGCCCTATTTCCCCCCTGCCCCCCATGATTCTCATCTGATCTTCTGGACTTGTTTGCTAACTGGCCTTCCAGCTGCTTAGGCTCTCCTCCCTGCAGACTACTTCCTACTTTGTCACTAGGTTAACATATAAAATTCAAATCTGGTAATAACAACCACTCACCGAGCACTTTCTAGGGATCAGGAGTTGTGTCAAGCGTTTTACATGCATTATTTCACTCCATCCTTGCCTTACTAAATGACAATTTGCTCACCTAGCAAGTAAAGTTAGTGATAAGGAAAGTGGTAGAGACAGGATTCAAAACCAGTTGTGTCTGAACTGTGTGTTGTTCGACCTCAACTGCTACCATATATTGGGCTTCCCAGGTGGCCCAGTGGTAAAAGAGTCTGACTGCCAATGCAGGAGATGCAGGAGACGTGAGTTCCATCTCTGGGTCAGGAAGATCCCCTGGCATAGAAAATGGCAACTTGTTCCAGTACTCTTGCCTGGAAAAGTCCAGAACTCATAGGCTGTTTTCAAGATACACAGCAATAAACAGAACCAGACCCGTAAGCCCAGATGCATGCAGTACAGCAGATATTGAAACTATTGGAAAATAATTTTAAAGTAGCTATTAGTAGTTTGTTAAAAGATCCAGTGGAAAAGGTAAACAATATGCATAAACAGATGTAGAAGTGGAAATTCTACATCTGTTTATGCATAGAGATGGAAGTTAATTTTTAACAGTCAAATGAAAATCCTAGGCGGGGGGGAACCCTCTAATGGGTTTATCAGGAGACTAAACACAACAGAGAAAAGAATGACTGAACTTGAAAAGAGGTAAATGGGGACTTCCCTGGTGACACAGTGGATAGGAATCCATCTGCCAATTCAGGGGACACCACTTCAATCCCTGATATGAGAAGATCCCACATGCTGTGGAGCAATTAAAGCCCAAGAGGCACAACTTCTAAGCTCTCACTCTAGAGCCTGTGAGCCACAACTACTGAGGCCTGCACGCCCCAGAGCTCACAGGCTGCAACTACTGAACACACGTGCTGCACTCCTGAAGCCCGTGCTCCGCAACAAGAGAAACCACCACAATGAGAAGCCTGTGCACGGCAGCGAAGAGCAGCCTTTAATCACTGCAACTAGAGAAAGCTCATGTTCAGTAACAAAGACCCAGAGCAACCAAAAATAAATGAAAAAATAAATAAAATTATTTTTAAAAGAAAATAGGAATTATGCAACCTGAAGCACAGGAGAAAAAAGAGTGAGGGGGGTGGAAAAGGTATCTAAGGTATTGTGGAATAATTATCAAATAAGAGTAATTGAAGATGCACAAATAAAAGACAAAGAATGGGGAAGAAGAGATTGTGGTCATATATTTTCCAAAATGAATAAGCCACAGAACCAAGGAACTCGGAGAACTCCAAACAGAATGAGTTTAAAACACACACATACACAAGCGCACACACACACTTAGAGACATCAGAATCAAACTGCTGGAAAGGTCTTGCTGCAATTTATGTCAAAGTGTTCTGCGTATGTTTCCTCTAAAAGTTTTATAGTGTCTGGCCTTACATTCAGTTTTTTCATTCATTTTGAGTTTATTTTTGTGTATGGTGTTAGGGAGTGTTCTAATTTCATCCTCTTACATGTAGTTGTCCAGTTTTCTCAACACCATTTATTGGAGACTGTCTTTTCTCCGTGTATATTCTGGCCTCCTCTGCCATAGACTAGGTAACCACAGATGCATGGGTTTATCTCCAGACTTTTATCCTGTGAATTAAACACTTAAAAGAAAGGCCAAATACTATAAAACTCTTACAGAAAAACATAGGCAGAATATTCTTTGACATAAATCGAATCAAGATCTTTTTTGACCCACCTCCTAGATAAATGAAAATAAAAACAAAAATAAACAAATGAGACCTAATGAAACTTAAAAGCTTTTGCTCAGCAAAGGAAACCTTAAACAAAAGGAAAAAAACCACAGAGAAAATATTTGCAAATGAAGTGGCCAACAACAGATTAATCTCCAAAATATACAAGCAGTTCATGCAGCTCAATATCAAAAAAACAAACAACCCAATCAAAAAAATGGACAGAAGATCTAAATAGACATTTCTCCAAAGAAGACATACAGAGAGCCAACAAACACATGACAAGATGCTCAACATCACTAATTATTAGAGTAATGCAAATCAAAACTACAATGAGTTATCAACTCACCAATATCAAACTTGCCAATATCAAAAAACCTACAAATAATAAATACTGGAGAGGGTGTGGAGAAAGAGGAACTCTTATGCACTATTAGTGGGAGTATAAATTGATATGGCTACTATGGAAGACAGTACGAAAGTTTCTTAAAAAACTAAAAATAAAACTACCATATGACCCAGCAATTCCACTACTGGGTATATATCAGAAGAAAGCCATAATTCAAAAAGATACACACACCCCAATCTTCATAACAGTACTATTTACAGAAGCCAGGGCATGGAAGCCATCTAACCGTCCATCAGCAGAGGAAGGGATAAAGAAGCTGTGGTACATATATACAATGGAATATTACTCGGCCATAAAAAGGAACGGAATTGGGTCATTTGCAGAGACACAGATGGACCTAGAGTGTGTCCTTCAGAGTGAAGTAAGTCAGAAAGAGAAAAACAAGTACTGTGTATTCACACATACATGTGGAATCTAGAAAAATGGTAAAAATGTTCTTATTTCCAAAGCAGAAGCAGAGACACAGATGCGGAGAACAAATGTATGGATACCAAGAGGGGTGAGGGTGGTGAGAGGAACTGGGGGATTGGGATTGACACATCTACACTATTAATACCATATACAAGGTAGATACCAAACGAGAACATTATGTACAGCACAAGGAGCTCTACTTAATGCACTGTGGGGGCAGAAAGTTCAGAAGTCCCCCACAGGCTTCCCTTGTGACGTTCACAGCAGAAACTAACAAAACATTGTAAAGCAACTATATTCCAATAACAATTAACTTTTTAAAAAAGAATCAAACTGCTAGAAATCAATCATAAAGAGAAAATCTAGATAGCAGTCAGAAAAATAAGAAACATTATAAAATAAGGAAGAAGGATAAGATCCACAGCAAACTCTAGTCAGAACATATGAAAGCCAGAAGACACCAGAAGTGACAGTGTGTATTTGTACTAAAAAAAAAAAAGTTAACTTAGACTTTTACATCCAGCAAAAATCTTTCAAAAGTAAACTCAAGACTTTTTTTCAAACAAAAAGAATTCTTTGCTAGCACTGATGTGCTCCAATTATGTTAAAGTATATTCTTTACGCAGAAAAACTGAAACTAGATGAAAAATTGCATTTATACAAATTGAAGAGTCCTGAAGCAAAAAATGGAGGTAAATTTTCTTTGAAGTTTCTTCCAATCCCAAAGAAAGGCAATGACAAAGAATGTTCAAACTTTTGCACAATTGCACTCATCTCACACGCTAGTAAAGTAATGCTCAAAATCCTCCAAACCAGACTTCAACAGTACGTGAATCATGAACTCCCAGGTGTTCAAGCTGGATTTAGAAAAGGCAAAGGAACCAGAGATCAAATTGCCAACATCCACTGGATCAAAAAAGCAAGAGAGTTCCAGAAAAACATCTACTTCTGCCTTATTGATTACGCCAAAGCCTTTGACTGTGTGGATCACAATAAACTGTGGAAAATACTTCAAGAGATGAGAACACCAGACCACATTACCTGTTTCCTGAGAAATCTGTATGCAGGTCAAGAAGCAAGAGTTAGAACTGGACGTGGAACAACAGACTGGTTCCAAATCGGGAAAGGAGTACATCAGGGCTGTATATTGTCACCCTGCTTATTTAACTTATATGCAGAGTGCATCATGCAAATGCCAGACTGGACGAAGGACAAACTGAAATTAAGATTGCTGGGAGAAATATCAGTAACCTCAGAAATGCAGATGACACCACCCTTAATATTTCAGAAAGCAAAGAAGAACTAAAGCGCCTCTTGATAATTGTGAAAGAGGAGAGTGAAAAAGTTGGCTTAAAACTCAACATTCAGAAAATTAAGATTATGGCATCCAGTCCCATCACTTCATGGCAAATAGGTGGGGAAACAATGGAGACAGTGAGAGACTATTTTTGGGGGCTCCAAAATCACTGCAGATGGTGACTGCAGCCATGAAATTTAAAGACACTTGCTCCTTGGAAGAAAAGCTACGACCAACCTAGACAGCATATTAAAAAGCAGAGACATTACTTTGCCAACAAAGGTCCATCTGGTCAAGGCTATGGTTTTTCCAGTGGTCATGTATGGATGTGAGAGTTGGACTGTGAAGAAAGCTGAGTGCTGAAAAATTGATGCTTTTGAACTGTGGTGTTGGAGAAGACTCTTGAGAGTCCCTTGGACAGCAGGGAGATCCAACCAGTCCATCCTAAAGGAGATCAGTCCTGGGAGTTCATTGGAAGGACTGATGCTGAAGCTGAAACTCCAATACTTTGGCCACCTCATGTGAAGAGCTAACTCATTGGAAAAGACCCTGATGCTGGGAGGGATTGGGGGCAGGAGGAGAAGGGGACGACAGAGGAGGAGATGGCTGGATGGCATCACCAACTCGATGGGCATGAGTTTGAGTAAACTCCAGGAGTTTGTGATGGACAAGGAGGCCTGGTATGCTGCGATTCATGGAGTCACAAAGAGTCGGACACGACTGAGCGACTGAACTGAACTGAAGCTAGTATAGCTGGCATGTCTGAAACAGGTAAAGAACACATATAAAAAACTACAGCTAGCATCATCCTTAGTGGTGAGAAACCAAATGCTTTTCTTTTAAAATTAAGTCTGCTGAATAAAACAGACTGTATGGCACAAGGATTATATTAAGTATCTTCTAATAACCTATAGTGGAAAAGAACCTGAAATTATACACACACACACATATATATACATACACATGCATGAGTGCTAAGTCACTTCAATCATGTCTGACTCTTTACTATCGTATGGACTGTAGCCAGCCAGGCTCCTCTGTCCATGGGGATTCTCCAGGCAAGAACACTGAAGTGGGTTGCCATTCCCTTCACCAGGGGATCTTTCCTACCCAGGGATCGAACCCGTGTCTCTTATGTCTCCTTAATTAGTAGGAAGGTTCTTTACCACTAGTGCCACCTGGAAAGCCCACACACACACACACACACACACACACACACACAAAACAATCATTTTGCTGTACATCTGAAACTGACACAGTATTGCAAATCAACTATATTTCAAACACACACACACACACACACACACACACACACACAAAGTAGGTCTGCTCCCATCAGCAACTCTCATAAGCCTCATGTGTACTATTCTCTACTTAAAGGAGGGGCACGAAGCCCACATCTTGGGGGAAACAAATCAGGCTCGATGGCATTGGAACATCCTCTTGTCAGAAAGCTGGATGGCTTTAAAGATCACCAGTCATGCGAATAGGACAAGGCAACCAACCTCATTCTGAAGCATCAATAATAACATGATATTTTATTATTGTCATTGGACAAGTTGAATCTGGGAAAGACCGTGAGATGATGACAATCCAAAAAGGAAAGTTCCAAACAGCAGAAGTACAAAAAAGGTAGCTGAAATACACAAGAATGATCACTGTAATAGGATACATTTAAGTTTATTATTTTAATAATGTTAACACATATGGTACTTTGCTTCTTTTATTAAATAGACATCTGTTTATGAAGTATATGTAATGGGACTTCCCTGGTAGTCCAGTGGTTAAGAATCTACTTTCCAATGCATGGGAGGTGAGTTCAGTCCCTGGTTGGGGAACTAAATTCGCATATGCGATGGAGCAACTAGGCCCGCTCAGTGCAACTAGAGAAGCCCACACACCACAATGAGAAGCCCTTGAGGTACAAGAGAGAAATCTACATGCCACAACCGGAGAAGATCCTGCACACCGCAACGAAGACCCAGCTCAGTCAAAAGTCCAAACAAAACAAAACACTGAAAATGATATTAAAGTATTAAAAAGATAAATAAAATAAAGTATATGTACTTACTTGTTCCCACCTGGGTAAGAAAAGCAACTCAGAGAACGGTGAGAAATCAACTGTTCCCAGACAACAGGAACTATGGGCTGAACAAGGCCTGGGCTACTCACATAAAATAAGCAAGCAGGAGGTGAGGACAACCACATGTTCCAAGAATTAATTAGCCAACTATCCTAGAGTCCTACTAACTCCACAGACTCAATTCTTCCTCTTCTAGGAAGTAAAGCTTTCAGGTGGCCCAATAAATACAACAAAATAATATATCAATAGGAATACATGAATTCTCAAAATTGCAAACATCTCCATCAATGTATCAACCAGGACAGCAGGTTATAGAATGCTGCCCAAATGAGATTGAAAGTACATGATTCTGAGGAAAGACATCAGATTGCAAAAAATTAAAACCTATGAGAAAGGTGTGAACTAAATAAAACGTCTCACAGACAAAACAAAAAGGAAGCTCAATTGGTGATCTGTGGCCTAGTGACAGTTCCCCTGGACCACAAAAAGCAAGTTTTGAGTCCTGACCAAGAATCAATTGATCGAACACCCAGATCCAATAATCTCAAATGGACTAAGATGATATTTCTTTTTCTTTTGAGTCTAATCAGAATTTTTGAAAGCCCAGAAAAGAATCAAAATAGTACTACAAAAAGTCTAGGAGGATAACAAAATAAATAAAGCAGTGATCCAAGGAAGCAGACAGCAGGAGGTGCCTGATTTTGTGAGAACTTTAACAATTTTCCCTCTTTTTCTTAAACAGGGTCACACAAAGTCAGGTATAAAAGTAAATACACATCTCAACAAAAGAAGGAGCCTTGTAAGAGGCTGTACAAGCTGTACACGCTTCACAAAAATGAAATCTGCTCTCACTGATTCAAAAATCTTTAAGAGCTCTTAGCCAAAGCAATAAGGAAATAAAACCATACAGGTTACAAAGGAGCAGATATAACTGTTTTATTCACAGTTGACAAGATTACCTGCACACATAAACTTAAAGAATCTACAAAAAAAGAGCTATAATGGGGAGGGAGGTGGGAGGGGGGATCGGGATGGGGAATACATGTAACTATATGGCTGATTCATGTCAATGTATGACAAAACCCACTGAAATGTTGTAAAGTGATTGGCCTCCAACTAATAAAATAATATTAAAAAAAAAAAAAAAAAAAGAGCTATAAGAATTGTTAAGTGAGTGTAGCAAGGCTGCAGGATACAAAATTAATTATAAAAATCAATTATGTATACTAGTCATGAACTATTGAAAACTGAAATTTAAAAGCTGTATCATTTACAAGCATATTATAAAACATAAAAATTAAAATTATCATGAGATACTAATACACATCTACTAAATGATTAAAATAATATATATATATATATATTACTGACACTATCAAGCGCCATAGAGGATGCAGAGCAACTTGTAATGCAAAATGGAATGACCACTTTGGAAAACAATCTGGCAGTTTCTTTCATAATTTAACATATACTTACTATATGACCCAGTGATTTCATTCCAAGGTATTTATCTAAGGGAAAAAAAAAACACAAATGTCTGTACAAGGACTTGTACATAAACATTCACAGCAGTTTACATATAATAAGCAGAAACTGGAAAAAACAGATGCCCATAAGCTGGTGAATGGATAAACACATAGTGATAAAACCAAATATTATTCAACAAAACAAAAGGAATGAACTGTTACATACAACAACATGTGTGAATCTCAAAAGCATTATACTAAGCGGGAAAAAAGTCAGACACAAAAACCTCATACTGAAAGATCCACTTATACGAGGGTTTGGAAAAGGCAAACCTCCAAGAACAAAGAGATCAGATGGGCGCTGGGAACAGGGAGAGGCTTGACTACAAAGAGGGCAAAAAGGAACTTCATCAGGTGATGGGAATAGTCTGTACCTCATGACACTGGTTACACATCTGAATATACTTGGCAAAACTTACTGAATTATAAACTTTACAAGGGTATATCTTACTGTCAGTTTGTTATACCTCAGTAAACATGACAAGGAAGGAAGATAGCAAAGAAGAAAGGAAAGAAGAGAAAAGAATAAAGAGGAAAGAAAAGAAAGAAAACTGGGTTGGCCTGCTCACAGGAGAGCTTAGAAAGATGGAGAACCAGGTTTGGAGACTCTGTAGCCAGCAGTCATGCCCAAAACCATGCTGGGGTGATGGTGAGGCATCATAGCTGATGCCAGGCAGAGACACTATGGCTTCCACCACTGCCTCAACACAGTGGACACCAGGCATTGACCCTCAGGGGCTGGCCCGCTGCTGCCTCTAGAAATGAACAGCTCCATTTCCAGAAATGGAGTTTTCTTGGGGTCCCTGTTTCTTCATGTCATGATTACGGTCTGGAATGGAGACATCTGATTGGCAGAGCCTAGGTCACATGCCCACTCCTCAACAGCATGGAAGACTGGGAGAGAGAGTACATAACACTTTCAGCTTCTGCAGAGATGAAGACCCTGCATTCTCAAGGTGGGGAACTCCTCTCACACAGGAAGCAGGCCCCCTACTGTCTCTCCAGCATAATTCTCTTCTGGGCAGCCAAGAAGAGTGAAAACTGTCTACCACACCCCCCGCATCATGACTCTGATAAAGAATTTTAGATGAATGCACAGTGCCTGTTCCTCTGTCTTCAGTATCCTCTTGCCCCACCACCTGACTGGCTCTAATCACTCAGGAACTGTCATCGTCCCTTGCAGGTTGTTCATTTCATGTCCTCCTTCCCCGTCTCCAACTGAGGAGCTCCTACTCATTTATCAAAGTCCACTTCAGGGAACTCTTAGCCAAATCTATGGGCAACACAAACCAGGCACTCTCTACACTTTGCTCTAGGATAGAATTTAGTAGGTATGAAATTAATGTTTGGTAGATAAGAACTGTCCTTCTCCAAAATCAAAGAAGAGAAAGATGTACTTTTAAACATAAAATAAATAACATTTAAAACTCTACTCATATAGTCAAAAGTAGTAGCATAATTTTTTATGTTTTCCAGAAATTCTGAACCAACAGATGACCTTTGGCTCAATATCTTTATTCCTCACTGTGTCCTGAAGATTCTCTCTGAACAAATGAGTCGAGTTAAGACATAATCTGAAAACTCTCACTAAGCCAAGAAACACAGAGAAATAAAATACCCTCAGATCCCAAAAGGGCTCAAGACCTGTTCCAGCCTAAACCTGAAGCCAAGATGAGAAAATGGTATATAGTTGACATCTGTTGTGAAATGCTTCTCACTGATAACTAGCAAAGTCAACAATTTGATTGCAGATCCTAAATTACTCCCTGAAAAACAAACAAGCAAACAAAATACAGCTAATAGATACAGCTGACCTGAAACAGAAATAATGTCTTCGCCATTTCTGTCCCCACTGACTGACCCAGACACCTGCCTGAAGGGGCCAGTCCCAGGTCACAGCATTCTGGGGATGGCACCCACTGGAAGCCCATGAGTGCCTGGTGAGGAGGCTGGACTCCACAACCTCCCATATTTCACACCCCCTGGCTGTCACTCGTCCTAGCGCTAGGTGAGAAGTCACTAACCCATCAGTGGTCCGTTCCACTTGGACCCTGAGTCAGCTTTGTAGCCCTCTCTCTGAACATTCTTCCCTCTACAAAGATCCCTTCACAGCAATTTATTTATTCTGCCTTCCTTGTTTAAGATGGCAACATGCCCTTTGCTTTCTTTCATCTTTGCTTTTCCCTCTATAGTAGCCTTCTGAGCACATAAGGGTTTTGAATCTCTTATTTGTGCATTTTTACATTTTCAATTCCATTTTTAAGGTTGCATGAAGTCTATTATGAAGTCCCTCCCTCCCCTCAACACAAATTGCATTTTGCCCTCTGTCAGGGTGAGCGTCAGTCATACTAATTTCAACAATTAATAGGCTACTAGCGGAAGCTGATGGCCAATGAGCAATAAGAAAAAAGAAATTTAAATAAAAATGTGTTCAGCCCAAGCTAAATGAGTCACTGTGGGCATCCAGAGAGGCCAGGAGCTGCTGCAAGCAGCCTGCCCCATCTCATCCCGCTTTGGCAAAGATTAGCCGTACCTATCCCCATCATGGGGCCTCAGAACAGCCCCCAGGGGCAAGAGAGGCCATCCCATTTACCCAGCTCCCAACAACCATTCCTAAGAACTTTCAGAGCCAAACATTTAAAAAAATTATTTTTTACACAAGGGAGAGAGGCTGAAATCATAAGCAAAGGAAAATCCCAAGAGATAGCGCAGCTTCCCAAACAAACTCTCTAGACTTGGGAACACGTACCATTTCCATTTTGTACGCAGAGAGAAAAACTTTTTATAACCTTACAAAAAAGTTACATAAACAACACTATCCCCTTTGTTAGTTTCTTTTTTTAAAAGGATTGTTTTGAAAATAGATAATTTTACTGATGCAGGAGCCAAGAATTGTTGTTCTGCCTTGAGGAGCTGTTGGATGTCCCTTCTGGCAGGGCTGTTTGTTTGCCTAAGATTATGCATGCTTGCTGGGGACATAAAAATAAGCGCCTCCACGCACTCGCAACTGGACAGAGCCGCACCTGCATGGAGCTCGGCGTGTGTCAGCCCCGGCGCTCAGAGAGCACCAGCCTACTCTCACCCGCTCAACTTAGAACTTCCTCAAATCAAAGCTCGCTCTTATTGAGGCTACAAAGGCGGATGAGAGTGCAGGGTTGAGGGTATCTTTACACGCAAGCTGACCAAGTAAATGATACTCAGAAAAGAAACACACAGCCTGACAGTGTCCACAGCAAGCAGGCAGAGGGCAGATGAGAAAAAAGGTCAGCTGCCAGGTAAAACACATCAAAATAGAACTACTTGTTTTGAGGCTAGGATTTCTGGTAAAAGGACATACCAAAAAAAAAAGGAAAAACACTCCAAGAGAACAGTGATTGTAAACAAGTACACTCCACCAAAACCTGGTTCCATCCCTACTCAGTCTCAAACGAGATATTTCAGACGAACCTGGGAAAACAGTGACAGAATCCATGCTGCTCTAAAGTACAGCTGCTCTCTGCAAAATAATAGCATATAACTTAGCGGGAAGCAATCATGAACGGTGTATAAAGATTATGCTTTGTGTATGTAAGTCTGCTTGAATTAGAAGTACAGAAACACCCCCTACAAATGGCTGTTCCTCAATCCAAAAACACAAAATGAGTGACTCTAAGACAGAAGACCAAAGCTAAATTTTCCTGCAGTAAGAATGCATAAGATGTGCTGTGAGGCAGACACCCGAAAAAAAAATTCTTCTGCTACAATTACAAACTTCAGCAGTTTCAGTTTTCTCTTCTTTAATTGTGTTCGCTCAGAATAGTAATTTTGACATTAAATACTCTTCCGCAACAAAACAATAAAAAGAAAATCTCTGAGAAATTATACACAAAACATAATGCCACACAACATTTTTACACCCACACTGCCAGTGTTCCATTTTTCTATGCAATGTCACCTCGAAAATAACCATGTCCTATCCTTAAATATCGAAGCTTCTTTGGGTAGACTCATTTACTGCCCTGATCCCTGGTACCAACCACAGAGCCTGGCTCATAGTGCAGCTCAAGAATTATTATCTGAGTTATCACTAATATGAACAAACATAAACAAAGCTATAACTATCTACTTCGAGTGTTTGGACAATCCCCTTCTTGCAAACACTGTCAGCAGAGTAATTTTCTGAGCAGAGGCGAATATTTTTAAATTGGCACATCAACATTTAAAGAAGGAGTGGAGGGTCTGTACTTGTTGATTTACAAAAACACATCGGTTTTTACTCATTTTGAGCTGCGAATCAACTTGGGAACACGAGAGGGCAAAAATGTGGGCCTGCTGGTTCTTGAGAGCCCTGCCAGTCAGCAACTCCTGCACCTCAACACAAGGGCATTCTTTGCTATTTTTCTTGGAAAACTATGAGAGCGTGCCATGAGCGTGTCTTATCGGCTTCCAGGTGTAGGCAGCCCGCCCAGTCGCTTCAAACAGGGGAGCAGGGACGGGAAGGGACAGCCAGTAATGGAACCCAGGATGCGCCTGCTGGGGCGGGAGCCTTTTCGGATACAAGCCCCGACTATTCCCATGTCACCTGGACTGCCCACTGTTTCCTTTGATTTTTAAAAGATCCCAAGTAACACACATAATGGAAAGTTTTGTTTACCATTACAGAGGAAATAACTGAAAACAAACAAACAGGAGGCACTATTTCTCACTCTTTCAAACCTGTTAACCCTTGTGACCATAATGATTGAAACAACAGAAAGAAGAAAAACAACTGCCCTCCAGTCGAAAGCAGACCTGTCTTCTATGAGGATTTGATCCTTATGTGGGGCATGCGTGCTCAGTTGCTCAGTCTTGTCCGACTCTCTGCGACCCCATGGACTGTAACCCACCAGGCTCCTCTGTCCATGGATTCTCCAGGCAAGAATATTGGAGTGGGTGGCCACGCCCTCCTCCAGCAGATCTTCCCGACTACTGAACTTGTGTCTTCTGCAGCTCCTGCATTGCAGGCAGACTGAGCCAATGGGGAAGCCCCTAACGTGGTATTTAAAGTCTGTTTTACACCGATCTGAAATCATCTACCTCTCTCTTCTTCGCTAGTGTTCAGGATGAACATCCCTTCCTGCATCCCTTCCATGTGCAATAAATTTGCTGGAAAGGATGGCATGTTGTTTCTGACTCTTCCCTGTCCTTTGCTTTGGCCCTTATTTCTTAGAGTATTGCCACTGATGTGTTGGCTTTTCCCTAGGGACTCCTCTTCTGAATGCATTATTTTTCTGACACCTTTTAAGTGGCTGTGTCCTTTCACAGGGAGAGAAAGCTCTTCCTGCAGTCTCTCTCTCCAACAGTTTCAAAATTTGTAACAACCTTCTGAAAACAATATTTTCCTTGATACATCAACAGAGTAAAGTCTAGCAGTGACGCACACATGGTACTGAATTTTGAGCTGATCATTCCCATGTGTGAGTTACTACTGAATTTTACTCTCCTGAGTTCTCAGAGATGTTTTGCTAATTTCTGCAATGTTGAGATGAGTAGCCCTCCTCCAATCTCAGTTAAATTCTCAGAAGGCACTGGAAGTCATTCTCCCTTCCTCTCTAACACCCCGGAAAAAAAGTCTCCTGGTTTACTTTCTCAGTATCAGCTGTTGAAAAACATCCTGTAGCTTCAGACTTCAAAACAGTTGGGCAGTGTGATATTTGCTACACAACAGGTAGAAGAAAATGGCAAGGGACGGTATCAAGGCTTTCTGGAGATTTTTAATACAATTTCAGGACAAGACTTTGAGAGCTACTAATTAAATTTGTTCATTTGTTCACACATTCATTCACACATATTTCAAGTGCATATTCACTGTCTTACATTTTGCTAGGGGCTGTGGAACAGCTTCTGTGATTCATTTGCCAGCATGAAAATCTTCCCCAGCATCATCTGATTGCATGTGTGAAATTCAGAGTACTCTAACTTCATCAGTACACCACCACCATTGTGTGATACGTTTTATTTAATCAACACAATGGCACTGCCCTCAGGAGGACAAGTTTGCACATTTCCAGACATCAGGGAAGGAATCTTCGCCTTAAGCTACTGAGATTGTCAAGACACTCTGAAACTGCCCTGTTTTGTTGACAGTTTATAGACTGGAATACAAACAACTGACCCAGGCCCATTTGGGGCATCCACTTGGTAACGACTGAAGACCAATAATGGTCATGCAGCAGATAGCTCATGTAAGGATTCGACCAGCAATGCTTTCTGGTAACACAGAGCCCAATGGCGCCAATCAACTCTGCCACACAGGCAGTACACTGTCCAAAATACATGGGTCATCCACAAAATATGAAGTCAAATTAAGAAGGCCAGAATTCCCTGTGAAAGGCCAGCAGACAGCATGGCACCAGCACAGTGTCAAGCTCCAGACCAACATCAACTTCTATAAAATCAGTGGTAGCATCTAACCTCTTTTGGTACAGGGCAAAACTGTGACCCAGCACAGACGCCACATCTGACTTTTCCAGCAGTTCCACCAATGTCACCTTTCAGCACCCTGAATACTAGATACCAGCACAGATCCAAAGTCCCTTAAATCCTGGGATGTGACTGGTCCACCAAAATTAAAGCCACATTTTTTTACAGTGTACGCCAACGGGTTGGATGCCAACACCATCGAATGATTCCAGCATAACCTTTGGGAAGTTAGTGGCTGGGAAAGAGCATGGGAAAGCCTTCTGGATGGTGGGCTACAGAGGTAATACATATGCACACACATACATACGTGTGATTTCTAACTAGTATAACATCGATTTCACATTAATTGTGTCTTAGAACCATAATGTTCAGGTTAGGTTTCTAGGTAGATTATTTTGGAGCAGGCGGGTAGGGGACAAATCTTAATCTCTTATACTACTCAATATCCTTACTCTAATACCTCCCCAAACTTCTCTCCTCCTCACGGGCACAGCTAAAGAGTGAAAGCAAATACCGTCCCAAACCAACAACAGTGCTGTCAGGTCACGAGGACAAGAGCAAACCTCCACTCTGTGATTTTTTCCCTTGAAGAATCAGAAAAATAGTCACAAACTTATGGTAACAGGGTAAGAACTCCTCTCCAAGTTTCTATGTCTTCACCCAAAGGCCCTTCTGCTACAGAATGGCAAAGGAGAGAGATTTAAAACTAAGCCAGCTGAGCTACTTAACTGATGAGGCATGCCCAGGTGAGGCCTGCAACCTGTAACATCTAGGTGGAGGTTACAAGGAAATTAAGGATTCTCAGCTCAGTGCAGGCAGGGATAAAGGAAAGCAAGCTAATTAGCATAATGCCCAATTGTATTCAGGTGCTCTTACTTAGGAACCCCAGTCCTTAGTCAAAAAGTGAGGGACTTTGTTTTTAAAAAAATCATTCCAACAGGGTGAAGTTCAGTTATGAAAAGAGATGGGAAAAATGCAAAGACAGGGTCACAAGTTTGGTGCTTTTGGTTTGTATTAAATTCATAAATTTGAAAAACTAAGGTATGACATTTCATTACATATATTTCCAAATGATAACAATGTTAATAAGTTCACAACAAAAAAGTCCCAAGGAAAGGGTGAGCTGTAAATTCCATTAGACTTCATCTAATTCATCCACTCCAACCTTACAGAACTGAAGCCATGTCTATGGATTAGTACAAACCATGGGCAATGCAGGCTGTCATCAAGCAAACACAGCAACCGTCAGCCTGCACAAAATCTGAGTCCCTCTGAAACAGCCTCCCCACTGCACTGGTGCTGCCATTTTCCCAAAACTACATCTGGTTTGTGGATGGCTTGAAGATGGTCCAGAGGAGGGAACAAAAGTTTCTGGAAGGACACAAAAAAAGGCCACAAAGAAAGATGAGAAGCAAACAGAAGTCGAGCAAAGAATGTCGTGGAGGAAGAGGTTGCTGGGTCACAGTTTCTCTGATATCCCCATAAGGTAAAGATACGCCTTGCTACGCATGTAGGGAATACGAATTTCACCATCTAAATTATTTTTAAATGTTTACTTCAGCAGCGTGAAGTATATTCACATTGTTGTGCTGCCATAGCTGCCTCCAAAGAACCCTTTTCATCTCGTAAAATGGAAACTCTGTACCCATTAACACTGACTTCCCACTGCCCCCTCTCCCCAGGCCCTGGCACCCACCATTCTACTTTCTGTCCTGTGAGCATGACTGCCCTAGGTACCTGACTGAGGTGGACCATGCAGTATTTGTCTTCTGTGACTGGTTTACTTCACTTAGCATAATGTCCTCAAGCTAAAAGCCTTTTAAGAAGGCATCTAACAAGTATCAGCAGCGGATGCTGACCAGCTGTTTTCTGTCTTCCATAAGAACAAAGAAAATAATAGAAAATGAGCTTAAATGGCAAGGGTAAAAAAAAGCTACAGATGCTGGAACAAACTCATTTAAAGACCATGACTTTTCTTTGCACTTACAGAAGTGCTATAAACAATATGTTAATATATTTTAAGTTGACTTATTTCCTTACGATGAGATCTCTTAAAATTATTAAGTTAATTTAATACGTCATAATTGAGTTTCTGATTGTAATGGTGTGGAAAGTACTAAAGAAATAGAACATATTGTCCTTTTCCTTGAAAAACACAAATTATTCCAGGAAACAGTATAACTTTCTTCTAGGTCTTATGGTACTTACCATCTCTGCCATAAATGAGGGATGACAAATACCTTTCCACTCAAGCACCAACTCATCAACTATTAGAGACTTCCTAAAACCCTGAGATGAATTATGTGCCCAAGACTGGGCCAGAGAAAAGACACTGTAATTAGATACCGTTGTTTGGTGTAGATTAAGAAGAGACAAGCAAGAGTCAGAGTGTCATTTTCTGGCCATTCCTCTCAAAACTCTTGTACTTTGTTATGCATTATTGATTGCTTGGTGGTGGCTCAGACGGTAAAGAATCCACCTGCACTGCAATCGAACCTGAGTTCGATCCCTGGGTCAGGAACATGCCCTGGAGAAAGGAATGGCTACCCACTCCAGTACTCTTGCCTGGAGAATTCCATGGATGGAGGAACCTGGCAGGCTACAGTCCATGGGGTTGCAAAGAGTCGGACACAACTGAGCAACTTTTACACATTGATTGCTTAGTACTGATCAAGGTTTCTTTCATGTCTGTCTCTCTAGCTAAAATGAGCTTCACAACAGTCATCTGGATCTTCCACTTATTTAGCAGGCCCACAAAAGAGCACAGTATGGAACTGTATAAACACACAATGATGTGACAAGAAACGGGGAGAGGGTTTTGGGGAAGATGGCAGAGGAAGGAAGCACCAGGAATCTCTCTCCCCACTTAGACAACAACTGCACCAGCAGAGTCTGTCTGGTATAACTCTTTTGGAATCCTGGAGTATGCTGAAGGGGACAATGGGTGGTAAACTGTGGTCCATTTCAGTCCATTGCAGCTATTACCACAGTAGTAGCTACTTATCCCCCACGCTCAGCCATGCGTCAGGCAAGTTGTACCTGCATTCCTGGAGCAGCCTGCACAGAGCTTGCAGGACTTAGGGTGAGCAAAAAGGACCTTGTCCTCCAAATATGAGTGATCCGTGTTCTGGCTGTTTGCTGACTGTGTAAAGAGGTGAGCAGCTCCTATTGTTGCATCACCCTGCACTGTTGCAATCCCCTCTTCCTGTGGCCCAAGTGATTCCCTGGGGGCTTAAAAGGTTGGTGCCCATCCTCTTATCTCTGTCATTTTTCTTTTTTAATCCTTTTGGGAACCAGGTATTACTAAACTAGGACATTCAGAAACAACTGCATGTATGGGGAAAATTAGAAAGTGATTACAAATATCTGGGGGGAAAAAAGTGGCTGAAAACATACCAAATTTGATGAAGGATGTGAATATAAACATCCAAGTATCTCAATGACTCCAAGTAAAATGAATTTGAAAAGACCCAGACCAAGACACATCATAATCAAACTTTTGAAAGACAGAGACAAAGAGAATCTTGAAAGCAGCAAGAGAGAAGCAGTCATTACAATCAAGAGATCTTCAGTAAGACTGTAAACAGATTTTCTCATCCGAAACTTTGGAGACCAGAAGACAGTGAGTCAATATATTCTAAGTACTCAAAGAAACAACTCAGTCAAGAATCCTATGTCCTATAGACTTATGGACATGGGGAGAGGGGAGGAGAGGGTGAGATGTATGGAGAGAGTAACATGGAAACTTACATCACCATGTGTAAAATATATAGCCAATGGGAATTTGCTGCGTGTCTCAGGAAACTCAAACAGGGCTCTGTATCAACCTAGGAGGGTGGGATGGGGAGGGAGGTAGGAGGGAGGTTCAAAAGTGAGGGGAAGCCTGGCGTGCTGCAGTCCACGGGATCACAAAGAATCGGACACAACTCAGCAACTGAACTAAACTGAACCAGGTCAACTACCTCATCCGTTACTCATCCATTTCCCTATTCTCTGGATCCAATCCTCCTCTCCATCCTCTTGGCCCTTGCTCTATTGACATTCCTTCTCTCTCCTTTATCTTCATCCTTTTCTTCTCCATTTACTCCTTCTTTATAGTACATGAACATGCTTTGTCTCTTCTATAAGTGAAAAACAACTAACACTCCTAGGCTTATGTGCTCCCAACTCCTAGGCTATTTTTCCTCTTGTCCTTCACAGTGAAATAGAGAAAAATTGGTCAAAAATGGCTACATCATCCCTGACTCCTCCTCGGAGCTTTGCAGTCTGGGCCTTTTCTTCATGTAGCCCCTGAAAACATTTTTTGCACTTATCACCAGTTATCTACCAGTATCCAGATTAAATGTATTCTTTTCAACTCTTATAAAGCTTGCCCTCCCTGGAATATCTAATGCCCTTAGTTTCTTTATCATTCTTAGAATTACTTCATCTCTTGATTTTGGTTATTACATACCCCTGGTTATTTCTCTTCCTTCCCTGGCTGCTCCTTCTGACCACAATTTTTAAATGGCTATGTCCCCATGGTCCAGCACCTCTTCTTTTCTCACTGCACAAACTCTTTCTGAGCACCCTCTTCAACCACCACAGTTTGCAGTTGATTACCCAACTGCCTCCCACAAAAGCCAGCTGAATAACCCATGAACCTTTACTTCAACCTATCCAAAATTAAATTCATTGTCTATCTTCCCACTGTCCTCGCTTCCCACACCAATTCCTCCACACACATACACCTCATTTCCTATCACCTTGATGATTAGTACCTTTATTCATACAGCTATCCAAGCCAGAAAACTGAGAACCGTCCAGATTCCTCCCTGTTCTTTTATTCTCCCATCTTTTATTCATCCCGCCCTAACCCTAACCCGAGTCACTCGACCACTGTTAAATCTTCGTCCTTGATACGTTTCAGACATATTTTCTTCTCCCCGTTCCCACTGTCAGTGTTATGGCTCCAGCTTTCATATCTCTCACCTAGACAGCAGCAACTAACCTACAACTGGTGGTCTTTCCTCCATGCTGGTTCCATCATGCCACCATTAGAACAAATAGCCTAGCCCACATCTGCTCATCTTGCTCCCTTGCTCAAAATTCTTCAACGGCTCCTCACTGCATGCCTGGCAGGCCCCAGTCCATGGGGTCACAAAGAGTCAGACACAGCTGAAAGGCTAACACAACACTGCATACAGGATACACTTCAAACACTTCAGAAGGGCATGGCCTTCACGATTTGGTCCGCATTTCCAGCCTTATCTCCTACCTCAATACCTTTCTCCTCTAATTTCCAGCACTAAGAAAGTCCTTGTCAGTTGTTTGCACCTGCTCTTTCCTCTGCCTGGACCCCAATCCCTCCCTTGTCTATCTATTATCCTTTGAATCTCCAATACCAATATGAAATCCTCTCTTTTAGCTAAGATTCTTTAAGTGGAAAGAAATGCATCTAGACCAGCTTAAGCCCAAGGGGATTTTACTGGGTTATGTAGCTGGAAAGTACACTAGAAAAGATTACAGACGTTGTTCAGCAATTCCTCCAAAACATGCCCCAGTCCAGCCTCTCACCCCAAAAGTTTATTCACTTCATGCTTCTGCTTTACTCCAAATTTTGATTCAGTTAATCTGGTATTTTTTAAGACAACAGCTGTAGTAATCTAGACACAATAATGAGGTATAAAAAAATTTTCCACTAGTTAGCTGTTGTATTATATCTATCAATAACTAGTATCATTTTATGAGCTCTTTCTCTGTAACAGAAAAAAGAGAAACAAATGAAAGAGTTTAAGCTGATCAAAAATAACTGATGAAATTAATGGAATAAGTAAATAAATATTTCTGTGATCTCAGACTTAACAGAAGTAGTTGATAATGAAAATAATGGTTCCTAGAAGTGACTGGAAATTTTTCTCTAATCTAGTTTTAAATGCCTCAAAGAGACTGTCCAAGCAATAAGAAAATAAAATTGAAAAAGGAAAAGAGACGGGGACTTCCCTGGCAGTTTCGTGGTTAGGACTCCATGTTCTCACTGCTGAGGGCTTGGGTTCAATAACTTGTAAAGTAAAAATCCTGTAAGTCACATAACACGGCCAAAAAAAGATAAAAACAAAAAAGCCAACAACAACAACAAAAAAAAATAGAGTAAAGAGACAAATAACGTCTGCAAAATCAATCAGTTGACCCACCTAGGGTAGTAAGGAGGCAAGTAAAACATCCATGTAGAAAAAATAAAAAATTGTTCACTCTTATCCATTTTTAAAGTTATCATAGAAAGATATCTTCCCAAGAAGACCCCATTTTCTTCTACATCAGAGATCTGCAAATTGGAGCCTATGGACCAAATTCAGCCCAATGCCTGTTTTTGCAAATAAAGTTTTATTAGAATGCAATTACATCCATTTGCTTATATACTGTCTATGGTTGCCTTTGCTCTTATATACAACTGCAGGGCTCAGTAACTAAAATGGAAACTCTATTATTCACAAAGTTATAAATATTTACTATTCAGCTTTTCATAGTAAAAGCTTGTTCATCCATGCCTACACACATAGAAGAGGGAATTTTTTTTTTTTTTCATTTATTAGTGACTACGAGGAGAAGGCAATGGCACCCCAATCCAGTACTCTTGCCTGGAAAATCCCATGGACGGAGGAGCCTGGTGGGCTGCAGTCCATGGGGTCGCTAAGAGTCAGACACAACTGAGTAACTTCACTTTCACTTTTCACTTTCATGCACTGGAGAAGGAAATGGCAACCCACTCCAGTGTTCTTGCCTGGAGAGTCCCAGGGACGGGGGAACCTGGTGGGCTACCGTCTATGGGGTCGCACAGAGTCGGACGCGACTGAAGTGATTTAGCAGCAGCAGCAGCAGTGACTATGAAGAGGGGCTTTGGATCTGTGATACAAGAGTCTACAATGATACATGATTGCACTTATTTTATCAGATAAAGTCATAAATTTCTAGGGAGTCTCTTACTGAGATACCAACCACTCTTTTTGTTTTCTTTATTTTTGTAATTTTGGGCAGGGTATGAGTGAGGTAATACATAGTGACATTCATCAATATGGGTATTAGATCAGAAACAATGACCTAGAACACAAATTGATGAGATTAAAGAGGCTAAAGGAAATGAGTAAATCCACTTGCCTTCACTGTTCACATCTGTTTCAGGAAGACCTTGAAGGTTTGGGTAAAGGCATTCCAACAGCAACATGCTAATAGGCCATTTTCAGATTGTTTCCTATCTTTAAACCTCCCAGATCCTGTCTGTACTTCACTCGGGTTAAAGAAGTATTAGTTAATACTCAATATCGTTTGAGGAAAAAGAATGGGAAAGACTAGAGATCTCTTCAAGAAAATTAGAGATACCAAGAGAACATTTCATGCAAAGATGGGCACAATAAAGGACAGAAATGGTATGGACCTAACAGAAGCAGGAGATATTAAGAAGAGGTGCAAGAATACACAGAAGAATTATATAAAAAAGATCTTCACGACCCAGATAACCACGATGGTGTGATCACTTACCTAGAGCCAGACATCTTAGAGTTCAAAGTCAAGTGGGCCTTAGGGAGCATCACTACAAACAAAGCTAGTGGAAGTGATGGAATTCTAGCTGAGCTATTTCAAATCCTAAAAGATGATGCTGTGAAAGTGCTGCATTCAATACGCCAACAAATATGGAAATGGTTACAAGACTGGAAAAGGCCAGTTTTCATTTCAGTCCCAAAAAAGGCAATGCCAAAGAATGTTCAAACTACTGCAAAATTGCACTCATCTCACACGTTAGCAAATTAATGCTCAAAATTCTCCAAGCCAGGGTTCAATATTATGTGAATCGAGAATTTCCAGATGTTCAAGCTGGATTTAAAAAAGGCAGAGGATTGTTTTGGGGTGAAATGTCCTATAGATATCAATTAGGTCTAGCTGGTCCATTGTGTCATTTAAGGTTTGTGTTTCCTTGTTAATTTTCTGTTTAGTTGATCTATCCATAGTTGTGAGTGGGGTATTAACGTCTCCCACTATTAATGTGTTACTATTAATTTCCTCTTTCATACTCGTTAGCGTTTGCCATACATATTGCGGTGCTCCTATGTTGGGTGCATATATACTTATAATTGTTATATCTTCTTCTTGGATTGATCCTTTGATCATTATGTAGTGTCCTTCTTTGTCTCTTTTCACATCCTTTATTTGAAAGTCTCTTTTATCTGATATGAGTATTGCGACTCCTGCTTTCTTTTGGTCTCCGTTTGCATGAAATATTTTTTTCCAGCCCTTCAGTTTTAGTCTGTATGTGTCTCTTGTTTTGAGGTGGGTCTCTTGTAGACAGCATATATAGGGGTCTTGTTTTTGTATCCATTCAGTCAATCTTTGTCTTTTGGTTGGGGCATTCAACCCATTCACATTTAAGGTAATTACTGACAGGTGTGGTCCCGTTGCCATTTACTTTGTTGTTTTGGGTTCACGTTTATACAACCTTTCTGCATTTCCTGTCTAGAGAAGATCCTTTAGCATTTGTTGAAGAGCTGGTTTGGTGGTGCTGAATTCTCTCAGTTTTTGCTTGTCTGTAAAACTTTTGAATTCTCCTTCATATCTGAATGAGATCTTGCTGGGTACAGTAATCTAGGCTGTAGGTTATTCTCTTTCATTACTTTCAGTATGTCCTGCCATTCCCTTCTGGCCTGGAGGGTTTCTATTGATATATCAGCTGTTATCCTTATGGGAATCCCTTTGTGTGTTATTTGTTGTTTCTCCCTTGCTGCTTTTAGTATTTGTTCTTTGTGTTTGATCTTTGTTAATTTGATTAATATGTGTCTTGGGGTGTTTTTCCTTGGGTTTATCCTGTTTGGGACTCTCTGGGTTTCTTGGACTTGGGTGGCTATTTCCTTCCCCATTTTAGGGAAGTTTTCAGCTATTATCTCCTCGAGTATTTTTTCATGGCCTTTCTTTTTGTCTTCTTCTTCTGGGACTCCTATGATTCGAATGTTGGGGCGTTTCACATTGTCCCAGAGGTCCCTGAGGTTGTCCTCATTTCTTTTGATCCTTTTTTCTTTTTTCCTCTCTGCTTCATTTATTTCCACCATTTTATCTTCTACCTCACTTATCCTATCTTCTGTCTCTGTTATTCTACTCTTCCAAACTCACTCTATGAGGCCACCATTACCTTAATTCCAAAACCAGACAAAGATGCCACAAAAAAAGAAAACTACAGGCCAACATCACTGATGAACATAGATGCAAAAATCCTTAACAAAATTCTAGCAAACAGAATCCAACAACATATTAAAAAAATCATACACCATGACCAAGTGGGCTTTATCCCAGGAATGCAAGGATTCTTTAATATCCGCAAATCGATCAACGTAATACACCACATTAACAAATTGAAAGATAAAAACCATATGATTATCTCAATAGATGCAGAGAAAGCCTTTGACAAAATTCAACACTCATTTATGATTAAAACTCTCCAGAAAGCAGGAATAGAAGGAACATACCTCAACATAATAAAAGCTATATATGACAAACCCACAGCAAGCATCACCCTCAATGGTGAAAAATTGAAAGCATTTCCCCTGAAATCAGGAACAAGACAAGGGTGCCCACTCTCACCACTACTATTCAACATAGTGTTGGAAGTGTTGGCCACAGCAATCAGAGCAGAAAAAGAAGTAAAAGGAATCCAGATAGGAAAAGAAGAAGTGAAACTCTCGCTGTTTGCAGATGACATGATCCTCTACATAGAAAACCCTAAAGACTCTTCCAGAAAATTACTAGAGCTAATCAATGAATATAGTAAAGTTGCAGGATATAAAATTAACACACAGAAATCCCTTGCATTCCTATACACTAACAATGAAAAAACAGAAAGAGAAATTAAGGAAACAATTCCATTCACCATTGCAACAAAAAGAATAAAATACTTAGGGGTATATCTACCTAAAGAAACAAAAGACCTATACATATAAAACTATAAAACACTGATGAAAGAAATCAAAGAGGACACAAACAGATGGAGAAATACCATGTTCATGGATTGGAAGAATCAATATTGTCAAAATGGCTATTCTACCTAAAGCAATCTATAGATTCAATGCAATCCCTATCAAGCTACCAATGGTATTCTTCACAGAACTAGAACAAATAATTTCACAATTTGTATGGAAATACAAAAAAACTCGAATAGCCAACGTAATCTTGAGAAAGAAGAATGGAACTGGAGGAATCAACCTGCCTGACTTCAGACTCTACTACAAAGCCACAGCCATCAAGACAGTATGGTACTGGCACAAAGACAGAAATATAGATCAATGGAACAGAATAGAAAGCCCAGAGATAAATTCACGAACCTATGGACATCTTATCTTTGACAAAGGAGGCAAGGATATACAATGGAAAAAAGACAACCTCTTTAACAAGTGGTGCTGGGAAAACTGGTCAACCACTTGTAAAAGAATGAAACTAGAACACTTTCTAACACCATACACAAAAATAAACTCAAAATGGATTAAAGATCCAAATGTAAGACCAGAAACTATAAAACTCTGAGAGGAGAACATAGGCAAAACACTCTCCAACATAAATCTCAGCAAGATCCTCTATGACCCACCTCCCAGAATATTGGAAATAAAAGCAAAACTAAACAAATGGGACCTAATGAAACTTAAAAGCTTCTGCACTACAAAGGAAAATATAAGTAAGGTGAAAAGACAGCCCTCAGATTGGGAGAAAATAATAGCAAATGAGGAAACAGACAAAGGATTAATCTCAAAAATATACAAGCAACTCCTGAAGCTCAATTCCAGAAAAATAAAGGACCCAATCAAAAAAGGGGAGAAAGAACTAAACAGACATTTCTCCAAAGAAGACATACAGATGGCTAACAAAGACATGAAAAGATGCTCAATATCACTCATTATCAGAGAAATGCAAATCAAAACCACAATGAGGTACCATTACACGCCAGTCAGGATGGGGCTGCTATCCAAAAGTCTACAAGCAATAAATGCTGGAGAGGGTGTGGAGAAAAGGGAACCCTCTTACACTGTTGGTGGGAATGCAAACTAGTACAGCCACTATGGAAAACAGTGTGGAGATTTCTTAAAAAACTGGAAATAGAACTGCCATATGACCCAGCAATACCACTTCTGGGCATACACACTGAGGAAACCAGATCTAAAAGAGACACGTGCACCCCAATGTTCATTGCAGCACTGTTTATAATAGCCAGGACATGGAAGCAACCTAGATGTCCATCAGCAGATGAATGGATAAGGAAGCTGTGGTACATATACACCATGGAATATTACTCAGCCATTAAAAAGAATTCATTTGAATCAGTTCTAATGAGATGGATGAACCTGGAGCCCATTATACAGAGTGAAGTAAGCCAGAAAGATAAAGAACATTACAGCATACTAACAGATATATATGGAATTTAGAAAGATGGTAACGATAACCCTATATGCAAAACAGAAAAAGAGACACAGAAGTACAGAACAGACTTTTGAACTCTGTGGGAGAAGGTGAGGGTGGGATGTTTCAAAAGAACAGCATGTATATTATCTATGATGAAACGGATCACCAGCCCAGGTGGGATGCATGAGACAAGTGCTCGGGCCTGGTGCACTGGGAGGACCCAGAGGAGTCGGGTGGAGAGGGAGGTAAGAGGGGGGATCGGGATGGGGTATACGTGTAACTCTATGGCTGATTCATGTCAATGTCATGACAAAACCCACTGAAATATTGTGAAGTAACTAGCCTCCAACTAATAAAATAATTTTAAAAAAAAAAAAAGAAAAGAAAAGGCAGAGGAACCGGAAATCAAATTGCCAACATTCACTGGATCATATATAAACAAAGAGAATTCCAGAAAAACATCCACTTCTGTTCATTGACCACGTTAAGCCTTTGACTGTGTGGATCATAACAAACTGTGGAAAATTCTTAAAGAGATGGGAATATCAGACCACCTGACCTGCGTCCTGAGAAATCTGTATGCAGATCAAGAAGCAATAGTTAGACCTGGACATGGAACAACAGACTGTTTCCAAATTGGGAAAGGAGTACATCAAGGCTGTATATTCCCCTGTTTATTTAACTTATATGCAGAGTACACCAAGCAAAATGCCAGGCTAGATGAAGCACAAGCTGGAATTAAGCCTGTCTGGAGAAATATCAATAACCTCAGATATGCAAACGACACCACCCTTATGGCAGAAAGCAAAGAGGAACTAAAGAGCCTCTTGATGAAGGTGAAAGAGCAGAGTGAAAAAGCTGGCTTAACACTCAGCATTAAAAAAACAGAGATCATGGCATCTGGTTGCATCACTTCATGGCAAATAGATGGGGAAATAATGGAAACAGTGACAGACTTTATTTTCTTAAGCTCCAAAATCACTGCAGATGGTGACTATAGCCATGAAATTAAAAGATGATTTGCTCTTTGTAAGAAAAGCTATGACCACCCTAGACAGTATATTAAAAAGCAGAGACATTACTTTGCTGGCAAAGGTCTGCATAGTCAAAGCTATGGTTTTTCCAGAAGTCACATACGGATGTGAAAGTTGGACCATAAAGAAGGTTGCATGCCAAAGAATCGATGCTTTTGAGCTTTGGTGTTGTAGAAGACTCTTGAGAGTCCCTTGGACTGCAAGGAGATCAAACCAGTCAATCCTAAAGGAAATCAATCCTGAATAATCATTAGAAGGAATGATGCTGAAGTGCCAATCCTTTGGCCACCTGATGCAAAGAATCGACTCATTAGAAAAGAGCTTGATGCTGGGAAAGATTGAAGGCAGGAGGAGAAGGGGACAACAGGGGATGAGATGGTTGGATGGCATCATCGACTCGATGGACATGAGTTTGAGCAAGCTCCAGGAGATGGCGAAGGACAGGGAAGCCTGGTGCACTACAACCATGGGATTGCAAGGAGTCAACCATGACTGAGCGACTGAACAACATCATCATTTAGCCTTCAGGACATGCAAACCAAAACCACAATGAGATACCACTTCCTACCCACAAGCCTGGCTACAATAAAAAAAGACAAGTTAACAACAAACATTGGGAATGTTGAGAAGAAACTGAATCTACATCTGCCACTGGTGGAATGTAAGATGGTATATCTACTTTGAAAAATAGTTCAGTAGTTTCTCAAAAAATTAAAGATACAGTTATTGTATGACCCAGCAATTTCCCTCTTACATATATACCCTAGAGAAGTGACAACACATGTCCACACAAAAGCTTGTACATGAATGCTTAACAGTGGCATCATTGATAAAAGTTTAAAAAAAAAAAAAAGAAGCAACCCAAATGCCCACTAACTAGGCAAACAATGGAAAAATAAAATCTTGTTTATCTATGCAATGGGACATTATACAACAATGAAACAGAATGAAGTAGTGATACATGCTATACCATAGATGAAATTTGAAAACTTAAGCAGAAGAAATGACCAAGACACCCTCCTTGACCAAACTTCAGTGAGGCTCCTCTAAGCCTCTCTTCTATTAAGCCTCATCTTAGTGCCCTGTCCTTAGACCTCATAACCCAGCTTTAGATGGATTCTGAGCCAGAATTCTCATCCTCAGTATATGATCAACTTCAATATCTGATCAAATTCCTCACTCCCCACCATCCCTCATGTGATATCTGATCAGTGTGGTCTACCTTCAGACACTCATGTTAGTTCAGTTTAGTACGACACTTCCCTACCTTGGGTGGCTCCACTTGGTAATTTTCTATCCACTAGTTCTCCCCAGCACCACCACAACCTGCAACCTGCTCCTTAGCTATAAATCCCCACTGTCCAGGTTGTATTCAGAATTCAGCTTAGTTCAATACTGAGGCCTCTTTTCCCCTATTACAACTGTTCTTGAATAAAAGCCAGTTTTACTACTTTAACTATTATCTCTGGTTTTCTTTAAGATAAGTCAATCAGAAACGATCACATACTGTATGATTCCACTTACATGAAATATCCCAAAATAGGTGAATCTATAAAAACAGAAAGTTGATCAGTTATTGCCTAGGGATAGGGTACATAGGGGGTTAATGGAGAGTCCACTATGGGTACAGAGTTTCTTTTGGAGGGTGAGGAAAATGTTCTAAAATTGATTCAGTTCCAGGTGTATATTAAAAATCACTGAACTGTACACTTTAAAATGGATGCTTTACATGGCATGTGTATCATATCTTAGTAAAGATGTTTTTAAAAAAGCATTGGTTATAATCTTTGGGTTATGAAAAAAGGAGAAAAATTCAAGTACTTGATGTGCAAAATTTTTTAAAATTAAAATAGGACAATATATTACATATACATTATGATTCAAAAAAATACTAAATAGTATGAATAATATATACTATAGAGTATAACAGTTTAGAAAACATTTTTGGATCTTTATCTGATTGTGTCAACTAGTAATTACAACTTCCATTCTAGAGCATGTACTATGGACAAATCAATATGCCTGGTGGTTTGCTACAATATCTAATGATAGGCCTGTCCCACAAAGTAGTAATGATTATTCCTACTTTACAAGTGAGGCAACAGGTTAAAAAAAAAAGGTATGTGGCTTGCCCATAACTAATACATTGTATAGCTCAAGTTTAATACAACTTTCCGCCTCTACATCCTAAGCTATACTCTCTGAATCAATATTTTTAGACATATGAGGGGAAAATGTGTTGATATCAGAACTCAAGGAAAACATCTAATTTCCATCTACTTACTAAAACTAGAAATGAGACCACACTTAGTATAGGGTCTGGCATAAAATAAGTATCATAAATATCAGTTATCAGTATTATTACTATTATTCTCCAAATTTAGAAACCTTTTCACCTCATTATCCTTTCTGAACCTTTTGCAGGCTTTAGTACTAGTGGTCATCCTCCTCCTTCCTAAAAATTTTATTTTCCCTGTTTTCCTGACACTATGATTTCCTAGTTCTCTTTTACTCATCTGACAGCTCCTCAGTTTCTTAGACATGACACCAAAAACATGATCCATAAAGAAAACAAATAATAAACTGGACTTTATCAAAATTACAAACATTTGTTCTCCAAAAGATATTAATAAAATGAAAAGGTTGAGAAAAAATACTTGTAAATCTTATATCTCATAAAGAAGGTATAACCAGCATCTGTCTGTTTTTATATATGTATGTACTTGTGTGTGTACATATGTCCTCATAATTCAATAAGAAGACAAACAACCCAATTAACAAATGGGCAAATGATCTGAAATGACACTTCATCAGAGAGGACACATGAACAGCTAATAAGTAAAGATGCTCAACAATATTTGTCACCGAAAGTGTGAAAGTGTTAGTCACTCAGTTGTGTCCGACTCTTTGCAACCCTATGAACTATAACCTGCCAGGCTCCTCTATCCATGGAATTCTCCAGGCAAGAATACTGGAGTGGGTCACTAGGAAAATGCAAAATAAAGTGACAGTAAAATACCATTACTAATTCATTAAAACAGCTATTGATGAGGACAATAACAACTGTTACCAAGGATGTAGAGAATGTTCCTACATTGCTGGTAGGAATGTAAATTGGTACGGCCGCTTTGGAAAGCATTTGTCAGTTTCTTACAAAGTTAAGCATAAGCTTACTATATCACTCAGCCATTCCACCCCTGCTATATACTTCAGAGAAACAAAACCATATGTCAATACATAGACTTTTATGTAAATGATCACAGCAGCTTATTCAGAGTAGCCACAAACTGGAAATAATCCCAATTTCCATCATTGCTGACTAGATGAACATAATGTGGTACACAAAAGAATCCCATTCAGCAACATAAAAGAGCAAATTTCTGATGTAGACAAATAGATATAGCTATCTGCAAAACCATAAAGGAGTTTCAGAAACATACTAAGTGAAAGAAGTTAGACACAAAGATCACATATTTCATTTATATGATTCCACTTATATGAAATTTCTAGAAAAGGCAAAAATAGATACAGAAAGCAGATGAGAGGTTGCCTGGAGCTGGAGGCAGGATGGGGACTGACTGTAAATGAGCACAAATGCACTTCTCAAGATGATGGGCATGCTCTGAAACTGGGATATGTTGATGGTTTCACAACTGCATAAATCTACTAAACACCATCAAACGGTACATTTACAGTGGGTGGATTTTATGGTATGTAAATTAGACCTCAACAAAACTGTTATTTTTTTAAAAGAAGTTAGAACTTATTTACTATTACATGAACATTATACTTCTATAACTATTTTAAGGATTAAAATGACCAGAAGACTTCATTACCTGAAAAGACATAGAAAAGACAGAATTGTCTGTGATTTCATCCAAGGGGCAGGGAAGAACTAGCCCTACAGAAGAGTGTAACTATAGTTCAGAATGAGGGGAAAGAGAGAACGGAGCGGAAGTGATATTTGAAGAGCTTAGAGCTGAGAATTTTCCAAAACCAACCAAAGATTCATGACCTGCAACCAACTCCAAAATACATCTTTGGAAAACTTCTGAGAACCAAAGACAAAAAGAAAATCCTTTTAAGAGAAGTCAGAGATATAAATTCAAAAAGAACAAAACTAAATTGTTTAGGGATGCATATCTACGGAGTATAACTATTTTAAAAGCAAGGGATTATTTAAAAAGGTAAATATCTGCTATTTCTAAAGAGGAATAAATAGATACAATGGGGCTGCAATGGGAAATAGAAACACTGGAACTTCTGTGTATCAGCAATGTTCAATTTCTTCACCTGAATGGTGGTTACCTGAGTTACCTCATAAATACTCATTAAGCTGTGTACGCCTGATGTGTACTTTTCTATACATATTTTATACTGCACAATAAAAGGATAGAAACTTAAGTATTGCCTTTGTAAATATGTTTTATAGGATACTGATGACAAAGAGTACCAACTGGGGAAATGTTTTTCGTGTTGGTGGTTTCATTAGCATCATCACAGTGTTATTTTGACCTCTACAAGCTTTCTCTTAGAACTTAAAAATGTCTACTTTTTGTAAATCACACCAATTAAGAAATTTGAAAAACGACAGTATTTTCAAAATTAAAAGAACAGTTGGTGAGAAAAAATCATTACCAAATATAATTGCAGAACCAATAGAAATGTACGTTATAGATAAAGGATAATATTTTGTGTGGAGTGGGTGGCTAATTTATCTTTTCTGGCACTGAAATCTGTTCATTTCAGTGTCTGCCTAAGAGCTATTTATTTTTTTAAATCAAAACAGATTTCAATGCTTTATACATTTTTGTTGTTGTTATTTGAGCTTGCATAATTAGTGTCTATTTTTTCTTACACCGGCAGAAAACTGTTTTGTATAATAAACCTTCAGGTTCCCCACGTAAACATTCCATTTGAGCCTGTGCTGCAGTGATCGACAATACAGTTAGTGGCTTTTTCTTTTATTTCTCCAAGCCAGCCCCAGTCCTTGAGGTGTGCCCAGTTCTGAGTTTGTTCAGTTCCTATGACTCTGGTGATGAAGTCAAGCTTCCAATATACTCAGTTTTGGTTGGGGCAGGCAGACAGAAGGTAGAAGATGATAATATTTCAGGAGCTATGTCACAGAATTATTAGGGTTGTCTTTTCATCACAAAAAGGGTTGTAGGACCTGGAGAATTATCAGAAGCCTTGATTTCCTTTGGAAACTGAATGTACCTTGAAAGCCAAGAAATAAGGAACCCATGATTTTTCTCCTAGCCATGAGTGAACATTCAAATATAATTTAATGGAGCAAAGTATTATTACTTCTACAATCCCACTCTCTCCTCAACAAGGAGAGTTGCTTTCATCAGGAAGAATATTCTCCAAGCATCCCCTGAGGGCTCAGATGGTAAAGAATCTGCCTGCAATTCTGCCTGGGTTTGATTCCTGGGTCAGGAAGATCCCTGGAAAAGAGAATAGCTACTCATTCCAGTATTCTTGCCTGGAGAATCCCATGGACAGAGGAGCCTGGTGGGCTACAGTCCATGGAATTACAAAGAGTCAGATCAACTGAGTGACTAACATGTTCACTTTCAAGCAGCACCACTTGGTTAATTTTAATCTGCCTTAATTATGTGAATAAGGATCTACTAAACTTCCTGAAATGTCCTCTTTGGTGCTTTGAGGAAACAAAAGGTGGTTTTAAAAACAATAATACACCAGACTTACGGGGAGTGTAAGTTACAGGAGACACCACAAATCTTGTTTCAATGGTTCCCAAATGGAAGTTCTCAGATCTGTCCCCTTTGGGGACTGACTTTGTGCCAATTCACATCAAAACCATCCCTTACTCTACGATCATGACCTTCTAAATTTACGTTAAAAGGCTTTTTCCTTTTATGAAAATGAGGTTGATAAGAGACTATGGTGTTTTTAATGATCCTGTTTAGTCCCCTTAGTTTTTGAAATATTATTGGTCTGTGAAATCTAACAGTCTGGAACCTGAACTTTTTAGATCTCTGTTTAATCCTATGTTGTTGTTGTTTTCCACCGAATCACAATATTACAACCATCCAGTGCCAGCTGTCATTCTCTTTAATCAACACTATTGTATCAATTGCATTCAACCACCCTCTTCTTCGTAAAACTCCCCTCAATGAACAGGCTTCAGAGGCACAGACACCAACATCCCTCCCCTCTAAAAAAATCAACAAGCAGTTTTTCTCCTCTTATTGCTCCTCTATTGCTTTCCTTGGCCATTCTATTTCACCAAACAAATAACTTTAAGTATGAGAATTCCAAAAGACATTTTCTCCCCCTGCCCCCTCATTTCTCTCATTCTCTCCCCCTTTCCTTCTTTCCCTCCCTTCCTCTTTGTCTTTCTCGCACTAAACTGTGGTAGGAATACTTAACCATGAAATCTACCCTCTTAACACATTTTAAAGGGCACAAGGCCTGCTCTTCTCTTTATTTCTACCCATTCCTTCTGGGAACTGCTGTCTTCAGACTTTCATCACCACCTCCATGCTGATGACTTTCAACACTTTAGATCTGAGAGCTTAAATCAGCAGAGTTCCATCAGTCTATAAACCATCTGCACCAACTCCAACTTTCCATCTTGCACAATGAACTCATTTTGCTCTCCAAGCTAGCTTAACCTCACAAATTTCCAGTTTTCATCAAGCACTTTACTGGCAACCCAAAACTCACTGTTCTTTTATCCCTCCTTCTCTCTCACCTTCTAAATCCGATCACTCCTCAAGTCCATTTTTCCAAAATTTCAACACAAACTTTGGAGTAAAAAACAACCTAGATTTTATTGCAGACTCTGCAGTTACTAGCTATGACAACTTTGGACAAATTACTTATTGTTTATAGACTGAATGTTTGTGTCTCCTTCCACCCCCACAAATTCATATGTTGAAGCCCTAACTCCTAAAGTGATAGTATTTGGATATAGGGCCTCAGGGAGGTAATTAAGGTTAGCTAAGTTCATGAGTGCAGGGTCCTCATGATAGGATTACTGCCCTTAGAAGAAGAGACACCACAGAGCGGGCTTGCTTTCTCTTCCCCTTGAGTACACAGTGACATGGTGGCTGCCTATAAGCTATGAGAAGAGGCCTCAGAATAAAACATACCTTGCCAGCACCTTGATCATGGATTTCCCAGCTTCCAGAACCACACGAAGTAATTTTCTGTTGCTTAGCCGTCCAGTCTATAGTGCTTTTTTATGGTTACCCAAGGCAACTAATACACATACCTTTGTAAACTGTGGCCAGTAATGCCTAGCCTGCTGGAAAATATTAGTTTTCTTTTCTCCATCCCCATTACAACCAACTCAACTGAGGCCTCTATCTGCTAAAACTAGTCCTTCAGTTCAGTTCAGTCGCTCAGTCGTGTCCGACTCTTTGCGACCCCATGGATTGCAGCACGCCAGGACTCCCTGTCCACCAACTCCCGGGATTTACTCAAACTCATGTCCATCGAGCCGGTGATGCCATCCAGCCATCTCATCCTCTGTTGTTCCCTTCTCCTCCTGCCCCCAATCCCCCCCAGGATCAGGGTCTTTTCCAATGAATCAACTCTTTGCATGAGGTGGCCGAAGTACTGGAGTTTCAGCTTCAGCATCAGTCCTTCCAATGAACACCGAGGACTGGTCTCCTTTGGGATGGACTGGTTGGATCTCCTTGCAGTCCAAGGGACTCTCAAGAGTCTTCTCCAACACCAGCTCAAAAGCATCAATTCTTCGGCGCTCAGTTTTCTTCACAGTCCAACTCTCACATCCATACATGACCACTGGAAAAACCATAGCCTTGACTAGATGGACTTTTGTTGGCAAAGTAATGTCTCTGCTTTTTAATATGCTATCTAGGTTGGTCATAACTTTCCTTCCAAGGAGTAAGCGTCTTTTAATTTCATGGCTGCAGTCACCATCTGCAGTGATTTTGCAGCCCAAAAAATAAAGTCTGACACTGTTTCCACTGTTTCCCCATCTACTTCCCATGAAATTAGCTCCTAGTTTTTCCTTACTCTACTCTATCCTGCATACCACAAACAGATTAATAGTCAAAGAATCAAATCAATGTGTCATTCCAGTTCCTCAGAGCTGTGAATGGTTCTCCACTTAACTACTGGATAAACTTTCAACTCCTAGATCTGGCATTAAAGCATTTTGGAGTACCTTTAATACTATCTGTTCAATTTTCTCTCTAAAAAACACTTTGCTGCTTCGGGATGGTTTTTACTCCTCCCTTTCAAACCTAGCTTTCTCAGACTGGAAGGTACTTAACCTCCCTTCTGTCTACCCAGATTCACTCCAAGATATCCCTCCTCCAGTAAATCTTATCTACTAATAGCTGCTCCAGAGACTGACTTCCAGGCTTCCATTCCTCATTTTGATATCTTCCCTGGCTCAACTGCTTTATTTAAGGATGTTATCACATCACATAAGAAAACAGGCTTCTGGGGAGCAAGAAGCTTGTTTTCTTGCTAAACATAACTTAAAGGTCATGTCATTTTTTTCTTGTCTTACATGACTTCTATAATCTTCAACACCCAGCACAATCTCTCTCTCACACACACACTCACACACAGAGTCAATTCTCAAGAAACACTACTGAATTAATGCAGTATGTCATCACTTGATACAGAAACAGCTCACATTCTTTTTGTTTTTAGTTTTAAAGTGTTTCAAATATATAGCAAATTCTAGAGAATAAAAGTGAGCACCCTGAGCTTTAGACTGTCATGTTCACTTCCAAAATTTTAAGAAAATAATACTTTGCAGATGCTGCTGAAGTCTTTTGTACCTCCAACTGATGTCATTTCCAACCTCTTTCCCTACGTGTATTTATTTAGATATGTATCTTTGCCATTAATGCTTTAATACTTTGATCACTCATATATATGGCCACCAATGCTACTTTTTGTGCTTTTTCATTCTCTATGAGTGTATATACCATGTTTGTCTAACTACGACTGTTCTTTCCAACTCATTATTAGATTTTGAGATCTACGCTGCTAAACTGAGATCTAGTTTAGCCATTTTACCACTTGACAATGCTCCATTGTATGACTGTACCATACTGTGTTTATATATTCCCACACTGGAGAAGATTTAAGTTGTTTCCAACTGTTTGCTGTCAACTGTTTGCCTGTTTGCTGTCACAGGCAACACTGTAGTGAACATTCCCCAAGAATGTGAGGCAGTCTATTTCCAAAGCAACTAAACCTACACATAGAGTCTGTGACTCCTCAACAATGGACCACACGTGTTCTCTAATTTTTAAACTTTCAAATAGTCTAATCAGACCCTTGGGCTGGTTCATAATATTCCACAGCTGACACAGCACAAAAGCCAGGATCCAGTCTCCCAGTCTCCAGTATAGCTGCTTATTCTTTTTCTTTGATGTTCACTCAACTTCTAAGTATCAGTAATTACTACATCCCTCATTATTGATACATTACAGCTAATACCATGAATTAAGGCAAATTGGAAGTGGTCAAACAACCATGATTGGTCAAAAAAACATGCATGATTTAAGGCAGATTGGAAGTGGCCAAACAGGAGATGGTTAAGAGTGAACATCAACATTTTAGGAATCAGTGAACTAAAATGGACCGGAATGTGTGAATTTAACTCATATGACCATTATATCTACTACTGTGGGCAAGAATCCCTAAGAAGAAGTGGAGTAGCCCTTGTAATCAACAAGAGAGTCTGAAATGCACTACTTGGATGCAATCTCCAAAACAACAGAATGATCTCTGTTTGTTTCCAAGGCAAACCATTCAATATCACAGTAATCCAATTCTATGCCCCAATCAGTAATTTGGAAGAAGCTGAACAGTTCTAGGAAGACCTACAAGTCCTTCTAGAACTATCACCCAAAAAAGATGTCCTTTTCATTATAGGGGACTGGAATGCAAAAATAGGAAGTCAAGAAACACCTGGGATAACAGGAAAATTTGGCCTTGGAGTACAGAATGAAGCAGGGCAAAGCCTAACAGAGTTTTGCCAAGAAAATGCACTGTTCACAGCAAACACCCTCTTGCAACAACACAAGAGAAGACTCTACACATGGACATCACCAGATGGCCAATACCAAAATCAGGTTGACCACATTCTTTGCAGTCAAAGATGGAGAAGTTCTGTACAGTCAGCAAAAACAAGACCAAGAGCTGACTGTGGCTCAGATCATGAACTCCTTATTGCCAAATTCAGACTTAAATTGAAGAAAATAGGGAAAACCACTAAACCATTCAGGTGTGACCTAAATCAAATCCCTTACAATTATACAGTGGAAGTGACAAATAGATTAAAGGGATTAGATCTGATAGACAGCCTGAAGAACTATGGACGGAGGTTCATGACATTGTACAGTAGGCAGTACCTGTACCACCATCCCCAAGAAAAAGAAACGAAAAAAGGCAAATGGCTGTTTGAGGAGGCCTTATAAATAGCTGAGAAAAGGAGAGAAGTGAAAGGCAAATGAGAAAAGGAAAGATATACCCATTTGAATGCAGAGTTCCAAAGAATAGCAAGGAGAGATAAGAAAGCCTTCCTCAATGATCAATGCAAAGAAATAGAAGAAAACAATAGAATTGGAAAGACTAGAGATCTCCTCAAGAAAATTAGAGATACCAAGAGAACATTTCATGCAAAGTTGGGCACAGTAAGGACAGAAATGGTATGGACCTAACAGAGCAGAAGATATTAAGAAGAGGTGGCAAGAATACACAGAAGAACTGTACAAAAAAGATCTTCATGACTCAGAGAATCACAATGGTGTGATCACTCACCTAGAGCCAGACATCCTGGAATATGAAGTCAAGTGAGCCTTAGGAAGCATCACTACGAACAAAGTTAGTAAAGGTGATGGAATTCTAGTTGAGCTATTTCAAATCCTGGAAGATGATGCTGTGAAAGTGTTGCACTCCAATACACCAGCAAATTTGGAAAACTCAGCAGTGACCACAGGACTGGAAAAAGTCAGTTTTCAGTCCAATCCTAAAGAAAGGCAATGCCAAAGAATGATTAAACTACTGCACAATTGCACTCATCTCACACGCTAGTAAAGTAATGCTCAAAATTCTCCAAGCCAGGCTTCAACAGTACGTGAACCGTGAACTTCGAGATGTTCAAGTTGGATTTAGAAAAGGCAGAGGAACCAGAGATCAAATTACCATCATCCGCTGGATCATCAAAAAAGCAAGAGAATTCCAGAAAAACATCTACTTCTGCTTTATTGACTATGCCAAAGCCTTTGGCTCTGTGGATCACAACAAACTGTGGAAAATTCTTAAAGAGATGAGAATACTAGACCACTTGACCTGCCTCCTGAGAAATCTGTATGCAGGTCAGGAAGCAACAGTTAGAACTGGACATGGAACAACAGACTGTTTCCAAATTGGGAAAGGACTACATCAGGGCTGTTTACTGTCACCCTGCTTATTTAACTTATATGCAGAGTACATCATGTGAAATGCCAGGCTGGATGAAGCACAAGATGGAATCAAGATTGCCAGAAGACATATCAATAACCTCAGATATGCAGATGACACCACCCTTAATATGGCAGAAAGCAAAGAAGAACTAAAGAGCCTCTTGATGAAAATGGAAGAGTAGAGTGAAAAAGTTGGCTTAAAAATCAACATTCAGAAAACTAAGATCACAGTATCAGGTTCCATGACTTCATGGCAAATAGATGGAGAAACAATGAAAACAGTGAGAGACTTTATTTTTTGAGACTCCAACATCACTGCAGTTGGTGACTGCAGTCATGAAATTAAAAGACACTAGCTCCTTGGAAGAAAAGCTATAACCAACCTCGACAGCATATTAAAAAGCAGAGACATTATTTGCCAACAAAGGTCCATTTAGTCAAAGCTATTATTTTTCCAGTAGTCATATATGGATGTGAGAGTTGGACTACAAGGAAAGCTGAGCACTGAAGAATTGATGCTTTTGAACTACGTTGTTGGAGAAGACTCTTGAGAGTCCCTTGGACTGCAAGGAGATCAAACCAGTCAATCAATCCTAAAGAAAATTAGTCCTGAATATTCATTGGAAGGACTGATGCTGAAGTTGAAACTCCAATACTTTGGCCACCTGATGCAAAGAACTGACTCATTGGAAAAGACCCTGATGCTGGGAAAGACTGAAGGTGGGAGGAAAAGGGGACGACAGGGGATGAGATGATTGGATGGTATCACCAACTCGATGGACATAAGTTTGAGTAAGCTCTGGGAGTTGGTGATGGACAAGGAAGCCTGACATGCTGCAGTCCTTGGGGTTGCAAAGAGTCAGACATGACTGAGTGCCTGAAATGAACCGACAGCTAATACCCACCAACAATGTAAAATGAGCACACTATGTGTCGGTAAACATTTCCCAGCCCAAATCTTTTTAGTTTCTGATCGGCCATCATTGAAGAAATATTTATTGAACTCAGTAGTATCAGGCACTATTCCAGGCACTGAGAATCAAATGATGAGGCAGAACCTGTTCCCACAGAGTCTGAATTCTAATAGGAAAAGACAGACAATAAATAAACAAATAAGTGGACAAAAACTATATTAGATAGGGACAAATGCTATGATAAAAATTAAAATTGTGATATGATAAAATATAATTAGAAGTGGAATCTTAGTCTCATCACAGAAAACAAATGATAATTATGTGATGTGATGAAACTATTAGCTAATGTTAAAGGGGTATATTACATAAGTATATTGAATGAACATATTGTATACCTTAAACTTACATAATGTTATATGTTAATTATATCTCATAAGACTGGAAAAATTAAAAATTTTAATTTCCAAAAATAAATTAAAACATTTTTAAAAACTGGCTGTTCTAATATAAATGGCCAATAGGCATATGAAAAGATGTTCAACATCACTAATAATTAGAGAAATGCAAATCAAAACCACAATGAGGTAACACCTCACGCCGATCAGAACTGCTATCATCAAAATGTCTACAAACAATAAACACTGGAGAGGGTGTGGGAAAAGGGAACCCTCCCACATTGGTGGTGGGAACGTAAATTGGTACAACCAGTATAGAGAACAGTATGGAGGTTCCTTCAAAAACTAAAACTATAGAGTTACTATATGATTCAGCAATATCACCGCTGGTCATATGTCCAGAAAAGAAGAAAACTGGAAAAAAATACATGAACTCCAATGTTCCTAGCAGCACTATTTACAATAGTCAAAGCACGGAAGTAACCTAAACGTCCATCAACAGATGAATAGATAAAGATGTGGTATATATGTAGTGGAATATTACTCAGCCATAAAGAAGAATGAAATAATGCCATTCGCAACAATATGGATGAACCTAGAGATTATCATACTAAATTAAGCCAGACAGAGAAAGAAAAATATCATATGATATCATGTATAAGTTGAATCTTAAAAAAGATACAAATGAATTTCTTTACAAAACAGAAATAGACTCATAGACAGAGAGAACAAATTTATGGTTACCAAAGTGGAAGTGGGGAGGGTAAATTTAAGTATGGGATTAACAGATAGATACCACTATATATAAAACAAATAAACAACAAGGATTTATTGTGTAGCACAGGGAACTATGCTATCATAGACTGGCATCACCAACTAACTGGACATGAGTTTGAGCACACTGTGGAAGATAGTGAAGGATAGGGAAGCCTGGCATGCTGCAGTCCTTGGGATTGCAAAGTCAGACATGACTTAGTGATGGAACAACAACAGGAAGCTATATTTAATATCTTATAATAGACTAAAATGGAAATTAATCTGAAAAAGAATTAGATATATGTATGAATACATACATATAAATAGATACATATATATATCTGAATCACTTTGTTAAAAACCTGAAACACTGTAAATCAACTATACTTCAGTTTTTTTTAATGAAAAAAAAATACTGCTATTCTAGACCAGTGGTGTATAACAGAACTTTCTGCAATAATGGAGCAGTTCTACAGCTACATTGTCCAATATGGTAGCTATCAGTCACACTTGAAATGTGGCTGGTCCCTCTGAAGAAGTAAATTTTATTTTAAATTATTTACTGAATTTTAATTATTCAATAATATAAATTTAAATGCAAATAGCTACATATGGCTAGTGTCTACTGAAACGGACAGGGTTGCTTGCTCAGGGTCATAATACTAGTAAGTGTTAGAGATGAAATCTGAACCCAAAGAATCTGACCTCAGAGTTTATATTTCTAATCACATCATATTGCCCCTATCAGGACACTAGCTGAAAGCAGTGATCTGAAGAGGTTTTGCTTTTTTGTGAGTTTGACAGTTCGGCCTGTTTTTATGCTGATGAATATTAGTTAGTGGAAAGTGAAAACCTGATGATGCAGATGAGAGAGAGTGTATAAGGAGACATCTTGAAAAGATGAGAGGGGCTGAGATCCAGAGCACAAGGAAGTAGTTGGCCTTTGATAGAAACAGTGAGTTTCACGCTTAGTATTAATAACAATCAGATGGGGAGTGGGGAGGAGCAGAAAATGGGACTGATGTGGTAGGTAGATTTGGAAGTTTGCTTGTTGCTCTGACTTCTCAACGAAGTGAGGCATAGTATCTTCTGAGAAAAAAGAAAAAGGAACCCGAAGACATAGGTTTTACAACAGAGGGAGAGGTATGATAGAGGTAATTTTAGAGAGTGGTTAAGTGTAGCGGGATGTTAGATATTATTGAGGGCTTATTGGAAATTTGTGGTCATGAATTTTAAGTGAAACCGCTCATCATAGTTATTTGTTTTTCTCCAGCAATTATAGCTGATTGGGTACAGGCACAGAGAAAGTAATTATGTGGCATAAGTATAAAGAAGGGAGAGTGGGATGAGAGAATTAAGGGTGTTTGCAAGGGAGTGATTAAACATGAAGTCCAAGTTGGGTGAGGAAGGAAATGAGGACATGAGAGTGAGTGACAGTGAAAATAGTAAAGTCTGTAATTGCAATCAAAACATGAATGAGGAGCTGTTTGCTTTCTTTTATTTTTATGGGACCTGACAGGCTGCTTCTAAAATCTGTATGAAAGCATAAAGGGTCAAGGAGATCTAGGTCAGTTCTGAAAACCATGCTGGGGGACTTTCCATATCAGATATTAGGATTTACTTTAAAGATAAATAACTAAAACAGTGATATTGACCACAGAGGTCAATGAGGTATTGGTTACAGATAACAGGATAGAGAGTTCATGAATATATAGAAACCTGATTTAAGGCAGAGCGGACATTGTCCATAGTGTTGAATGAGGCTGATAAAGTAGGTTATTCATATTTAAAAAAATGATCCTTAACTCATATTATACTTATTGATTAATGACTTTAATATGAATATCAAAACTATAAAACTTTTCCAAGAAAATAAAAAATATATTTATGATCTTGGAGTAAAGAATTTCTTTTAAAAACAAAAAGCACAACCACAAAAGAAATAACTGACAAATTTGAATATATTAAAATTAATAACTTTTGTTCAAACAGCATAATAAAGTAAAAAGACAAGTCACAAACTAGGAAAAGGTATTTTCAACACATATCACCTCAAATGGATTCTAATCCAGATTATATAAAGAATTTCTATAAATCCATTGGAATCAATCCAATTTAGGAAAATAAGCAAAAGACACAAACAGACATTTCACAGAATAGGAAATTATCTAGAAACATTAAAAATGATGCTCAAATTCATTAATATTTATGGTAATCAGAGAAATGAAAATTAAAAACACAATGAAATATCACTTTATACCTTTAGATTGTCTTTGGGCTCCCCAAACTTCTATGAGGCTGCAGGCTGAAAAAACTGCTTCACTGCAAACAGGAACAGTGTTTATAGAAAAGGAAGGATGACTCAGAGTTCAGAGACAAGAACCATGGAGAATCATTCCCAAGGGAGCAGGATGGGCCCATTTAAAGGAACAGGTGGGGACTTCCTTGGTGGACCAGTGGCTAAGACTCCAGGCTCCTAATGAGGGGGACTGGGCTTTGACCCTGGTGTGGGAATTAGATTCCGCATGCATCAACTAAAAGATATCCTGTGCTGCGATGATGATGGAAGAACCCATGTGCCATAACTAAGACCCAGGACAGGCCAAATAAATAAATTTTTTAAAAGATTAAAAAATAAAAGAAGAGATGACATGTGCTTTAGCTAGATTTCAGAATTAGACTAGTGCCAACTATGTCCTTTTGCTGTTAATTTATGATAGAGTTACCCTATCCTGTATCACCATAGTATATTGGGAGTGCAGAGGGAAGATACACTTGTCTCTTTAGCTCAAAGCTTTTGCATTAATAGAAACCATACTCAAGGTGTGGTACCCAAAGAACTATACCTGTAATTGATTAGATGAGCAGCTTCTGCCTTAGAACATGCACTCTCAGTCCCTAGAGCCCTGAGCCACCATGTAAAAAGTCCAGGCTACTCTTCTGAAAAAGAGGTGTGTGGAGGAGCACTGAGGTTACCAGACATGTGACTATGTAGCCCAGTCAAGCCTGCAGAAGACCTCAGTCCCAGTCACTCTCTGACTACAACTACATGTGAGATTCCCCAAGGGAAAACCACCCAGCTGAGCACAGTCAACTCTCAGAACCATGGATAAAATAATAAATAATAATAAATCCTAACACTTTAGGATATTTGTTACACAGTGATAAACCAGACACGGTTTTGAGCCCCCCTCATCATCTTAACTCTCATCTATACATGTTCTAATTTTTTTTCATCTAAGTCAGTACTGTTATGGAAATGCTTTTCTTTTTCTTAATAATCTTGCCTGCTTTCCAAAGAGGGTGTATCCTATTACTCTAGAGGGCTCCTAGTTTTGACAAATGCCATGGTGGATTTGGGTATAAAAGCATGGAGGTAAGAGATAGAAGTAGAAAGGAGGTTCAAGTTGAGTGGCTCTGATTTATAATGGAATTCAAAATGACTAGGGAAAATTGAGGAAGAGGGGAAAAACAAGAGACAGGAAAGATGGCAGAGTATCAGAAAAAATACAGAGAAAGAACTCTCAGTGGTGATACAACAGTAAAGAGTCAATAAAGCTCAGAAAAGTCTGATGGAAGGAATAAGTTGTTAACTTTGGAGTATACAGTGTAAAACCTCTCCCTTGACTTATGAATCTTCAGTAAAATCCACATTGCTCACTTTCTGATGTGAGCAGATTCCTTATCATCAGCATGCAAGCATGATGGAACAGAAGAATGATGGAGCAGTCAATACCTGGGTTATAGTTTATAAAAATGTTGACTACTGCAAGTACTTAATCCTGTAACCTGGCATTAAAGAAGTCCCCTAAACAAAAATTAATCCATTAGTAAACATTTTGGGATACAGTTGTTCAGTAATTTTGAGCCATTAAGCTTACTCTTATCTAGCCTATTTCTCCCCATTTTATTTGAAAGAGTATCACAGGATCCAGTTAAACATCTTGATGAAACCTACATGCTATCTATATAAAGGCCACTCCTCTTAAGTCAGTTTATCAACCATGTCAAAAAGTAATTAGATCCATCTGACATCATTTGTTCTTAGAATCATGCATCTTCCCTATGTGTTCAAAAAAATCCATCCTCTTAATTCATCATTCTATAGTCTTGATAGGAACTGACATTAAGCTCACCAGTAACTGCCTCTTAGATGGTGTTCACTACTGCCTGAAGCCTGGTGTACTGATTAATCCAGCCACATCTGGAAGAGAATTTTCCCTGAATCAGGATACTATTGGACTTTGATGATGCTGGGAGAGCCCTGTGTATTGTCCAATGGAAGCATGCACAGACATGTGGCATGAGCCTGAAACTTAGACATGTGGCCTCCCCCCAACATATTGGCTACCTCTAAGGATCCCACATCTTGGTTCTATATGCATAAAGCAGTATCCTAAAAGTAATGCCCCTGGGAAACATCTAACTCTGAAGTCTCTAATTAGAGGGTTTGATAACTCTAGTGTCAAAGGCTAGCTACCTGCTAGTAGTGTATCCTTACAAAGTTTTGAGAAAATCACAGTGACCCGCCAGCAATTTTTGAGAACCAAGTGAAAAGCTAAAATGACAAGGAACCAAGAATTTGTTAGTAGAGTAGCAGGGTATAAATCCAAATGTGCATCTGAGAAAGAAGGGATGCTGACTGAAGTTGCTGATCTAAGGAAAAGGAATTTGACTCTGAAATAAAGCTGGAAAGGCAGAATGGGGGCAAGTGTCTGGACCTGCTGTCTGGACATGATGACAGATTTAGAAATTCAAATGAAAAGTGAATAAAGGAGCAAAAGAAAAGCTGGCATTAAGGCTAGGAATGTCACCGCATGTCTGGAACTTCCTTCCTGTCAATACACAGACCCTGGTGATCCCTTCCCTTACATCTCTTATTACTTTCTAAAGATAAACTATTTCAAACAGTTTGGCTCTGTGAGTGGTAAGACGAATAAACAAGCTTCCCTGCTTTAAAAGAGGTATGGATACACACTGTGGGAAATAAATCACCAGTTTGATAAATAAAGATATTGCAATATGTATAAAAAGACATCATGCTCTAAAAGGGGTGCTCTGTAACCCTAGAATGACGAAATATGTTTTAGGCGCTGATCAGCTATCAAAGGATGGCTCATTTATGCCTATTCCCAGCTGCCCCCACTTTCCACCTACATCTGCTATAGAGGAGGAGGCATAAGTCAGAGAATCTCTTTCCAACTCTCCCTTGCAGCAAATGTGTGTGTGTATGTGTGTGTGTATGCGCGTGTGTGAATGTGCACGAGCACGTGCACCCACTACACAGTAAAACCTGGAACATTCCTTGGTATTTAAGTTGTTGGACAAAGTACAATAGGTGAAATAGATTCTTACTGTTCTCTCTAGTGCATTCACAAACACTTATTAAATTCTTTTTAAAACATTACTACAAGCCAGATACTATGTAGATGGCTGAGCTAGAATGATGAGCAAGACAAAGTTCCAGGGTCAAGGAATTCTTAGTTTATTCTGAAAAACTGAGTTGTGAATGTGAGAATAAAGGCAGTAAGAGCAGTGAACTACAGAGTTCTGTGCTGAGAAGGAGAAGAAAAGTTTCACAAAAATGGAGTCAGGTAAGCTGTCTCTTAAGAAAGGAATTAAAGTTTACCAGATGGACATGAGAGGGTATGGCTTTGGGAAACACCAAAGTCAAACTCAACTTGCTCAAGAAGCAAAATAATTTTCAGTTTTTCTTATTTACTGATTCTTACAGACGAGACCAATATATCCCAGCAACTGATCACTCATTTCCCACATTAGCTGTAGTTACTATTGCTATTCAGTCGCTAAGTCACGTCTGACTCTTTGTGACCCTAATATGGACTGAAGCATGCCAGGCTTCCCTGTCCTTCACCTTCTCCCGGAGTTTGCTCAAACTCATGTCTATTGAGTCTGTGATAACATCTAACCATCTCATCCTCTGTCACTCCCTTCTCCTCCTGCCCTCAATCTTTCCCAGCATTAGTGGCCTCTTTGTTGCAGTTACTCTGATCTAAAGAAGCATGTATTCATCATCTCTTTCTCCCAGAGATATTGCTGTGGTTTGATCTTCACGTATTAAGACAACCTTTGGGATAACTGTCATGCCCTCCTTTACTCAGGATAGTACAAATTAATGACAGAAAAATCACTGGCTAATGAAGAATAAATGTAGAAACATTCTCTCATACCCTTTCTATTCCACTGGCTCTGAAAAATTCTATATCCAGCCTGGAGCTATGTTTAGACAACCATAATACAACCCACATAGAAAAGTTAAAATTCCAATTGATCAAAAGGACATTTCCCTATAATGGAAAGAAAATGCAAACAGGCTAAGTACTCAACAATTTGGTTTAGTAAATTATGGTGCATCAGCATGACAGAAAATTATTCAATTTCCAAAAATGATAATTTAAATGATTATATGTGGTATGTGGGAAAAGAAAATGCAAAACAGTTTACACACACAATTGCATTAAAATGCATCTGCTTGTGGAATGTTACTTGGGAGTAATATGAAAAAATTTTAGTAATTGCAGTGGGGACTGCAATTCTGGCATATTTTTCTTTTCAAATTTTTCTCTAATGATATCAATGGGTCATCTTGTAATTGTTTAAAGTTTGATGTTTCACAGTGCTCTGGGTGTGGTTGCTGAATTAAGTCTACCATCCTCTTTGTTCTTCATACTTTGTTACAATTAACACAACCCAAGACCACAAGAGCTGTTTCATGCTACTCTCCTTGAATGTTTTCCTGCTAAGTTGCTTTAGTCATGTCCTGCTCTTTGCAACCTCATGGACCCCATGGACTACCATTGCCTGCCAGACTCCTCCGTCCATTGGATTCTCCAGAATACTGCAGTGGGTTGCCATGCCCTCCTCCAGGGGGTCTTCCCAACCCAGGGATCGAACGCATGTCTCTTGTGTCTCCTGCATTGGCAGGTGGGTTCTTTACCACTAGCGCCACCTGGGAAGCCCCACTGAACTTAGTGACATCAACAAAATATCTTACACTCTTGTGATCAAAAAAACTTTAATACAGAGCATTTCCTTTAACTTCACTAAGTTTTTCTTTACTAGCATAGCGCCATCTCTACTACTTCTTTTATTTAATAAAGTTTCATTTTTCAAAAGGTACAGCTGGAGGGACCTGTTCATGCATCTTTGCCAGCGGCTGGGGCATCTCCACCCTTGGCGTTGTAAGATACTTGATCTCTGTGCTCTGAAGCCAGCTTAATAAAACCTTTACCAAGGAGCCCCTGAAAGGCTGCCCTGGCCAGAGAACTGTGAATCCTTAGTCTCTTAGAGATGACAGTGAAGCTATGAGCTTCTGGTTAGAAACGACCTTACAGAGTTTGTCAAACAAGTCTACGGTATTGAGCAGGTCTCAAACTCTGTGTTTGGATCACTTCTTTTTGGCCTTGCCCCCGGATTTGTTCACTGGATCTTTGTTTTTCTGGGCCGACTTTCTGGCATCTTTCTTCCGTCTTCCTATTGTCCTTGGGTAGCAACAGTGAAGTTCAGAGAGCAAATGCTACTGCTTAGCCTCACTAAGCTGTTGGACAAAAAGTCTATCACTTCTGTTGGCATATTTTTGGCTACTGGAAAAATAACAATGTAACAATTAAGAGTTATTACATTATTAGTAATAACTTAGTCTAGTGGTTCAGATTCCATACTCCCAATCCAGGGGGCCAGGGTTCAATTTCTAGTCAGGAAGCCAGATCCCGCATGCAACAACTAAAGATCTCACATGTCACAAGGAAAATCAAAGATCCTGGGTGCCAGCACAACCAAATAAATAAATCTTTTAAAAAAGTAGGGCCTGTCTTCTTCCTTCTGGTTATATTATCTTGGATGAGTTACTCATCCTCTCTGTACTTCACTTTCTTGTCAGAAAAGTAAGGTGACAATAATTGTGGTAATATTTCCAACTGAATATTGAATTCCAATTGTGATGACAATTCATGGGGTTGTCATAAAGATGCAATGGGATGATCCATGCCAAGTCTGATCTATGTGCTCAATCATCAGGAACTATTTATTGTTCTTAAACTTGACTCATGGTGGGGTACAACTATTCCTGACACCATTTATGCAGTTCTGGGCCACTCTCTCAACTTCTCCTGGCCCACGTCCTTCTTTTCATCTTTTATTCATATCTTTTTAAAATCTGAGTTTACTTGAAAGCTGTCTGGAAATGATATCTTCTTATTTTCCTTGTTTTTTTTGACTGGATCATTTGTGATGACAACATCAGAATTCTATTATGTAAAGAACCCTGTCCTACTTGAACCATATTTTCCTCAAAGAGTTTCATGTCACAGAATCATGCCCATCTTTTTAATGAACATTTCCAAACATGTATTCCTACAGGTTGGGGTTCATATGGAATGTGTCTGGACTTCATCCTCTCTGGCTACCCTTAATTGAGGTGAGGATAGCCTTACCATATACAAGGATATCCTACATATCCTTAACATGTAGCTTTTTATTCTTCTAAACTAAAAAAAAAAAAAAAATGACACAAATGGTATACAAATGAATAAAAAAATAATAAGCAAGTCACTCCCTCTTCTCCCAGAGGCAAACATTATGTGTTGTGTGAATTCTCTGGAAATACTCTATGCATTTTGATGCACATTATATTTGCATACATATACATGTGTGTACATGTCACATTTTAAACCCCAACTGGATCAGACCATACACCCTACCCTACAGGTCACATTGTAGTCAGAAATATACCTTGGAGATTGTTTCTTATCAGCACAAATAACATTTCATTTTTTTCTACAGCTGTGTCATTTCCAATATATGGATGAATCCTAATTTTTTCACTAGTCCTGTATCAACGTTCATTTGGGATATTTCTATTCTTATGTTATTACAAACATTCTGGAATAAATGTCTTTAATGTATTACATATACAGTTTGAAAGTGAAAGTGGCTCAGTCATGTCCGACTCTTTGCAAACCCATGGACTATAGTCCACGGAATTCTCAAGGCCAGAATACTGATGTGGGTAGCCTTTCCCTTCTCCAGGGTATCTTCCCAATGCAGTGATCAAACCCAGGCTTCCTGCATTGCAGGTGGATTCTTTACCAGCTGAACCACAAGGGAAGCCCAAGAATACTAGAGTGGGTAGCCTATCCCTTCTCCTCTGGATTTCCCAGGAATAGAACTGGGTCTCCCGCACTGCAGGCAGATTTGTTACCAAGTAGTAAAGAACGTGCCTACAGTGCAGGAGACTGTGTTCAGTCCCTGGGTTGGGAAGATCCCCTGGAGAAGGGAAATGCTACCCACTCCAGTATTCTGGCCTGGAGAATTCCATGGACAGTATAGTCCATGGGGTCGCAAAGAGCCGGATATGACTGAATGACTTTCATGTTCATAAATTGTACACATAATATATATATACAGTTAATATAGTATATAAATAACCATACAGCATATATAATTTTGTATTCTTCCTTTTCCACATATCTTACATTTTGGAAGTTTCAGAAACTTACTTTCAGTTCTCCTGTTATATATAAAAAAATGAATATCATCCTTAATAATTCAGATGTCATAAGAAATGTCATTCTGATTCATTGTAATTCTAACCTTTGAGGATATAGGATATATTAGAGTTGTCTAAACAAAGCTTCCAGCAGATTATAGAATTCTGCAGAGCCAATGAGATGAGAAAAAAAAATGATATAAATATTTCTTCTCCTTAGCAAACTATTTCTGTCAGTGACAAGTAAGTTCCATATTTAGAGTTCTCAAACAAAGAAACTTAAGGTCACCATCTCCATTATAGCAAATCTGTGAATAATATTTGTTAAAGTCCTGGAAATATAAAAGCTGATTCAAATAATACATGCATTAATTGAAAAGTACAGTCAAACTGTGCCCCAAACAAGTTGTACAAAGTACTTGACTTCCTCAACTTTCTCATTACCCTGTCCATTACCAGCAAATTTTATCTTATGGTCAAAATTTGACCATGAGCATAAAGTTTTCTATGTGTATCCTTAACATTCTGAGAGATAAATCAAGAACTGTTCTCTGTACTGTTTTTAGCCAAACAGGTCTTTGAGAAAAATGCAATTCCATCAGAATCCTTTTTTATTGACATTCTGAACTGACTGTCAGATCCTGGATGGCCACCAGTGAACAAGAGGAAGACCTGGGAATTTAAACTAAAGGTGGCCCTGTTATGCAGTATCATCAGTTCATTCTTCTAATGATGAACCAGCTTTATTTAACCATGTGGATCTGATTTGTTTACTGTCTCTAGGTCGTAATGTAGTTAATAAAAATGGAGAGTGAATTTTCAGATTTGTTACTAGCTTTAGCTACTCTTTAATGCCTAAGACGATAAAGGTTCTAGGGCAGAAAATCAAAGGCTTTTGGCTCTTTCCAGACTATAGATCTTAAGTTCTGTAGCACTTCAGAGACGATGGCTGCTGCCAAGAGAACTTATCACAAATCAGAGAGGCATTTCTCAGTGTGAAGAGTCTCGCTTTTCTTTAAGTGTACAGTCCAGTGTCACCGCACTGAATCATCCCGCACACAGAATCCAGTGTCAGACACTATACAGTTCATCCATTAACTCAACGAAAAGTAAGTATCCACTCTGCCAGACTCTGTTCCAGGTCGTGAGATGAGGATATGAACAAAACAAACAAATATTACTACTCTCCTGGAGCTCATATTCTGGTGAGGTAGGGTAAGTCAATAAACAGAATATGTAAAATATAAAATATATTGGACATTAAGAAGTGCTGCAAAAAAATAAATTATACTTTAAAATTAATATAGGCAATCCAAACAAGGTTGGTAGATTGTTTCAATGTCAATATCTTGGCTATGATGTTGTATAGTTATCTTTGGGGGAAATGAGGTAAAAGGTACATGGGATCTCTGTTTTATTTCTTACCATTGTGTGTGAGTCTACAATTCAGTTCAGTTCAGTCACTGAGTCATGTCTGATTCTTTGCGACCCCATGAACTGCAGCACGCCAGGCCTCCCTGTCCATCACCAATGCCCAGAGTCCACCCAAACCCATGTCCATCGAGTCAATGATGCCATCCAACCATCTCATCCTCTGTCCTTCCCTTCTCCTCCTGCCCTCAATCTTTCCCAGCATCAGGGTCTTTTCAAATGAGTCAGCTCTTTGCATCAGGTAGCCAAACTACTGGAGTTTCAGCTTCAACATCAGTCCTACCAATGAACACCCAGGACTGATCTCCTTTAGGATGGACTGGTTGGTTCTCCTTGCAGTCCAACAGACTCTCAAGAGTCTTCTCCAACACCACAGTTCAAAAGCATCAATTCTTCTGTGCTCGGCTTTCTTTAGAGTCCAACTCTCACATCCATACATGACTACTGGAAAAACCATAGCCTTGACTAGACGGACCTTTGTTGGCAAAGTAATGTCTCTGCTTCTTAATATGCTATCTAGGTTGGTCATAACTTCCCTCCCAAGGAGTAAATGTCTTTTAATTTCATGGCTGCAATCACCATCTGCAGTGATTTTGGAGCCCAGAAAAATAAAGTCAGCCATTGTTTCCACTGTTTCCCCACCTATCTGCCATGAAGTGATGGGACCAGATGCCATGATCTTAGTTTTCTGAATGTTGAGCTTTAAGCCAACTTTTTCACTCTCTTTCACTTTCATCAAGAGGCTCTTTAAACTACTACACAGTTGCACTCATCTCACATGCCAGTAAAGTAATGCTTAAAATTCTCCAAGCCAGGCTTCAACAATATGTGAACCGTGAGTCTACAATTATCTCAGTAAAAATTTCCATTAAAATTTTTAACTGGAAGGTCCACTATTTGAGAGTGATCAGATTAGGGTTTACTGAACAGATAACAGAGAGCTAAGACCTGAAATTGGTGAAAGAGCAAGACACGGTGTAAGATTGCTCCAGTCAGAGGGACTACAGGAACCAGATAAAGCTGGCCTGTAGGGTTCAAGAAGTTGCTGTCAACAAGAGTGGCTAGAAACAATGAATGGAAAGAGTAAAATAAGGGGAGAGGCCACTTATAGAATCTGGCTTTTACTCTGAATGAGGGGGAAAGCAACCAGATGGTTCTGGGCAGAGGAGTAGCATATCTGGTTTTATTAGTGTAATTCTGGTCTCTGTGTTAATATTAGACAGTAGAAACCAAAGAATGAACTACAGTATCAAAGCATGCATAGCATTCTTTCAAATCACTCAGACGCCAAGGTAAAATACCTCTGTCTATGCATTCTGAATTCACTGACTCAGGGAGTTTTCTCAGATTCACAAGAAATAGTTTCATAGAAGCTTTCCTAACCCATCAGGAGACAAAATAATTCAATCTGACTTCTGTGCATGAACTCCTCCCATGAAGCTTTGCTTAAATTTTTTTTATTCCATCAGTATTTAGATTCTATAAAAGGAAAGTAGCTCCAAGAAGTTACCATGGGAAAATGTTCCTCTGAAAAACCAGTATGTTTCTTCTATTTCCCAAATCACTTTTATTAATTTTTTTTGCTTTTCATGTTTTAGTAATATCTCCTGAACTTGACAACTGAAGAATCAGTAAGAATCTGATAGTATAGTTAAAAACAAAGTAATAAAGAGAAAACAGGGGCTTCCCTGGTGGCTCAGTGGTAAAGAATCTGCCTGCCAAGGCAGGAGATATGGGTTCAATCCCTGGTCTTAGGAAGAGTCCACATGCTGTAGAGCAACTGAGCCCATGTACCCCTACTACTGAGACTGTGCTCTAGAGACATGAACCACAGCTACGGTAGCCCATGTGCCCCATGGGTCCATGCTCTCAAACAAAAGAAGCCACTTCAATGAGAAGCCTGTGCATCGCAACTGGAGTAGTGCCCCTCGCCACAACTGGAGAAAAGCACGTCCAGCAAGGAAGACCCAGCATAGCCAAAAATAAATAGATAAATAAATAAAATTATCTTTAAAAAATAAAGAGAAAAAATAGCCTTTTCCTTTGAGAATGATAACTTAAATGTTAAAAAGTAAGTGGTAATTGATAATTTAGATAAAGATTCTGCAAGAGGTTGGGTTTTCACAATAGTTGTTCTTCAAGATTGGTAGCATCTTGAAATTACTGAAAACAAGGAATGTAAAGGGTGGTTTATACAAGATTGTAGCAACTAGAAGTTTCTACCAATTCGTACTCCTATAAACCCAAGGTACAATGATGATTCGTGTCCATGATGGTTCATATGAGGAGCTGTAATCCTGAAACATCTTCTGAGTCACCTAACAAAAACTATCCAATATAGTATTTTGAATATGTTATTAATTTTGAACACTTTAGGTTTTCAAATTGTGTCTGGCATGTTTGATGATAAGCTATTAACCAGAAGATTTTATTACTCAGAACTAACCATTATTCCCTATCTGTGTGGGTTTACAGCATAAAATATCAAAGGTAGACTGTCTAGACTCAAAATGTAAAATCTAGTCATTAACTAATTTGTAATGAAAACTTCTTAAGACTGATCATTCTAGAGGCAAATCATTGAATTTCTAAACTGTGTTTAGTCACCAAGTCATGTCTGACTTTTGCGATCCCCGTGGACTGTAGCCCACCAGGTTCCTCTGTCCATGGGATTTCCCAGGCAAGAATATTGGAGTAGGTTGCCATCTCCTTCTCCAGCTTTAGAGATTATCTAATCTAATTCAACAATACACATATTACACATGAGAAAATCAATATCAAACAAGGTTAATATATGTATAATAATTAGTGGTAGATGCCCAAATAGAGCCATTTTGCCAAGCTGACGAAAGACGGTAGAATTCAAAGCAACTAAATCTCCTAAAATCTTCAGGGCAGGATCTCAGAGAAAAGGGGCTTGAATAGAGAAGGAGCTCAGAAACTTAAACAGGATCCCTTAAGTTGGGGCCAATTAATGAGCTCATGCACAGGGTGAAACCTGACAAGGCTGGGCAGAGAGGAAACACCAACGAAAGAAGAGCTTCTGGGAAAAGGACAATTACAGAGAGCTGAACAAATGCTGGAGCTGAGGAAGTCTCTTGTTACGATCAGCCAGAGAGCTGTGCTCCGAAGGAGGAATTGGTGCCTGTGTAAGAAGAGGAAGAGAGAGCCTAGTGTCTTCTCTCTGCTGTGTGAGGGTACAGCGAGAAGGTGGTCATCTGCAAGCCAGAAAGAGAGTCCTGAGCAGCAACCAAATTTGCTGGCATCTTGCTACTGGAATCCCCTGTCCCTAGAACTGAAAGTAAATATCTGTTGTTTAAGTCACCCAGTCCATGGCATTTTGTTATAGCAGCCCAAGCTGACTAAGACGACTCTCTGCCCACTTTCCCACCTTCTCTACAGCTTTATCCTCCTTGACTTCATCTTTAAATGCAGACCTCCCAGAGGGAGGGAATATATGTATATTTTATAAAAATATGTAAATAAAAATTTAAAAATAGAAGAAAAATGTAGATGGCCTCTCTCCAACTCCCATACTCACCAGCCCTTTCCATCCAACTCAGGGCTTTTATACACATTGTTCTGTTTTAGGAAAGTTCCCTCCTCTTTCTCACCAGCCTAAATATATATATTTCTCTCATATCTTAGTTTCATCATCACTTCTTCAGGGATTCCCTTCGCCTACTTATCTGACTAGGTCAAATCCCCTATTATATGCTTTCCTGATACACATTATTCTCATGAGTACTAAACACCGTAGCAATTTGTGTCCTTAATTTTTTAATTTAGTATTTGTCTTTTATACTAGACTGTGAGCTCCTGAAGGACACATCAAAAGTCCTGAGTAAATATTTATAAAATGAATGAAAGAATGAATGCTCTCACAAAATAATGATTTAATAAATTGCTTGCCACAAATTTCCCTAATGGTCAATAAGTATTTGTTGAAAGAATTTATGAATCTCCATATTCCTCACTGTTCTGCCTACAAAATAGGTGCCTGCCCTGCTTACCACATAAGGGTTGTAAACATATAATAAATAATTTAAGTATTTGAGATTAAAATTTTAAAGACATCTGTATCCGTTTGGGTAGGCTAAATAAACTCCTGAATCAAACAGATGCAAATATGTAATGGCTTGAATACAATAGAAGTTTATTTCTTGTTTATGTAACAGTTCAGAACAGGGGTTCAGGTCAGCAGGCAGCTTTTCTACACGCACTCATTCAGGAATCAAAGTTCCTTCCATCCTGTGGCTTCTCTGTGGCCTTGTTATCATCTGCATCCAGCCAGTCGAACAGAGAATGGAGGAAGAATTCTTATTCTCCAAAAGGCTCCATCCAGAAGTGGCAAACATCATGTCTATTCATCAGGTAACTGACTATGATGCCGTTACTATGGAGGAAGGAAAGAACTGCACCTGCAGGCAGGTGGTAGTGGTCTCTGCCACCACCACCTCGATTCAAGACCTCTTACTGTTTTAGCTTTGTTGTGCTTTTTGAACAGGTGGCAAATACAAGTATTCACAACATTCTGGGTTAAAATCAGGTCAGACCTAATGGCAATGAACACTTCCTCTTATTATTTCCTATTGGCAATAGCACCCCAAGCTTGTTCCATGATAATTTCATTGTGGAAAGTCTTTTCTCACTGTGTTCCTCAAAGTAAGAAAACAAAAGGCAACAGTGAGGGAAACATACCCAGAACACTGCTTATTCACAGATAATTCACATGATCTCTTCCAGTGACAGTTTAAGTGTTATTAGGACCAAAAGCTGATTGACTCTTTCAGTTTAATCAGTTCTTAATTATTTATAGGCTGGATTATCACCCGTTTGCCCCTCCAGATCGATCCTCCACCCTTTTATGTGCCTCAGAAGGCTGACTGTATGGACTAAATCAAATGCCTCCCTTACCCTCTTGGCGACCCTTGGGAGAAAAGAAAATCACCAACAGGGGATCAAGAAAGAAGTGTCACCACAGACTGGCCGCAGCTCCTATCAGGAGGTCCTCCCCAAGAACTCTCCCTCTGCAAGGACTAACAAGGGCTTCCTGTCCTGCCCACTTAGAACCAAAGGAAGAGTCTCCTTGTTGACCAGCCCCAGTGTATTCCAATATCTCTCCTGATTTCTCTAGATCCTACCCATGCTTTGTAAATCATTTCTTCATTAAAATCTCCTCCAATTACTCACCTGTTTTCTGCTGGGACCATGATTTCTCAAAGTGGTCCCACAAAATCCTAACTCTGAAGTTAAAATATATATTAGGAGTGCTCTGTGACAACCCAGAGGGGTGGGATGGGGTGGGGGGAAGTTTAAGAGAGAGGGGACATGTGTACACCTATGGCTGATTCATGCTTATGTATGGCAGAAACCAACACTGTAAAGTAATTATCCTCTAATTATTTAATTGAAGGATAATTGCTTTATAGAATTTTGTTGTTTTCTGTCAAACCTCAACATGAATCAGCCACAGGTATACATATATCCCCTCCTTTTGAACCTTCCTCCCATCTCCCTCCCCATCCCACCCCTCTAGACTGACACAAAGCCCCTGTTTGAGTTTCCTGAGCCATACAGCAAATTCCCATTGGCTATCTATTTTATATACGGTAATGTAAGTTTCCATAGCCTCCAATTAAAATGTTTTAAAAATATACACTTTAGGTAAAATGAATTTTTAATGCACATAGCAAAAAGCTTTGTAAACAGTAGATGAAACAAAAAAAATAGACAATCTATATATTATATGCTGCATTTCTTAGATCTTTTTGATCATGGAACTTCTCCATGATCTTTTTCAATCATGGAACTTATTTTGAGAGCATCTGAGGAAACTGGTATTCTAAAGAATGCATCTAGGAAGTTCTGATTTATACCAATAGAAATGAGAGAAGAAAGACACGTGTATAATTACTATACAATGACTAAGAATGCTCAAGTTGTTTACATTCTGGCTTTAAAATATAGTCAGTCACTCACTTGACAATGGCGTGCCGTGTATATGTGCCTGTACACACACACAGACACACATACACCCCGCGCACGGGGCCTGAGTCCACTGCTCAGAGCCCAGGACTCGCCTCTCAGACTTCAGAGTCAGGTGGAGGTCCTTGCAGAGAACCTACCAAGGAAGTCTGTCCTCAGAGATATGCATTCTTGAGCCACTATGGCTTATAAGAGACCCAGTGGATTAGGGAACAACAAACTCTAGAGAAATTTTATCACAGAGAAAGGGCATGGAATTTACAGAACTGGTGGAATAATTTCATTTAATGAACTGTACTTGTGACACCTTTATATAGAAATGACTAATTTTCCAATTGAGGATTTCAGAAACACTCACTTTGGAAAAACCCCGAAAGACGAGTTTTTTCAACTTAAAGACTATACTCGACTCAGCCCAGATCGTCAGTAATTTTTAAAGAATTTAACCTCCAAGAAGATAGTGTTGCCCCTTCTCTTCTTTGTTCTCTCTGATTCCATCCTGATAGTGCCTACCACCCTGCATAATTGTTAGCTTAATTCTGTCTCTTAAAGCGGTGTGGGCTCCCAGAGGAAAGAAAATGAACCCTGCAGTTTTTAAAGCCTTTACATTTGACACAGTTTGTGCTTAATAAACATTTTTGAGCAAGTGAAAAAATACTGGCTGAATGAATGTTTCCTTGGTAACCTATTTCACCATCAACCCTGTCATAAACTTTTTCAAGATTTTTTTTAATGTGGATCATTTTAAAAGCCTTTATTAAAGTTGTTACAATATTGTTTCAGCTTTATGTTTTGGTTTTTTTGGGCTGAAAGGCATGTGGGATCTTAGCTCCCCAACCAGGGATCAAACCCTCACCCCCTGCACTGGAGGGTCAAGTCTTAATCACTGGACCACCAGGGAGATCCCTAAAGTTTTTCTTAATACAAACTCAAATGCCGTCTTGTGATTAGAAGAATTCCTAAAAGATATGAAAAGCTAACCACTCTGGACAGAAGTACAATAAAAAAAAATAACAAGATTTTTTTTTTTGCTTTTGTTCATCGTATTTCTTTTTAATTTTCACAGAAGAAAACTATACAACCATTCTTGCCAATGTATTTCAATTCCACAAGCTGTAGAGTTTAAAAAAAATTCCTCCTCCTAGATACAGGGCTAAGCAAGCCAAGTAAATGAGTGAAGCAAGGTATTTTGGTGTGAGACCTAAAATGAAGGCCCAGCAATATGTGCTGCCTAGATATCTGGAGAAATCAAGAGGGCTTCAAATGGCCTAGCTGAAAGTTCTCTTTCCCACTCTGCCCCACGGATAAGGTCTCCTAGACAAGCAACCGTTCTTATTAAGGCCTCCTGGTACAGGTCCTTCTCATCTCTGAGCAGCAAGCTTCAGCTCCCCACCTGCCTACAGAGTTATTCAAACTAGTCAATCACACCTTCCTATAGGAACCAGAAGTTGCCTCACCCTTTAGATATTTAAATGCCTGCTTGTTCACTCTCTTCCTGAATGCATCCCTATGTTGCCTTGCATGGCAGGAAGGCTGATGGTACATGTGATTCAAAAATTGTTGTCATCTCATGTATCCAGACAGAAATGGTATGGATCTAACAGAAGCAGAAGAGATAAAGAAGAGGTGTCAAGAATACACAGAAGAACTGTACCAACAACAACAACAAGATGTAGCAGCTTGGATAACCACAACCGTGTGGTCACATACCTAGAGCATGACACACCTAGATTTCACACACACACACCTTGGAGTGTGAAGTCAAGTGGGTCTTAGGAAGCATTACTATGAACAAAGCTAGTGGAGGTGATGGAATTGCAGCTGAGATATTTTAAATCCTAAAAGATGATGCTGTGAAAGTGCTGCACTCAATATGCCAGCAAATTTGGAAAACTCAGCAGTGGCCACAGGACCAGAAAAGAGCTGTTTTCATTACAATCCCAAAGAAAGGCAATGCCAAAGAATGTTCAAACTACTGTACTGTACAACTGAACTCATTTCACATGCTAGCAAGATAATGCTCAAAACCCTTCAAGTTAGGTTTCAGCAGTACATGAACTGAGAACTTCCAGATGTACAAGTTGCATTTAGAAAAGGCAATTGCCAACATTCATTGGATCACAGAGAAAGCAAGGGATTTCCAGAAAAACATCTACTTCTACTTCATTGACTATGCTAAAGCCTTTGACTGTGTGCATCATAACAAACTGGAAAATTCTTCAAGAAATGGGAATACCAGACCACCTTACCTGCCTTGTGACAAACCTGTATGCGGGTCAAGAAGCAACAGTTAGAACCAGACATAGAACAAAGACTGGTTCAAAATTGAGAAAGTAGTACAACAAGGCTGTATGTTGTCACCCTGCTTATTTAGCCTATATGCATAGTGCAGCATGCAAAATGCCAGGGTGGATGAATCACAAGGTAGAGTCAAGATTGCCAGGAAAGATATCAACAACCTCAGATAAGCAGATGATATCATTCTAAAGGCAGAAAATGAAGAGGAACTGAAGAGCCTCTTGATGAGGGTGAAAGACGAGAGTAAAAAAGCTGGCTTAAAACTCAGCATTCAAAAAACTAAGGTCATAGCATCCAGTCCCATCACTACATGGCAAACAGATGGAGAAAAAGTGGAAACAGCAACAGATGCTATTTTGTTGGGCTCCAAAATCACTGTGGACAGTGACTGCAGTCATGAAATTAAAGACACTTGCTCCTTGGAAGAAATGCTATGACAAACCTAGACAGCATGTTAAAAAGCACAGACATCAGTTTGCCGACAAAGGTCCACATAGTTAAAGCTATGGTTTTTCCAGTAGTCAAGTACAGATGTGAAAGTTGGACCATAATGTAGGCTGAGCATTGAAGAATTGATGCTTTTGAATTGTGATGCTGAAGAAGACCCTTGAGATTCTCCTAGACTGCAAAAAGATCAAACCAGTCAATCCTAAAGGAAATCAGTCCTGAATATTCATTGGAAGGATTGATGCTAAAAAGCGAAAGTGAAGTTGCTCAGTCATGTCCAACTCTTTGCAACCCCATGGACTGTATGCAGCCTAAGCTCCTCTGTCCATGGGATTTTCCAGGCAAGAGTACTGGAGTGGGTTGCCATTTCCTTCTCCAGGGGATCTTCCCAACCCAGGGGTTGAACCCAGGTCTCCACATTATAAGCAGATGCTTTACCATCTGAGCCACCAGGGAAACCAATATTCCTGCTGAAGATCCAATATTTTGGCCACCTGATATGAAGAGCCAACTCACCATGATGCTGGGAAAGATTGAACGCAAAAGGAGAAGGGGACAGCAGAGGATGAGATGGTTAGATAGCATCACCAACTCAATGGACATGAGTTTGAGAAAACTCTGGGAGACAGTGAAGGACAGGGAACCTTGTCCATGAGATCGCAAAGAGTCAGACGTGACTTAGTGACTGAACAACAACATCTGTCCACTGTTGAGCATCAAGTGTTCAGCCACCAACATGACCCTAGAGTGGGGATCCTTTCCTCACCAGTGTGGTGAAATTTGTTATTGTTTAGTCATGTAGTCACGTCTGACTCTTTTGTGACCCCATGGACTGTAGTCTGCCCAGCTCCTCTCTCCACAGGATTTTCCAGGCAAGAATACTGGAGTGGGTCGCCATTTTCTTCTCCACGGGATCTTCCCAACCCTGGGATCAAACCCTGCATCTCCTCAAGTCTTCTGCATTGCAAGTGGATTCTTTACCACTGAGCCACGAGGCTCTAGGAGTCCATTAAAACAGGCTATGGATCTGGTATAGGAAAAACAGCTGCCAGAGGAAGACATGTAACAATACCCCTACTGCCTTAGAGCTAGGGAGTGGGGGTGTGTGGAGGAAAGGATGGGACAAGTCCCAATTTAAATAGGCAGCTGCTAGTCAGGAAACTCTGGGAGATAGTGATGCACAGAGAAGCCTGGAGTGCTATAGTCCATGGGGTCGCAAAGAGTCAGACACAACTTAGCGATTAAACAACAATAGCAACAACAAGTCAGCACTAGTCTACTGCTTATAGGCAGGAATGAAGACCCAGAACTGCCAAATTTTTGAGTTTTCAAGAGACACAGGGAGTACAGATTTGTATGTCCACATCTCTCACTTTTTAAAGGTCATTCTTTCACTCAAACAAAACCTACGTGAAGGGGTTTTGTGGAGTCCCAGCTTGCTGACTTTATTTTTTGGGAGCTCCAAATCACTGCAGATGGTGACTGCAGCCATGAAATTAAAAGACGCTTACTCCTTGGAAGGAAAGTTATGACCAACCTAGAGAGCATATTAAAAAGCAGAGACATTACTTTGCCAACAAAGTCCGTCTAGTCAAGGCCATGGTTTTTCCAGTGGTCATGTATGGATGTGAGAGTTGGACTGAACAAAGCTGAGCACAGAAGAATTGATGCTTTTGAACTGTAGTGTTGGAGAAGACTCTTGAGAGTCCCTTGGACTGCAAGGAGATCCAACCAGTCCATCCTAAAGGAGATCAGTCCCGGGTGTTCATTGGAAGAACGGATGTTAAAGCTGAAACTCCAATACTTTGGCCACCTGATGCGAAGAGCTGACTCATTTGAAAAGACCCTGATACTGGGAAATATTGAGGGCAGGAGGAGAAGGGGACGATGGAGGATGAGATGGTTGGATGGCATCACTGACTCAATGGAAGTGAGTTTGGGTAAACCCCAGGAGTTGGTGATGGACAGGTAGACCTGGTATGCTGCGGTTCATGGGGTCGCAAACAGTTGGATATGACTGAGCGACTGAACTGAACTGAGCTTGTAACTTCTGTCCTAGAATTTAACTCCAGTCCCTAGTACACTACTCTGATCCCAACACTTACACAACACTCTGCCATTGTGCCCTTTAATACCATGTACTTATCCTTCTAACACATCCCACTAACATTACTGATTCAAGTTAGGTTTACCCTACCTTAAAATTCAAAATTTCAGCCATATTTGTCTGTTGTAAGTCCCCATTACATATTAGAGTATTTTGTTTTTCCACCCAGCAGCAATTAACTGCACTGAATTTTATCTGGCCATATGCCATATTTCAAACTCTTTCAATTACTAGATCCATGTTAGAGTCCAATAATATCTTCCAGGTACTTGCCAACTGACTCAGCTTATGTTGTTCTCTCCATTATACCATTACAAACATTAAGAAAAAGATTAAGGATCATAACTTCAAAATAAGACCTCTAAAACACTTGTTATGTTCCTCCCAAACTGACATAACACAAATAATAACTTTCTTAATTATTTCCAGGAAACATAATAGAGCATTTTCCCCCCCAGGATGTCACTTTTCAAAGACTAGTAAATAGTAGTTTCAGAAGAATAAATAGAGTTTTACTATGAGGAAAACAAACAGTACTCTTTAACCATGCTACAACATTTTAATGTGTTTGACGAATTTAAACACATATTTAGAAGAAACAGTTTTGAAGCACAGTAATTCATTTATTCCCTCAACAAATTTTTTTTGAGAATCTACTATGCTTATCACCGACTCGATGGACATGAGTTTGAGTAAACTCTGGGAGTTGGTGATGGACAGGGAGGCCTGGCGTGCTGCGGTTCATGGGGCCGCAGAGTTGGACACGACTGAGCGACTGAACTGAACTGAACTGAACTATGCGCCAGTCACTATTTGAGACACTAGGAACATATTAGTTAACAAAACAGAATAAAATTTCTATTTCCATTGAGTTCACATTTCATAGTATTAGGTAGAATATAAAATCAAATATACTTGTTAATTATAGCTAGGTAAAAATATGTAAACCAATGGACAGAATCAGAAGAGAATGTGCAAAAAAATAAAGTAGTAAGTAGATAGAGAAAGTACAGATTATTTCTTTCTCTATTCAAAATAAAACCCCTGAATCCATAATAAAACAAAATAATGATAAAAATAAACAACTCACTGGTCATTTATGAAGGCTGCTAGTGTGCCAACTCATTCTGTAAATTGATAAATAGATTGATCATTGTGTTAAGTCTGTTATGGCTGCTTTCTAACAAAATATTTTGTTAGAAATACTGCTTTTATTTCTAACAAAATACCACAGACTAGCTAGCTTATAAACAACAGACATTTATTTTTTTTTCTAATTTTGGAGGCTGGTATACCAAGAAGGAGTATAAATAAAACCAAATGAGATACATGCCTTCAACATCACAATGAAATAGAGAATGTCATGAATTTCAAATCACCTAAAAGTAGAGAAACAAATTCCACCATAGCTCCCACCAACAAGGCAAGTCTATGAGTATAGAGAGCAATAACACAGGAGCCTTAAGACACTTGGTGAAAAAGAGAAGACAGCAGAGGATTTAAACAAAACGCAAATAAAATTACCCCCAGAAAGAAAAAGTTCAGTGTAAGTACCAAAATACTGAACACAAGTCCAAGATTTAGTTGTACATGGCACCTGACAGAAGAAAGGGCCTTAAAAGTAAAAAGAACCAGAAGAGAGAGAAGAGGAAATGTTAATTCTGGAAGAGAAAGAGATAAATAAAGAAGAGGTGGGGATACTTGGAAGGTGACAGCAAAGGGGAATAGGAAATAAAAAGTGAAAATAAATAAGCATTCTTCAGAAATAAAACATGCCAACCTGTCTTCCACCCAGTACCAAGAAAAAAAAAAACAGTGAGCATAACTAATATTTAATACTGTAATTCAATAAGATTTTCTGGAAATAAGAGAAAACTTAAACCTACTGAAATAGCCCTTCATTTGCCTGAGACTATTGACCTATAACATCAAAATTTAAAGGCTAAAAATATTCCTCAAAGTTTCAAGGCCAAAAGAACATCAAATTACTTACAGGAGTAAGAAACTTTAGATTGGGATAAAGTTTCATAAGAGTAGCATATAAAGCAAAGGGCCAACATTTTCAGGAAACTCAATGAAAGAAATCATAAACCAATAATTTTATAGCATAATGTTCTTCAAGCATCAAATATATTTTAAAAAATGGTTATGAATGTATAGGAAACTCAAGAAATACAATACTCAAAAGACCTCTCAAAAGAGTCTATTAAAGCAGGAGCTGGGAGACTACAGTCCATGGGTCTACTCTGGCCTGTGACCTATTTTTGTATGGCCTATGAATGAAGACTGCTTTATATTTTAAAGGATTGTAGAAGATGGAGGAGGAGAAGGGGGATAAGAAAGAGGAGAAAGAAGGGGAAGAAGGAGGAGGAATAGGAAGAGGAGGAGAGGGAGGGAGAGGAAGCAGGCAAATTGCAGCAGTCAAGAGTGCATGTGATATAAAAATATTGAATCACAAACCTGAAACTAATATGATAAGCCAACTATACTTCAGTTTTTAAAAAGAGCGTAAAGTCTAAAATATACATTCTCTGGTCCTTTTACAGAAAAAAGACTGTTGACCCCTGTCCCAGATAGTCCTAAAAGTTAAAATTATCACAGCAAAAAAGGAATGGCTAAACAGCAGTAAACAGACATGGTGAGCAGTTCTCGTATCTAATGGTAGAACTAAAGAATAAAGCAAAGGTAGGGACAGGGTTGTGAGAACAGTATGTGAACGTTCTATGTTCTGACAAAGCAGAAAGAGTGCAACTTCCAAGAAAGGGAAGTAGAAGAGAGAGATGTGGAAACAGTAGAAAAAGGTCAAGGAGTATTATAATGGTAATAGGCAGGAGTCAGGGACATCATTTAAAACTGACAGACCAGCTAGTAGAAAGTAAGAAAAGAGGGATTAAGGGCACTCCTACAGGGATTAATGCAAAGATAACCACAAGGATAACAATACAAATCTTGCTGAATATCAAACGTAAAAATTTTAAAGCAAAGAAGACACATTACATAAACCGACACCATGAATATAACTTGCATCAGGTAATTGTAACACTGGGCTTCCCAGGAGGCTCAGTGGTAAAGAATCTATCTGCCTGCCAAAGAGGAGACGCTGGTTTGATCCCTGGGTCGGGAAGATCCAGTGGAGAAGAAATGGCAACCCACTACATTATTCTTGCCTAGGAAATCCCATGGACAGAGGCACCTGGGGGGCTACCGTTCACAGGGTTGAAAAGAGTCAAACCCAACCTAGCAGCAAACAGTATTTGTAACATTAAATAATATAACAAAGTTGAGATAAAACATATGTTTCATAAGATATAAACTATAATATATCAGATGTACATTACAATATTAACAAAACATATCAATAAACTTTAATGGGCTTAGCTTGTCCATTAAAAGAAAAAGAAATTTAAATTGACTCATAAATTGAAACACAACTCTATGCCATATAAATTGTTGTTCAGTTGCTAAATTATTGCCTGACTCTTTGTTGGCTATATAAAAGAGACACCGCTAAAACACCATTCAAAGAATGTTTGAACATTCTTCGGCATTGCCCTTTATGAATCCATATTAATAATAAATAAATACACACCCCTACGTAGGTAAACAAAGAAGGCGGTGGGTCTTTCCTGGAGAAGAGGGATGACTGACATATGAGGGGGCAGGGCCAGCTCCACAGGGCCCCATGCGTAGAAAGGCTCCAAGTTTCATTTCATGCTCTGCTACTGCCACATTGAATTTCTTAATACTTCTGTCTTGGAACTTGTATTTTTTAAGTGAGGTCCTATGGGATAGAGGATCATGTGGGCAAGCAGAGGAGATGTACTCAATACGTGTGTCTGGCCCTCCTTGCCACCCACTGGCTTCTAACATCCCTTTGTCCCATGAGCACAGAAATTCCAGAGGACTCCATCTGTGGGAGGTCGGTGAGCCTCAAAACGAGGACGAGGTAAGAGTGGTTTGCCCACAGCTCAGTGGGGGCACTGATAGTCCTAAAAGGCCGTGCTTCCTGTTTGAACTGGAACTTACTTCAAACACGGAAAGAAGGAAATGGCATTAAAAGAAACAAGAAGGACCTAGGATATCTATCATATCCTTTTTGATTTGTGTTACTTCCTTGTGTTTGCCAACACTTAAACTGAAACTGGTGACAGAGAAGGAAAGGAAAAATAGGGCAACCCATGCTGCCTTTGCTTTCAGTCTTACTCATCAGTAAGCCAAAAGGAGTGTTGGTAAATGTAAGCATACTGAGAAGCAAAATAAAAATAGCTGCCTTCATTGTGAGCAGTGTTTCCAATATTCTGTAAGAATGAAACAAATATGCATATAAAAGCTATAAAATACAGATTGTGTAATATCATATGATTCCACATATGTTCTCATATTTGTATTTTTAAACTGACGTTGCACATTGTATACAGGAAATTTTATTTTAAAATTTTAATAAAATTAAATTTAAAATTTTTCTTTAGAATGATATTACATAATACCTAAAAAAATACCAAAAGAGGAAAAGTTTTAGTAACTATACAGTGGAGAAACCACAGGCTCCCCTAACCAGGTGATCAAAATTAACCTCACCAATTATAAGCAGGCAAATATGATACCATGAGGAGGATGCAGCATTTTTATGTGGAATTCCAACTGGAAATAAATACCCTGAATCTAATCATGAGAAAAACAAACCTAAGTGAAGAACATTTGTTAAGATAATTCGCCTGCTTTCTTCAAAACCGTCAATGTCATGAAAGACAAAGAAAGGTTAAGGAACTGTACCATAAAGGAGATTAAAAAGCCATGGCAGGATGTCTGTCCCTGGGATCCAGCGAGTGGGACTCCATGCTTCCAGTGCAGGGCGAGAGGGGGAACAGGTTTGGTTCCTGGTCGGGTGTCACACACCACATGGACAAAGAGAAGAAAACAAAAAGACATGACAACTAAATGCACTATGTCATCCTAGTAAAGAAAGGTGCAGGAAATTTTCTATATAAAGGACATTACGGAACTGACAAAACTGGAATACGGACTGATAAAAAATATTATACCAGTGCTAAACTTCCTGAATTTGATAACTGTATTATAGCTATACAGTAATTACACATGAGTATGTTAAGACTGAAATACATATGTATATCTTATACACATATGTATCTATATCTATATCTATATAGAGAGAGAATAAATGTGGCAAAAGGTAAAAAATTGGTAAATCTGAATAAAGGGCTAGTGTATTTCTTTGTACTATTCTTGAAACTTTGAAATATTTGAAAATAAAAGCTTGAAAGCGCACATCAAGTCATATTCTTTCCCCTCTCAAATTCTTGTAATGATTTTCTGTCACATTTGAAATTGAATGCAAACCCTTACCCAGATCCTTATGATCTAATTGCTCTGCCTCTATTTTCCACCACTGCCCCCAGGTCACTAGGATTCAGTTCCATTTGCCTTTCTGCTTTTCTTCACATACACAAGTTCCACCTTAGAGTCTTCATAACAGTTGCTCCCCCACTATAACACTTTGCCCTGATCTCCACAAGGCTGACTCCTTTATCTTATTCAAGCATCAATTCACACATGTTCTTTCCCAAACAAATATAAAGTGCCTGATCCCCAACCCAGCCACTTTCCATCTCTTCCCTCTATTTTATTTTTATTATGACAATTATCACTACCCCGTGTCTCATGTTTTCATTTGATTATTGTCTATTCTGCTAAAATGTAAACTCAATGAGGCCTTATTTGTCTATTCTTTACTATATTTTCAGTGCCTGGAACAGTGGAACACAGCGGACAGGTTATAAGATGTTTGCTGAATGAACGGATGTTGCAAAAAAAAAAATCCTTGGGTATACATACTCATGTATATTTTAGTGTAAATTTCTAGAAGTGAAAACTTGGACAAAAGCATGCATGTGAATTTCAAATTGCCATTATCCCTCCAAAATCACTTCACCAATTTACCTTCTCAACAACCCATGAGACTCTAATGTATTCACTTTTTAAATTTTTTAGTATGGTTACAAGTATATTCAACTAATAATAATTCACTATGTTTTATATTTGCTTCATGAAATTTCTGTATCTGTTTTATTACAATAAAAACAATCCTAAAACATTTCAATATCATAGTAATAGAGAACGTGCTTGGAGAAATTCAGCAAGTAAAAGTCAAGAGTGATTACTGGATACAAAAGGTATCCAATGTTATTTATGCATAGGTGAATATATTTTTGCAATTTTTTGACCATGCCAAGGAAAGAGTTGGATGGCAGAGGCCCAAAAATATGCACAATATTCGAAATTGCTTATATTTAATCATAAACTAGCAAAATCTTAATGTAAACTTTCTATCAGAAGTTTTAAAGGAACTGTCTTCAAAAATGTTTAATTGCTTTAATGTATTTCTCTTATGAGTTTTATGACTTTGCAATAACTTCCTGAAATAAAGAAATGTATATTTATTACCAAATTAAAAGTATTTAATTTATAAGGACTAAAGCACTAAATTTTGTTCCAATGACTTCAACAATATTAACAGTTCAACAATATTACAACATAAGTTTAAGAACCATAAGTATCAGTGAGGCTAAAACTCAGAAGCTATATTGACTTCAAGTGAAGATAGAAATGAGAATCTCAATTCAATGAGAAAAAAAAAAAAAAAAGAAATGAGAATCTCAATATTTTGGGGTCTAATTATTCTTCAACTAGATGAAGGGCAACTGTCTTCTTCCACAAGGGTGGTAAAGCTTGCCTTTGTTTTTGTTTTGTGTGTTTTAGGTTCTTCTGTACTTGATTAATTCCATGGCCACAAATGATATGTTTGTTAAAAAAAAAAAATTACAGTGGATATTGAACTCAACAAGCTCTCTTTAATTTTCTGCAGTTCTTATAAAATCTTCAAGAAGAAAGCAATAATTAGACTGGCACCTCTGTGACTACTCAGTGAAAAGAAAAATAAAAGTTTTGCTAGAAGGAAACCCATAAGGGAAGAAAATTCAACCATCTGGTACCAACATCTAGACTGCAGGATTTTGTCTTAAGTCAGTCAGGTCTGAGCCACAGAACCCATTGGTTCCACTCCAGAAATACAAAAAAAGGAATTTAAGGATCAGTTATCAGCATCATTTCTCAGTTTGCTGGCAGTACCAGAATTCTAATAAAGTGGCTCAAAAGTTCCTTGAACAAGTTCCTCAGCTAATACATCTGAATGGTTCCCTGCTACAGTTGTTAACAATTGCCGAACATACAAAACAACTCAAGTCCACTGAAAAGTATTTTTCCTTTAAATATTTATACATACACAAACACACAAACATGTCATGTATAATGATTTAGGAAAGCCATGCTTCTGTCATTACAAACTGCAAACTCAATTTATTGAGGTTTTACTATGTACCATGTTCTATTGATACATTGAGGGCTTTACATACTGCCTTCCTCATTCACAGAAACTCTGCGAAGTAAGCATTATTTTTTCCCATTTTACAGTCAAGAAATTAATGCTTAGAGACAAATATGATTCACTCAAGGTCACATGGATAATATGTAGTTGATCTAGACCCTGACCCACTACTAGAGGTTAGCTGTTCTCCCCTCATGGACATAAACCTGAACAAACAGGGAGAAGCTGTCAAGTCGGCAGAAAATGAAAGGGAAACTAGTCATATTTCCATGGCTTCCACATAGAGAGAGGTTCTTCCACCATGAAACTCTTTGCCATAAACCACCCATGCTCAGCCTTGATCAGTGTGAATTAGAGGTGTGAGTCTCAAAGAAAAGAGCAGATACCAAAAATCAATGAAGATACGTGTATATTTTGGAAAAGTCATCAAGAGATTCTGATACCCTGGGATCCTGACCCAAAGCTGAGAATCGAAGAAATGTTAGAAGACTAGAGAATTTTCTTCCACCTATTTTCTGCATCTTAGACAGTTGGGTATGGCTCATTTGCTGCAACTTTTCATCATTTAGGGCTTCCCTCATAGCTCAGTTGGTAAAGAATCCACCTGCAATACAGGAGACCCCAGTTTGATTCCTGGGTCAGAAAGATCCACTGGAGAAGGGATAGGCTACCCATTACAGTATTCTTGGGCTTCCGCTTCCCTTGTAACTCAGCTGGTAAAGAATCTGCTACAATGCGGGAGACCTGGGTTAGTTCCCTGGGTTGGGACGATCCCCTGGAGAAGGGAAAGGCTACCCACTCCAGTATTCTGACCTGGAGAATTCCATGCACATTCCATGTGACCCATGGAGTCACAAAGAGTCTGACACCACTGAGTGACTTTCACTTTCACTCCATCATTTGAGTCCAAACTCTATTTTAACTGACTGAAATTTCCCAAACTGCATGGCTTATGCTTAGGATTAGTTTCAGACCCAATTCTGTTTTGTTCTTTTTACTTCTTTTTGGCCATTTCATTCCATTATGAGCTTATTTTTAGTGCCATCACCTTTTCATTGAAATTCATATACATGCACCTATACATACACACAAAGATATACATAATTCTACATATATTCAAAAGGATATACGTAAATTTTAAGCAAAATAAGATAAAGATCTCCCTGTATGACTGACAATCTAAAAACAGAACATGGCTAAAAACTTGTGCCTACTTATTATGTGTGCTCTTGCTATGGTGGAATGTGCAGAAGTGCACAGAATATACCTAGCAGTATCTTCTGATTTCCATGCTAGTGAGTTCCATTCCTTGTTTTTACTTCCTTTAACCATTTCCTTCAGGCTTGGGTATTCATTATATTTTAATATTTATTTTTATTTATTTATCTGGCTGCACTGGGTCTTAGTTGCAGCAGGCAGGATCTTCAATCTTTGTTGCAGCATGCAAACACTTTAGTTGCAGCATTTGGTTTCTAGTTCCCCAAACTGGGATTGAACTTGGCCCCCTGCATTAGGAGTGTGGAGTCTTCGCCACTGGACCACCAGAGAAGTGCCTGGATATTCATTATTGACTGATGGATTCTATCAGTAGATATTTTAATGAGTAAGACTGACCTGTAATTTTCTTTTCCATATTGAAATTTGGCTGGATTTGATACCAAGGCCAAAGTGGCCTCATAGAATAAATTTTCCGTTCTCTGAAATAATTTGCGCAAGTTTACTTCTTGAAAATTTGGTAGGACTCACCTGTAAAACAATCTGGGTGGAGTTTTCTTCATGTGAAAATACTAACTGCTGGTTGAATTTTTTAATAATTTTAGAACTATTGGGGCTTTCCATTCTTTTTGAAACAATTTGTTTCTAGGGTCTATGGAAGAAGTTAATTCTGGAAAACTTAAAGCCTATATTTCTTTAAATATTATCTAAACACTCTCACTCTAATTGGAACTCCCAATTAGATATATATTAGATTTCCTCATACATCTACTTCTTTTTCATATTTTCCAATTCCTTTTCTTCCTCTGTTGGGGTGATAATGGCTATACCATACCTAGTGTTAAACACATTTATTGAGGTTTAAAATTTTAAGCAATGATATTTTCCATTTCCAGAAATTACCTTTTATTTTCAAGTCTACCTATTGATTTCTGATAGTCTTTTGTTGCTTACTCATCTTTGCAACTGCTTACATTATTTCTTTAAACATTTGTATTCTATAAGTGACAATTCTGACAGCTTTAAGACTCTCTCTCTCTCTTTAGTCACTAAGTCTTGTCTGACTCTTTTGTGACCCCATGGACTGCAGCCTGCCAGGCTCCTCTGTCCATGGGATTCTCCAGGCAATAATACTAGAGTGGGTTGCCATTTCCTTCTCCAGGGGATCTTCCAGACCCAGGAATTGAACCCGGGTCTCCTGCATTGCAGGCAGACTCTTTACTGACTGAGCTATGACTATGGAGATCTAAATCTGTTCATTGTTTCTGCTGCCTCTCATTCATATTAGCTTACCTTCCAATGTGCAAAATGATCTTTAATTGTGAAATGATTGCTTTACCTGCAAACTGAATCATTGAAGATTTCCTCCAGAGACAACTGCTTCTTCTTCTGCTCATGCTATATGTCCGAGGCTCAGATTCCTCACACAGCCATTAGGCCAAGGCCCGATATCTTGGTAGCACTGTGATTTATACTTTTATCTGCCTTGTGCTTTCACTGCCTCTGATCTATTGCTTGCTATATTTGTGGAGAGAGGGTCCTTTGAGACTTCTACTACCTCTTATGAGACCAGACATGCCTCCAAGAGTGTATCCCAGAGAGTCAAACTACCAGAAGCAGAAATCTGACTGTGATGGTTCCATGGTGTTAACTCAGTTAAGCTGGAACTCTATTACCCCCAAATCCTCTCCTTCTGTGGCTGTGAGTTGCAAGAAACTTGTGTAAGGTTTACAAGGCAGAGTGAAGCAGTGGCCATTACGCTCTGAAAAGTGCTGCAGTCAGACACGGTGACAAGTACGCAAAGGTGCCCTGCAGGATGGAGCGTGTCCTTGTTCCCTTCTGTTCCATTTCCAGTTCTCACTGCTCACACTGTTGGCCCACAGCAGCCTCACACCTATGACCAGACACATGAATAGTACCAAACAGCTTCCCACAGACCTGCCTATGAGGGACACCATCACTGGATATGCTTGGCTCCTTTGGTGCCTGACTAGGTAAACCTTTCTCCAACCATGATTCCCCTCCCAGAGCATCACCTCCCCAACGCCTTCTCAACTGCAAAAGATCTAATTCTGATAAAAATCATTTATCCCACAGCATTCATAATGTATCTTCTCTCAAGACTGCATGCTGCCTAATATCCCCTCAAGGTTTTTAATCTAGCTTAATCACTCTGTATAGTCAAAGCTACGCCTTTTCAGTAGTCACGTACAGATATGAAAGTGGAACCATAAAGAAGGCTGAGTGCCAAAGAACTGATGTCTTTGAATTGTGGTGCTGGAGAAGGCTCTTGAGAGTCCCTTGGAGATCAAACCAGTCAATCCTAAGAGAAATCAACCCTGAATATTCATTGGAAGGAGCAATACTGAAGCCAAAGCTCCAATACTTTGGCCACCTGACGTGAAGAGCCGACTCATTGGAAAAGACTGATGCTGGGAAAGACTGAGGGCAGGAAGAGAAGGGGGCCTCAGAGGATGACGGGTTGGATGGCATCACCAATTCAGTGGACATGAACTTGGGTGAACTCTGGGAGACAGGGAGGGACAGGGAGGCCTGGAGAGCTGCAGTTCACAGAGTTGCAAAGAGTCAGACACAACTTAGCAACTGAACAACAACAATCAATTATTTGAGGGGGGGAAAAAAAGTCCAGAATATCTATTTGAAGCTTTCATTCAACCCACAAATCTTTACTGTGCCTCTACTACACGCCGGGTACCGTTTCAGTCTCTGAGAACATTAGAAAAAAACTGCTTTCAGGGAAAGACAAATACATAAGAATCACTATACTCTGAAATAAATTACAGAACTCAACCCAGGCTCTGGTGAGCAGCAGCCAGTTCAGCTGGTTTTGTCAGAGGAGACTTTCAAATGAAGTAACCTTTGAATGGAGTCTTAAAGTAGTTTCTCAAGCTTGAGAAAAATAAAGACTCTTCTTTAAGAGAGTTTGATCTGCTTGTGAGCTGTGTATTGACAATTCTTCACCACTTTTCCCTATCCTAACTCAAAATATCTGTGCAGTAGCACTCTGCACTATATTTAGTTTGTGAGTAGTGATTAAGTTTTTTTCAAAGCAATATCATTTGTCATATAAAATTCAAGTTGTTAATTTCAAATTAACTGGTTTTAAAGATCTTTATATTAAATTTGTAAATATGTTTTGGTTTTATAAGACTAATAAGCTTATACCTAATTTCTGTATATACATATTTAAGTAACATCATTTAATTAATTTGAGTTGACACTAGTTGCTATAAGAGTTGTTTTCTTTAGCAGAAACCTCTACATTGCTCAGGCTTAAGAACCATGAGGAATCATCTTTAAGTACTTCCTCCCCTTTACCATCCTAAACCTCCTTCCCCAAGAGACAAACAAACATGGAGTCACAGTGATTTAACTTCATCAACCTTTCTTCTTCCCCACTCCATCTTCATTACCTCTGCCTTTTCGGAGTACCCACGATGGTTTATTATCACAGGATCTATAGCATCAGATGCAAGCTCCTTCACATGGGGTCTCTGCACTGTGTTCTGATTTTCATTTGGTACAAGGGTGTCATTACATATCAACCTGCCAATGTTTTTTCTCATATATATATATATGACATATATATATATATGTATGTATGTATGCATACATACATATATGTATGACAGCTTATTATAAATGCATGATCCCAACACAACCATCATAAACAGACATGCCTTTGTGGGCAATTAAATATAATGGCAAGTTATAAGATGATCAACCTGATGACCTAGAATATGTTTACATTTTTTAAAAAATTATCAACAACAACAAAAAACAATGTTTAAATTGTTCTCATGAATAATCCACTCCACCCTGTTGAGTAAGGCCCACACAGTGCATGGCACAGTAGCTCTCAACCTAGGCTATATCCTTGAATAAGGGATCTTCAGTTAAAAGTTTTACTAGCCAAAAACATTGCATACTAAGGTACTTATTAGATGTGACTTCACCCCAAAGTAAGAGAATTAACTCAAGAAATTATAAAGGGCAAAAAAGAGCAAGATTTTGTATTAATTTTACTAAGTTTTGACAGTAATTATACAAGTTACAATAACTCAGACAAAGCTTTCAAAAGGTCTGCTTTCCCCCATTCTCCTCCAGAGCTCAAATGGCCAGAGTACAAGAGCTCGTGCCTATCCACCCCTCCCAGTTAATCCCCCTCCCTCCTTGCTCACATACTCCAGCTTCAGTTACCCTAGCAGCACAAGTTCTTTCCTTCATCATCACAACTAATCTGCCTTTCTTTTGCTTAGAAAATTCTTATTCCCACTGTTCCTTGTTGGTTCTTTCTCATCATCCAATAACCTATCATTTAAAGAGAAGGAAACTCAAGGACTCTTTTGTTTTATTCATTACTAAAAACCATCCCATAACAACAGGGCTATTATGCTGAGCAAATAAAATATAGTCTCAAATATTTCAAGCCATAAAACTTGAAATCTTGCCATTTGCAACGACATGGATGGACCTTGAGGGCATTACGCTAGGTGAAAAAAAAGGCACAGACAAATGCTGTTTGACCTCACTTATATGTGGGATCTATAAAATAAGCAATAAAAAGGCCAAAGTCATAGATACAGAGATGGAGGATCAGGGGAGGAGGAAACAGTTGAAAGGGCTCAAAATGTACAAACTTACAATAATAAGTTTATAAAATAAATAAATTCTGGGGATGCAATGTGTCCCATCACTTCATGGCAAATAGATGGGGAAACAGTGGAAACAATGGCTGACATTATTTTTCTGTGCTCCAAAATCACTGCAGATGGTGACTACAGCCATGAAATTAAAAGATGCTTACTCCTTGGAAGGAAAGTTATGACCAACCTAGATAGCATATTAAAAAGCAGAGACATTACTTTGCCAATAAAGGTCCATCTAGTCAAGGATATGGTTTCTCCAGTGGTCATATATGGATATGAGAGTTGGACTATAAAGAAAGCTGAGCACAGAAGAATTGATGCTTTTCAACTGTGGTGTTAGGGAAGGCTCTTGAGAGTCCCTTGGACTGCAAGGAGATCCAACCAGTCCATCCTAAAGGAGATCAGTCCTGGGTGTTCATTGTAAGGACTGATGCTGAAGCTGAAACTCCAATACTTTGGCCACCTCATGTGAAGAGCTGACTCATTGGAAAAGACCCTGATGCTGGGAAAGATTGAGGGCAGGAGGAGAAGGGGACGACAGAGGATGAGATGGCTGGATGGCATCACCGACTCAATGGACATGGGTTTGGGGAGACTCTGGGAGTTGGTGATGGACAGGGAGGCCTGGCGTGCTGCAGTTCATGGGGTCACAAAGAGTCGGACATGACTGAGCGACTGAACTGAACTGAATGTGACTAAGCATGGTGACGATAGTTGATAACACTGTATTATATAACTGAAAGTTATTAAGGGAATAGATCTTAAAAATTCTCAACACAGGAAAGAAAATGAAACTATGTGTGATTTTAACTAGACTTATTACGGTCAGCATTTTGTAATATATACATATATTAAATTATAATGCTGTACATCTGAAATTAATGTAATATGTCAGTTATATCTCAATAAAAAATAAATAAAATAAGGTCCTAACTACAGGCATACTTTATTATGCATGGCTTTGTGCACTTTGTAGAGTGTATTTTACAAGTTGAAGGTTCGTGGCAACTCTGAGTTGTCGGATGATGACTAGCATTCTTTAGCAATAAAGCATTTTTTAATTAAGGTATGTATCATCAATGAAAAGACAACCTACAGACTAGGAGAAAATATTTGCAAATGATGCAACTGACAAGGGCTTAATTTCCAAAATAAACAGATAATACAACTCAATAACAAAAAAAACAAATAAATCAAAAAATGGGCAGAAGATCTACATAGGTATTTCTCCAAAGAAGACATACAGATTGCCAATAGGCAAATAGGCACGTGAAAAGATACTCAACATCTTTAGAAAAATGCAAATCAAACTATCATGAGGTACCACCTCACACCAGTCAGAATCATCATCGTCATCACACTCAGTTGTGTTCGACTCTTTGCAACCCCATGGACCGTAGCCCGCCAGTCAGAATGGCCATCATCAAAAAGTCTACAAATAGTGAGCACTGAAGAGTTCGGGGAGAAAAGGGAACCCTTCTCTACTGTTGGTGGAAATGTAAATTGGTACAGCCACTATAGAAAACAGTAGGGAGGGTCCTTAAAAAGCTAAAGACAATTGTATGATCCTGAAATCTCACTCCTAGGCATATACCCAGACAAAACTGTAATTCGAAAAGATACACACACCCCTAAGTTCACAGTAGCACTATTTACAATAGCCAGGACATGGAACAATCTAAATATCCATCAACAGATGAATGGATAAAGAAAGAAACACAGCACTAAGTCATGTCCAACTCTTACAATTCCATGAACTAACTGTAGCCTGCCAGGGGGATTCTCCAGGCAAGAATACTGAAGTGGGTTGCCATTTCCTTCTCCAATGGATAAAGAAGATGTGGTAAATATACACAACAGAATATTACTCAGCCATAAAAATGAATGGAATAATGCCATTTGCAACATGGATGGACCTAGAGATTATCACACTAAGCGAAGTATGTCAGAACAGAAAGACAAATACATATGATATCACTCATATGTAGAATCTAAAATATGACACAAACAAACATATCTATGAAACAGAAACAAACTCACAAATATAGAGAATAGATCTGTGGTTGCCAAGGAGGAGGGTGTTGGGGGAGGGATGGATTGGGATTTGGGGATCAGCACATGAAGCTATCATATACAAAATAAACAACAAGGTCCTATTGTATTATATTCAATATCCTGTGATAAGCCATAATGGAAAAGAAAGTGAAAAGAAATTAACACAACATTGTAAATCAACTGTATTTCAATAAAATAAAAAAACTTAAAGGTATATACTGTCTTTTTAGACATAATTCTATTGCACACTTAATGGACTACAGATAAACATAACTTTTACATACACTGGGAAGCCAAAAAATTAGTGTAACTTTCTTTATTGCAATATTGACTTTACTTGAGTGGCATGCAGCTGAATCAGCAATATCTCTGGCTATGCCAGGAGGTCTCATCTCACCAGATTCAACCGTGGTTGAGATCTGGGGATCCAGTCTGTAGGACTAGTCAAAAGAGTGTGTTAAGATAGCCAAGTCTAACATTTCTGACCCTGGCACCTCCAGGTCCTAGCAGGACACCAACAAACTCCAAAAGATACTGACAAATTCCAACAGATAGTAGACATCACATGGTCAACATAGGCTCCTGAAAGTCTTCCACTGGATTGTTCATAGGTTCAGGCAGTTTATGAACTGGTAAGAGTTCCTCTAACTTACTGTATTGTACCTTCTGGAAACCCTTATTAGGACTAATGGCTAATTGCAGGGGTCAATTAAATCCAATTAGAATACTGGGACTAATATCTAATAAACTTTTATCTAAAGAAATGTTTCACAAAATGTGATCCCCAGCGGCATCAGCATCATCTGAGAACTTGTTAGAAATGCAAATTATAGGGTCCTACCCTCCACACAATGAATCAGAAATTACAGGGATGAGGCTCAACAATCTGTATTTAACAAGACTTTCAGGCAATTCTGGTGTACAATAAGGTTTAAGAACCACTGATCAAAGGCAGGACTTTCCTGATAGCTCAACTGGTAAAGAATCCACCTGCAATGCAAAAGAGCCCAGTTCGATTCCTGGGTTGGGAAGATCCCCTGGAGAAGGGAGTATTCTTGGGCCACGCCAGTATTCTCGGGCTTCCCTGGTGGTTCAGATAGGAAAGAAGCCGCCCGCAATGCAGGAGACCTGGGTTCAATCCCTGGGTGGGGAAGATCCCCTGGAGAGGGCATGGCAACCCACTCCAGTATTCTTGCCTGAAAAATCGCCATGGAGAGGGGAGCCTGGCAGGCCCTACTCCGTGGGGTCACAAAGAGTCGGACACAACTGAGCGAATAAGCACAGCACAGATCAAAGGCATCCTGAAAAGACTTTGTCAGCATTACCAAGAAGCAGCATAGTAGTAAACAATCTGGTAGACCACACATCAAAAAATTCCAAGAATATGGCGCACTGATGGAAAAAGTGATCAACAGACACTTCTATGTTTGTTTTCTAAGAACTGGGTGCCAGGAACACATGGAACCACTTAGTTCTCTGGTCTGAGTAGTTGGCCACAATTTGGGTCCAGATCTGGACAGAAGGCAGGGGTATTAAAAAGGTCTAAGAAGCAACCACCAAAAAAAATTCCAGAACACATCAGATTTTAATATTTTATGGTAGAACTGGTCATTCTCATGCTCTACTGCATATCATGGTACATTGAAAACATATTCATCTGCTCTAAATACATTCCTACCCTGTCTGTAAAAAAAAATTTTTATCCCCTAAATAAGGTACACATTTTAAAAGACGTCATTGATGTTTATGAATCTGTGTTTTTTGTAAATGCAAGGGCCATTAACTGCATTCACAGCTGTGGCCTTCCCTCTGCTAGAGTATATTAAGCTGCCAGTAATGCAGTCTCTGTGAGAGCCAAGGGGAAAGGCCTCCTTTCATCCCTCTTTATGTAGTGGCTTCCACACGTCCTCAGACTCCAGCAGCATAGGAAATCTGTTCCCTTGAATTCTGTCAATAAATAACAAACAAAAAGCAAGAAATCACACTCTCCAAGATAACCACCAATATTAATCAAAAAAGAATGGGTGATGTACATGGCAGAGAAATACAGAACTAACAGTCAAACACACCTAGGGCCCCGATTTTAGACTTAGCTACAAGAATAATCCCTTTCTAGGCTAATTCCAAAAATTACGGAGAATTGGATTCTACAGCTTCAGGCAGCTGCGTACTTAACTAGTGGGTAAAATGGAAAAGGCAGTGAAATTCGCCTTTGGTGCCCCATTGCCCTCCCCACTTCTTTTTGTAACCCTCTTCCACCCCCAGGTAAACCTTCTTTGCCACCCACATTCAGTCAGTCAAACAACTCCACTTTTGCAATGTCTCACCCATCACCTTGACCCAAATGTCTAAAACTGTATAAAAACAGCATTGTCAGATTTCATAAATGTGCAATGATGACTCAAACTGAAAAGAGACAGTCTGTCACAAGGGAAACAGAGTCTGTCAAAGAAACTCATATTAAAATTGGGTAGGTCTCCAATGATAGGTTAGAGTGTTTTATTTTTAGAGCCAAGTTTTATATTTTGTACTGTTTCTCAAAAACTAAATTTTAATAAAGAGTACTTCATTATAAAAGCCAGAACTAGTATTTTACTATTTTGAATCATTTAGATTTTATATTTGTCACTAATTAAGACAGCTTCTATTTTTAAAGAATTTTCGTTTTTAGACTATTCTGCTTACTCTTAAAATTAAATAGCAAATAATTTTTTGCCCCATAAAGCACTCCATTCTTTTGTCATATCTGAAATACACTAATTTATATGGCTTTTATGTTCAAATACCAGTCACTTAACAGTTCGTAAAACTGGGTGCGCTGCCTTCATGCTCCGTTCAGCAAAACCATTCTCAACACCATTTAAACATGTATCTTTGAATCATCTAGGACTCAAGTTTCCAAGTTTTCTTTGAATGTTCCTCTTCCTTCATCTCTTCTCTTTTTCTCTTTCTGTTTCTCCATTACAACGAAAGGTCTAAGGAAAATAACCTAAGGATGAAGATATTTACAGGGTGTGATTCAGAGAATCTCTATGGGGATATGGACTTGAATCTCTATCGGGATGTGGACTTGAAGAAAAGTATGAGACTTGAGATTCTCATTCATCTTGCCAGGTGTGGAAGGCCCCTTGGTGCTCTCCTCTTTATCATCTTGCTGGCGGGGTCACAGTGCTGTGTGGAACCCTCTGGGCTCTCCCAGGAGGAGAATGATCAGCTTCTGAGAACAGGCAGGAACAGCATGCCCCCACAGTCCTGCCAGGAAAAGCAGACAGCAACCCAGGCTGCCTGAGCTCCCTCCTGTCCCTCTAAATTGTATCCTCAGACAACATTAAGAGGGAAGCAGTAAAGCCCCTTGGGTAGAACTCGGTTGATATGCCCTGGCCTTTTTCCACCAAGACCTAGGAAAAGGAAGGCCTCCCACAGTAAGGTGTCCCAGCCAAGAGAAGGGGTAGGCTGGTGAGGCAGGAGGGTTGCCGGCTTCCAGCATTTTAAGTAACTGGTGGTTTTCCATCAGGCAACATGGGGCCTTCCCCAAAGCGACCCAGTGGTGTTCAGCTAAATATGCTGGAAAAGTTAACAGATTACAACTCATTGGTGCAAAAGGAGATCAGCATAGCTTTCTGGGAAGGAAAGACTCCTTCATGGAGAAAACAGAGAAAGCTACGAAGACAATAAGAAAGAAAACAGACCTAGGAAGAAAAGTTCAGGGCATTTGGAAGGAAACTATAAAACTTAGAACTTCAAATAAATAGAGACCAACCTGTACACAAGATATAACTATGACTAAAAAGAGAAGGCTACAAATATGAATGACTGTGTCTAAGTCTTTCAGAACTATTTTACAATTTGCTAAAAATGGAAGAAGGCATTGGGTAAAGAATGAAAAGCTTAGAGGCCTACACAAGGAAAAGAAGCTTCTGACAGTACAGACTGAAAGAAATCAAAATGAGTTATTGAGTAGCTGTAGGTTTTAATTATCTAGAGAAGTATAAAAAGTGAATTCAAACAATTTTTATCATATATTACCTACTATTTGTCCAGCATTTTACGGTTATATATAATTTGTCCAGCATTTTACGGTTATACATAAAATGTCCTGACTACTTCATAGGGTTGTTACAAGTGTCAAATAAGATAATACACCTGGACCAGACTGGAAAAGAACTCTCTGGTTTTTTCCATTCAGTTAGATTTGTTGAATGACTATTACCCACTCTCAAGTATGTTACAAATGGCATCTAATTTAACTGCTACATTCCTGTGAGGTTAGTGGAAACATAATGTTGTTTATTTTACCCAAAGGCCCATAAAAGCCAATGGTGTAGTTCTAGGTCACAGAGGTAGGCACTAAGACGGTGTAAAGCATAAACTGCCTGTAAAAGCATTTTCAAAAGATATTAGTGCTAGTCCCTACCTCAGAAAATTCATTCACAATATTCTTTACTACAATCAGGGTGGGGAAGAAAAGAAACAGAAGGACTTTTTAATCTAGTTCATTTACTTGGAAGAACGAGTATATCTTGTGACATCTTCCTAAGGTTTGAGAATCTGAGACATTTGTTATGTTTGAGAACAGCTGCCCAAATGTTTTCATATAACCACTCTCAACCCACACTGCTGATAAACTAAGGCAGATTGTGTTGCATTGATTACACTGAAACAAAAAGCTACCTTTTCACCATGACAGAAAATTGAAATATTTTTTGAATAAATATCTTTGATTCGTTAAGTCACACAGTCAACTTTCATTTTATGCATCAAAACAGTGTTTCTTGAGTGTAAAAAAAAAATCACAGATATTTTGTAATAAAACATTAAGCAAAAAAAAAAAAAAAAAAAAAAAACATTAAGCAAACTTGTATCTCTGAAAGGTCAAGCTTTAACAACTGACTCTAAATATCCATATCATCAATAAAGGTAACGTCAATAATGTAACTGAAATTTCTTACATAAGAGTCAACTCTACATTATTCAGCTTTTGATTATTCAGGTTGTAAGAAACTTCTACCAAAGATAATGGGAGAGGGCAAAGAAAACCAATGTTAAATACCCATTTAGGCAGACAGGTACAACAGTTCTGAACAAAAAGGCATGGACAGAATAGAAAGCAATAATGAAGAGAAGGGAACAGCGCTGGTATGGGCCAGACAGAGTTGCTCTATCTGCTTTAGTTTGCATGGTAGATCATTTTACATGTAATTTAGTACAATGGAAATGGATTCACAATGAAATGAAGTGACATACCCAAAATCGTAAATACAAGTAGAAGTCAAAACTTGAATCCAAAAAAAAAAAAAAAAAAAACTTGAATCCAGCTATCTCAAGATTCCAGAGCTCAAATGACCAGAGCATAGGAGCTTGTGCCTACCCACCTCTCCCCACTAATTCCCCTCCCTCCTAGCTCACAGACTCCAGCTTCAGTTACTCCAGAGGACAAGTTCGTCCCTTCATCACGACAACTAATTTACCTTTTCTTTTGCTTAGAAAATTCTTACTCCCATTCTACCTCGCTGACTCTACCTCATTTCTCAATTTTCAATATAAGTATCACTTCCTCAGAAAGTGGTACCCCAACCCAAAATATGATCCCCTGATACATGTCTCCAAGGCACCCAAGTCTTTTCCACTTCACCCATCATGTTCTATGATGACACATTGAATTGTGTTTCCTCCTTTGGTACCTCCTTCCCCACTGAACTACAAGCAGTACAGAGATCACGTTTGTTTGCTCTTCACTTTCTATCTAGTGCCCAACACACAGCAATATACCACAAATGTTTTTAAACAAATGAGAAAGTGAGATATAGGAACTGTGTAAAATTAGCCATTATCTAAAGTGAAAGTGAAAGTCACTCAGTGATGTCCGACTCTTTGTGACCCCATGGCCTATACAGTCCATGGAATTCTCCAGGCCAGAATACTGGAATGGGTAGCCTTTCCCTTCTCCAAGGGATATTCCCAACCCAGGGATCGAACCCAGGTCTCCCGCATTGCAGGCGGATTCTTTACAAGCTGAGCCACAAGGGAAGACTGTATCTAAGATGTCCCTAATGCTAGTCTATCTAATAAGGTTAAGTTGTTGTTGTTCAGTTGCTAAGTCATGTCTGACTCTTTGTGACCCTATGGATGACAGCTCGCCAGACTTCCCTGTCCATCACTATCTCCCAGCAATTGCTCAGACTCATGTCCACTGAGTAGATGATGACATCCAACCATCTCATCCTCTGTCTCACCGTTCTCCTCTTGACCTCAGTCTTTCCCAGCATCAGGGTCTTTTCCAGTGAGTCAGTTCTTTGCATCAGGTGGCCAAAATATTGGAGCTTCAGCATCAGTTCTTCCAATAAATATTCATAGTTGATTTCCTTTAGGATCGACTGGTTTGATTTCCTGGCTGTCCAAGGAACTGTCAAGGTTAAGTTAGCCAAGACCATTTAGAATTTATGGTGGTAGAGGATTTCTTAGGTTTTTATGAGGGTGCCAAAGTGGGATATTAACCATGAGAAGAGACTATTATCCCCTTTATCAAAAACTCACTGATCAACATATACACGAAAAAGTCATAAAAAACCCCCTGACCCTGCAGCCCCTCACCACACTGGGAAATCATCATTGTCCTAAGGACTGACTGTCACTCCCTTGATTAAGAAGCCACGTTTCTTCTTATTAGCGTCACAGTCATCATAGCACCGGCTGATCTGGGTTCCCAAAAGACAGTCTGATTAAACCACGTGCAGAGTCTCATTACTGACTCTTCAACATTAATTACTGAAAACTAATCTATGCTTAATCCTTTAAGGCTTTATACTTAAAGACACAAGCCTGGCCTTCCAATAATGTTCCTGGTTTTTATTTTAGGCTTCACTCACAATAAAATTTGCTTAGGTAACTTCCTATGATTAAAAATGCATTCTAGTTAAGCAAAGATGAAGCACAAAAGCAAATTACTTCAGTTTTCTATTCAGTTCTGTTACTATCCAACTACGTGTACTTGGGAGGCCAAATGGTTTTAAGCCCTGTAATTTAACTACTTTAATTCTCCTATCTGTAAAATTTTAATCATCATTCTGACAGATGCATAGCTGGTCTGAGTGCCTTTGAGATTCTGAGATATCTGAGTGATTGACCTTTGCTGTCACTCTGCAGCTCTAAGATCAGAAAAGATCCTAGACTAGACTGTGCAAACCTGGGGAAAGTGAATATGTTGAAAGAGAGTGTGGTGCTCACTCCTGCAGCCCATAGGCTAAAACTGGGACTATACAGAGAAGAAGATTCTTATCAAAGAAATGAACATATGAAGTCTTAACCTGATGGTTACCTGGACCACAATAATTTGGACTTTGGGGGAATAATCAATTTTTAAGTTTTAAATTTCTTAAGCAAACGTCTTTTCACCTTTCTTATAACATCCATCCCTGGACATTTCGTAATCCAAATGCTTGTGATGCTAAAATGTGAAGTTCATTTTATGGGATGTTCATGCATTGTAATCCACCTTTGGTAGTTATTTAAGAATATTAAACCCTCATTTAAATATCTCTCTCTCACACACACACACACATATATATCCTTGTGTGTCATTCTTGGCCCCTGGGCAAGGATGACACACAAATCTGTGAAGTATTCCATATTTTGAAAACTAGAAAAATAAGATGCTTGTGTACACTATATTATGCCAGTCTCTATGGCCATATCATATAATACCAGGATGGATGAACTGATCATAAAGATCCACCTGGGCTTGCTGGTGGGGTGGATGTCACTTGCCATTGCTCAGTGACACTTCCCACAAGTCCCAGGGTAACCCTCACTCAGACTCATATACAATGATGCTAAAGCCTTCTTTGGAAGGTCCAGAGGCTTATACATTGTGTCTGTCATTGAAGAATATTATTGACATTTCTACTGTGTATCCTGAGAGCACTTTCTTCCATCTGAATCCTTTAGATAAAAACACCTTGACTCATTTCCTAGAGAGTATCTGCATCTGGACTCTTCATCAGTCAGAATCTACTATTGATACTTGTCAACATAGTAGTAACATAGGTTCCAATGGGCTTTGGAAAAATAAAAAAGTATTTCGTAAATATGGGTGATTATGGCCAGCTGCCTAGAAAGCTGAATGTTTTGAACTCCAATATCTTTTCTACAAAAAATAGATATGATATGGTATTTGCAAGAGGCTCCAATTCAGACTCTACGACCAATTACAGATTTTGTGTCTTTAGAAAAGTCACAGGACTGGAATGCAAAGTAGGAAGTCAAGAGATATTTGGAGTAACAGACAAGTATGGTCTTGGAGTATGAAATGAGCAGGGCAAAGGCTAGCAGAGTTTTGCCAAGAGAACACACCGGTCAAAGCAAACACCCTCTTCCAACAACACAAGAGAAGACTACACATGGACATCACTAGCTGGTCAACACTGAAATCAGATTGATCATATTCTTTGCAGCTAAAGATGGAGAAGCTTTATACAGTCAGCAAAAACAACAACAGGAGCTGACTATGGCTCAGATCATGAACTCCTTATTGCAAAATTCAGACTTAAATTGAAGAAAGTAGGGAAAACCTCTAGGCCATTCAGGTATGACCTAAATCAAATTCCTTATGATTATATAGTGGAAGTGACAAGTAGATCCAAGGGATTAGATCTAATAGAGAAGAGTGCCTGAAGAACTACAGATGGAGGTTCATAACATTGTACAGGAGACAGTGGCCAAAACCATCCTCAAGAAAAAGAAATGCACTGAGGCAAAATGGCTGTCTGAGGAGGCCTTACAAAAAAACAGAAAATAAATGAAAGGCAAAGGAGAAAAGGAAAGATATACCCAAATGAATGCAGAATTCCAAAAAACAGCAAGGAGAGATAAGAAAGCTTTCCTAAGTGAACAATGCCAATAAATAGAGGGAAACAATAGAATGGGAAAGACTAGAGATCTCTTCAAGAAAATTAGAGATACCAAGGGAATATTTCATGCAAAGATGGGCACAATAAAGGACAGAAATATATGGACCTAACAGAAACATAATATATTAAGAACACGTGGCAAGAACACACAGAAGAACTGTACAAAAAAGGTCTTAATGACCCAGATAACCACGATGGTGTGATCACTCACCTACAGCCAGACATCCTGGAGTGTGAAGTTAACTGGGCCTTAGGAAGCATTACTATGAAAGAAAGCTAGTGGGGCTGGTGGAATTCCAGTTGAGCTCTTTCAAATCCTAAAAGATGATGCTGTGAAAGTGCTGCACTCAAAATGCCAGCAAATGTGGAAAACTCAGCAGTGGCCATAGGACTGGAAAAGGTCAGTTTTCGCTCAATTCCCAAAGAAGGGCAATACCAAAGAATGTTCAAACTAGCATACAACTGTGCTCATTTCACATGCTAGCAAGGTAATGCTCAAAATTCTTCAAACTAGGCTTCAACAGTATGTGAACCAAGAACTTCCAGATACATGCTGGGTTTAGAAAGGCAGAGGAACCAGAGATCAAATTGCCAACATCCGTCAGATCATAGAAAAAGCAAGGGAATTTCAGACAAACATCTACTTCTGATTCATTGACTACGCTAAAGCCTTTGACTGTGTCAAAGTGAAGTGAAAGTGTAAGTCACTCAGTCGTATCCAACTCTTTGCGACCCTGTGGAATATATAGTCCATGGAATTTTCCAGGCTAGAGTACTGGAGTGGGTAACCTTTCCCTTCTCCAGGGATCTTCCCAACCCAGGGATCAAACCCAGGTCTCCCACATTGCAGGCGGATTCTTTACCAGCTGAGCCACAAGGGAAGGCCAAGAATACTGGAGTGGGTAGCCTATCCCTTCTCCAGGGGATCTTCCTGACCCAGAAATCGAACTGGGGTCTCCTGCATTGCAGTTGGATTCTTTACCAACTGAGCTATGAGGGAAGCTGCATGGATCACAGCAAATTGTGGAAAATTCTTAGGTAGATGGGAATACCAGATCACCTTACCTACCTTCTGAGAAACCTGTACGAAGGTCAAGAAGCAAGAGTTAGAACCAGACATGGAACAACGGACTGGTTCCAAATTGGGAAAGGAGTACGTCAAGGCTATATATTGTCACCCTGCTTATTTAACTTATATGCAGAGTACATCATGCAAAATGCCAGGCTGGGTGACTCACAAGCTGGAATCAAGATTGCTGGGAGAAATATCAGTAACTTCAGACATGCAGATGACACCACTCTAAAGGCAGAAAGCAAAGAGGAACTAAAGAGTTTCTTGATAAAGGTGAAAGAAGAGAGTGAAAAAGTTGGCTAAAACTCAACATTCAAAAAACTAAGATCATGGCATCTGATCCCATCACTTCAGGGCAAATAGATGGGGAAAAAAATGGAAACAGTGACAGACTTTCTTTTCTTGGGCTCCAAAATCACTGTGGACGATGACCGCAGTCATGAAATTAAAAGACACTTGTTCCTTTGAAGAAAAGCTATGACAAACCTAGATGGTGTATTAAAAAGCAGAGACATCATTTTGCTGACAAAGGTCCATACAGTCAAAGCTACAATTTTTCCAGTTGTCCTGTACAGATGTGACAGTTGGACCATAAAGAAGGCTGAGCACTGTAGAATTGATGTTTTCAAACTGTGGTGCTAGAGAAGACTGTTGAGAGTCCCTTGGAGAGCAAGGAGATCAAACCAGTCAATTCTAAAGGAAACCAGCCCCGAAGCTGAAGCTCCAATACTTGGCCACCTGATGTGAAGAGATGAACCACTGGAAAAGACCCTGATGCTGGGAAAGATTGAGCACAGGAGGAGAAGTGGGCAGCAGAGGATGAGATGTTTGGATGGCTCACCATCTCAGAGGACATGGGTGTGAGCAAACTCCAGGAGATAGCGACTGACAGGGAAGCCTGGCACGCTGCAGTTCATGAGGTCACAAACAGTCGGACACGACTGAGCAACTGAACAATAACACATTCTCCCAGAACCTATCTTCACCTGAAAAGTGGAAATTCAATAACAGCAGTACCTACTTCAAAAGGTTGCTGTGAGGGCAAATGTTAATATGGGTAGTATTCCTACTGCTGTTGTCAGCACAGTGAAGGTGCTAATATTTGAATCTGAAATCAGAAATCCAAAAGTTTGAAAGAAGTAATTAAATTTAACAGCTCCGTACCTAACAGAATATATATATATATATATATATATATTTTTTTTTTTTTTAATGAAAATAACAGAAAACTGAACTCGAACTGGTTAAATGCTACTGGGGACTCACTCGCACATGTAACTGAAAGGTCCGCAGAAAACGCCAGCGTCAGGCATTGCTTACGTAAGGCCCAGCTGGACTTCTCTGCAGCTCTCCCCGTTCTGCTCACCTCTACGAGAGGCCCCTTCTGCAGGCTGGCTCCCGCCTGCTGTATTATGCCTATGAGCAGCTACCAAGGCAACACACTTTCTCCTTCACATCCAGGGAAGAGAACGTGACTTCTCACAATGAACAAGAGTCCTCAGCTTTGGAGGCCTTGAACTAGCCATTGTGACCAGGTCAATGCCACGTCCTATTGTGCAGGAGTGGGCAGGCTGAGTGGAGAGGCGTCACACAGTAGGGAAAGGTGTCATGAATGTCACACAGACAACCAGGGTGTCCACTACATTAACACAATACATGCTTAGTGGATGACAGTGTATTCCAAGGAGTTTTGTTTTTTAAGGAAAAAAAAGTACCTATGAAGAAACATTGGATTCTGAGGTTTCTAGGATCCTAATAAGCCCAGGGCTTCCCTTGTGGCTCAGATGGTAAAGAATCTGCCCACAATGCGGGAGACCCAGGTTCAATTCCTGGGTTAGGAAGATCCCCTGGAGAAGGGAATGTGTACCTACTCCAGTATTCTTGCCTGGAGAATCCCATGCACAGAGGAGCCTAGCAGGCTACACAGTTCATGTGGTCACAAATGGCAGGGAGTACCAGTCGGTAGGGACCTCCCTGGGGGCCTAATGGGTAAGACTTGGCCTTCCAATGCAGGGGGTATAGGTTTCACTCCTGGTCAAGGAGCTAAGACCTCACATGTCTCATGGTCAAAAAACCAAAACATAAAACAGAAGCAATATTGTAACAAATTCAATAAAGACTTTTCAGGCTTTCATGGTGGCTGAGACAGTAAAGAATCCTCCTGTCAACGCAGATGACATGGAGATTCAATCTCCCTGGAGATCCCTACATCTCCCCTGGTGGGCTACAGTCCCTACAGTCACAAAGAGTAGGACATCACTGAGAGACGAACACTTTCACTTTCAGGAGCAGGCAAGAAGCTGGCAGGGACCCTGATTTGCCCAACAGAAATCCCAGATTGTAACCTTCCGATTCCTACAAATCTGAAATCAAATGGAGAAACTGAAGAATAAAACTTTCCCAGAATTGGGAAGTGGTTTTTAACAATGAAAGCTCCTCTTTGCTCTTCCACAGGAAATCCACAAACAGTCAATATCACTGGAAAGGCAGAAGTGCTGACACAAACAGGGTCTCTAGTTAGAAAGAAAGTAAAAGTCCCAGAATCAACCTCTTAAGCTGATTTCCTTTTGCCTAAATATATAAGGCATTTGCCTGGGCATAAGGGCTCATTTGACTGTAAGATATCGAGATCCATGCAACGTATGTAAATAAAAAAAGGAATTTATTGGATGAAAACCAAGTATTTCCCAGCCAGCAATTAAAGCTGGCCTCAAAAGGGACTGGATTCACTTGACCAGGAAGTGAATGTTGACTTGCTTTAGTCTTCTCGCTGTCACAACCAGTTTTCCTGGGTCATGAACCAGCTGTTCATGGGTCAGCCTTTGTTTTATGTAGTCCTTATTCAAGAGCCGCTACTGCATTTAGGGTTGGGTATCTGTCTTTGGCGTAAGAGTGATGGCTGGGGAAGGCCTGATCACCAGGTTAGAGCTGCCGCACACTTGGGAGGACTCAGCAGACTCTGAGAAGGGGAGTGAGCAGGAGAGTTAAAGTAACCGACACACGTTAGAATCTGTGTCTGTCCTTTCCTTTTTTATACAGTCAGCCTCACGTGATTTCATAAAAAACGTCAGAAAAATCGAAACCAGTAAAGGAACACAGACTAAGTCTAGATAACTAACTTCTCAGCAGGGATTGCTGATGGGCAGATCAGAGTCTCTGCCATTCTCCATTTTTATGTGTCCTGAATACAGCACAATTTCTTAGTTCTGCATTTTTTTACCTGCCACATACAGACACTCATGCTTGTCCTTGTAACTCATAGGATTGGAGAAAGGATAAAGAAATAATTGATGTGAAAGTACTTTAAATCTTTAAAATGATGTTATTTATACTCTGCACACTATCAAGCATCTCTTCTGAATTCTAACTGAAAACCCACTGTTTCCATGGAAATACGAGTTCAAGGATTATTAATCAAAATAACCATTTGAGGTTAGTTCTCCTTGGTGGACACTCTTATATCTACCACATAACTGTGCAGAAGAGTGTTTTACAAGTTATATAGCACATACATAGCTATACGCTCAGCAGTCATGAAAGAGGAACACTCCAAAAGTTATGAGAGTTGGACCATAAAGAAGGCTGAGCGCTAAGAACTGATGCTTTTGAACCATGATGCTGGGAAAGATTAAAGGCAGGAGGGGAAGGGGACAAGAGAGAGTGAGATGATTGGATGGCATCACTGACTCGATGGACATGAATTTGAGCAAACTTTGGGAGAGGGTGAAGGACAAGGAAGCCTCCCTGAAGGACAGAGAGCTGACAGAGGCTCAGACAGTAAAGAATCTGCCTGAAATGCAAGAGACCCAGGTTTGATCCCTGGGTTGCAAGAAGGGGATGGCAGTCTCCTCCTGTGTTCTTGCCTGGAGAATTCCACAGACAGAGGAGCCTGGCGGGTCCACAGGGCTGCAAAGAGTCGGACACGGCTGAGTGACTAAACACCCTTGTCAGTAACTGGTTATCCGGTCTTAGGTATCAGTCGGCTTCTCCTGGTCTGCTTCCTAATTTGTAAAATGAGGAAATTTTTAGGTACTAAAATTTAAGTAGTAGGTATTCTCTAATGCATCAGTTCCATCACTCTGTGTTCCAGACAGGGCTCCAGAGTCTTAAAGAGCTACTGTACCTAGAAAAAGTTACTCCTCAAAGGGGAGGTGAAAGAAAGCACAGTATTTCTCACATTTTTTAATCCCATATTTTCAGCAACTTCTGAGTACATTTAAAGTCTAAGTCTTATTTAATGTCTGAGGCAACATGTTTTCATGTCTGAGGAGATCATGTCCATCTCTTCGTCCCCATCACGAGGGAAGAAAAAGTGGAAACACCAAAACAAATTTTAAAATTTTAAATTAAGGGGAAAAAAAGCCAACTTTACTACCAAAATGACTGAAAAAAAGAAGACCATGAAAAAAAAACAAGCAAACGCCAAACACCAAAATTCCAGTCTGTCAAATACAGTTATGTGTGATTAACACTCCACAGTTGAATTATTTAAACTCAGTAACTAGCAGGCCCAAGCAAACAAACATCATCAAGTACAGAAATCATCATCCCAATTATGCCACAATCCAAAACAAATTTCTGAACAAAGGGAAAAACTTGTTGCTTCAAAAGAACAAACAGGAACAGATCAGAAATTTCTTTAGTCTTTGTAGGAATAAGTTAGGCTAACAAATGTCTCTTTAATCTTAAACAGGGCCTCACTGGTGGCTCAGCGGTAAAGAATCTGCCTTCAATGCAGAAGCTACAGGAGACACAGGTTCAATCCCTGGGTCAGGAAGATCCCCGGGAGAAGGGCATGGCAACCCACTCCAGTATTCTTGCCTGGAGAATCCCCATGGACAGAGGAGCCTGGTGGGCTACAGACCATGGGGTCACAAAGAGTCAGACTGAGTGACTTAGCACACACACAATCTTAAGCAACTTCTGCCAAGGGATTAAAATTTCCTAGAACAATCTAAAGTAGCCCTTCCCAATCCATCCCCAAGCCCTAATAACCTAAGGCATCCATTGTATTCAAAGAACTGACTTCTCTCCTTTGCATCTAGACAGGAACTTCCTATGTACCATCAGTACATTTGAGAAAATCAGTACAATCTGAGAAAATAGTCAAATCGTATTTTAAAACTCCAATTCAGAAAGGCTGCCTTAATAGACTTAATACTCAGCACTCTTTGCACTTCATCTCTTTATAGTCGTTTGCGGTTCTTAACAAGCCACAGAAATATGCCATGCTAACATAAATTGAGTAGGCATCTGCTTCTATCAATTTATTAAAGACTTATTGTTCTCCTTTAAACTTAATATTACATTCAACTTTATTTTTCATGTAGTTTTTTCTGGGTTTTTTTTGTTCACAACTTATTCAAAACTTTCATAGTGTTTGAGATAATGACAGCACCAATCAAAAAAAACCATAATGAGTTGTATATTTTAAGTATTTAGAAACTGCTTTCAGGTACTGTGAGATATATCAAATTAGTAATTCGAGTAGTATCACTGAGAATTGAGTTTTTTAATTGAAGTATAGTTGATTTACAGAATTATATTAGTTTCAGGTGTTCAGCATAGTGATTCAGTATGTTTACAGATTATACTTCATTAAAAGTTATTACAAGATATTAGCTATAATTTCCTGTGCTATACAATATATCCTTGCTGTTTATCTATTTATGCACAGTAGTTTTGATAGTTAAAATAAAAAAACACAATATAAAAAATGGATAGCAGACTATTACAGAAAAGCACTTAAGTGATCTAGGAACTAGAATAATGAAAACCACTCAATCACAACAGCAAATTATTTTTAAATGAGCAATCTAAGAGATCTCTGAAATAACACTAGGCATTTCAATATTCACATCATAGAGGTTCCAGAAGGAGTAGGAAGAAAGGGATTGAAACTATATTTTTAAAAATTATGACTGAAAATCCCCTTCATGGATCACACCTTGTTGTGGAGAAGGGGCTTGCTAACTCAATGAAGCTCAAACAGACCCACAACCAGACATATCATAATTAAAATGGCATAAGTTGATAAAGAGAGATTTCTAAAGGCAGCAGGAGAAAAAAACAAAGAGTCTTATATAAGGGAATCCCCATAAGGCTATCAATTGATTTCTCGAGAGAACTGAGATTTTTAAGTATATTTGAAAAAAAGGAGGTAAAAATTAGCGAGTTTAAGTAAACACTCTATAGTTCTGAGTTGGAATTGGAAGCACCTATGTGAACCCATGATGTAGTTTATAGAAAAAAGAAAATTATCTCTATCTTTGTCCACTAAAAAAGGCCTAGAAACAAAGACCAACTCAGTATCAATGAGCATGTTTAGCACCTACATTACAATCTCTAAATACCATTTCCCATTAAAATGAGTCAGAGTTCCTTGCTGAACTAGCTAATTCTATTTGTCGGGCAGGAAATTTTCAGGATGAGCCAGGAACATCCTGTTATACAAAAGAGGAGGAAGCTGTTATCAAAGACTACTAGAATCAATGTCAAAAGGACTCAGGAGTAAACCAGAAAAGGTATCACAGATCACAGACGGGCCAATTTGGAAACGAACGAGGACAACTACCACAACAGACTGAAACACATCAAATATGCTAAAAATTCATGAGTTCTTAATAACACTTAAAAAAGACAAGGATAAACAAACGGTCACTTTTGGAAAGTGAATGAAAACCAACTTTTGTTGTTGTTGTTTTTATTATGGTAAAATACACATAACATAAAATGTACCACTTAAACATTTTAAAATGTACAGTTCAGTGGCATTAAGTACATTCACACTTTTGAACAATCGTCAGCACCATCCATCTCCAGAACTTTCTCACCTTCCCAAATTGAAACTCTGTGCCCATTAAACACTAACTCCCCATTCCTTCTTCCCCTCAGTCTCTGTCAATCCATTATTTTGAACTGGAAAATAAATGTTAAAAATGAAACATTTATCTTGCTTTTCCCATAAGATCTGCATCTCCGTGTTAAAAAAAAAAAAAGAAAAAGAGAGAGAGGTTACTTTTTTAGAAGTACTCCAGATAATAAATAAAGAAGGAATGTTAAAATTCAGAGTGTCACCGGGACTCCCCTGGTGGTCCAATATTTGGGAATTCACTTGCCAATGCAGGGGACACAGGTTTAATCCCTAGTCAGGGAAGACCTTACAAGCTGCAGAGCAACTAAAGCCATACATTGCAACAACGAGCCTGTGCTCTGCAACAAGAGAAGTCGCCGCAATGAGAAGCCCACACACCACAACAAAGAATAACCCTGCTTGCTGCAACTAGAGAAAGCCCACGTGCAGCCATGAAGATCCAATGCAGCCAAAAATAATAAAAAATTAATTAAAAAGTAAAGTTTAAAAAAAAAAAAGTAAAATTTTCAATAAAACATGTGTCATTTTGTAAGCTCCAATAAATTAATGACTTAAGACAATGGCTACCTAATGGCTGATGACATCACAAAAGAAAACATTTTACTTCTGACATTTTCAAGTATAAACTGTGGGATTTTCCTCATGGTCTAGTGGCTAAGACTCTGCGCTCCTAATGCAGGGGGCCTGAGTTCGATTCCTGGTCAATGAACAACTAGATCCCACATGCTGTCACTAACGTTCACATGCCATTGCCACAACTAAACGATTCTGCATGCAGCAACTAAGACCCACTGTGGCCAAATAAACAAATGAAAACAAATAAATATATTTTAAAAATAAAGTACAAAATGCCTGTCCTAGAGAACATAAATGGTACTCTTGCCCATTTGACTACTGTTTATTAAATATAATCACTGATATCCTAAAAGATTTTATTTGTTATTTTTTAAAGAGTTCTATGGGTAGATAAGTTTGGCAATCATTGGTTTATATAAACTTAATCTGATTCCCTTGGTGTAAAGTACAAACAGAAACTGCCATGTATAAGTATCACACAAACATGTGCCATAACAAGAACAACAAAATGACCTGACTGGATCAAGACTAGAGCTAACTCCTAAATGTATAAGAAATAAAGGGACAGCAAAACATGTTTAATGACACCATGGAGATACAATCAGCAAAATACAAACCATGAGGAAAGCTAGGGATAATGATCTGATTTTTCAATAAAAAGCAAACAGATAAAGAAAATTTTAAAAGATAGAAAACCCAAGTATCAGAAGAGACTTATTATCAACTATAATGTATAAATCTTATTTTGACCCTCATTCAGCAAATGATCCACTTAAATATAAAACTTGTAAGAAAACTGAAGTAATATAAACCTAAGTGGTTATGATATTAAGGAATTGATTATTTTTAGGTATGATTAAATACTAATGTTATATTTTAAAAGTTCCTAGAGATATATCTTTAGAGATTCAAGATTCAGATGTCTTAGATTTTTTTCAAAATAATCAGGGGTAAGGACACAGATGAAACAAAAAAGGGTCATAAACTGATCATTGTTAAAACTGGGCAATAGAAAAAAGGATTCACTGTAATGTTTTATCCACTTCTGGCATGTGTTTGGAAGTTTTTGTAACAATTTTTTTTTAAGGAAGAAAACGAAAACCCCAAATGCAATTCTTGAGTCTAGTGCATAATTCAAATTAGCTTTAGGCAAGTAATAGCTTTTATTATAATTAAGAAACTATTGATCTTCAATAACTCAACCTAAAAACAACTGAAATCCATGCTTTTCTTCTGCTATCCATGAAAACGATTTTCAGGACCAATTAAATTTCAAATAACTGTGACTTTTCAGGGTGATATAAATCTTACTGCTATATTTGTCACACTTGGCATAGTACTCCTGTTAAAGATGTTCTTACAGTGAAATGTTGGTTCAACAATTTAAATAATTTCAATTCTAAAATTTCTAAAGATATTGGACAAATCTTCACTCAAGCTTTCTTCTTTCAACGGTTGAAAGTGAAAAAAGTGTTAGTCATTCAGTTGTGTCCAACTCTTTGTGACCCCAAGGACAGTAGCCCACCAGGCTTCTCTGTCCATGGGATTCTCTAGGCAAGAATACTGGAGTGGGTTGCGATGCCCTCCTCCAGGGGATTTTCCGAACTCAGATATCCAACCTGCATCTCTATGTCTCTACATTGGCAGGCAAGTTCTTTACCACTAACACCACCTGGTAAGACCTTAATGAGATGTAACATAAATATGTTATTTGCTAAGTTATGTCCAACTCTGCGATGCCATGGAGTGCAGCCTGCCAGGCTTCTCTGTCCATGGAATTCTCTAGGCAAGAATACTGGAGTAGGTTGCCATTTCCTTCTCCAATGGGATCTTCCAGACCTTGGAACTGAACCCCAGTCTCCTGCATTGCAGGCGGATGCTTTACCTTAACGACCAAATGAAAATGTTTCTGCCTTCTTTAAAATTGATGTTGAAGACAACATCCTTTACATTTCCTGGAGCACTTTATACATGTTCCAAATCAAAAGTTTATTTTATAACTCACGTCCAGAAAAAGTTTTTCTTTTAAGGTGGTATAAATCTTTTTAATCATTCTATAAATAGTATAATGAATTTCTGGCTGTTGTTTTTTTGTTCTAGCCTTCCAGGAAACTCAAACATAAATTACTATTCTGTTTTTTTAAGTGTCCCCTACTTCCATTTTACATGATTTATAAATGTTTATATGAGTCATTTATTATAAAAATGTACCCTTCAGAATTACTAAAAACATGTCATTGATGCACAATCTCCAAAATAGGCCTGCATCTTATAATTTTCCCAGAAGCATGTTCTTCTTATTCAAAATTACACTAATAATGATATCTTATATCTTATTGGAGTTTAGATTTGACAAAATGTGAAAGTGTCTTCAACAACTGTAAATGTATAGGAAAATACTATTGTAGAAGAACATTAAAACTGGAAAAACTAGGGATGGAGTTAAGCCTTATTAAATGCTTCGACTTATCTACCATATTTCAAAGAGCAATTTCTCACGTCCCACCTTTTAAAAATTAATATGTGTTGAAGGAATTGGCCTTTGCTATACATAATTATTTGAAAACATTTTATATTCAGCTTATACTCTTTGTTCCAACAGAAAGTGTTATGCAAGCTTCACATTTCAACATTATTAATAAAAAATTTCCCAGAATCATGTGTATAAACATTTTCTTTCAGATCCTAATTATTCAACAAAGCATACTGGATCAATGGCTTCAAATAACCGTTACTGTCACTATCATTTGACCATAAATCAACCACATCTCCTGGGGAGGAGGAGAATAAACAGTCCCACAATATGTATATTATAGAAATCATTTCTAGAGTGGACCTCTGGAGCAAAGAGTTTGGGATCAGCACTAATGCCCATCTACTTTACAAGCTAATTGAATCTCATTAGGCTTTTCCTTCATAAAAATGTATTTTAGAAATTATTATTTGAGCTGAATGTTAATAATATGAGCAGAGCCTTTTGTGTTGTGTTTGAAATGCATAATAATATTTTCAAACTATCTTGTTATGCTAACCTATGACTATTGTGTTTCTCTTGAGGATGTACTAATTTTATAGCAGATTTCAAGGGCCATATATTCCTGGAAGATATTACCAGGCACTTCCCCCCGATGGATTTATTTCTTCTTTTTCCATATCCTTAGAGCCCTTGTCCATTTCCCTCACTTTTTAGCATTTAATCAAACCTTCCCATGTGGCTTTACTTGGCTATTGTGAGGGAAAAGACAATATAATCTGGTGGTTAAGGACAAGGGCTTTAGAAACCCAGATGGGTTCTGCTTTCTACCTATGTGACTTGGTACATGGCTTCTAATAAACCTGGGCATTAGTATCTTCATTTATGAAATTAGGATGGTACCCACCTTGCAGGCATGTTAAAAAGATTCTACGGTAATAGGTATGAAGAGCTTGACACAGTGTCAGGATGACTATTATTTCAACATTTTGGTTACACTTTTGCTGAGAACCAAATATGCAATTTTCTGGCCCAAACTGTGTGGTAGGGAAGAGGGATAAGCCATCAGCAGAAAATTCCCAGGACTGGGAAGTTATGGACCATCTTCTACCCTGGTGACTGAGCATCTAGTCAGGGCTACAGAGCATCATGCAAGTAGTTGGGGACATAGAGGAGCATAAGGAATGGTCACTGCCTTTAAAGAGCTTACAGCCTTTTAGACATGAAGTGCCACAAATAAAAAACAAAGCAATATAGAAATAAAAAGGGGAGAAGAGACAAATCTCCCTTGTAGAAAAATTCCCAATAGCTGATGTAGCTGCTCTGCCCTCAAGGAGGCTGATAACTCCTTACTACTTAAGGATACACATCCTCTCAAAGAGGACAATATGGAAACGGGGAACGGAGAGTAATTTTACCATAGAGAAACCTGACAAACACTGCCTCAGCCAAATGACCAAGGTCAACATCAACAGTGATAAGTTACGCCGATACTATGTAACCTTGATATGATGTGATGTATTACAGTACCTCTGTGGTCCTCCTTTCTGAAACACATAAACCCAGTCTAATAGTGAGAAACACGTCAGACAAATTCCAATTGAGGAACACTCTACAAAATACCTGATCAGTACTTTTCAAAGATGGTGAGGTCATCGAGGTCATCAAAATAAAGAACATTGAGAAAGTGTCACAGCGTGGAGGAGTCTAAGAAGATGAGCTGACTAAATGCAAGGTGGTATCCTGGATAGGATCCTGGAAGAGAAAAAGGACATTAGACAAAAACTAAGGAAATCTGTATAAAACAGCGACTTCAATTCATGTTAATGCATTAGCACGGGTTCATGAATTGTCACAACTGAACCATACTAATGTTAGATCTTAATAATAGGGGAAACTGAGTGTGTGACATAAAGGAATTCTACTATCTTACCAAATTTTCTATAAACCTAAAGCTGTTCAAAAGCCTAAATGTATAGGGTGTTGGTCAGGACTGACTGATATCCCTTTATTAAATGAAAACAAAATACCAACAAGAAGAACATAAAAACTTCAGGGTAATAGCAGATTCATACTTAGGTAAGAACAAAACAGAGCGGATCTACAAGCTATAGGTTATTTATGTAGACAATGAGCCATATCCACTCAGAGATCCATTTGATGCTCTTCTTCAGAAACTCTACCAGGGCTATCAGCAGCATCCTAAAGCCTGAAGATGCCACCTAGGATATCAGTTTCAGAGGCAGCCCACTCCCTTCTCAATGCCAACCCATTCTGTGATCGGACAGCATATGTAGGAAAAACTGCTTTTGAAATTGAGCTTTCAAACTTTCTGTTAAGAGTTGTTTTCAAACAACCATCAGGCCAGAAGATGCTTTCATGTTTTATTAGGGGAACACAGTAGGCACATTTAAGATGGAATTGTAATGAGATCCAACCAGTCCATCCTAAAGGAGATCAGTTCTGAATATTCCCTGGAAGGACTGATGCTGAAGCTGAAACTTCAATACTTTGGCCACCTGATGCAAAAAGCTGACTCATTGGAAAAGACTCATGCTGGGAAAGATTGAAGGCAGGAGGGGAAGGGGATGACAGAGGATGAGATGGTTGGATGGCATCACTGACTCAATGGACACAAGTTTGAGTAATCTCTGGGAGTTGGTGATGGACAGGGAGGCCTGGCATGCTGCAGTCCTTGGAGTCTTGAGCAACTGAACTGAACTGTAATGAAATGATAATGAAAGAAGAATGAAAAATTAGAACTATTAACTTAACCTCTAACACTGACCTGAGTATTATGCCCTCTGAGCAGTACATTAGAATCACCTGGAGAACTTTAAAAACTCCTCATGCCCTGGTCCTGGCTCAAATCAGAATCTCCAGGGTGGGGCCCAGGCTTCAGTACTTTTTAAAGCTCCCCAGGTGACTGCATTGTGCAGCCCAGTTAGCAGTCCTCTGCTCTACAGGGAGTTAATCTAAACTCTGAATATCAAATACTCTTAATTAAAGCTGGATTAAACCAGGCATCCTGGGAGTACAAAACCCTGAGATATTACTCAGTTGAATATAAAACGATAATTTTAACAATTTGTCTTTTTAAGTCAAATGTACACAGATTTGACTTTCCCTCTTCTTCAGATGTTTCCACAGCAGAAGCAATTACCTCTTAAGTTCAGATCTTTTTTTTTTCCCCTCAGTATACTTAAGGTGAGCGTGAGGTACAAACTAACTGAGAATAAGAAATCTCATCCCCATTCCCCCACCCTCTGCCGTTGGCCTTTCAAAATAGAAAAATAAAGACTTCTCTTAAATGTTTCAAAACAAAATAATTAAGATGTATCTTTGGGTAAATAACCCATGAAACCCAATGAGGTATTTCCTTTATTTTTTAGTAGTCACAGACTCAGGGTCAGTCAGGAAAATAGTTGCGTAGTTCTGATTCTGCCAAATGGCTCAGCGAAATTACATCACAGGAGGGCTATGCCCTGTGGGAGCTCTGAATAGCATGCACCCTTCAGCCATGTGCCTACTGCCTGCTGAGCTGTGGAGTAGTAGCCTTTTTCCAAGACGTGAACTCTTCCTAAACAGATAAAACAGCATGATGACAATTTGCCCAGCCTAATTGGAGGAGCTTATCCAAACCTGACAGAGGATGCTCAACAAACAAGATAAAGACAGCTTTAATTGTCCTGAAGGCTTACAATTCCTCCCAAGCAAAGTATCGGTGGCAGCGGGTAGACAGCTGGGTTTCTGAGAAAAGGGTAGCTCTTTCTACCATGAGAGGGATTAAATCTTTAAGGCCGCCTCTTCTCCTAAAGGCATTTAGATAGTAAAGGGGAATGAAACGAACCCTCCCTCACCCCTCGCCTGGTCCGATACTGACTCATTTCAGATGGAAAGGACGGCGGTAAAACCAGGACAGCACGTGGCTTCCAGGTGGTGGTGATATGTTTGTTTCTGAGGTGTAGGAATACTATTCAGCAATAAAAAAGAAGGGAATAAAAAAAAAAGGGAATAGGTGTGCATGCTACACATGAAAGAAACTCAAAAACATGCTTAGTAAAAGAAGTCACATATTGCATCGTTCCATTTATATGAAACACCAGTAAAAGACAAATCTTTAGAGACAGGAAGTAGCTTGGTGTTGTCTAGGGCTGAGGGTGGGAGAGACGGTCGGTGGCCAACGGCGTGAAGGGGTCTTTTTGGGGATGGACGTAAACTCTGGACTTAAACTTATTAAACATGGTGGGAGTTACTGAAAAGGGATGGATTTTATGATACAAAAATTACTGGTTATTCTTTAGACCTAAATAAAGTTCTATTCTTTGGACAAACAAAAAAAAACTTTTAAAAAGACGAAAACGTGCCACCTCTGCTGGATCTGGGAGTGGATTCCTCAGGGGTCATGCAAGTCACCTGTCCGTCACTTACACGCCCCATGAATTCTACTTTCTCCCGTTTCCTCACGTAAAAGTCAGCAGGGTGAGAGAAACAGAGGGTGTTAAGCACGTTCCCAAATCTTAAATTTATGCAACCACAGCAGACATCAGGACTGGGAATTTGAAAGGCAGTCAAACACAAACGCTTCCTAATCTGGAAAAGAAGAAAAAGCACTTGTGATGCAGAGTCCGGGCTCCAGGGACAGTAGACGGAGCCGCCGGAGAAAAACCGACTCCGGCAGAAGCCAAGTCGGGAAACCAACTCGGGAGGCTGGATCCCTAAGATCCGAAAGATAGCCAGTCCGTGGACGGGGTTTCTCCCGAACACGGGGCACGCGTGATCACACCCAGGTTGGCCTGACTTTAGAAGTACACCGTGGGAACAAAGTAGGAAGTCTGCCGCCGCGGGAGCACGAAGTCGGGAAGTTTGTTTCCGAGGCCGCGTGTGTACCTGGTAGCTCTCCTGGGGCCCAAGGCCTCCGCGTTCGCGGCGCCGCCGCTCCCGCCGCGGGGACCACTCCTCCCCAGGCCCGAGAGACAGGCCGGCTCCCTCGAGCCCTGGAGGGGTCTCCACACGTCGCGCAACCTCCCTGCCGGAGCGCGGTCCCGCCGCCGTCTCACACGCGTCCCGAAGGCCCTGACGCCTGCTCCCCCGAGGTCCCCGGGCCTCCCCCTCCCCCGGGGATGGACGCGGCGTCCCGGTGGCCGAGCCCCGCGCCGCGGGGGTGGCGCCGTGGCGCTGCTTCACCCCGGGGCGGGGCAGGGAGGAGGCGGGGGTGCTGGCGGAGCTGGACGGCCGCCACCCGGCCCCCGGGGCCCCGCTCGCACCCGCTCCCCGCGCGCCCCCCGCACAGTGCTCATGCGCGCGGCGCAGCCTTTATAGCCGCGCGGGAGCCGCGCTTTCCGCACTCGGGCGCAGCCGGGCGGATCCGACTCAGGTGCAGAGCCCCCGGCGTCCGGCGTGGGCTTGAGGGTCCCAGCAGCCAGCCACTTCTCTCTCCCCTCTGTCGCTCCCAGTGTGTCTGTCTGTCTGTCTTCATAGCGCACGCTCCTCCTGGTCCGGGGTTGCACCTTGATTCTGGGTTTGGCTCGGTTTGCAGCCCGAGCGTCGCCTCCAGCTAGAGAAGGGGGTACGAGCCCCGGGGCAGCGGCCTCTCTGGGCTCCCCCTCTCCTTGGCCGTCCCTCGGTTTCCGAGGAGTGCGGGGGCGGGGGGGGGTGGGGGAATCCCGCACGCGCGGGCGGGCGCGGTGGGGGTGGGGACGCAGGGGTCTCCGTTGCATTCTCCGTCTCTCCCAGGTCCTCGACCACCAACCATGTGGGCATCCTGGATCCCGGTCCTCTGCCTCGGTGGGTACGCGCCCCTCCCCGCCCCCTTGCCCTCGCACCGAGCGCGGTGGAAGCTGGAGTCAGCCCTCGCGCTGTCCTCTCTCCGCAGGTGTCTGCCTGCTGCTGCCGCCGGAGCCCGTGGGCAGCGAGGGAGCCGGTGAGTTGCGGGTCCCGGCTCGCGGAGCAGGGCTTCGTCCGGGTGGTGGGAGGGGCTGCGAGCGGAATCGCGCTCAGATGGAGCCGCTGGGCCAAGGCCGGGTACCCGAGCATCAGGGCGCAAGGGCTGGCGCTGCTGCCTGGCTTACCCCGTTCATACCTACAGCCTGACTACTCCAGCTTCCCCGTTTGTCCCTCGCGACGAAGCTCCTGGGGTCCGATGGGGACAGTCTTCCCAAGGTGCGGAGAAGCCTCCCACATTCCCCTTCCCCCCAGCAAGCCGAGCAGACTGTCAAGGCTGGGGGTATTCGTTGAGCCCCACCGAGGGACACACTAGTCCCGGGTGTTCCGCGGCGTTTGGGATCAGGGAGAAGCCTTCAGACTGTCAGAGGGAACAGAGAGAGAGAGAGAGAGATGTTTCAGGCTTGAGAGACAGGTCGTTGTCCCATCTCGTTTGACCCTCTTTCTGTGTTTCCAGGAATGACCCCCTATAATAGCATCTATGGGCTCATTTAACATTCGAGAGAATCTAAAAATAGTTTGTTCCTCATCTAGAAGTCCGAGTAAGGATGTGTGATTCGGTGTATTTTATAAAATGTAAAAAGCAGACGGTCTTTTCAAAATCTATCGTTTATTTTCCTTGAAAGGAGAAATGAAGGTAAGTATTGCAGAGGACTGTATTCAGCGCCCCCTGACACGCACACACACACACTAAACTCAGAGCTGGCAGCTAAAGGCAGAGCCTCTCTGGTGCGTCCGAAACTGGGAGGTAGGATTGAGGCAATTCGGTAACAGGTTTGAAGCACATAGTATGAGGCTGCTGGTTTGGGTAAGGATTTTAACTTGACCGGCAATCTAGAGTGTTTCAGAGCATTCATAGTCAGCATTGTACTTTGCGTGAAGTCCTGCCTTCCCTTCCATGGACGTATATAGTCCAGGGTACAGCTTGGCACAGAGAGCTCTTAGAAGAGGCTCCTTGTTAGAGGTAGGATACTCAGTTGGGCATATGACCAGATAGCATTACTATCTTGGGGGAAAAAAAAAATTTAAATTATTAACATCTGTTTCCAAAAGGTTTGCATAACCACAATTTCCAGTGTTTGGAAAATGGTATTTAATAACAATATTTAATACTTTAATCAATTTAATATTCACAGCAAATTGATGAATTAACATGTTTATCTTGTTACATGTTGCCAAGGGCTTGTCTCTAACAACTTTTGTAGTAATAACTGGGATTATTCATCAAGTTGATCATGTAAAACCTCAGTATTATCTGAGCCACCAGGGAAGCCCTCAGTATTAACAGTGCCTTCTAAAACTGCATTCGCTGCCTGATATATCTCCCTGCACAGATCTGGAGCAGAAATAAGCTGGTTCAATTCAGATAAAAATGTTCTGTTCTGAAGGGGCCTAACTTCTCTGTTTCCTGCCCTGCAGGAGAGGTAGAATTTTCCTTGAGCTGTGTGACCTTGGGCAAATTAACCTCATGGCTTTATTTATTTCAGCTAAAATGAATGGTTGAGCTAAATGGTGTTCTTTAAAGTGAAGCATCTTTTGACTGATTTGATTAAAATATAATTTTGATTAAAATATAATTTTAACGCACAGCACTTGACGAAAACTGATATAAATGGCCCTCCGAAGTGAAGGATGACTTGAATTTGTGTGTGTCATGAAAATGTTCCTCAGAGGTTCAACCATATTTAATAACTTCACCTCAGGCAACTATGTACACAATTGTAATCAGAGTTGAGATTCCTGTATTTTTTAGAATGAATTATTAAATGGCCAATGACTAACATTATTTTCTAGTTCTCATATATTTCCAAACTAATAAGAACTGAGAAAATTCTCCCATTAGTCTTTATAGGGTCTGAGGACTAGATTAATTGGAAAACTTATTTTTGACTTGCTAAAATCTGGAATGGTGTGGAACTATACCTAAGTCAATATTCTTAAAAGTGTAGAAATTAGGAAAGTAAAATTTGAATTTCACATCCTAGTTCCCCCACCACTACTCACCTAAAAGTCCCAAGAATGGTTATTACATTCTCTCCTTTCTCTTCAGTTCCCATCGCTATCACATGCTTTACCAGAGGCCTGGACATCAGGAAAGAAAAAGCAGATGTCCTCTGCCCAGGCGGCTGCCCTCTGGAGGAGTTTTCCGTGTTTGGGCACATAGTGTACGCGTCTGTATCAAGCATATGTGGTGCTGCTGTCCACAGGTAAGCTCGGATACACCAAGGGGAGAGAAAAACAAGTGTGATTATTTCCTTTCTCTCGTTAGCCATCTGGACACCCCCTCCCACCTGTTCTTTCTTTTGGTACCAATCTTGGCCATAGAAGATGGATACATTTTTTGAGATTTTCCTGGATCTCCTTGCATCACCAACTACATAAGGGAAGCTTTCTGAATAAAGGCGAATTGCATTATTATTGGATATGTGATTCTTCTTGTGATTCTAAAACACTCTTAGGGCTTCTCTGGTGGCTTAGATGGTAAAGAATCTGCCTCCAGTGCAGGAGATCTGGGTTCGATCCTTGGGTTGGGAAGATCCCCACGGAGGAGGAAATGGCAACCCACTCCAGTATTCTTGCCTGGAGAATCCCATGGACAAAGAAGCCTGGTGGGCTACAGTTCGACTGTGACTCGTGGGGTCACAAAGAGTCAGACACCACTGAGCAGCTAAGCACAGGAAAGATTCCTAACCATGTACTCTATTACTGAGTTTTTACTATACGGCAGTCATTATTTTAACTTCCAAGACAACAGTACAGCTGTGCAAGGTAGATACAATTTTACCCCATTTTACAGATGAGGAAACTGGATTCAGACAGTTGTCAAGTATCTCGCCCAAGGTTACCATTGTTAGCAAGTGCCAGAGCTGGGACTGAAACCCCAGGTCTGCCTCCAGAGCCCATATTCATCACCACTCTGCTATCCTGCAAAAGAATGGCCAGGATGACACTTCTTTTCAATGAAGTCCAAGGACAGGTAGTTAAGTTTTTTGGAAAACTAAGAAAATCATTTGATGCTCTTAAAACTCTGATCCTCTGAGCTACATGTAGGGAACAGGATACTCCAAGTGTGTCCTTATTAACACTAAAGAAGTTTAACAGCACAAAACCATTTCTTTGGGCAAATTTTGTACCTCTGCAAGTTTTTAGAAAGGTTGACAGTTTTTAAAAAGGTTGATGGCTTCCCTGCTGAACTGTTTTTTTTAATTAGTCAGAGCAATAGATGCAACATAGCAGTATAAAGTCAGTCAAATGCCCCTGCAAAAGTTTGGATAGAATCTCAGCTGCTATTCTTGTGTTGCAGGGGGGTAATTGGCAACTCGGGGGGACCTGTAAGAATCTATAGCCTGCCAGGTCGAGAAAACTATTCCTCAGTAGTTGCCAATGGCATCCAGTCTCAGACGCTTTCCAGATGGTCTGCTTCTTTCACAGTGACAAGTAGGTACAATTAAATTGTTCTTACTTTTGCATAAATATTTTCTCCCTAACCCCAAAAATGTTCTCTGCTTTTCTCAGCTCAAACTCTTTGACTCTGATGGAAAAACTTGTGACCAAGCCTGGAGAAGTCAACTATAGGTTAAAGTCAGGGGATATGAAGGGTCAGGGACACACTCAAACCAAACTTGGGTGAATGGAGGGAAAAATCATCTTGCTGCCAGAAGATGGCAATAGAAACTTGAATCGCCTGCAGTCAGAATGTCCCGACATTGAACAAATAACCGTAACAAAAGAATGAGTATGAATTCATTTTATGATGACCTCTTAAAAATATGACAACAGTAGATGCATTTTGGTTCTTTGAAGCTACATGCAGCAACTACTCCTCTAATTGCCACTACTCTATTACATTTATCATCCTATAGAATTCATTATTCTTTGATGGTAAAGAAGGAACAGGGAAAACATAGTCTTCTTTTTATTTTAACAGAAGGCAAAAGTGGTACCCAGGAAGCCACAGGACAGGCAGTGTCCACAGCACATCCAGCAACAGGTATGAAATACAGAGTCTGTCTCCTAGCTGCCTGGCACAGCATTGGGAAGTTACAAATAAGTGTTACTGACAGAAGCTCTCCTTCTTTTTAAAATACTGATATTAAATAAATACAAAGCAAGTATCTCTACTGGTATATTAAGTAGGGAAACTTTCAGTGTTATATTTAAAATTCCTTATCCTTTATTTTCATTGGTAAACTCTGGTACCAAATGTTCTCTTGAAGTCCTACTGTTTCTCTCTGATTTGATAAGCTATACCTGGAAACTGGTCTAAGTATCTTGAACTTCTCATTCCATTTGTCACATAAAAAATAAATGAGTGCTTGTCTGTCTTAAAAATAGCCAGGGATCGTCCTTTCAAAGACTGTGACAATTTAAAGTTAAAGAAACTAAGCACATTAGAATCTAACTCTGAGTTTCCAATCCTGCCTCAATTGTGGATTTGGGATATCAAAGTCATGGATCGGGGGCACATTAAATATGTAGGTCTGCTACAGTCCTGACTGCTTTTTGGAGGCGTTACTTCCTTAGTCCAGAAAATCATGAGGGAAATGATTTTTTTTTTTTAAGTTTTTTCAAGAATGCGACTCCTTATCATGAGCTTTGTCCATGTGGGTTTCCTTCTGTGGAACTGTCTTCCTGTTGATAATGCCAAGTGCTTCTTTTGTTTTAGGTAAACGACTAAAGAAAACACCGGAGAAGAAAACTGGCAATAAGGGTAAGAGTCTGGATATCCATTTGGGAATGTAACATTTTTTCTCTCTCCTTTCTTCCTCTTGAAACTGCTAATGGAAAGATTTGTTTGGGTGTTCACAGACTGTAAAGCAGACATTGCGTTTCTGATCGATGGAAGTTTTAATATCGGGCAACGCCGATTTAATCTACAGAAGAATTTTGTTGGGAAGGTGGCTCTAATGTTGGGAATTGGAACTGAAGGACCACACGTGGGCCTTGTTCAAGCCAGGTACCACCCTTGAGAAAATGGAAGGAGACGTGAATGATGTCTTGAATGACAACAAATGATCCTTTTAGTGGGTACATTCATTTCAGTTTGGTATAAACATACTGAGTTGCAGACAGTCTGGATTCTCACTGTAAAGTCAGAATCTAAGACTGCCTGAGCAGACTGGTAAATGCTTTCTCTTTTGGAATAAAAGGATTTCAAGAATTACATGCTACCATTTGAGGACCAGAAGGCAGGCTAAAGTCTCATTGCTCACATAGATTATCTCTGCACATCTACTTTGCTCAATTCCTAGTTTCTCTTCACTGAAGGAGGAAGCTGTGATGTTTATTTCTCTTCCCTATCCTGTTGTTTCTCTTTTTAGCTCTTTCCATATTCCCTTGATTGGCAATCTGAAGCTTAATCTTTTATTTTATAATAATATATACTGATGTCTTTTAGGATTATAATATGCTTATTAGAGAAAGCTTGAACAACATATAAAACACACAAAAAACAAATTTCCTAAATATACCTCTCAAAGATAATCAATATAAAATGTTGTATTTCCTTTCAGTATTTTAAGAAAATATTTGATTATACTTATGTGCATTTCTTTTTCAAAAGCTCAGATTATAAAAATATCTTAAAACCTGCTTTTTTTTATCCTTCACTATTTTGAACATTTCATATCACAAATATTCTTTGAAAAATGAGTATGTTCCTTAGCATAATTTATTTAACCATTCTATTGTTTTTTCACAACTGTCCTGTGCTGAACATCCTGTGTCATCTTTGTGCCACCTCTGATGAGTTCATTAGGCTAGATTCTCAGAAGTTAGATTGGGTCAAAGGGTTGTGACATTTTTAGGGCTTCTGATACAAAGTTAAATTGTTTTCTAAAGAGTTGATTCAGTTTAAACTACTCTCAGCAGTGTGTAAGGGTGTCACTAGTAGTATTACAAATATTTATATTTCATTTGTTCTTATGTTATTTTTTTACAATTGGTTCTTAATTTAGATAGAATTTTAACTTTTGGTGTTTTTTGGCCACACTGTGTGGCATCTGGGATCTTAGTTCCTCAACCAGTGACTGAACCTACAGCCCCTGAAGTGGAAGCTGAGAGTCTTAATTGCTCGATCGCCAGGGGAGTCCTCTAGATAGAATTCTTTTGCTGTGAGAATCTTTACGTTTGTTGTTTTTTATACATAATTTAACCACTGTCCCCCCGAAAAACTGAGCTTTTTATTCCATTTGTGATATCAATTTATAACTTCAGACAAATATTTCTTTGATCTGTATGTTAATTCTAACATTTTTTCTACAATGCTTTGATTATAGTAGCTTTAGCGTACATTTTAACATCTCATAGGGCAAATTCCCTTCAATGTTTTTCTTCTAATATCTTTTCTTTGCTGTTTTTACCCAATGGTTTTTCAAGATGAAAGTCTACACTACTTTGTAGACTCATACAAAGACTAGCTTCTCTATAAATTTTCTGCTTTATGATTTTCCTATTTTATAAAGAACATTAAATAGATAAACTATGTCAAGTTTAAGTAGAATAAAAAAATGTCTCATTAAGGATGCACAAATAAGACTAAACTACATAAATAATTTGGATAGTTGCAAAATGACCATAAAAATGAAAAAGTTATTCATGACATCTGATTTTGTGACCCAACATTATATACTAGGTATGCAGAAATCATGCCACCAGAAATGCAGGAATACAGTGAGTGCAATACTTGTCCTTCAGAAATCTTGACTTAATGGCAATTGATAATGCTAAGATCTTAAAATATTGCACTGATGAAATTGTGACTTATCTAAAAGCTAAACACAATAAATTATGCTGTTTTTACTCAACATGGGTTCTAATGAACAGAGTGGTTATAAAAGCTGAAATTTATACTATGTAAATAGTAAAATTTACTATTAAATCTAAAAATCTCAAATCTATTAAAATATATGTAATTCTAAGATTGGCAAATGTCAGTATCCTCTAAGAAAAATTCAGTATTATAATACTTTATAATTTGTTTGCTTGTAAGTTCCCTCACTTTAAAAATGTTGGCCTTGGTGTCACTGAAATTGCCTTGTCTGATCAGAGAACCGGGTTAATAGACCCAGGCTGTTCAGAGCTTCCAAGGTCCCTCCCTGAAGCAGGCCAGGCCTCACACCCACCTGTGATTCAACCATCCAGTGCCCAACTCGAAAGATTTTCACTGCGCTCAGTGCCCTGAGCCACTTGGTCCAGGTGCTTCATGTAGTTTAGGAGTCAGGCAAACCTGAATTTTAAATGTGGTGGTTTGTTTGTTTTTTTTTCTAGGTAAGTTACCTAAATGTTTTGGGCCTCCATTTTTTCATTTATTAATTGGGATAATAATTTCTACCTTACAGAGTTATGAAGTGAGATTAGACTTGTAGCAGGTATTTAACATATTACTCAGAATCCAATAAACCCTCAAGGTATGGTTTTTGTTACATTTCTGAAAGAACCCTAAAACTTCAAGATGCCATACCTCAGTTGCCTGTATGCTGTGGAATTAAGAAACTTAGGCATTGTCCAATTTACAGGCTTTTTAAGAGGTACATAATGTTCCTTGTTTATCTTTCCAATTCTCTCTGAATAACTTTTTCTTTTTTTTTTTTAACCTAGTGAACATCCTAAAATAGAATTTTACTTGAAAAACTTTACATCAGCCAAAGATGTTTTGTTTGCCATAAAGGAAGTAGGTTTCAGAGGGGGTAATTCCAATACAGGTAAGTAGACTTTGGTAGCTGGGGAGTGACACAGAGAAGGTTATGAATGATCAGACACATAAGACAGTGTTTTGCTATTTTATATAAGCAGATGTGAACCTCTTCCCTCTGGAATTGATCTTGGTTAGGTCTGCACTTGATCATCTATTTAATTTTTAATGGAAAACGTACCAAAGGGTTTACTGATATTGCTCATGAGACAAACAAAAACATGACATTGTGACTCACAATCCTCATATTAGATAGGGCAGATGTCACATTAGAGAAGTACCTGTTTAGAATGTTTAAAAGAAATGAAGATCAACAGACTCATCTAATGAATGCAGATGTGACAGAAAGAAGAACTCTGGACCTTCTGAGGGGAGAATTCCTGTTCTGAGTCTGTAGTGGTACTAATCAGTCACTAAGGGGCTAGATGGAGAGAACAGGTACAGAAGTGGGAGTCAGTTCTGTGTTTCTGACTGGTGATTGATGTAAAGAAAGGAAACGTGAGGCTTCTGGGAGGTGATGGGGGGTGCAGTGTGGGTTGTGAAGACAAAAAAATAGGCCTGATGGAAAATTAAAGTTTCCCATCCAATGCATCTGTTAAAGAATTGAGCTCTTTGTAAGTTAAATTCTTAAACTTCAAAGCATGAAGTTGGTACAGGGACAGAGAAATGTCATTTGAGCAGTGGTGCTGTTCTAGTTTGCTTCTTTTTCAAACCTAGGAAAAGCCTTGAAGCATACCGCCCAGAAATTCTTCACCGCAGACACTGGAGTGAGAAAAGGGATCCCCAAAGTGGTGGTGGTATTTATTGATGGCTGGCCTTCTGATGACATCGAGGAAGCAGGCATTGTGGCCAGAGAGTTTGGCGTCAATGTATTTATAGTTTCTGTGGCTAAGCCTATCCCTGAGGAACTGGGAATGGTTCAGGATGTTGCATTTGTTGACAAGGTAAAGAGTTGAGAGATGTCTGTTATAGTAGTGACTCAGTTTTGGACCTCAAGGGGTAGTGCTGACTGGCCCATATCTGGATTAACTTTGAACATTCAAGATTTAACGTTTTCATAATTTTAAAGAAACAAATTGTAATTCCTTTGGGTATCTTTTTTGTGTCTCTCCCATTAGGCTGTCTGTCGGAATAACGGCTTCTTCTCTTACCACATGCCCAATTGGTTTGGCACCACAAAATACGTGAAGCCTCTGGTACAGAAGCTCTGCACGCACGAGCAGATGATGTGCAGCAAGACCTGTTATAACTCAGTGAACATTGCCTTTCTGATTGATGGCTCCAGTAGTGTTGGAGAAAGTAATTTCCGCCTCATGCTTGAATTTGTTTCCAACATAGCTAAGACTTTTGAAATCTCAGACATTGGTGCTAAGATAGCTGCGGTACAGTTCACCTATGATCAGCGCACAGAGTTCACTTTCACTGACTACAGCACCAAAGAGAATGTCCTAGCTGTTATCAGAAACATCCGCTACATGAGTGGTGGGACAGCTACTGGGGATGCCATTTCCTTTACTGTTAGAAATGTCTTTGGTCCCATGAGAGACAGCCCCAACAAGAACTTCCTGGTAATAGTCACAGATGGGCAGTCCTACGATGATGTTCGAGGACCTGCTGCTGCTGCACATGATGCAGGTAAGGTCCATGCCCTTTGTATGGGAAGGGAACTGGGAGGGTTTCAGTCAAATTTAGGGGTAAATATAAGCTTAAATCTTGTTTGAACATCTACAGGATGGCAGTCATTGGTCTGAGTTTTCCCCAGTATTAACTAATTTCATTGTCAGAGCAGCCCTACTAAATCTCATAGATAAGGAAACATACTCAAATCTCACCTAGTAAGTGATGAGGCCAATATTAAAACCCAGGCAGAGTATTAAAACCCCAAGGGATTGGGTGGTTAAGGCTCTGTGCTTCCACAAGGAGCACAGTTCTGATCCCTGGTTGGGGAGTTAAGATCCCACATGTTGTGTGATGTGACCCAAAAAAAGTAAAGGAAAAAAATAAAAGATTTTGTAATCCTCTAAAACAAACCAAACCAAAACAAAAAACCCAGGCAATTACAGTTTTATCATAGCTTACTACGAATCTATTTAATCATTTTTCCTAACTTTTACTTTTCAATCTGGCATGGATTTTCTAAGATCACCAATAAAGACTAATCCTATTCTATTTAGATTTCCTTTTTAGAGTCTTCCTCCCCCACCCCCCACTTTGAGATAATGAAATTCTATTATAAAAGGATATAAAAAGTTTCTTTTTCTTACCCTAACCTTAACATTACTGTTGGCAAAGACCACTAGTTCATGAAAACATTAATTTAAGCATGTGTGCTGCTGAGATCAAACAGGCCAACAAAAAGCTGAGATTCCCTTTCCTGGGATAAAAACTGAGTGATTGGGAGTCCAAAAATATTTAAAATACAAAACCGCTAACTTTGGAGGAGGGAATGAAGAGTGTTGCATTTTCCTATACTCCTCTGTGCTTCCTTTTCTCCAGTTAATTCCTAATGATATTTCCTACTTCCCTGGTGGCTCAGCTGGTAAAGAATCCGCCTGCAATGCCGGAGACCAAAGTTGGACACAACTGACCAACTTTCACTTCACTTTATACATTTATTAGCACCTCTGCTAATGCATTTGTGTACTTTTATAGGTATTGATATACTTTTATAGGTTTATTAAGTAGGACAGATAATGGATACATGAAATTTTATATATACATTGGCTTAGTTCTGTACATCTGGCTTAATGTATTCCTCAACTAACTTATGGTGAAGATCTGTTTGCTATCATACTCCTTAAAAGTATAGCTTACTCAGTTTATGCTAACAGGATTGGATTTAGGCTAAATAAAGTGAACTAAATAAATTCAAATATATCCTCCCTATATGATTAATTGAACTTAAGAAGTTGGGCCACACTATTTTCATGAAAGTTATTGTTATAAATCAGAATTATTTCAAGCAGCTTTTACATCATCTAAACCTGCTTTATTTATATCTTAAGTATTCACAACTCTGAGTACTTTATATAGTGAGGAGGAGGCTGAAGCTTTGGATAGGAGGGGAGTAGCTATTTTAGAAACTCTCAAAACTTTATGGGGATTTCACTCAGTAGATATAGATGGTAGTCTCCATTTCATAGATCTTTCTTTCTGGATGTTTTCATGTTAATATTTTGGCCATGTTACATGGCATACAGGTTCCCCAACCAGGAACTGAACCTTCACCTCTTGTAGTGGACATATGGTCTTTAACCACTGGACTGCCAGGGAAGTCCCTGGCTGTTTTTATCAGAAAACTTTTGCTTTGAGATTAAAGACTTTTTTTTTTTTTTTAAACTATTGGCCAGTTTGCTAATCTAACACATACAGAATGAAATGGGAGAAAGTTTTCAACAGACTAGTCATCATTCCCCAGAAAAGAGCTTTAGAAGACTTACCTTATTTGTATGCCACACCTTCTGTGTCCTTCTTTCTTGCTGAATCATACTGGCCATGACTCCAGAACGAGGATTAACTGAAGTGATGACACCAGGTAGTCCTTTCTCATGCCAAACTCAAGAGGGGAAGTTTTCATCATTTCATTAAATGTCTGTTCTTGTTTTTAGGTTATGAGGTAAAGAAAGCTTCCTTCTCTAACTGTGTACTGTCATGAATGGATGTTGAACTTTGTTATCAAATTTTTTCCTTTCAGTGATCATGTATTTGTTAAGATGGTAAATTACATTGATGGCAAAACTTCTGGTTCTGACTAAATTGGTTAGCCAGTCTCATTACAATGACTGTTAAAAACCTACCCAAAAATTTGATACAGGGGATTTACTTGTTCAGGCATTTTAAGGCAGTTTCGTGTGCAACTGTGTACTTATGTGTGAAAAATATATACATGTAATTTTATGCTCCCCTTGGTTAGGAAGATCCCCTGGAGAAGGGAATGGCAACCCACTCCAGGATTCTTGCCTGGAGAATCCCCATGGACAGAGAGGAGCCTGGTGGCCTACAGTACATGGGGTCGCAAAGAGTCGGACACGACTGAGCAACTCATGTTGTAATTTTATGCAACTGTAACTTGGTCTTAATTCACTTAAAAATACTTCCATTGTAGGTATCACCATCTTCTCTGTTGGTGTGGCTTGGGCACCTCTGGATGACCTGAAAGATATGGCCTCTAAACCAAAGGAGTCGCATGCTTTCTTCACAAGAGAATTCACAGGATTAGAACCAATTGTTTCTGATGTGATCAGAGGCATCTGTAGAGATTTCTTAGAATCCCAACAATAATCGTGACATTTTGACAACTGAAAGAAAAAGTGCAAGGGGATATAATGTATAAGTTGTATTCTAGTAATACTGAAATACTACATAGCATACGAAAATCAGAGAAAACTATTATATTAAAGATGGCAAAAATGTAAGCAAATAAGCATTCATTTAAAGATACCTTCTAATTACATTTTAGGCTTGATTGTTCAGAATGCTTCATAATCACGATCCTTAGAAACTCAGGAAAGAGACAGTGTAGATTATTAAGAGTTCTATTTTAACATGCATATTAAATGTATAAATATGCAAATTCTATATAGCTCAATAAAAGAACTTGATATTTAGACTGAACGCAATATTACTTCTCTAATTATTACATATGTAAGGAAAATGAAAGACAAATAGAAAAAAGCTCAACTTAGTTAAAATATATTTTGACCCAAGTAGATGTCTTAAAGTCAATCAACAATATAGATGTTACTTAATACCCTAAATTGGAAGCAGTTTAGGTTATCAAGCCTCTTTTGTATTTTCATAACTTATACAAATATCACACTGAACAAGACAGCAGCATTTGCCTGGTATTTTTCTATTTATATCCTTAATTTTATTGTGTATTGATGTACTTGGCTTGTACTCTAAAAGTCATCGATGTATTGAAAAAAAATTAGGTTGGTAAAGTTTTACTTACCACTTAGAAGCATTTAGTTTTAAAGAAAAGCACATCTTCCAAACAGCTGAACTGCAGGAAAAACTATTTAAGCAATAAAACAGCTAGTGACTTAAGGTGTCTGACTTACTATTCTGTGTGTCTCTCCCTAGGGCATGGTAAAATTTCTTTAACATTAACTACTTCATGTGGAAAGACCAACTGAGCTTCTTTTTAAAATCATGCAATAAGACCTTATTTTTTAAAATTATTTATTGAATGCTGTCTGTTCTAGGTATTATTCATAGCCAGTACCAGGTTAAACAGTAGGAAATACTTTTGAGTACTTGGTTCAACAAAGTTGTTTTGTAATTAACAGTATTTTTACTGTTGTGAAGTTGGTTCCTAAGAATAGTGATGCAAACTCCCTTAATGTAACTATCATTACCCCACCAAGAACTCTCCCCAGATAGAAGTGCTGTCATATTCTATCCCATCTTCTCTAAATACCGTGTTTTCTATTTCCTCTCACACATACACTGATCCTATCTGAAATGGTTTACAACCACCCAAACCAGTTAACCTGGAAAAGATGTTAACTGGTTGGAATATTACTCCAATAAATCTTTTGAATTTAACAATTTTAGTTTGTGTAAAACAAATGAAAGGGCTATGTATCAGAGGCAGAAGTGAAATTGTCTTTGACACTACATAAAAATTTGACAAAAGGAAGAATGCAAAGTCAATGACTCCCCTGACCACCACCCCCTACCCCTTATAAAGCCACAAATATGACCAATTCATGTAACAAGAACTTTCATTTAGCAACAGAAAAACAGGTTTAACATTTTTTTTCCACAATAGACAACTTTCAGCTGAGAAGACCAATCCTTAAAAAATTTAAACAAATGTCCAGGCTCTAGTCATTAGCTTTTTTAAAAATTTTACCAGGAACAAAAGTTTTGAGGTAAACAGGGAAGCTTATATTTTGACTTGAAGAGCAACAAGAGAGCATAAGTGAACACTTTAAGTTACTGTCAACTTTTTAGAAGTAAACATAGTCAAGATAAAGGGTTAACAACTAAAAGAGGATTTTTAAAACGATATAATTAAACTGCAGGTATGCCTATTATCAATTATGCTAGCCCATTTATAACCTTTACTGTATTAAAGGAGACCTTGGTATTCAGTGGATAACTTAGAAAATATGAAAAAAGTACATGAATAATATGAAAATATTAAATACTGAAAAAGTTAACACGTGAAAGTCTGTATATAAAAATATTCTTAAACTTTACATATAAATCACCATTTAATAGTCAAATGAATCTACATAATTTCCCGTAAGTCACAAACGAAAGCACACAAAATGAAAATAAGATATTCTTTTTGCATCCTTTTAGTCTCTTCCAAATGTTTAATATTGTAGAGAAAATACAACCAAAGTAGATAAGAGAAAAACATATACTGATACTGTTTTTATGCATTTCAGTTTTAATACATTCCAAAAATGGTGAATGTTTATGCATTGCCATAATGATAATCACATTTCAGTTAAAACAGTAATCATTGCCTTGGAACAGCTGCCAGAAACAATACTAAGCTTTGGAAAGCTTGCTCTTCAATTATTTTAAAAACAAAGGGGTGGGGGTGAGAGGAAGACAAAAATGCACCTCTAAGTTGGATCTTCAACTGAGAAAACCAAAACCCCAGTATTTTAAGGAAAACTTCTGCAAAGTTTTAGTGTTTCACCAGCCATGACTAAAATTGCCACTTGAATTTTTATGGTAGGTGGCAAAATATCTCAAAGTATGTATAATGTATTATTATTTTTTGCAGTAGGCATTCAAATAGAATAAGATGCCTACTATTAGGCATATTAAAATAGAATTTGCCAAATTTTTCTAATGTTTTCAAAGTTTTCTAATGTTACCTTCTAATTCCAATTCCCTTCAAAAAAGGATATTACTTGTTGAAGGGAAAGTTTAAAGATACTAATACTTAACATCACTTATGAGGATAAGTTTTAATTAATGAATAATACAGTTTATTCTCTGCTGAACTCTTCTGTGGGAAATATGTTTGGCTAGATAGGAAAATCAACACTATTAACTGAAATTCAGACTTAATAAAGTAGTAGGATATCTTAAGGATATGATATAAAACTGCATCTGCAACTTTTTGGGGGGGATATTTTTAATTATCTAAACTTCAATAGAAGATTTTCTCTTTAAATCCCCAAATGGGGTGAAATACTTATAAAAAACATTCTTAATAGTATTAACTGTTATAATCTTGTTGAAGATTATCAATAAACAGTACAAAATTTAAAAGAAGAGCATAAAAATGAAGGACTCACTGAGAAATCATCTCCATTACCTAGTTTAACGATGGAGAGTAAAGTATTGCACTTTATTATTTAACACAAAATAATGTAGCCAACAGTAACATACAGGTACACAATTTAATATTTATTATATGCATTTTATATACATTATTTTTCAACAGCGGTACGTTCGCTATGTGGTACAATCTTAAAAATTTGCTGATTCATAGTTTGTAAAACAAAAACCTTACAAAACTCATCAAAACTCGCAAACGGATCAGAAAAGTTTTTTGGAAGACTAGAAAAAATACTTTATTGTCTTAATCATGCATTACACAAACAAAATCTTTAGTTACACCATAAAATTAAGCACATCTGAAAAAATAAAACAGGGGTAACTAGTCCAAACACAGCAGATTTCTGTATCCTGATTCAACTATTTTTGTATCCTATTTGTATTTCAAATTTTACTCCAAATACTTTAAAACAAGATAGTTTTGTCTGGAATCATGGTAAACCAAGATATGTATCTAGGGGGAGTCACCTTGGTTTGTAACTTAAACTATAAAATATTCCATTTTTAGTCTATTTTAGACTATCAAAGAGTTCCAAAATAGATATACAGGTTCCTTTAGCACATCAATAAAAGGATATAAAGACCAACAAAAAGTGAAATAAATAATAGGCTATTAGCAAGATGGATAATCCTTGATAAATAAACTTGTAAATACAGTAAGATGTACAAAATATCACATAGTGATAGGATGCCAAGATTAGTTTTTTTATTTTTTATTTTTTAAGAGTTCATTTGGAGTACTAAACCCCACCGTTTCATTTTAATACACTTAATAGTCCTTGGTTTAAGAAGACAGTTACGTGATGATGATGGTGATTTAGCATCTTTATGGAAAGACTTAGCTGAGCTGTATTATGCAAAAGAAGGAAAGAGTGTGGTTACACGGCAGCGGGTCAGTGAGATCTCTGTGTTTCAGGGTTGTATAATGCAGAAAAACTTCAATACAATCTTGAGCACTGTTGTGACAGGCTAAATATATAAAAAGACTTATAAAAACTAGAATTTTATCCAAACATTTTGTGCAACTAATGCTAAAATATCTTAAGTTAAATTTTCTTTTTTTATTTTTTTTAAAGCAAAATAAGTTTAAAAGGGAATCTGTGGCATTCAACCGATAAACAGAAGATCACTAAGAGATGAAAAAAGCTACTCTTGGAGCTCACTTCCCCCCAACAAGAGCACCACATTCCTAACCCTAAGGCAGCACACAGAGTCCAAAACAAAAGTCTTTTTGTCAGATCAGACTCCACATTGGCTTAGATACCTAAAAGACAGACATACGCTCAGTTCATATCCAGTACAGGCCACAAATAATGGAGTCCTTTTTTTGTCCCACGAAATACAGTAATTACAATTAAATTAATGAGCCTGACATTAAGATGTGATTTCCACCAATTTATGCCTGCCCAAATAGCCTTCACCAGGCAGATCATATGTAGTGTCATATCATTAACTTTTTTGATGGCAGTGATGCAGACCCTTTGTGTCCAAGCAAATCTGCTGTTATGATGAGAGTTTTTGTTGATTCACACAAATACTTTGGCAAGGGCATCAGCCCCCGCACTAGCAATATATGCTTTTGATGGATGGAAAGCAACATCATAAATTGATTCATCTAGTTTCTTCCTATGTGCTGTTATTTCCTGCACACATGTCTTGCTGTCCAAATTCCACAATCTAATAGAACAGTCATGGCCTGTAAAAGAATAAATAAAAAATGTTACTGAGTAATAATTCTATGATAAAATTTGCGGGCAGGACAGGAAGTTCAGACTTACTTCCAGACATCAAATAGATTCCATTAGGATCTACTGCTAGACTTGTAACAGCATCCAAATGAGCTACCATAGAATGGATCATTTTACCTAAATAAAACATAACAGAGAAGATTAAGTTTTCAAATAGTTACTAACTTGGGCAATCAGAAACCATAATACAACAGCAACATAAAACAATCTCAGCAACAATAAACAACATATAATTTACCATTTTAAACATTTGAGAGGGTACAATTCGGTGGCTTTTAGAACTTTCATCATGATGTACAATCATCACCATTATCTAGTTCAGAACATTTTCATCTCTGCAAAAGGAAACCCTGTACCCATTAAGCAGTCACTCCCCATCCCTCCTTTCCAAGTCCCCGGTAAGCACCAATCTCTTTTCTCTAAGGACTGGCCTATTCTGAATGCTTCATACAAATGAAATCATACAATAACATGTGGCTTTTTGGGTCTGCCTTCTGTCATTTAGTTTCTCCACTACAATAATATTCTTTAAAGAGAATTTTAATTCTAATGCAGAACTTTTCCAATTACTTCAAAAGACATCTGTGTAACATGAAACTGATTGTATTTGATAGTGGAAAACAATGACTATAGAGCTGCATTAAAAGCTTAAGGTCATAAAAAGGGGAATTAAGAGTGAAAACAGAATCTTTCTCATTAAGAGATGCTTTATTAAGAGATTGTTTTATACACAGAGTTAATGTTAAATCACCAGAGAATACATTCCTATCTAAAGATTCTGATAGCATCATTTATCTTTTGAAATGTCAATTATCTTATATATAAGAAACAAGAAAGGGGAGAAGGGTGGGAGTACATCAGAGAAATTACTCTGGATTTCCCCAGATAGTAACAAAAGCACTATTCTAGAAAATGTAATTTAACTTCACTGAATTCTTGGCAAGCAAACAGATTCAATACTGAGTTGAAATTTAAAAACAAGTTGTGAATATAAATTGTGTTGCATACTTTGGGACAGGGGCATCAGCCTCTGCACTGGCAATATACACTTCTGATGGTTGAAAGGCGATTTAAGTTGATTCACTCAAGAAACAATAAGATGGCAAATACTGATATCTTAAAAAATTTCCTCCCTTTTGGAGAATGGATACATGTATACATATGGCTGAGTCCCTTTGCTGAAACTATCCCACCTAAAACTATCACAACACTGTTAACTGGCTATTCTCCAATATAAAATCACAAGTTAAAAAAATTTCCTCTCCTTTCATTCAGCAATGAGTCTTTATTACTCAAATGCCTGGGCTTCTCCTAATGAGAGATGGAGGTCTTTCTCCAGAATTCTATTTACAGTCATTTGATATGCTGCTTGTCCCCTGAAACGTTCCACACTGAGACATGAAACAGACCTACTTTTGTTATCTGCTATGGGGCTTCGGTCACTGACCCGAACACAAACCCACAACATAATCAAATGTGCAAAAAGTTATTCTGAAGAACATAAAAAGCCTGCGACTTTCTGGCAATACTAAATGCTTATCAATTAAAGACAAAATTAGTCTCTCATCATTTAGGCCACATCTGTCTGCTTTTTATCAATATTAACAGAGTAACCATAACAGTTTCTCTCTAATATCCTGAGAAACAGAAAAATCATTCAACATACTATTGTGCTAAGTTGCTTCGGCTGTGTCCAACTCTTTACGACCGTATGGACAGCAGCCCACCAGGCTCCTCTGTCCATGAGATTCTCCAGGCAAGAATACTGGAGTGGGTTGCCATTTCCTACTCCAGGGAATCTTCCTGACCCAGGGAGCGAACCCGTTACTTTCGTCTCCTGCATTGTCAGGCGGGTTCTTTACCCCTAGCGCCACCTGGGAGACATCACAACATACTATTAGTCCAACATAATTCATCTACTGGTTCTAGACTCTTATTCTTCTCAATATTAAAAAAAAAAAAGAAAAAATTCAGAGTATGAAGAGTTGGCCTCCAGCCCAATGATATCAAAACATTAGGGGGATAACTATGAAGTATCATTAGCTTCCCTTAAAACATTAATTCTGCGATGGTGACTCTTAACTCACAGATCTAGTTCTGACTTCTCTTGTGAGAATGACTGTATATCTACTATGTGTATCATGTCTTAAAACCAAAGAATTCTTTCATCCCTAACTATGACATATTTAGAGTCAACCCTTGTCTACATAGTCATGAAGTTACTTCAAAATATAAGTGACTCTTCAGATTGGACCAATTATAAGTAGGTGCAATTCTGAATAAGTTGGATGCTGGGTTTCTACGAGTGACTACAGAAGTCAAAGTTTCTGGTCCTTCCTTCACCAACATATACACGCAGCTTCTCACATTGAACCAAATCCACCTCTGCTCCACGGCACTGCTACCATCTCTCTTCCCCCACCAAGATTCTTTCTTCCTGTAACTCAGGAAAAAGAGGACACATGCAGGCTCTGATTCTCTCTTCCCCAGCACCTTAAGCCCTTTGACTTGTGCAATCTATAAAATGAAGAAACAGACTGATACCAATGTCTCACAGAAAGCAATATACCACTTGTCTGTAAGATTGAAGAGGACAGGATACTTTGTTTTATTCACCAAAGATCAAGAAATGTGCTGAGGATATGGCAGATACTCGTAAGTTTTGCTGAATGAATGAGGCCATAACCAATTCAGAACCCTCTTCCTCCAACTCCCCCCGCACTCCTCCCAGGTTCACCCATTAGCTAAGTCTTGGTCTCTTGGTTACAGCATACGCAATTCAAATTTGTGTCTCTACCAAAATTTCAAAAACGACGAGCCCTGAAGATCTCTCTGAAACAAATACTATAAATGGAAACTTCTAAATTCTCTGTAGTCAAGGATCTACCATACAGTGTGACTTGAGTATCTTTCTAAACCAGTATTGCAGATCCCTGGTCAAATATTCAAGTGGTTTTCATAGTGCATAGTGTAAACAAAAATCCATTATTCTTAGCTTGGCTCTGAAAACTCTGGCTCAGTAGTTTCTGCCTTCCTTCTCCAAACTTACTTACCTCTTTGGCTTTACCTCTAAGAAACTTCTGTTTCCAGCCCAAATTCCCACTTCTGTGCTTTTACTCAAAATATACCCTTATCTGGAATTTCCTACTAACTTCTTCACTTAAAAACAAACAAAAACCTTATCATCCTTGCAAGGAAAAACTTAAACCTCAACTTTATGAAGACTCCTTTATATTACTGCATTATGTATGAACATGTGTATGTATGAGTGTGTGTGTGTACACTCACACTATTTTCCCCAGGCAACAATAAGACCTTGGAAAGCAGAAATAACTTATACATGATAGTAGCCAGTGCAGTGCAAAACACTAAATGTACTTTTATTGTTAAAATCTAAATATTCACTGAGTCCATTCATACAATCAATTTCTATAATGTTTCAGATAAGAAATCTAATAAATTACTAATCATTTGATAGAATACTATCCTATTAAAAATTTAGCTAACCATCAACACCAGTTATAGGGATATTTGAGTTTATCGTATTTAAATGAATTGCCAGTTTTCAAGACAAATTTCGTTAAAAAGAACACACATGAATTCAATTTACAGTTTAACTCAAGTGTTGTATATATGTGTATCTCTGTGTATGAGAGAGCAAATGAGAGTGAAATTTTCCATTGTTTAGAGTCTAGCGCTTCACATTATCTTCACATTAAAGATAAGGTACTAGTTAGTTAACACAGAGAATTAACTGGTAGAATTTGTAAACAATCTAAGTCTACAGGCACCTTATTTCTGATTTCTGCCAGACAAAAAGCTCTAAAGAATCACTTTTTCCTTTTATGATTACTAAAATTCCTGAACCTTTCCTTACAAATGTAAACTTTTAACAATTAATACAAAGAATCTTTTTAGAAACAGAGTAAAGGAAATTATCTCTCTGCTCTTGCAGCAAAGGAAGATCTTTAAGCTTCATAAAAATGTTTAAAGAAAAAAAAAAAAAAAGAAAAGAATGAAGCCTAAAGCTCCCTGTGGTGTGTTAAATCATAAAGGTCATAAAGTGTCTTCACCAATAAAAACGGAGCCATAAAGTAAAAAAAAAAAAAATGTTTAAAATTGATCTGATACGGTCTTAAACTGAGACATTCACATGAATATGAACCTTCTTTCCCGTGCAACATATAGACCTATGAGTCTCCATTCTCTTCTCAACTTGTTCTACTGAGTTCAAAGGAACCTGTCCAAGAAAAGTGTTATTTGAAGAAAGATATTTCTAAAACTCAGACTAAAATTTACAACCATGTCCTATATAAACTACAAAGAAAAATCTGTAGTTCTGATTTGTTGTCTTGCTTGATAATTTGTTGCCCTGCAATAATGTTTCAATTAACACTTTAGTTTCTTATTTGGAAGTCTTTCAATACTTCTTCTAATTGCTTTAGCTTATCAAAGAAGCCTCTCTTTGCTATCAGACTTTTCCCGAAAGAGAGCAAACAAGACGAAATATTTTGGGTAACGACAAATGATACAGATATCCTTAAACAAACAATTCTATGGCCAAATTAAAATTTAACTTGATTTCTATATAACTGGTATGTTTCCTTACAAACAAAAAGTACAGGAAAGGTGACAATAAACAACTGCCACTATATCATCATTTCATCCACTGATAATTTTAAGAACATATTTAAAATGCCCAAACCAGAAAGTGATCTTCTATGTTACACTAATTTACAACAGAAAATAAAGATAAAAATTTCAAACAGAAGGGTTTATAACTGTCATCACATGAAGAAATCATAATAGGTAAGCAAGATGTTTTGGGCTTTCCTGGTGGCCCAGACAGTAAAGAATCTGCCTGCAATGTACGAGACTGGGGTTTGATCCGTGGGTCAGGAAGATCCTCTGGAGAAAGAAATGGCAACCCACTCCAGTACTCTTGCCTAGAGAGTTCCATGGACAGAGAAATCTGACAGGTACAGTCCACGGGGTTGCAAAGAGTCAGATATGACTGAGCAACTAACACTAACAAGGGTAAAAATTAACAAACATTATAAGTGTGCCGCATTAAGTAAAGCAAAAATCTGAGTTAAAGACAGTTTAACGTGGCAATTTTCAAGGTAGGAAGTCAGTACAGAAAATAAGATAACCTACTTACCCGTTTTATTGTCAAAAAATTTGATGTGTCTATCTTCATGAGCAGTTATTGTAACAGGAAGTGTGGGATGACTTACTACTCTGTTAATGTGATTACTGGATTGTAAACCTAAAAAACAAAGGAGGAAAACATACCAGAATTCAAACCTTCAACGTAACGTGGAATCTAAAGAAAAAACATACAAACAAAACAAAACCAGATTCAGACACTGGAAACACATAGGTCTGAGAGTTGCCAGACAAGAAGGGAGGGAGCGGCAGGGCAAGAGGTGAAGAGGATTAAGAGGTACAACCTCTAGTTACACAATAAATAAGCCAAGGTGATATAATATACAGTATAAGGAATATGGTCAATAATATTTCAATGAGAAACATGTAGTACAACTAGTTTAATATTGTCCATTAACTATATTTCAAATAAAAAAGAAACAAAAACTTCAATTGGAAGTTAAATGATGGCCTTTGCACTCTTACCAAAACATAAGAATCACTAAAAACTAAAGCTTTTATACATTAAACAAAAAATATGAGAAATAAAACTAAGATTCTAAAGATACACAATTTCTAAAAAAATATATAAGCTAATATGTCTTATAATGTGGATGGATAGCACTATGCTCAAGTTTAGGAAAAAAAAAAACTGGAAGTATTTTAATGCAGACTGTCAATAGGGTGGTTTAGAATTTTTAAATTATCCCAAATCCACAAATCATTGCTTTTAATAAATAGTCCATAAAAGAACTGAGTCAATTAATGAAGGAAAAAAAATCATAAGTGATAATTAGGTGTTTGCAAGAACAAACCCTATCCCCTCCCACAATGACCAAAAATACTGAAGAACTGGAATTGATATTCTTAGGAATGAGACCTTTTCTTTACTACCAAGTTCTTAATTTTCATTCAGCTTAGTGATGAGGGAGAAAAGAGAGATCAAAACTAACGGGAAAATACTGTCAGCATCTATTAGACTAAGTAAATTGATCATTCTATACGTATACAAGAACTCTTCACTGAACTGAAACATATTGAAAAAAATAATCTATGTAAGAGGAAGAAACTAGGGTTGAAAAAAGACACTGCATATATATTTGTTTTTAGATTGGATCACAGCCCATTTAAATATTTTTTATAATTATAAAGTGACTTTTAAAAGAGCAATCATGAAAAATCAGAAGTAAAAACTAAACAAATGAACTTAACTGTATAGCCAATCAGTATTATAAGCACAAGTGACTTTTAAAAGCACAGTAATTAGACTGTCTGTATCTAGTAAAATATACCCTCTATTAGTAATGAAATTCTTTTTGGTGGTATTGCAATTATTATTCTGAGATGACTTTATCTGTACTGTTACATAAATTAAATGAGAAATTGTGATCATTTTGCAGAGAATCAAGAGTTTTTATATTTGTTAAAATAAGATAAAAATATAAAACCAATGAGATAAATCTGAATCAGAATTGGAAGCATCTGAATAAAATTTATCAGTCTTTTTTTTCAGTCTTTTTCTTGACTAAAAATAAAAATGCACTCTTCAGCTCTATCTACTGAAAAAGTCTAAACCAGTGGCCAACTCAAGAGCCATGAAAGCCATGAGGACTGACTCAAGAGCAGAGCACCTATCTTGTAGTCTCTAAATGTCATTGTCCACTAAAAGAAACCATGGCTCCTTAGAGAAATGGCCCATTTCAGATCTGGGGTACAAAATGAACAAGATGAACCTAAAACATCTTGTCATACCAGAAAGAAAAGCATCAACAACTAACAGGGTTATGTCATAAGGGGAGACTCAGGAGCCAACCTGAATAAGCTCCCACTGGCCAAAGATGAAATAATCTGAGTAGCAATAAAAATGATACCTGTTAACAGACTGAAATAGATAAAATGCACTTATTCCAAGAAAGATTATAATGATAAGAAAAATAACACCCCAAAGACTCACTTCACTAGTCACCTTTGGAGGATGCTAGGGAATCACTTCATCATTTTAAAAACTGGTAAATAAAGAGAAGGAGTGGGAAGTAATCATTTATCTTGCCTTTCCTTTATAATTGCTAACTCCAGGTAACCAAATTACTGATGAGTGTTGTCCCTTCTTACAGAAGCAATCTAGCTGATAAGTGTAAAAGAAATGATAAAATTAGAAAATAATTTTTGAACAGTTAATGAATTAATGGATCCAAGCAATGACTAGAAACTAAGAGAAAGACAGACCAAAGAACATTTACTTCTGATAAAAATTCACAAATTATTACAAAATAGTCTTGCCAAAAACATTTAAAAACTTTAAAATGAAGACAAATAAAATTTTGACCCTGAATCTGAATAAACCTCTAGATCTACAAACAATTTACAGGAAATAAAATGAACAGGAGGAGCACATTAAATGACCGCACAAGTATGCAACTGGTAAAATTCAAACTATGGGAAACTCGACTCAATTTCTTCAGTTAAAAAAAAATGCAAGGGGAATATAGGAGACAGAGGGGGAATCTACAGATGAAGACAAACGTGAGACACCTACCAACCAACCACAGTGCATGGGCCTTATTTGGAACCTTATTTGAATAAACTGTAAAATACATATACCACATTCTATACTTACAACCTTGGCCATTTACACAGAACTACTAGAGTTGGAAGATGGGTTCATTATATATTTCTCTACTTCCACATGTGTTTTCATTAAAAACCTAAAATTATTTCACTTGTTTTCTTTTACCCTTACATTTGCTCTACTCACTTACCTGTCCCCACACACTTATCCAAGTTTTTAAACATAATTTGAGGAAACAGCAGAAATAAAGTAAATAAGTACACATTGAAAGTTATTTTTTTCATTCTAAATTCAAACAGTCAAAATAGAAAAAGTAACAGGTTACCCTCTATTGTAAAACAATCCTTTTTAAGGTTTCAACCTTACCAGAAAACTTACCAGAATCCATCTGTGATGAAAGCATCACCAATGACTGTGATGTTTCTAAATCATAAATTACTGTACTACCAGTGTTGAAAGAGGTCACCATGTGTGCTGGATCACAGCCTATAAAGTCAACTGATGTAGGTATTCCATGTTCTGAAAGGAGCCCAAAGAGATATAAGGTAAACACAATAATTCAGAAATCTCTGCTTTTCTAATAAGAAAAAGGAATTTGAGTATTCTTGAAATAATGTTAACAATGAAAAAGCAATTGTGTTAGGATGGTGAGATATAATAGGTAATTTATTCTCATTTACTAGAAGTTTTTGTAACATTATAAGAAAAATACATCTAGAAAGCCCTTAAAGAAAGAGACAAACAAAAGCTATTGCTCTCCTATGCATTTTCTTCTAAGAGACAAAAATCCTAGGTGAGTTTATTGGCCCACCTGCAATTTTTTTTAAGTTTTTTTAATGTGGATCATTTAATAACTCTTTTATTGAATTTGTTACAATATTGCTTCTGTTGTTTTTTATGTTTGTTTTTTTTTGCCACAACCATGTGGGATCTTAGGTCCCTGACTAGGGATCAAACCTGCACCCCTGACATTGGAAGGCTAAGGTTTAACCAGGGACTGCCAGGGAAGTCCTGCCATTATATTTCTGACTGTAAAATGATAAAATAGCATTCGTATACCACTACCTAGGGAGACTATTCACCTCTCTGACACTGGTTAGCTTCAAGGAGCAAATGCAAATAATATTTTTGGATCTGTGAAAAGGAAGCTTTGGACTCTGGAATTCACTGATGCAGTACTATCCTTAAGTAGCTAAAGCATCAATTTCTCTAACATGTTAATAAATTCCACTGTCCAGATCAATGCACAATTATGTGAATTCTGGAGTAAGCAAGAAACAAATTATCTAAATGAATTTTCACCTCAAAAGCTTAATTAAAAAAAAAAAGCTTAAGTAAATTAAAAAATTAGTAATCACTGAAGTATCTAGAGATTCAACAAAATTAAGCATAAATGTTCAAACATTCATCTAAAATGTTTTAAAACAAAACATTTATTTATAGTAAAAGGTATGATTTTTAAAAATAACTTGGAAAAAAAAGAAAAAAAATAACTTGGAAAATAATGCCAATATACAAATAATATAAATAGATGCACATAAATATTGTCATGAGGTATATTAAACCCTACTTTGACAGGAAAAGATTTGAAATCAAGCATGTAACTAACTCAGTTCGCACCTCCCAGTTAAGGGTGCTATTTCAATGATTATAGCTAGACTTCTCAACCAGTGTGCTCATATGTGGTTTACAGGTTTACCTGGGACCCTAAGCCTTTCCATCTTTGTCCTGGAGCTGTTGGAGGGCTTTCTGCTGGTCTGTGAGTAGCCTCATTTGCCTACTCTATTATTAGACACAGATAGTTCTATCCTTTAAATAGGACAGTCCTGAAAAAGGTCAAAAAAGCACTGAGCTATAGGATATACTTGCAAGCATAATGCAGGGAACATGGGTTCGATCCCTGATCTGGGAAGATCCCACATGTCTTGGGGTTAAACCCAAGCACCACAACTATTGAAGCCTATGTGCCCTAGAGCCTGTGCTCCGAAACAAGAGCCACTACAATGAGAAGCCCTAGCATCGCAACTACAGTAGCCCCCGCTTGCTGCAACTTAAGAGAAAGCCCACACGCAGCAATGAAGACTCAGTGCAGCCAAAAATAAAAAAAAAAATTTTTTTTAAAAAGGCACTCCGCTACAGGATATCCCTGCAAAGCATCTTTCTTGCTTATAAAAATATGACTAGGAATAAAAAGATTATCACAGATTTATAAAATTCTTTCAGTATCTCTTTTGAGCAGTCAGGAAGTAGTGAAACTACTTTGTTCTTTTTATCTTCTAAATTAAAAAATAGAGATATTTTTCAAAGAGGCAAAATTTACTCACCTTTGTCTCCATTGTAAGTGCAAATACATGGCAATTTTTCTTGTGGACTCCATAATCTAACAGTGCCATCTGCTGAACAAGACAGTAATTGATTTTTTATGCCACTATAAGCAAGACCCCAGACAGCATCTGTATGAGCAACTAAAGTGCCAGCTAGAACATTTGGCTCTGTAAGGAAAGAAACAGAACAAAAATTAGCTAAAAGAAGTTTAAAAGAAATGCTTTTGTATATAAAGATAACTACATCATTAAGTACAAAGACTACACATAAAGGTCATAAGATAAACTAATGTGTACACAGTGGCCATCTCTAAGTTGTGGAGTTATGGGATATTTATATGCTACCTTCTAATACTTTCTTGTATTTCTGCAATTTTCTAAAAAAGGAACATCCACTTTTAAATAAACAGCTTTACTGAGTGAGATATAACTTTCACGCCATAAAACTCACCAGTTTAAAGTGTCAATTCAATGATTTTTTAACATATTCACCAAGTTGCACAGTCATCACCATATCAATTTTAGGGCATCTTCATCACTTGTTAGCTATTTCTCCCAAATGTCCTCTCTGCCTTTCTGCAGCCCTAGGCAACCACCATGTATTTTGTTTCTATAAATTTGCCTACTCCAGACATTTTATACAAACGGCCTTTTCTGACTGCCTTCTTTGACTTAGCATGTGTTCAAGGTTCACCTGTGTTGCAGCATGTGTCAGTGCTCCTTTTCCTTTTACCACCAAATACTATTCCAGGGTATGGATACACTACATTTTATTTATCCATTCATCATTTGATGATGGGGGCTAATAATGATGAACATCATTTGTCCTACAATTCTGTTTCTCTACTGAATTCCCCCTTTCCACACATATTTCTCACAGTTCATAACCTCCCTTTCACATGAATAATTACCTCTCATAATAAATTCACTGTGGAAATACAGCATTGAAAGAGGAACCTTTCCTCTACCCTTCTGTCACCCAACCTATGAATCGACTAGTGTCTAAATCCATATTCTCCATGTTTCCAGATATAAGTAAGAAATTACCCTCCATTCCTGAAAGGGCAATTCCACTGGGTATTTTGGATTCCATTTCCCACACTAATTTGCTTTCGTGTTTAGTTTTTCTACTATACAGATTACCCTCCTCCTTGGGAACACTACCACAGCAAGCAAACGTGCTTCAAAATCTCTGAACCTAACAAACAAAACTTACATCAACCTCCAACCAAAGAGCAGAGAAGCATAATCAGTAAATACACTTTCTTACCTTCCATTTCCTTTCTAAATCATTCTGATACTATCACAACAACCCTTGCTAAAATCATCAATGATGAGTTCTATCAAATCTAATAAAATTTCCCTTCCTTCTTTCCTTCATCACTTTGCTTTTCATCCACACATACCATACATGCCTCGGAAGGTCACCCACAGGTCCCTTTACCTTGTGGTCTTAGCCCCAACATCTGTCCAGCCAAAACCTGGATCAGTTACTTTTCTATACTTAATATTAGACTCTCAGCAACATTTGAAAGTGCAGACTGCTTCTTTCTTCTCAAAATGGCTTCTTCTTTTGGTATGCTTCATGATTTCACTTTCCTGAATGCCCTCCTACCCCACAGGCACGCGTTCTTAGTTTTGTTTTTTTTTGGTTAACTCTCTTGATTTAGTCACCCCACCCCCACATGTCAGAGTTCCTCAGGAGTCTGCCTTGTCAAAACTGATGGTATCTACGTGATACTGCCTTCCTCTTAACATGCTTAAAAACCAAACTCAGCATTCTTTATCTTCTCACATTCCCATTTCAATAAGCTACCATCATATGCTCAGTTGATCATGTCAAAAATGCAGAAGTGGTGATGGAAAAAAGTTCTGAATTAGTGGTGATGGTTGCATAACCCTGCGAATATGCTAAAAACTACTGCTTAATAACTAATAAACTACACTTCAAAAGGGTGAATCTTATCATACGGGAATTATATCTCAATAAAGCTGTTAAAAAAAAAAAGATGACTAATCCATCCTTTTATCCACTCAATCCAGTTTATTAATAGATTCTGCTTATTCTACTCTATCTCCCCAGCATGTCTTAAATCCACTTCTCTCTAACTGTTCTATTTCCTTCCACTCTACTCTTGGCAACATCATCTTCTCACCTATCTACCAGATCACCAACTTTACAACACTACCTTGGTAATCCTTTCTCCATTCTTCTCATTCCAAATCTATTCTCCTTGCAAAAGTCAGAGTTATCTTTTTAAATCCTACTCTCCAGGTCACTCACTGGCTTAAAATGGTTCACTGACAGTTAACTTTTATAAAGGTTCTGGCTTGAATGTGATTATTTTAGACTATATCTAAAGATGACTTTGGCTGTTACTCTCTTACATTACTGTATCTTCATATCATTTATCACAATTTGTACCTATCCATCCCCTTGCTTACGTGTTTTAATCTGTTTTTTTTTTTTATATTAGACTAATTCTCATTTCTTGATGTATGCTTTAATATCTGGTAAATTAAGGTGCTCAGTGTGTGTTAAATAAAAGACCGAAGAGTTCTTAAATTCTTTTAAAATGAACCATTAAGTAGACCATTTTTTAACCATTTTCATACTAATAAACATTCACTTAAAACTTTTATAGTTACAAACAATGCCCTTATAAACTATATTTAAATATATGCACAGGTATTTCTGTTGGCCAGATTCTAAAAATGGCATTCATGAATGAAAGTTTGTTTTTTTAAATTAAGAAAATTTTTGTCCCTCAAGTTCATTGATTTATACCCTTATGTCCTTATTTGTTTCTACATGCATGCTCAATCATGAAGTCATGTCTAACTCTTTGCGACCCCATGGACTGTAGCATGCCAGGCTCCTCTGTCCATGAAATTTTCCAGGCAAGAATACTGGAGTGGGTTGCCATTTACTCTTCCAGGGGATCTTCCCAACCCAAGGATTGAACCTGAGTCTCTTGCAATGGCAGGTGGATGCCTTACCACTGCATCATCTGAGAATTCCCATTTGTTTCTGAAGTCTTGCACTAAATATTTTTGAACTTCATAAAGTAGCTAAGTTGTAAAACTTATTCCATACATTAAATTTCTCTTTTCTAGTACTGAAATTAATGTTTTAATTAATATAGTTTTTAAAAAGGTTTTGAACACAATATAGGAAATACCAACTTGCAGGTTAAAATATTTATGGCATGTTATTTCTTAATTTTTCACTTTAATAAGGCAAATTACTAGTAAATGGAAAGACTAAATGACAAGTTTAATACATATTTAAATAATCTATAAAATCTGAGGTGATTATTTCTGTCAGCACCATTCACTTAAAAAGATACATCTTGAGCCTTCTACTTACCATATGTGTCATACGGATCCACATTAGGACTAGGCATATTCCACCACTGTATAGTTGCGTCAGTACCACCACTAAAACACTGCTCTCCATTAGAACTAATAGCTAGTGACAGAACAGGACCACTATCACAGGAAGAGAGGGAAAAAATTACTGAGAAAGCCTATAAAGAAACTTACATTTGCACCCCTCCCAACCTCTAAATGTATGTGGTATCTAAAACTGTTTAAGTTAACATGTACATTTGAACAGTACTAATTATATTCTCATTAATACAATTATCAATCAAATGTAATATTATTCAGCTAATGTTTTTCTTAATGTAAAACCAACATTATGAAAAAATTACAAGTTTTTAGGAGTGATAAATAATAGTTAACAATAATTATGGCTGTTAATTAAGTACTAATTCAATAAAACTTACATGTGGGCCCTAAATGTGTAGATAGGCTCTACATCTAAAGAGGCACTCCTAAAAGAGGGGAGAAAAAAGGGGAGGGGAGAAGATAAATAATGGTAAATCACTGGTTGATATACAAGAGTCATTAGGAAAGATCAAATAAGTGCATAAAAGATAGGGACCATAAAGAAAAATAATTACTTATAATTAGCAAATTTGGAAGAAAAAAACATAGGCTAACATTAAATACTTGCTTTTTGGCAGGAACTGTTTTTTGCAAGTTCCAAAGTTTCAGAGTATGGTCCTCAGAGGCAGTAACCAGCACAGGTTCTACAGGATGAAAAGCTAATGCCCGAACTCCATCAAAATGGCTACGTAGTGTATACTTGGGATTCCATGTCTTTCGAAAGGCATCTTTATTGGCAGGCAACTAAAAAGAAAGAGCACGATATTTAGTGGTAAAAGTGGTTAACTAACTGATAGGCATATGGAGTTTTTGTTTGTTTTGATGTGTTTAAAATATACATTTAAAAGTGCTTTGCTAAAAATTAAAACGTCCAGTGGAAATTTAGCACACCTTAAAAACTTTATATCTTTATCATTTAATAAGAAGAAGAATCATTTCATTAGCTTTCAAAGACTTAGATCAAATGAGTCCTTTAATCTGTTTTACCTAATCATCAAGGTAAACCCAAAGTCCTACTAAACATTAAAATGAGGGAAAAAACAAAACACACAAAGAAACTACCGTGTTGCAACATTTTACATGAAAACAAAAATGAAATAAACTACTACCAAAAATCCAAGGGTACAATATTAACAATACAGTTGTCATTTAGAAAATCAGCATGTGACATTTTTCAAGGCAGCAAGTTAAAGCACTTTTCAAAAGTCTGAACTAAAGACACTTTGTTGATACTGATAAGAGGTTAATCTTTTTACCTTCATTTCTCCATCTGTAAAGATAGACTGTGAAACCACTTCTAAAGCAGTCAAAAGGTTATTATAGAATTTATTTGCTTACATACTTTAAAAGTATTAATGAGAATAATCCAGCCCACCAAGGCTGATGTCTCTAAAAATTCTAACAAAATCTAAAAAGCATTCTAATAAAAGTATAAAATGTAGAAAAAAAGTTTATAAAAGGAAAAATTAATTTGCTGAGAATCTGCAAATTCACTAATACAAAATCAAAGTATAGTTAACTCTCAATTGAGTGTTTATTGTCTATAAAAAATTTAATCCAAGACTAGTTTCACCTCTAACACTCTTTTTCCATCCCCTCTTCTATCTTCTCCCCATTCCTCAAATGAAAGACTAAGTATTTAGGAAATGACAAACTAACTTTAACATTATCCTTTTAAAAAAAAGTTCAAAACTAAAATGTGTTTTAAGAATTATCCTGAAAGCAGATAAGTTATTCAGGTTACCTATTTTTCTCTTGTTAACAGCAAAGTATGGCTTAATTTGAGTAGGTAATTGAGAGTTGACTACTAAAGGTAGGTATTTATCAACTAATATTTTTAGGTAATCAATCACCCCAAACTCCTAATACACCATAATACCCAAGAAAAATTTAAATACCACAAAGAAAGTAGTTGTAAGGAAAAAACTATGTATCACTTCAAATAAACACAATGTCACACTTTATCTTTTCCATGCACCTTGACATTAATTCTGTTTTATAAGTGTTTCCAAAAAATAAGGAGCCTTCTATTAAATGATTAAAAAATTAAAAATAAAACTGCACTTACATCATAACTATAGTCTGCATCATTTGTTACCGTCAAGTCTGCAAGGTCTCCAAGGCCCAGTACACTTAACAAAACATCATCAGAACCCATAATAAATGACTTGCCTCCTCCAGATGGAAACGTTATTGGTTCAGCTATAAAGAACAAAACCGCTTCTTAAATGCTGAAAAATCATACAGTACAAGACAATATTGTGGGGAAATGTAAGCACTTAACAGTTATAATATTCAGTAATATAATTAATTTTTTATTTTCCCACTACCCTCCTTATTTCTTCTACTCAAAAAATCCCATTACTGTGTAGTAATAAACAAGTGTTTTATTTCAGAACTGAGCATAATTTCCCACAAATAAAATATGCACTTGATATATTATTTCAGGGTGGGAGCTTTGTCTATTTATATCCCTTTGATACAACTATAATTATAGTATTTTTTAAACATAATAGGTTGTTGCTAAGTCCTTTCGCTTTCCATCATATTTGTTTGAAAGTGCTAGATATTCTCATCCCTGATAAAAATTTAATACAAGTATTCACATGTTAATAGTTTCCAATCTCTTACATGGTGTATTAGATTACTGAAGTAAAGCCTTAAATTGCTCAGATTTCTCAATGGTCTAGGAAAAGGGCAGTTCTACCTTTAGTGTCAGTTTCTTTTCCCTAAATGGTTAATCCATGTGATCTTCAGAACTCCTTCCAGTTTTCAAACTCTGTCTATGCTTTTTAATTTTGACTTCTTTTTTACTGAATATACTCCTAAAATAAATAATCTATACTGACTATAGCACTTTAAACTTCTGATACTTTGACCCATTAAAATCAAATACTACTATGTATTGTTATTACAGTTACAGTATAAGCAACAATTCTCCTTATCATTTCAAACATGCTTTGAAAGCAAAATTTTAAACCTAAGATACAAGGGGGAAAGTACATAAATCATTGTAATACAAAACAACATACTGAAACACATTTAAAATCCATGAGCAACAAAAGGGAAACATAAACATTCAAGCTAACTGTTAATTCTGAAAATTTTTTCATGAAAAATGATATAAATTTAGAACACTATAGGAAACAGATGTAATGAAATATCAGTCATCACTAACACTACTGAAAACATTCTAAGAAGATACAAGTCTGTTTCTTTTAGATATACACCATGGTAAAAGTAAAATTTATCCTTATTTACAGTATCTTATTTTATTATTTATTAATCTGTAATATCAAAGTAAACTACATAATTTGATTCAAATAGGGTCCTGAATGACATTCGTAAAATGAAGCTATGTGTCAGCAACTGACACAAAGTAAATCTGATAGAAAATATATGTAGGGATAGTAGTACTTAATTTTGTAAGTTAAACCTACTGAATCTAAATAATCTGTAGCACAGATCCTTCCTACCAGTATCTAGTATGCAGTTATTGATAATATGAGAAGACGCTGAGAATCATAAAACCAACAGTTTAAAATTATGTTTAAGAACAGTTATATAAATTCATTAATTTAATATTTTCTCAAAGCATTTTTAGCCAGTACATGTTTTTCATTTATGCAAATAATTTGTTTGTAAAACAAGTTAGAATAAAATGCCAAAATCCCTCCCACTCACAAACACTCAATAAAAGAACTTTTCATAAAAGCCCAATAAAATAACTTTACTATAATAACTAATTATTCTGCATTATGTATTCTTTATGCAGAGATATTTTTGATCAGTTATTGACCAATTTAAGAGCATGTGAAGGGAAATGTCTAACCAATATTAGCTAGTTTTACTAGAGCTTTATATTAATTATATTAAGCAAAAGTATTATACCAATTTCTAAAGAATCACCTAACTACATCTATCTATATATATACATATATATTCATTTATATATAGCAAACTATCCTGCTCACTTGGCATAATGCGTATACATCTCAGTGAATAAAATCTTTTAAGCTATATTTCTACTTTTCACAATCACCCATTACTGTGGCATATAGTAAGCACAGTAAATACTCTGCCCTTGTTTTTCTTGCAGAAGGAATTAATTTTTATTCTATAAATCCATGTTATTAATGTTAACATAATTACCTACAGCATATGATCACGTAGCATTGAAATATTAGCAATTCAAAGAGAAATAAAATTAGTAGTTTTTAATGATAGAAACTATGATACCTTTTATTAAAGATCCTAAAAGATTTCATCAAGCAATTTAAGCTATGATCATATTAGCATTTCCCTTTATGGAAATCTTAGGGTCTACATAACGAGGTCTTACAACAAGGTCCTTTTTGTACTTCTTTAATTAATTATTCTTTTTATGGACAATAATGACAAAGGAAACCTGCTGCTAATATATCAAGCTCTTCCTATCTCCTTCAATTTTTATAAAATCTAAAGAACACAGCTCAGTAACTAATTCCATTCATGCCAGTGGCAACATGGTATATATATACACCTTAAGTCTTTACCAAAAATAGTCTGAAAGGTTGTAACATGTAAGTTTCTCTCCCTAAAAACAAACTTTTTCCCTTTATAAAATGAGTATGACACAGCCTTTAATAGGAATGCATAAGTGGAGATGGACCCTGAAAATAAGAGATTATGAACGCTAATGTTCCCCTCTTAGTTCTAAGTCAAAGCTGAACTTAATCTTTTGTAGTAACAAATTCTAATAGCATTTACCCTCTAAATAGTGTAATAAGGCTCATGCTTATCTTTCCACCTCTTAATCCTTCCAGTACTAACACAGAGTCAGATCACTTACATTTTTTCTTTAAAAAACACATAACACGTGTAAAAATACATAACACGTTCTACATTTTTGAGTAGTATAGGTCTTAACTGGTTTTTTTTTTCCCTATAGGTCATTGGTTTGAAACATTTAAAAGGGTCCCTAATTTCTGCTAATATGGTATTGCCTTAAGGTGTAGAATCTACAGTTTAAATGTATAGTGTTACTACAAAAATTTTAGCAAAATATCCTATGCCGTATTTGGTAAAATACATCAGAAGCTTAAGAGGCTGAGCCATTACTAAATGCATAAGATGAAGAATAATGGAGGTGGTATGTGTATTTTAGAAAATACTCTCTAAGGTAAAACAGGAAAATAGTGTAACAGTGGTAAGAGATCTACGGAAAATCAACAATTTTATTTGTCCTAGTGTTTTTCATGATTTAATCTGTTTTGTTTTGGTTTTTATTATTTTACTGATTTTTCTTCACCCTTCCTCAAATATTCTTAGATTATGATGCGTGGTAAATAGATTCAGAGACAACTTTAAAGGAAAATGTAATATTATTTAGCTTTAAGCCATATGTGCTAGTAGAGAACTCAGAAAAGAATAAGATGTATTCAAAATATTTTGACTGGGGCATGAAATTACCTTAAAAGCAAAGCAGAAATATCAATAAAATTCAATATATATGTCAAATTATTAGATAATGGATTATCCTTTATGTATGTATTATAGTCACAATAAACCTTAAAATTCATTCTCATAACTTAGAATTACAACTTTCTCAACCAAGATTTATGAAGTACTCAGGTATATCTGTTATCTTCAGCTAAAATCAGTTATGGGAAAAAAAGCCTAAACAGTAGTTTCAATTTCTGCCCATTTCTAATTTAGGCAAAATTTTAAAAATTCATTACCAAGTTGTACATGCCTGGTACCAGGTTAAAGAATAATGATGTTGCTTTATTCTATAAAATGATTAAATTAGTCAATTATATACATTTTTAGAAATATATATACATAAAGTTTCAAGCACAATGTTTGGCACTTAGCTGTCTCCTACTAAGTGACAGTTATTATGAGTTGCTAAATTTAACCAATATGACAAATAACTAAATAATTCTTTCCCATATGTACTATTTTAAGTCTTTTTTAAAATACTAATTTCCTAATGCTAGATCTGTAAACTAAAGTCACAGTTCAGAAAGGTGCTTTGAAATCATACATAATAGAGACAATTCCACCTAACATCGAAAGCAAAAAAAAGATCATAAGGAAGCAAAAGTCAAAAATTTCAAAATTTCTAAGACAATTACACCAAGAACTTGCCCAAAACCTTCTCTGAAGATCATATAAGCTGATCTTCAGCGTTTTAAAACAGCAGCAAATTTATAATATTAAGGAGATGTGATTTGGAATTAATGTCATCTGCAATGTAAATAAACATGGTAGCTAAATTTTGTACCTTCCTCTGCTCTTGCACCTTCATGATCAGTCATTCTAGTAGAGGCTGACCTAGACTGATTTATGATTCCTGAAGGGAAGAGGGGCAGGTCATCATCTCCCAGATCAGCTATCGTGTCGTAGAGTTTTGTCCTGTTGACCCCTGTAAATTAATGTCAGCAGTAGAGGTTCATTTAATAGCTACCGCTTGACTTGCTAGCACCCTTAAAAACCAACTTACTACCAAAACAGGTTACTTTTAAGAAGTTGCAGTTATTAAAGATCTCATCTAATCAAAGACGTCTTCAATTTTTCATATCAACTCCCCCAACAAAATATGGAATTTTAATATTTAAGATATTTCCTATTTCTGAGGAGATACATATATATAAATAGGAGATACATACACAAAATTGAGTTTTTATTACTCAATCCAAGTTCTGTAAGCTCAGACACAGAAGATACCATTAAAACAAAAAATTTTGATGTTTAAGTTAACATTTAACAGTGTAAAGAATACAACAAGTTTTCCAACTTAATCCATTATTTTAAAATGTTAACAAAGAAATAAGTAAAAATGATTTTTATGAGGGTGCAACAAACAATTAACTTTCCCTGTGTTTATGTGGATATTTTCCTGCTATAGTCACACAAATCTGTCATTAACAAATCAACTCCAATTTTCCGCAAATGTTTTTTCTCTTTTCCCAAATTTGAAAAACCTGATTCACCCATGAGCTCTCAGCTTCTTGTTATAGTATGACAAGTCAATCACAGGTCGTAAGCTTAAGGAGAGAATTTCAACTGGCACATGGATAATTCAAGCCAAAATATGCAAAGCTCAGGACCATCTAATATCATGGGATCTCTTTAACTATGAACTTCAGAAATGACAGGAGAATCATTTCTCTTATGTATTTTGAAACAAAATAGTTTTAAAAGAAAATGCTTTATAGTCAACATATAAGTAAAACAATTAAAAACAGGCAAATCCAAGCCCACACAATAAGACTATATTTACTAATGTTAATACTGGCGGACTAATTAAGACTATATAATCACTAAATTTTACTATAGCTATTAGAATATTAGCAATTCCAAAGGAACTATCATTCATCTATGTATCCCTAAGGGAATGCCAGGTAGTACAATGGTAATAAGACTTAATGGAAATAGGTGGAATCTTATACATTTATTACTTTTATTTTTTCTTTTCATTTATTAACTATTTCACAGCAATCCCTGACTTTTTAGAAAAGCTTAAGTAACTCTTTCTGGATACAATGTGTCAAGTAGTCTGAATTTTCTAAAGTATATATTGGAGAAACTCAGTTATTATCTGAGGATTTTCTCCCTGACAAAGTGACTAAATAAATTCTCTAATAAATGAAAAACTGTCAACTGGATGTCTAACCATCAGTGAAAGTCAACATGAAAGAAGATAAACATCATCCTTTCTCACAAAATAGGTCTCCTTTATATAGTACCAACACCACTGACTAGATTTCTGTTCTTAAAATCCTGTAACCACATCCTAAGAATTCCTTTTCACCTTATAAGCAGAGATGAAAGAGACCGTTTTGAAAAAAAAAAAACCTCTCCTTTTATAAAAAAACCCTGCTCTTCAGATCAATCTCTTTCTTGTTGTTGACTTTATTCTACTCAATGCTTTCATTCTTACAAATTACTACAGAGGGGTTCCTAATTGGTTTTCCTATCTTCCAATTCCATTCGCCTTCCATCACATTTGAATACTTTGGCTAGATTAGTTTTCCAAAATCATCACATTGATCTTACCACTCCTTACTCTGAAACCACAAGCAGCACTTCAACACTCTTTGAATCAAAGCTAACTAAAATCCTGTATTTAACCCTGCATGTGCTTCATGCTGATCCTATCCAATCTCATCTTTTAGTGCTACTTAATACAGATCTCCCTAATTTTCAAGTCAGAGCAGTTTACCTACAGTATATTCACCAGGGTTTCTTCTACCGTATTTTCATATGTCTTTACCTATTCCCCAGAAAGGTGAGAATACTTCCTGCACCCAATTCCATTTCCTCTGTGAGGCTTCTGTTGATCTTCCTCTGCTCACTCTATTATACTTATGTAAACCATAAACTTTTACTTCATTAGCTACTACTCATAAATAATTTCATCATATGATAAATATAATAAAGACAAGAAAAAGTTTTATCATTACAGATACTATCAAGTCACATCTTCTTGAACACGTGGACCAGGAAATATGGAAGAAAAGGAAAGTAGGAAACAACATTAAAGTTAATGTTCGTGTTAGCAGGAACGTTGACCGAAACAGCCCACCCTAGCCAGGCACCACAGTAACCACTTGTGTGAGTTATTTTACAACAGGAGGCCCCGGTAAGGAACATGGAACTAACAAGCCACCACCAACTGGAAGAACTTGGAAAAGGTCAAAAGGAAACGCCAGTCCTATGTCCTACCAACCTTCCAGAATCTTCCTTGCTGGAATCCATCTTGGCTGAGGGATGCTCAGGCCATCAGGAATGACCTTGTGTCAGAATGACTGGCCAGAGACAACCCGGAAACTAATCCCACCACTAAAAAACCCGAGACTATCAGCCATGTGGCAGAGCAGTCTTCCTGGGTTCCCATACGTTCCTGTGCTCCAGCCAGGGGCCCCTTTCCAATAAAGTCTCATGCTCTGTGAGCATGTGTGTCTCCTCTGACAATTCATTCCTTAGTATTAGACAAGAGTCCACTCTTGGGCCTGCGGAAGGGATCCCCCCCCTTACTGCAACATTCCAACAAAGCTTCCCAAATCATATAATTATTATTACTTTTTTTGTTTTGTATACTATAACCAAATATTAGTTTCTGTGTGGCACAGTGGCAAGTTTAGGAAAAAGATGGAATTGTCCCTGCTTTAATTCTAGTTTCTCAAAAGTTGCTAAAAGATGAAAGCAGATTTCTTAACCAGAAGTTAACAGTCTTATCTAGCACCTGCCATGTAGAACATCTTTCAACTAACAACATATTTAATGCTCCTTTATTCTCTTTCTAAATCTAATATTCCAAATACAATAATTCTAATGAATGCAATTTCAAATAAAAGTTTTGAAGTCTGATTCACAATGAGAAAACTGTAATGGTATTAGTGTAATAGATCATACATACATAATGTTATTAAAATATCCAATGGCATAACTGAAGAAAACTCACTAGGTATTAAACAAAAATTGATTCTCAATTACTGCTCTATAATCTATAGAGGAAATACTCTTCCTAATTTAAACAGCAAGAAAAGCTGTTCTTCTATGAATTATACAACAATTCATGAATTCTTCATGAATTATACAACCCATCTACCTTGTAACCACAGCCATCAAGTCTATACCAATGCACAATCCTCTGAATCGATTCTAGGAAAATGAAAAACAGTATGCTGTGTAAAAGCCAAACTATGGATGGACTGACAACTGCTGTTGCTAGCGTTTTGAAATTCATACTCACACTATACACACTCATGACATGAAATTTATCTTTCCATTACTCTATTATTATAAGTAAAACAGTATTTTTTTTTAACTGAATCTAACATTTTCCCTTCTCAAATATGCCTCCCTTTGTTAATATTCTGAAGTGAAGCAGGCAATCTGGAAAAGGTTTAAGTTTATTTTAGAATAAAAGGGTTTAGTTATATCATGTTTATTAGATTTATTATATGTTCTATCATCCTAATTCAAAGAAAGTTTTTACATAACAACTGTCATCTTAAAAAAAAAAAAGGCATCATGATATTCAGGAAAAACTAGGTAGCTGCAAAGTGATTCTGCAGCTTAAAAATGTGCACCTACTGAAAACAGCATCTAACTGATACTTTCTGCCCCTTGTCAAAATGCTGCAATTATTTTCTTGGGGGAGGAAAAAAAAAAAAGAGAAACCGAGTTGAAGAACTGAATGGTCTGTTTTAACAGTGTGAAACTGAAGCCAGAAATAGAAAACAACTGCACCTCTTAGCTGAAAAAGTAATAATCCTTTACTATGAAACAACTGTTTGTCTTTGATTTGATGCAGGATACTGAATGGTTTTATGGACTCCTTATACTCTCTCCAAAATAGAGGCAGCTTAATCATTATAGTCACTTTATAGTATGTGTCAAGGTACTTTTATAGGCCTATTGAAAGTTACTGATACAAAATAATTTCTCTTTAAATGTTCTATAATGCCTAATATAAAAAGTCATACTCTACAATAATTTCATTCCCTCTTGAAAGTTTGTTATCCTGAAACTGGAATAGCAAATGACAAATACTAATATGAAACTAAAAAAAGAAAAAAAAAAAAAAAGGAACTCTAGAAAATTATCCAGGGATACTTATAACCTGTATTAAAAGAAGTAATGAAAAAGTTTTTCAATGTATGATAAACAAGTCAGGAGATGTACAGCTATTCAGTAACAAGAGTAAAGTAAAGAAGAGGAATGACAAATCTTATTCTACACATGGAAGACAGGAAAGTTAAGATAAGTAAGAACAATTAAGACAAATTCATTGACCAAGACTCACATCTGTAAACATACATTTCAGAATGTGAACCTTTGAAATGGAGATTTTTCCCTATCTTTGAAATGGGAAAAGCATATAAATCCTTTGAAGAAAGATATGAAATAATCTAATCTTTTATAAGCCACAATTCCATAAGTACAAAATAGTACAGGAGTAACAAAAAGCAAGAATAAGAGCATTTATCAAAGGAAAACATATTATAATCCAGAATTTAAACTTTCCATGTTGAAAAAACTGAAATATTGAAGTCTTAAAAAGATTATTACCTCCTCCTTCATATTCTAAATAAAGGTTCCAAACTTCAGATGTTTTACCCTTATTTCAGTTGCTATACAGTGTGATTTGTTACTGATTTACATGTTTTTACTTAGATATGAAATACAGCAAAAAAAAGAGAGCGACCACAGAAAGCTAGAAAAGTCCTATCAAAGATTTAAACAAAAGATTAACTCAGAATGATCCCCTCACTTTCTTCCCCAATTACAGAAACTTAGAACATACTTAAAGATGACAGAAAACAAAGTTTTAGATTCGATAATAGTATTGTATCAGTTACTTCCTTGATTTCCAACACTGTACTGTGGTCACATGAGAGAATGCATTTGTGGTAAAGTCACACACACTAACGTACCTAAGGAGCAACATGTCTACTACTGATTCAGTTTTCTGAAGCGTTCAAAATAATAAATGTACATATTTAAAGAGACAAGAGGATGAAGCAAATGTAGTAAAATTTTAACATTTAAAGAAACTGTGTGAAAGTGCATGAAATTCTTGTAACTTTTCCTTAAGTTTGAAGTTATGTCAAAAGAAAATGTTACAAGGAAAAGGAAGCTTAACTCTTCTGAGGCTTGAGACCAAAATAAATGTAACAAGTCTCTTTAGTTTCATGGTCTTCATTTTTAGAAATACTAATTGAAAAACCATATGTCACTCAGAAAGAAATTAATTCTGAATTGTGTTTACCGTCCAAGGCAAAGCTGTTCACTTTTAAGTCATTCCTTTTGCCTAAGGTAGGAAAAAAGAAGGGTGAAATGGAGTAAACAAGCTGGAAGACAGATAAACATTACCTTCCTGGCTTCTGATTTCAGAACTCTTTCCATTGAAGAGTCAAATCATGGTTGAGACTTTACAAAGTTAAAAAGCTGGCATTCTCGCCAATTTTCCCATTAAAAAAAAAAAAAGGGCATTTAGATTGGATTACATATGCTGAATTCACATGCTAAAGTTAAGCAAATAATTTTCTTCTAAAAAGCTGGAAAAATCTGTAGAAACGGAGTGCTATGATCCAAAAGGTGTGACTAATTCACACTTTGGAATAAAGGAAAAAAAGAAAAGGCTACAGTTTTATAAATTAGTCTAACTTATACAAAGCCACATCTGGAAAAACATGAGAAAACCCAATGAAAACAGATAATAAAGATGCTAAGTAAATTTCATGAATTCAATCTTTTCACGAAAAACTGTATCTTAGCATTAATATGGTAGTCTACCTGGATTAAGACCTAAATTTACTACCCACCAATTTAAAGAAAAATTTATTTCCACGGCAGGGATTCAAAGCCAACATTTTTACAGTGAACTCTATATTTAAGAGTAAAAGTTTTTAACTAATTCACAAAGGAAGTATAAAAAGAAACAATTATTTCCTAATTATTCATTCTTGAGACACTGTTGGAAACCTCATCTTTTCATGGGTAACCTTAAAAGCACTGGTGTTCATAAAAACACTAAAAATGAGAAACAATCAAATGGATTAACTAATGGAGGCTAGGTTAAATCCACAAAATACAATACTATCTAACCAGTTAAACTGTTTAGATTTATCATCTAATCTAATGACAATTAAGAAAAAATGAGTTAAAAACAATGATATTCTTGTTGGAAATTGTTAAAGGAGGTTTATGTATAAAGACATTTAGAAAAAGCTGGAAGAACATATGCCAAATATAATTTCTGAGTTATCGAACTCCAAGTGATTTTTACTTTTTTCTTTGTGTCTCTAATATAGTACTTACGATAAGCATATATTACTTCTATGGCTATTTAAACAAAGTTAGCTTATTTTAAAAAATCAGACACAAAATAAAAATTAAAGGGGATTGGTTGAATAACACGGTACACATTTTGATAAAAAAACAGTACTGAGACATGAAAGCCTCAGGGCATGAATCCCAGGTCGCCAGCTCCTGATTTAATCACAGTAGTTCCCTTTTGCCCATTTCTCATATCAGGTTCTGAAATATTCTGTTTGACAACAGGGTAGCTTTGTTTAAAGAAATTTGAAAACGTTGTATGGCAGAATATTTATTGAAATGAAAGGATATTTTCTGTGAACTGTTAGTTGAGTAGGCAAATAACAAAACTGTATACTATGATCCTACTAAATAAAATTAAAATTGTATGGGAATTTTATTTATTTATTTTTGTATGGGAATTTCAGACTTTAGTTTCAGTTCTTCAGTTTCCAACAGTTCTTAAACAGATTTTTTTTTCAATAAAAAACAATTTTAGAAAAATTTAAAACCTAAAAGAAAAAAAACCTTAAGTTGACTTATATCTTCTTTCTAAACCTCAAAAAGGGACGGGCATGAAGTGGAGATGTTGAGGGTCAGTCACAATAAAACGGGTCACACAGATTTTTTTTGGTTTCCTAGTGCATATAAAAGTTATGTGCTGGGACTTCCCTGGTGGTCTAAAGGCTGAAACTCTTCACTCCCAATGCAGAGGGCCTGGGTTTGATCCCTGATCAGGGAACTAGATCCCACATGCTGGAACTAAAAATCCCACATGCTGCAAGGAAGAATGAAGATCGCACATGTAAGACCTGGTGCAGCCAAAAATAAATAAATACTTAAAAAAAAAGTTATGTGTACAGTATACTGTACTAAGTATGCAATAGCATTACGACTTTAAAAAACGTACGTCTTAATTAAAAATACTCATTTAAAAAAAAAAGCAGGGTTGTCAGAAACCTTCACTTTATGTAAAAAACAAAACAAAACCAAAAACCCTGGTGGTTCAGTAGTAAAGAATCCTCCTGCCAAGGCAGGAGACACAGATTCGTTCCTAAGTCATGAAGATCCCCCGGAGAAGGAAATGGCAACCCATTCCAGCATTCTTGCCTAGGAAATCTTGTGGACAGAGGAGCCTGGCGGGCTATACAGTCCATGGGGTCACAAAAGAGTTGGACACGACTTAACAACTAAACAACAGCAACAGATAAGAGATCTATCTAAACATTCTATCAGGAAAAAAATGGGATGTCTATATTTGAAATGAAAAGTAACACTACCTAACATTTTCTAAAGAAATCTTCAGCATATAAGTCAGTTTATGAATAACATACACAAAATAAGTAGCCTAATATTTAAGTAAACTACCTCATTTCTTTTTTTTAACCTCATTTCTTAAAAAAAAAAAAAATCTAAACCCTAAAATTCTAATGTCATTGCATCTATATTACAATGTTCAATCATGCAAAAGTACTTTTATACTCAACATGCATTAATTATATAGGGAAGAGATGTTAAAGCTGAAACACAGTCCCTGCCCAGCATTAAACATCTTTAAATACACCAAGCAAATCAATGTACAGTAAGAAATTTCTTAGAGAACAGTTTGTATTCACATGCAACAACATAAATTAGCATAAGGTTATAAAAGAAAAGTGCATAACAGGTAAAATTTCCAAAACTCCTTATTTTCCTCTACAATACATTAAACCACTCAAAAACTGCTTTACTGGAGGAAACTTATACCCTTTTCCATTGCAACTGCCATTTCATACACTAATTTTTTGTCACCAGAGAAAGGAACATGAAAGAATGTCTATACGGTTTTTGCCATTGTCATCTACTGTTTTCTCCTAGACACAATAAAAAAAGTTAGACTAGAGGAATCAATGGCCAGCCAGTTCAAAATAAAGTATATTTCAGTTTCTTCATTTAATACTTTTAGGTCTGAAGATGATTTTCATGTGGCTGTTCTCATGCCTGATTTACAAAATGGAAATGAATTACTTCGTTGAGAGGTGCTGTAGCTAAATATATACTTTCAAAATACATTGGTCAAGATATTAATTGTGCAAAACATAGCAAGGCACCCAAAGCTACTTAGCTATTAACCAAACCAACCCTACTGCCACCACTACCTTACTGCCCTGACCTTACTCTACCAGAGTAGCCAAGAAAATACTACCTAGGAGAGCTTTTTTTCTTTTGCTACTGTTACTGTTTGTGGTTGGCTTAAGAGTAGAAAGTAAAAACTGTGGAAAGGGCTTTCCCATTCACTGTATTTCAGAATTCTAAGAAACTAAGAAATGTAACCTGGATAAGACCTAGTTATAGCAGTAACTATCAAGAATAGAGAAATTTATACTTTCTTCCTTTTAAACAAATTTCTATTATCTTTCATCCAAAGGCCAATATTCCTTAGAGTTCTGCAAATTTTTAAAAGTTTAAAATATAGTCAAAAACCTTAGAATCTTTCCTTCATCCTTGCCCACATATTTAAAATAATATCTCACTTGATTTTCCCGTAATACCTCCTAAATTATATTCAAATAAATTTCAAAAATACAACAGACAAAGTTTAAAGTTAGTTGCCCCTTGTATGAAACATAAAGAAGTTAAAGACAAAAAATCAGAATTGAGGATATTTTTTTTTCTCAAAGATTGGAACACAAAAATTATAATAGAATCTGCACTTACTCTTCACCCCTTTCTTCCCCTTTCGTTCCTTCTTGTACTGTTCCTTCAGCTTACTTATTAGTCCCTGGTCTACATCCCAAACCTCAGTAGTTGGGGAGAGGTCATCTTTATCTACATGCAGCATATTATTAAAAGAAAAAAAATCAGCAGTTGGCAATGCAAGCTGTTGGCAATAAACTGTTATAGCTTTATATAATCATAATAAAAATGTACTGACAGTATATACTCAAAGTACTTTAAAGGTGCAGTCTCAGTTTTGGTATTCACAAGTCAAACTCTGAAAGCCCATCTCATAAGTTTCTAAACATTAATACTACAAACAATAGTTAAATGGTGCTTCATTTCTATGAACTACAAATTTGAAGGTTATTATTCTTGTGGTAACTGATATTTTTACAAAGGACTGACATTAGAAATCTAATGTTACAAAAAATAGATCACTGCATCTTTATAAAAATGTTAATAAAAAATTATTCAGCCAGCATCATAAAAGCAAATGAATGAATTACATGCGAACTACTCATAAAAGTGCAAGCTGTAAAGGTCAGTGCTGTTTCATTGATGAGAATATTCATGCACCTTCTGTCACACTGATTCTGCATGCACAAGGTAACTGTACTAGTGGAGAGGCATTCTAGTCCAATATAATACATACATGGAATTCCAAAATACATCTCAAATAATCCATACAAAGCATTCAGAGAATCCCGCCTCTGCCCCCACCCCATCCAAATAGTTCAACATCTCATTACCTTCTTCCATTGGTCTACAACTAAGATTAGCAAAAAAAAACACAAAAAACAAAAAACAAAAAAAAACTCAAATTCCACTGAAGAACTTTTTAAGAGTTGGTATTTTTAGGGTAAGATAAAAGCAGTGACAAGCATGGAGAAGTGAAAACATACATTGCTGTACATCTGTTACAGATGGGACTTCAACTATTTTAGCTGAATAAACAAATCCATATTTGTTTTAAGTAAATACTTGTGCCTATAAAAAAATTTACCCTATAGAATACTACAGGAAAACAGCATTAAAAACAAGCAAAACAAAAATATGTCTATTTGAATTATTTTAAGTAATAAAGGCTTTTCCATCTTTTAAGTTTTAAACTATTACTTCTTAAGTTTACAGTTGTTATTTGGAAGTTTAATATTCTGTTAAAGATCAATGAAGAGTTAGTTTACATAAACCTGTTACTAAATAAAAATTATACCAAAACACATAAGCTAAGTCAATCAAGAAGATTGATATAAAAGGGAGATTTTAGAGAAAATATACTTTCACAATTTTTGATAACTTACTATATTTCTGGCTTGTAAGTCTTATAAATTCCATAGGCCTCAATGTATGGTGGACATAAAAAACATCCGTTTGCCTTACAGACAGTTATTTGTAGCAAATATAAAAGATTCTCATATTTAAATGGTGCACAGGGTAATTCCTTGGTGGTTCAGTGGTTAGGACTTGGCGCTTTCACGGCCTGTAAAGTTTGATTCCTGGCCAGAATTAAGATTCTGCAAGCCTCTTAGGGGAAAAAAAAAAGGGTACAGAGAAATTCAATTTTCTGTACCTTGAGTTTTTCCTACTATAACAGCCCTCAGTTTCTACCTTGTGGTACTATGATCTTAGATATAGTCAGTGTGTGTAAAAAGCTAAACTCAAAGCTTTAATATGCTAACTTCAATTAGGTGAAACTAGGTTATCAAAGCCTGAGATTTACACATGATTATCAAATCTGCAAACTGTAATACTGTCATAATACTGATTCAAAAAGAAAATTCACTTTTCCTGTACTCTACTCATGAATTTCCTGAAAACAATGTTATATCAAGAACTGTTCTGTCAAGTCATCTAATATGCTAAGAAAAATGTGATCTAAAGAATTAATTGCTTTGTGCTCACCTTAACAAAGCTAGTAATTCTTATTTTTAAAAGGGACAAACTGACACATTTGGAACAAATTTTGTTAACCTCATAGAAACGACAACAAAAAACTTCAGAGGTATAAACTTTACACATGAAATTAAACAGGACTTTTTTTAAAAAGACATCTGTATAAAAACTAAAGCTGTGTATGCTCTAACTGGAGTAGCAAAGGGTAGTGAAGTGAGAAAGCAAAGGGAAGAAAAAAGGATAAGCTTAAGAAAAAAAGAAATATTACTTGCAAGATAACCTTGAATCTAGAAAACAAAGGTAAACTTAAGGCAGTGCAGAGAACAGGTTGGTGAATGCATATGTGCACAAACATCCTGAAACTTGCCTGGTAAGTAACAGCTGATTTGAAATTGCTTATAAGAAATAGTTAAGAGCAAAAAGGAAGAGGCAGCATAATCTTCTACATATTAATGCTGTTTTAAAAAAATCTAGGGGGAAAAAAATATCAAGAAATGAGGTTGAATAAGTTATGGGAACTTTTTTTTCCAGTAAGAAAACACAAATATACACAAAAAAATTGATCCTTGACAACTCAAAACTACAAAAGCCTAAAATTCTATTGTGGTGATTCTAACTACCAAAGCAAAGGAATTAAATCTACTTAATGTACCATAAACTTGAAACTAATTTTATTCAAATATTTAGTAACTTATCCATTTAAACACAGTCAGTATTTGTAGTCCTATAAATTCTACAGACCACAGTTTCAAAGTGTAGCAGACAATAATTAAACATCATTAAAATGTTTAGCAAAATTAGAAATGCTCACCAATATTTCTGATTATGCCAAGAATTAAGAACTATTAAAATTAAACCGAGACTACCCTGACAGACGAAAAAGATTTAAAAGCTTTCTAAAAAGGAGTAGTTTCATAGAATAAAAGAATCCAAAATCAGAGATATTTGAGTACTATGCTAGTATACAAAATAAAAATAACACAGATTATACAATGTGGGTGAATACAGGGATGTTTTATTATGACACACTATTAAGAAAAAAAAATCTGTTCTTTACCCAGTAACTTAAATTGGAAAATCACTTTCCCGTTTGTAAGTAAACTCAAATTTTAAGTAAATAAATATAAAGGGATATTTGTATATTCAGTCTCTTTGCTTTGGGGAAAAAACCAGTATGACACATATTGAGTAAAAATGAAAAATTCAAAAACGCTGCATATATCCTTTATAAAAAACACTGCACAGATCCTGTGATAGTTTTCATTTCTTAGGGAAAGAAACTACTTGAATCATTTTGTTCTTAACAGAGTCCTTTCCTTCTTAAGAACTTAAAATGCTTTAAAGATACTTTAGACTTGTCTGGAAGGAAGAGACTTTGTTGGTTACTTCCATTACACAAAAAGATTCAGGTCACTCTCAAATATTAATAAGCAAAAGTAAATAAAAGTATCGAGAGTTGTCATTCACTAATTAGGTCCTCTCTTGGAACTGTTCTATAGTCAGAAATTTTTGGACAGAAGGACCAATCAACTGCACACTTTTTATGACAGAAGTAATGCCATTTTATACAAATTAAATTCCTGAAATTTTTATATATTCTTCTGATGGACAGTTAAACTTCCAGCAATTTTAGGTGAAGACAATAGGAAGGGAAATGTGCTAAGATTCAGCCATACAAATGTTTGAAAACTGCTTTTGATTTTTTTTTCTCCCTTTAGATATCTAAATGAGCATCAGTAACGCCCAGATAAATAGTCAAACATAATAACAGATTATTATGCACTTATTAAAAATGATGTCACAGAAGAATAATTAAGTGGAAGTGTGGGTTATAAACCAGCACACAGCAAAATCCTGTTAAATACAGACAGATAGAAATAATTATTAATCATGGTTCTCTCTACATAGCAGTGTTATTGATGATTTTTAATTTTCTTCCATTTGTGGGTTCTAAACCTCCAAAAAAACCAAATGAATTATAAGATAATGAAATAGTTATATAATTTAAATATATTTCTGTAATTATTTTAAAATCTAGAAAAAAATAAATAGTACTTTAGAAACTATTGGAAAAAAATAAGGTATTTCCAACATTGATAGGTTGTACAGGAAAGTGAGAAGAAAATTAGATTTTTTTTTTTTTTAATTAGATATTTTTATTGTCCTCTTGAGCAAGACTAATTCTTAAGAAGGGTAAACTTCTATAACTTAGCAATTTTCAAAAAGTATCAAAATGTATATTCAAAGTCTAGAAGACAATTGTGGAAATTGTTTTTTATTTTTAAATTTTCAATTAATAGGCCTCCTCTCCCTTCACTGAGGAGAAGTTAAGATCTGAAAAATCATGCTTGACAATCATAAACGATGAGAATGCTGATAACAAAATCCAAACCTTTTAAGTACTCAATTTGTATCAGGACAGTCAATAAACATTATCTCTCAGGTTCTCTCTCTCTTGCTATTAGCAATATTCAGCTTAAATATATACATGAGGCATTTTTATAAACTGAAGTGTGTCTCCTTATCACTAAAGTAGTTTTTAAAAATCCAGTGATAATCCCTCTTGCTAGTAACTAAGCAATTTTGGTATTCATGTGAAATATGCATTAAAATACTTAATACCCTTCTTCAATAAAGCTGAGTTCTCCCTACCAGGTAAACGTTGGTATTAAATGTTGACTGAATGAACTTTTTTTTGGTGTGTCTATTATTAACATGTTTTTAAAATTTATTTGTAATTGAGAATAATTGTTAAACCATGTTGTGGTTTCTGCCATACAATGTGAAATCAGCCATTAAGTACAGAATGAACATTTTTAATTGAAACATCATACTGGACCACAGCTATTATCTTAAAATACTTTGTACACTTTTTATTTTACTTTCTAATCGGCTTTTTAAACCCTCTATAAATAGAACTGTTTTAACCCTTTTATTTATAGCTAGATGATTATTAGCAGTAGATCACTTCCAAAGGCTAGGCTCTTAACACGTCTGTACAGTGATTATATGTAATAAAGTTTAAGTGTCAATAAATCTTGTTCATTATAGAGCTATTATTCAGAATTAATAGCTCTATTGTGTGTATGCGAGCTCAATCGTGTCTGACTATTTGCAACCCAATGGATTTGGGTTTCCAGAAGATGACTCTTTTTGGTATGCCTGTATAGTATTATCTGATCAGGCATATACCATACAGGAATACAGAAAAGAGACACCTTCTTGAAACCCAAATTCATTACCAAATTAAATCATGGGAATGCTTAAAACTGTGTAATGCTTAAAAAAAATCTGAGAAGGAACTGGATTTCTAAATTAACTGAAAGTTTCAATTCTAAATCAAGACAAATTTCAAAAATCAAAATCCACCAGAAGCCGTATATTAAACAGTTTAGCCACCAAATCTAAATAAACTGATGCAAATACTCTGAAACTATTGAATACCACTTTTCTCCTTGCACTCAGTTTAACTAAGCCAGCATACATTCAGATACACACATTCCACATACAATGTTTAATAAAATACATCTTTAAGGCCTAGATGTTTTCCCACCCCCATATTTCTTTATCACCTTACCCCATTCTGTGCCATCCCCTGAACTTCGTGCTTCTCCAGCTCCTTCACCATCTTCAGCAGTTACTAAAAAATCAAATTCTTTCAGTGCTTCCTCAGTATCAGGGTCATCAGTTAGGTCAGCAGCTAAACCTTCATTACCTATCTGTAAAGGGAACAAAAGCCAAGAATTACCTTTATGCTAAACTGTAAAGGTATCCTTTATGTTTTCACACAATTATCTTTACATTTTATTTGCACTCCCATTTTTAGGTTATTTAGAAATAAAAATCTTAAGATTTTCCAGAAAGTTAAACAATCTCAAGTGGCAGTAAGAATGGTTAAAATCTTGATCTTCAAGTATGATGATCCTCACAAAGAACATCTCTAATTAGAAAAGATTTACAGGTAACTCTATTAAAAGACCTGTGCAGTCACTTACATTCCAGTATGTTGTGCTGAACTGACCTCATTCACTGAGACCTGCACCTATAGGCCATAACTCCTAAGGATATGGCATAGTTAATAAGGACATTAATGCGCAAGTCAATAGCTGTGGTATTTATAGCAATGCTTCTCAGAACAACAACCGAAAAAAAAAATCAAAATCTCTATTCATCCATGTTTCACATGAGTATGTGGCAGAAAGGCTGAAAACTGCTTTTACGCACTGGAAGCTTTTGAGGAACATTGGAATTTTCCCCACATTACTATAAAATCCCAAGGAACTACAATGGAATTCAAAACCACAGCTGAAATAATGAATACTACTATAATAATTCACACATGGATCATCTAATCTATTTTTGCTCTTATAACTAACCCGTATCAACACTAAAATACATCAATGTGCTTCCCAGGTTATAAGCAAAAGAAGACTTTCAGTAATCCTTAACAAAGAGTGAAGAGTGTTCATACAAACATTTACAATTCTTAGTTTATTCCCTCACCCAGGGTAGGAGTATCAACCCACATCAGTTATAACTTATCACTTGTTTACTGTACCTCAAGAGATAATCTACAGCAGTGATTCTTAATTGTGATCCTGCTTTTTTTTTTCTTTCAAAAAAGTTCCAAAACACTGGACTAGTCCCATAAAAACAGACCCTTTTTTGCCAATTAGTTAATAATAGAGTAGATAATAATTTCTACTATATGTAGGGTAATTCAATAAGAACTATATAAAAAACTTTCAAATGACATAATAAACAATCATCAATAACTTCCAATGTAATTTAAGACATTTTGAAATTTTCTATTCTATACACATGACTAAATACATTGTAGTTAATAAGAAAAGAGAATTCTTACTTTGTGTTTATTTATCCTATGTTTGTCTTTTCCTTCTGGGATGCCTTCAATCATGTCATTTTCCTCTTCTTCGTCGCTGTCATCAGCATTTTCTAAGAAATTGAATGTCTCAAGAACATCACCAGAAGTCCTGTAAGAGAGGAAAAAGATGAATCAAAATATTCCAATGGCAAATACTTCTTTCCGTCTCCTATTTTTAAACAGTACTTGAAGGTAGTAGACAGATTCAAATTAAAAGTTACTTAAAATGTATTATCTAAATATTCTACCCAAAAATGAAAGATCATTTATGTTCTACAGTTAAAAGATGTTAAGTTTCTATAACAATAATACTTTAAGTAATTACAGCATCAAAGTATAAACCCTATAGTTACTAGGCACTCAAATGTAGTATTATTTCTCAAAATAAAAGTTACTGTAATTAAGAAACTTGAATTTGAACTCAGCATTTCTTTTAGCCCTACAACCTTTTACAATGTGGCCCAAATGTTTAAGGACTAAAATTGAAGTTTAATTTATGAGGCTACTCAGATTTAAAGTAGTGGTAAATCAGATATAGAACATTCCAATCCTTTTCACAGATTTTTCTTAACTACAAAACAGGATTATTAATATACTAAAGAAATACTTTCAAGTGTTTCAGAACCACTCTTACAATAGGTTAACAGTCATAACCTATTTTAATCTATTTATTAAGTCATTTTAAAACTATAACCTGAATTCCTCATCTATGTACAAAAAACAGTTTTCAAGTAGTTATTTAAATGTCTGAAAACAGAGGCTACAACAGAACAGTGAAAGCTTCAGCTGAACACAGTCCCTCACGATGAAAGTCTCAATTCTCCCACTGACCAGCTGCCTGGATTTGGCCATGTCATTTAAACACTGTGGCTTCAATTTCTTTACCTGTGGGAATTAAACTAGATGATCTCAAATATCCTGACCAATACGAACAGTACATGGTAACAAAAAGAATAATAGTCTAAAAGTTAGGCTTTTCCCCCCTCTCCCTGACTGGTTCTATTGGTCTAAATTAAGGATATAATACAATTCAGGCTAGTGTTTAATAGCACTTTGATATAGGGCCTTAACAGGTCTACTGTACTGTGCCTAATCCAGTACATGGTTCAAGGACCTGGATAAAAACTGAATGTACATACTTTTTTTTCCAAGTGCAAATCAGTAAGAACAAAAAACTACCATAGTAACAAAACACATACTTTTCAGATCAACATCAATAATATGTTTCAATATTGGGTGATTAAATGAAAGGCAAAGAAAATATTTGACAAAATCAGCACATCAATGACAGAAAAATTTAAGAATCATAAATTTAAGACATGACAGTTTTTTTCTGAACTTTGAAAAATTAAGTACTGTCATTTCTTGTATATGAATTCCCGTCTCTAAAATGAGAACTCATGTTTTAGGTTTTTAAAATTGTATTTGATCACAGCAATACATGCACAAGACTTTAAAAAGTCTAAGAGAGCACAATCAATAAAAGAAATAACTGATGAATTGTTCCAAAATTAAAAACCCTTGCTCTTTGAAAGACACCAAGATAATTTAAAGAAAAGTCTACAGATTGGGAAAATGTACTTCCAAATCATACGTTTAATGAAGGGCTATATACAGAACATTTACATCTTAATAGTATCAAAGAAACAATGAGCATGGGGAGATCATTCAAAAATCAAAAAATTTCGGTAAAAAAAGACATGTGCATGGTATACACAGATGCTCAACATCATTAGTCTTTAGGAAAATGGAAATTAAAGCAACCAGGGACTGTGAAGGGTCTGAGACTTTGCCCCACTTGCAAGCTAGTATGCTGTTACTCTTGAGATGTTTCTTTTTAGCATTCATGATGGTGACCTTTCTATGGATTTTTTAAAATTAATTTTATAGTGTAACCAGTGAAAACCCTTTTGATGTGGAAACAAAAATGCTTGAAAATACAGCAGTATTTCAAGTATTAATACTGTATTACATATACAGTAATATATGTAAATATATTACATAAATTTTTAAAAATTACTACTTTAATAGTCTTTTCAACACCATTTTACCTGTTCTCTCTTTCTGACACTCCTATTCAGATGTTAGCCTTTTGGGACCCATCTTTATATTTTCCTATCTTTTCACTCCTACTTTCTTTCTTTCCCTTTTGCTCTTTTCTGGGAGAGTCTTTTAACCTTACGATCCAAGATCTACATAAAAATTATTTCAATCACACTTTAAGATTTCTATTAGCTCTTTTTTGATTTCTCATCAGACCTTATAAAATAGCTTATAAAACATCTTATTGTTTTATGGATGTATTATTGTTCCCAGTGCTTACAGAAGAGTAAACTTTTGAAAGTCTTCTCTGAACTCCTTTTTTTGATTTGGTTCCTTCGGTCTCCCATTTTCACATCAAAGTCTCTCCTTAACTGTTAGCATTTAACAGTGAAGCAAAGAAAAGCTAACTGGATATACTGTGTACAGGGGTGAGGCTTGTCATGTAGCTAGCTTCACGTCTGTGTAAAAGGGCAGAAACCAAAACATTTCATTGGCAGATCCCAACTGTCAGTATCAGAAACTCTTCTCTACCATTAATAGATCATATTTCTGCCTGGAAGGGATTTAAGATCAGCTGCCAACATACCAGAAGCCAAGCAGAAGAAAAGAGATCTCACTGCTCAGCTAGATATTTTCAGATCAACCTCCTGTCTTCAAAGTCATAGGTCACCCTACAGGTGCCTGACTCCTTAAGAAATCAGAAATCACTGGAATTTGTCAGAAATCAGAATTCACCGAAAACATACCAACATTCTTTGGGATAGGGGAGGGGTTTTCAAATGGCTACACAGGACAAAAGAGGGAGTTTGATGGGAATCTGCTGTATATCTCAGGAAACTCAAATAAGGATTCTGTATCAACCTGGAGGGGTGGGAGATGGGAATGGGGTTCAAGAGGGAGGGAGTATATGTATACCTATGGCTGATGCATGCTGAGGTTTGACAGAAAACAAAATTCTGGAAAGCAATTATCCTTCAATTAAAATACAAATTAATTTAAATATATATATAAAGAGGGAGTTTGAAATTCTTTCATAAATTTGAAATTTGCCTCTTACCTAAACTTGAAACTAATTCTCTATTAATAACTCCCTCTAAATCTGACTCCAGATGTACCTAATACTGCTAATTCCTTAGCTTCTATAACTTTACTTGCATTTTGGGACGTGAATTGGTTTGCTTCTTTTTTTTCTTTCCAGATTCCAAAATTATTAAGTTCTCCCTATCTGATGAACAGTATATCCTCTCATTCTTCCTATGTACTCAATTCATTGCTCTAATGTATTAATGTATCTTTAAAAAGTCTTTAACAAACATCTTAGAGGATCCATAAGGCACAAAAGTAAAACGTCTCTTTAATTCACCATTCTTAAGTGGACATCTACGCCTGAAATTTTATATCTTTTTTCTTTGCCAACTATCTGTTTACTATCCTTTTTCATTCTAAAAAGATGATCAACAGAATTTTTAAAATTATACATCCAGATGAAGGGAACATAGAGTGAAGACAAGAGTAAGGCTGGTAAGTAAAAGGGTAAAAAGGAGTCAGTGCATTTTCTAGAAATGAAGGAACCCCACAAGTATGGCAAAATTCTGTCCAAGTAAAAAGAAAGAGCAACTACTAGAGGCTGAGAGGTAAATCAGACCATACTACTTCTAACACTATGGCCTACAATTTATCATTTTTCTACTGTTGAACATGAAGACTGGTTCAAATTTTTACTGTTATATAAGTAAGAATATGATAGATATCTATTTGTTGGTATCTCTATCAATATATTAGATCATATTTCTTAGAATTTTCAAAGGCCCTGATTCTAGCTGCACCATACACACCTACATTAATACAGATTTGACATATATTATGCTGGCACAAACATAATTGCAGTTTTTGCACTACTGAAACTTGCCATCTGATACTGGAATACATCCTTAAATGAATGTGGTTACATTTTACATCATTTTAATGTGCATTTTTGTTAATGACATATAAAATGCTGCTTTTTATTTATTTCAGACTATGGGAAAAACGTTAAGACAAAAAAGCAAATTTGAGCAATTTTCTTATTCAAATAGGCCACAAAGCAGCAATGATAACTCACAACAACAACAATGCATTTGGCCCAGGAACTGATAACAAATGTACAGCGCAGCAGTGGTTGAAGAAGTTTTGCAAGAAGACAAGAGCCTTGAAGACGAGAGGAGTGGTGGCCAGCCATGAGAAGCTGACAATGACCAACTGAGAGCATCGAAGCTGATCCTCTTGAACTACACAAGAACCTGCTAAAGAAAACAACGTCAACCATTCTATGGCCATACGGCACTTGAAGCAAATTGGAAAGGTAAAAAAGCTTGATTAAATGAGTGCCTCATGAGCTCATAGAAATCAAAAAAATTGTCCTTTTGAACTGTTGTCTTCTCTTATTCTACTCAACAATGAACCATTTCCTAATCGGATCGTGACATGTGACAAAAGTGGATTTCCTACGACAACAGGCTCAACCAGCTCAAGCGGGTGGACTGAGAAGACACTCTTGACCAAAGCCAAACACGCACAGAAAGGGCATGGTCACTGTCTGGCGGGCTGCTACAGGTTTGATCCACTACAGCTTTCCAAATCCTGGCGAAATCATTACATCTGAGGAGTCTGCTCAGCAAATTGATGCGATACACAGTAAACTTCAACGTCCGCAGTTGACAGTGGTCAACAGAAAGCGCCCAATTCTTCTCCACAACATCTTACTGCACACTGCACAATCAATGTTTCAAAAGTTGAACAAATTGGGCTACGAAGTTTTGCCTCATTTGCCACATTCACTTGACCTCTTGACTACCACTTCTTCAAGCATCTAGACAACTTTTTGCAGGGAAAACCCTTCCAACAACCAGCAGGATGTAGAAAATTGACTTTCAATAGTTTGTTGAATCCCAAAACACAGATTTTTAAGCTATAGGAGTAAACAACCTTATTTCTCATTGACAAAAATGTGTTGAGTGTAATGGTTCCTATTTTGATTAATAAAGATGTGTCTGAACCTAGTTATAGTAATTTAAAATTCACAGTACAAAATTATAATTATTTCTGGACCAACCTAATACAAGTATACTCATTAAGAAGGAAATTGGCCTTGATTAAAAACAATTATTACCTAAAAGTCTGTGGACAGATAAATGGATATGAAAAATATGGTAAATACAGTCAACAAATTATTATTTAGACATAAAAAAGAAAGTCCTTGGCAGAAATGAAACCAAGATTGCAAAACAATTAACCATCAATTACAGAAAATTTTGCAAATAAATGATTTTTTAAAATAAATAAATAAAATCCTCACTGACATCAGAACAATTAAAAAAAAAACAAAACAAGAAAATCTTGTCATATGCTACAACATGAGTGAACCTTTAGGACATCATGCTAAGTGAAGTAAGCCAGGCACAGAAAGATAGACACTGTGTGTTTCCACTTACATACTTAAAGTAGTCACTCTCAGAAGAAGTCAAATGGGGGTTCCCAGGTACTAAGCGGGAGGAGGAAACAGGGAGTCGCTATTCAGTGAGAATGGAGTTTTCGTCATGCAAGATGAAAGCTTCTAGAGAAGTGCCCTACAGTGCTGTGCTTACGTAGTTAACAACACTGCACTGTGCGCTTGACAATTTCTAAGGCAGATCTCATGTTATGTGCTTTTTACCACAACAGAAAACAAAAACCAAAAAACTATTAATCTTGTAAAGGTAAGAAGCTTTACAAGGAGAAGACATAGTCTGCTATGGATCTTTAATTCAGATTCAGGTGTGATACAGTAAACCGCATTCCCCTCAAGTATTTATAAATCCTATTAACTACTTAGCCTGGTTAACTGACAAATTTAGTTTTTAAAACACATAGTAATATCCTTGCTTTTTCTCATATGCTATGAAAACTCTGATTTCTGAAATCCAGAGTAAAGAAAATAAGGACTCTATTAGATGTCAAATTGTTTTTATTAGAGACCTTACTTCTCAGAAATAAAATCCCAAAACTAAAGGTTTATGTTAACCTGAAAGTTATAATGTCACGATATATATCTAAGGTATGAAGTAATGCTAGTTTATAAACTGTACATATTATTTTTTTAAGCTCTACATGAACTCGTTTTATTTTTTCCATTCTCCTTTTCTTTGTACTTCCGACCTATGAAATTCAAGGTAATACCTAATGGTAGAAATGAAAAAAGTTCCACTTGCTTGACTACTTGCATTTATCAAATCTGTATTATAGTCAAAAGTATATTTGGTAGACATGTTGATGAGAATGCAGAGAAACCAGAATTCTTATACATTTCTGGTGGTAGTGTACAAAAGTTCAGCCACTTTGGAAAAGAATTTGGAAATTCATCAAAAAGGTAAACACAGTTATTGTATGACTTAGCAACTCAACTCCTAGGTATAAACCCAAGAAGCCCAAAAACATATGTCCATATTTCCAGACTGATGTTCAAAGCAGCATTATTCATTATTCCAAAATGTGGAACCAATGGATAAGCCCGTGAGTTGGACAAAGATGGATAAACAAAATGTGATATATCCACAGAAAAGAGTATTACTTGGCAACAAAAGAAATGAATTACTGACACATGCTATAACATGGATTTTAAAAACACGATGCTGATGCAAAGTAGCTACTCACAAAATAACCATTTACATAAAATATCTAGAATAGGCAAATCTACAGAGACAAAGTAGATTAACAGTTGCCTAGGACTGGTGAGTGAGAGGTACATAGGAAAGATGAGGAGTGGCAGCTAATGAGTACAAGGTTTCTTTACAGAGCAATAAAAATTTTCAAAACTTAGATTATGGTGATGGTTGAATAACTTTGTGAATACTCTAAAAACTGTTAAACTTATATCCTTTAATAGGTGAAATTTATGGCAGATGAATTGTATCTTAATAAAGACATTAAAATTTTAAACTATATCTGGTAGCTTTCTGAGTCCAAACACAATGCAAAGCCTTGTTTCTTTCCCAACAGTGACTGAACAATCATTACACATAGTATTAAAATTTATTCAAAACACTCTAACAAAAATCTAAAAATCAAGGTGTTCAAATAACTCTATAAACTACATGAAATCCCTCTCGAGTTTTTTTTTTCTTTTGCATTATTTTTTTAGTTGGAGGCGACCCTCTCAAGTTTTAATTTTGCACCTATTTCAGAGATACTTCAGTCATTCTCTTGGCATCAAAACGTCAAGATACATAAATTTTAAAAAGTGTCTAAATAAAAAGTTTATCTGTTCATTATTCCATTTAGGAAAAAACATTTTAAACCTGAACTTTACATGCTTCTTTTTTACAGAATTTTTTTTTTTTACATGTTTCTTTTAAAGGCATCTATTTATTTATTTGGCTGTGCCAGGTCTTAGTTACAGCATGCAAACTCTTTGTTGTGGCATGTGGGATCTAGTTCCCTGACTAGGGATCAATCCCAAGGCTTCCTGCATTGGGATCGTGGAGATTTAGCTACTAGCCCACCAAAGATGAGCCTCTGCATGCTTTAAAAATTGTTAACAGTAGTAACAAAAAGCTAAAGAGATTCATAATGCCTGTTATACAAATGTTAACCTATGCACTCAAGAACTGATGCTTCAAATTGTGGTCCTGGAGAAGACTCTTGACAATCCCTTGGATAGCAAGGAGATCAAAACAGTCTTTCCTAAAGGAAATCAACCCTGAATATTCAATGGAAGAACTGACGCTGAAGCTCCATTACTTTGGCCACCTGATGCCAAGAGTCGACTCAGTGGAAAACATTCTGATGCTGGGAAAGATTGAGGGCAGGAGGAGAAGGGGGCAACAGAGGATGAGAATGTTGGATGGCATCAATGACACAATGAACATGAGTTTCAGCAAGCTCCAGGAGACACTGAAGGACAGGGAAGCCTGGCGTAGTGCAATCCAAGGAGCTGCAAAAAGTTGGACACAACTCAGCGACTGAGCAACAACAAATAAGTATAGTTCATACCTTTTGATTTCTTGTCCTTTTTGCTTAGGAGATTCACCTCCATTCAGGATCTGTTCTAAATTCTTTGTCTCTACTGATCCATTTGGTTCTGAATTGGACAGTCCAAGTAATGATCTTACCCGCTGAGACCGTACATCTAATATTGTATCTGTATAACCTACTTCCTGAAGGTATCTATGAGAGAAAATTAAAAATATTAAATCTCATAATTTGTTAATACCTGCAAACTCATTAAATGAAAATCACATCAAAGGATTTTTAAAAATCCATAACACTCCCAAAATATACTCTTCCTTTCCTTAATACCTTTCTTCTCTATAGACTAGTTCAAATTTTTTTTTTTTTAAAGGGCTGATTACAAACCAAAATTTAATTGAGAAAGCATATAGACAGCTAATACTAATTAAGAGCCAATCATCCTGAAGCCTAAAAAGCCCTAGAGCTTTAAGGAGCCGATCATATGTATTACTCAAAAAAGAAAGAAAAAAAAAATTCCAGAAAGTTGTAAAAGATGAATAGAGTTAAACCTGTGAACAATGATAGGCCACCTTGAAAGCTTGACTCTTAGCAAGAGGTTAATGGGTAGTTCAGTTCTCCTTCTAAGATCTAAGATCTCACTGCAGTCCTGGAGACCTGTGGTTTTCGAACTTTCCTTCCTAGCTAAACCAGGTTACCGAACAAGGACCTACTATGAGACCTAAAATACAGATAATGGGTAATGAATGAGTTTGTGTGACGAATGTTAAAATTTCTTACCAAGTACTGATATTTGACAGCCTAAGGGAAGATGTTAAAAAGAAGCCTTATATATCACTGACAAAATAACAAAAGATTTCTAAGTGAAAGCTAAAGACAGGGAGACTGACTGGTTAAGACACTAACACAGCAAGAAGTTAAAACTGGAGAAGAGAAAAAATGTGAGAAAAATAAGAGAAAACCCAAGTAACTTGCTACAAAAGTAACTACAGCAGTAAATTAAGATGAGAATTTTGGAAATTTTTCAGGTTTCTAGCTGAGATGACTGACTGGTGATTCTACTCAATAAAATGAGTAATAAAGGGTCAGAATCTGGTTTTACAGGGTACCCATCAAATAATCATGCAGTATCTATCAAAGTGATAACATTTATTAGGTACAGTGATAAGAAAGGTCAAAAGCTCAGAAAAGAATGGACTGGGTGTACAGATTTGGGAGTCATTAGTGTCTGGTGATATTTGAAGCCATGAATTTAAATGAAGTTACCCAGAGAAAAAGCATAAATAAAAACAGAAAGCTTGGGAACAAAAAAGCTGGAAAAGAAAAGCACAAAGGAAAATCAAAGGAAAGAATATGAGAAATTAGGGTTAAAAAAAAAACAGCAAAGAGTAACTTCATGAAAGTAAGAAAAACCGAGTTTCAAAAAGAAATGAGGAATTTATGTCAAGTATTTCCAAAGGATCAAATGAACAAAAGGGTCTCATAAATATATTTGTGATAGAAGCTTCAGGGAAATATGAAAATGGAAAACTAGCTGAGAAATGAACAAGGAAGACTATTCACATAAACTATTTTTAGAGAAAGGTAAAAAGAGACAGACTATAAAGTCAGACAATGGGATGAGGCATTTATGAGAGAAATTCTGTGTACCTGTTTTCCCTAGAGCCATCAAACTCTTCTAAAAAATGTGATCCTCTTTTGGGGGGGGGGGGAACAACTCCACATTCTAACCATGTGGTCTTAGTAGGCCATCAAAATCTTAAACAAACCAGGTAAAAACAACTGACTTGGTAGTTATTCAATCAAGTAAAGACAAATTTAATCCTCAGAAAGTATTCTTAATAAAACAAGGGATCCTCTGTTATTTGGAGAGAAGTGGTTTTCAGGAGAAAAGAATAAAACTGATACACAGAGGAGCAGAAAACCGAAGAATTTCAGATCATATCCTGGATGCTCCACTCCCTGAGAAATCCTCAAGTGATGCTCCAGCTCTTGTGTTCCCAACTCTTAATCAATCAGCACTTCCCTTAACTCAGCTAGCCACCCTAGCATCCTTCCAAGCAATAATCTGTTTTTATTAAAACTTGGATTTTAGTCACCAAGAGTTCAGACTGATAAAAATTTCTCTGAATAGAACATTAGAAACTGAGATTATAAATACGAGGTTTAAATACATTTACAAAAAGAAAAGCAAGAAGTGAAGAGTTCTCACCTGATAGCCTTCGAATTTTCAGTGAAGTAGAACCTAAGGTGCTCTAATGAGAGTAAGGAAGAATGGGTTGAGATGCAGTGCAAGTTTAGGAGGGCAAACTGAGGGCAACAGGAGCAAGAAATGACAAGGGATATGGAAAAAGGCTCCATGAAATGTTTGGACAGGAAACTATGCATGTGTAATGGCATTCACACAATTCTATGACTTTTCTCCAAGAATTAATTAGAAACTGAAGCAACAGATAGTATGACTGAACTAGGGCTGAGATCCTCCAGGTAGGTATAGTAAAATGACTGGTGGACCGGGGAGGGGTAACAAGTGGGCAGCAAGAAAGCTAAGCGTACTGGCAAAAGGGTAAAGGATCATGGGGTTTAAGCAGGAGCTAACGAAGTAACAAAAAGAAACAAAAAACCCTACCACAAGAAAAAAACAAAATCAAACCAACCACTGGTGGAGGAGATACAGAAAATGAAGCAGTCAAGATCAGATCAGAGGGCAAATAATAGGGGAACCAGATTAAGAGAAGTGGAATACGAACTGTCAGATATAAGAAGACCAAGGGTCTGACCACACTTCACTGGGTTACTGAAGCAAAGGTAAAGATACCTAGGTTTGAGAAGGGTGAATAATTATAAGTTACCTAAGATTTCAGGTGCATTCAAGTACCAAAGTTTTCCAAACACAAGAGAAAAGAACAAATAAATCTTTGTTTTATTTATTCTAATTGATAGTAAAAAGATTTGCCACAGAAGTACTTCTAATAGAGCAAAGAATTAAAATATCTATAATGTTCCTCAAAAATTCAAGTAAATATAAGCAAGCCAGCGCTGAAAAGTTTCTGACAACCAGTTAAATTCCTTCTCTAAACCAGTCACAATCTCACTTAAAACCAAATATGTGAATTTTGCAGTGACAGGAATGAGTGTGTATGTAAATAGGAATTCCCTATTGTTTCTGACATTCTATTCCACAAATAAGAAAATAAGATCATTCTGAAAAATGTTTAAAGAAACATTCAGAGGATGCAAACTTTAAGAAGATTCAAAATCTAACAAAACAAAAAAGAAACAATATGAGAGCTATACACATTGTCCCACTATCATTAAATAATTTTCACTTGCCAAGTGACTGAGTAAACACTTTCATACCTAAATCCTTAAAGCTGAAAATTAACCATTACTCACTGTCTTAACAGTTGTCTGCCTTGCTTCCACGTTAACTGGCTATTCTGAGGTGCTGTGGGAGCCTCTGTGTCTTTGGTTTCTTCTAAAAATTAATAACAACAACAAAACAAGACAAGTTTCATACATATTACTTCAACTCCTGATAATGCTGCCAAAGTTATCATAAAGTCCCACAAAAACATACCAAAATATTTTATAAAGGATATAAGAAAATTAACTTTTATTGAGTGTTTACCATGGGTTATTCATTATAACTGTTTATCCTGACAGCCCAAACACTTAAGCACCATTCTCCTTGTTTCAAAATTGGGAAAAGCCAAGTGTATATTACTATTACTACAAGAAATTAAAAAAACAAAAGCCCAGGATTTGAAATATTATTAAAATCAATTACTACCAGAATTCTGATTTGAATGCTTCTGAAATTTAAAATATTTACTATTTACATAAATCAACACTGTTAAGAAATTGGGTGTGTGTGTCTATAAAATGAGTAACTTAGAGTTTGTATCAGTAGATGCTCAGTCTATATACAAGACTCAATAGAGTCAGTTTCATTTTTAGAACAAAAAGTTAAACCAGAAAACATTTTTACTGTATGTAAAAAGTCATATTTTATTCTCAGGTAGCAGTGTATACATTAAAAAAAGAGTTTAATGAACAGTGTAACTTCAGGTGAGTTAACTTCTCAACAAGTATCTCCAGAGTGGTTCTTAATACTTTATTGGCACTAATGATATAGAAATATTTTCCTGTAATTTCCCATTATAAAAATGAAGATAAAGCAAGAATATAGGGCCACAGATGACACTCACAGTGAATGTTAAAAACTCTTACCATGGCTTACTGTCATTAGTCTCCTAGATTCCTCAGAGTCATGTGAACAAATAGTTATTGGCAGGAATTCAAATATTCTTTGAAGGCATAACTTCTCTAGCCCTAACAATCCATTATTAGTATTCTCTCATTCTTCCCCTATATGTAGAAATATCTATAATTTCTAGAATTATCTCCTTCTTATAGCCCCCATTTTTTATGACTTTTTCCTATTTATACCATTTTATTTTTAAATCACATATAACATAAAATCATTGGTCAAAAGAATACATTTTAAAAAAGAATGTAATTGACCCAAATCCCATCACTGAGAGTGTTAATAATTGAGATTTTCTTATTCCATATTTTCTATCTGAAGATAGCATATGTGAGCTTCTCCACTCCTCAAATTAAAAAAAAAAAAAAACATGATCTAAACTGCACTACAAGCTGCTTTTAACACTTAATAGATCTTAAACACTGTATCACAATAAATATAGATTAACATCACGTAATTATATAGTATTTTATAGAGAGTATATACCTATTTAACCAGTTCCTTATTGTTGAAATTTGGCTCGTTTCCACTGTTGCTAAAGGATATTCTTGAGTACACCCAAGCACACACAGTTCAATGAATTTTTGAACACGCACATGTAACCAGTACGGAGATTAAGAAACAAAACACCATCAGCACCCCAGAAAACTGGGGTGCCCAAAATGCCCTTTTCCAACTCACTAGATACTCCCTAGAAAGTATCAACACTACCCTGGTTTCTCAGCACAGGTTAACTTTTGACTTTGATCTATATGAAACCATTTATATCAATTTTCAAAATTTTATGTGACCCACTCACGTTGTCAAGTTTGCTGTTCATTTGCTAAGTCCTGTCCAACTCTTTGCAACTCCATCTGCAGCATGCCAGGCTCCTCCATCCTCCACTATCTCCCAGAATTTGCTCAAATTCATGCCCACTGAGTCAGTGACGCTATCTAACCATCTCGTTCTCTGCTGCCCCTTTCCCCTTTTGCCTTCAATCTTTCCCAGCATCAGGGTCTTTTCAAATGAGTTGGCTCTTTTACAATGAGTCAGATTTTCGCATCAGGTGTCCAAAGTATTATAGCTTTAGCATTAGTTCTTCTAGTGAATATTTAGGGTTGATTTCCTTCAGGATTGACTGGTTTGATCTCCTTGCAACCCAAGGGAGACGCTCAAGAGTCTTCTCCAGCACAAAAGCATCAATTCTTTAGTGCTCAGCCTTCTTTTTTTTTTTTTTTTTGGCTCAGCCTTCTTTATGGTCCAACTCTCACATCTGTACATGACTACTGGAAAAACCAGTCTTGACTACATGGTCTAAAGAGTCAAAGAAGAGAGTGAAAACTGGCCTGAAATTCACCATTAAAAAACTAAGATCACGGCATCTGGTCCCTTCACTTCATGGCAAACAGAAGGGGAGAAAGTGGAAGCTGTCAGGTTTGTTGTTGTTCAGTTGCTAAGTTGTGGCGACTCCAAGGACTGCAGCACCCCAGGCTTCCCTGTCCTTTACTAGCTCCTGGAGTTTGCCCAAATTCATATCCACTGAGTCAGTGATGCTATTTATCCATCAGTTTGATTATAATTTATTTACTTTTCTTGCTAAATAACATTTTCTTACACTAAAATACCACAAAATACTTATCTATCCTATCAATAGAGAACGTATGAGTTGTTTCCAGTTTGCAATTTTAAAAGTAGTAATACTATGAACATTCTTACACAAGCCTTGTGATGAACATTTCAAGGAGTGGAATTACTGTACCATAGGACATGCTTGTGTTCCCTTTAGCAATACAGTTATCTTCCACTTTTCAAAAGCTTTCTTTATGTCACTTCACTTTTTTTCTTGTTTAAAGATTTATTTCTGGTTGTGCTGGGTCTTCGTCACTGTATACGGACGGGCTTTCTCTAGTTGCAGCGAGTGGGAGCTCCTCTTCATCACGGTGCTTGGGCTTCTCTCGGTGCAGAACACAGGCTATGGGCACATGGGCTTCAGTAGCTGCAGTGTGGGGCTCAGTAACTGCGGCACACAGGCTCAGCGGATGTGCAGCATGTGGTCATTTCCTGGACCAGCGATGGAACCCATGACCCCCGTGCACTGGCGGGCAGATTCTCAACCAACTAGACCACCAGCAAAGCTCTCACATCACTTTTTTGAAAGACCTGCATGTAATACCTGTTTTCACTAGCCTAACTGAAAAAAAAATTCAGAGACCTTTTTCACTTTTTATGAAAAAAGGTTAGAAAGGAAAACAGCCTCTTTAGCCTTTGTTTTGCAGTGAGCTGATGAAAAATGGCAGCACGCACCACAAGCAGCAGGAGAGGCACCACCAAGCTCCATACTGAGCCCCACACCTGGGCTTTATCTTCATTTATTTTGTGCACCATTAGCAAGATGTGTCCAAAGGTAAATTACACCTTTGCCTTATGTCACCTTGGCTTATGAATGGGAATGTTCTATTTTTGGATAGTGGGGGAAATTTGTATTGACATCACTTTCAGAGCAGTTTTATCAATTTAGAATTCCAATACCAGTAGGTGCAAAATTCCTGGCTGATCCACACCCTCAGCAACACTGGAAAAAAAAAAAAAAGACATTTTTTCTCCTTTCACCATTGTGATAGGTAATGTACTGCGGTTTTAAGTTCCATTTCCTCAATAACTAATACATTTGAGCATCATTCCATATACTTACTGGCCATTTCTTTTATTAGTGACTTTTCAAGTCTTTTTGTCCCTATTTCTCCTGTTGTAGAATTTTCCCCAAAATGGAGGGAAATAGGAGTTCTTTACAGAACTGGATACATCTTTATAGGGTTAAGTTTAGGATATATGTATTGGTATTACTTGGACAAGTGTATAAAAACACAAACATCTTGTGCTTCTTTTAAAACAGTATTTTGTACATCTTCCTTTAACATTTTGATTTGAGTATAAAAAAGGCAATACTGATTCAGTGTTTATCTCTATCTATACTTTGACGTAAATAATTTTGTCCTGTTGTCGGCATGGTGTATTTCTGCCCATTCTTTTGTCTGTTTTCCACTAAATATCCTGAGTAGCTTTTCTACATCAGTAAAAATAATTTATTTTGTTACTTTGTTATTGTGGCTCCTATAAATAAAATACTTGGATGCTATTTTACTCTTCAATTTAAGGAAGTTTTAATATTTAAGTTCACATTGGGAAGGTCCCCTGCAGAAGGGAAAGGCTACCCACTCTAGTATTCTGGCCTGGAGAATTCTATGGACTGTATAGTCCATGGGGTTGCATGACTGAGCTCCTTTCACTTTCTACAGATAAAAACAGATGTGTCTTTATCCTATTTCTGCTGTGGGCAGGAGAGATTATCTGCTAATGACTTGACTTTATACAAACTTGCACCAAAACCAGTTAGCCAACTGTGACTCTAGCTTTAGGAACAATGGGGCTGCAACTAGCCTCTTCACATTTACACAAGACCAAGCAAGGAGAACAGTCCTCAAGTTACAGAAAGCAGGGGATTTCCTGGCAGTCCAGGGATTGGCTAGGACTCAGCGCTCCCAATGCCAGGGCCCAGGATCAATACCTGGTTAGGGAACTAATCCTGCAAGCCACACAACACAGCACAGGCAAAACAAAAAAAGTGACTGCTTATCTTCTGACTACTCTAGGCATATTAGAAAGAAAATGAGTTAAAGGAAAGCTACGAAGGCATCAGGTTTCCTCTGTGGTGAACCACTGCACTCCCTCAAACTATGGTAGGACTGTTCTAGTAAAGAAAGTATTAGTGAAAACATACAGGTTTCACATCTTGTGTCACTTACTGTTGTTTTTCCAAGGAAGACGTAATCTTGTCCCTGACTCATCAGAGTGAGTCTTCATAACCACTTACAAGCTAGATCAGAGGAAACCCATGCCACTACTATCTTGCTCTCTTAATTTTATATATGACAACAACTAGGAAATTAAGTGTGTGTGTCTCTGTTAGTCACTCAGTTGTGTCTGACTCTGTGACCTCATCAACTATAGCCCACCAGGCTCCTCTGTCCGTGGAATTCTCCAACAATACTGGACTAGGTTGCCATTCCCTTCTCCAGGGGATCTTCCCAACCCAGGAATCGAACCTGCACTCCAGGCAAGTTCTTTACTATCTGAGCCATCAGGGAAGACAGGAAGATACGGTGTGGTGCTAAAACTGGTAAGTGGAGAAGACCTAAAAATAAGTCAACTGAAGATTGTACATATACGGTGTTTCTGTCAAGTACTTAATATTAAAGTAAAAGCCAATTAGCTAAATTTTTACAAATCTATTATAACATTTAACTATAAAAATAAAAATTCATACTTTTCTTATTTTCCCTATTAAATATGCTTTAACTTTATTAGGTATGAAAGCAACTATAACTTTCCTGGTGGCTCAGCGATAAAGAATCCACCTACAAGGCAGGGGACTTACAGAATATGCAGGTCTGACCTCTGGGTTGGGAAGATCCTCTGGAGTAGGAAATGGCAACCCACTCCAATATTCTTGCCTGGGAAATCCCATGGGCAGAGGAGCCTGGTGGGCTCCATCCACGGGGTCACAAAAGACTTGGCTATGACTGAATGACTGAACAACAAGAAAGCAACTACAGAAAAGAAAATTTGTATATTCAAATGAAGACATCATTTTTCCTTATCTTAGTAACCAGCAGTCAAGAACAGTATAGAATTCAGTTTGCTTGCACTAGCAAAATGCATATATAAATGGGCTCGCTCTCTATATATATATCAGAAAAAGAAAATTATAGTAATATACCCAAGTATTATATAAATCGAAAGACTCATTCCTTATTAAACTTTTAGTCTACTCAAATTGCAATCATATGAAACCCTAAAATTAACAGTGAACTGTTAGCCTTTTCTTATATCGAGCTTTTCTCTTCCCTGCATAATTGTTCATCACATTCTACTCTTACACTATTTTAGTAAAGAGTAAGGTCAACTGGAGAAAACATTTTCCTTCTTGTATCTTTATCTGGCTGCCTCCATAGTCCCCAAATTCAAATTTCTAATTTCTTTAGGACTAGACTGAGTTAATCACAGCTTCTCTAGGAAAAATAGTTAACTTTAATAATACAAAATTAAGTTTATGTAGGGGTTTCCTGGTGGCTCAGACAGTAAAGAATCTGCCTGCAATGCAGGAGATGAGAGTTCGACTCCTGGGTTGGGACGATCCCCTGGAAATGAGAGTGGCAATCCACTCCAGTATTCTTGCCTGGAAAATTCTATGGACAGAGGACTGTGGTGGGCCACAGTCCATGGGGTCTCAGAGAGTCAGACACAACTGAGCAACTAACACACACAAGCTTAAGTAGAATCAAACAAAAATCACCTATAGGTGGTACAGAGAGTTACTCATTCCCTTTCACTTCTAATTGTGACCAAATATACATCCAGTTTTACACAGGTTTCAAAACAAGAAAAATAAGACAAATAACTTCAAGATTGATGAGGAGGTAGATGAAACTTTTATTCATTTATTATTTTCCCTCAAATTCTAGAAAGCATTATAATAGTTATTTAAGTAACCAATGCTATCAAAGCAAAACGGAGGTTAAAGAGAACATGTTTGTTACCAAAAGTGAGCTTAAACCAGTTTTTCTAGGATGGAGGGCAGAGATTAACAGAAGAATCAAGTTTACCTGATTCAAAGGTTGGCATTTTCAAGTCACCTTGGTTCAGTTCTGTGCCATATTTTAATTTGTGATATTTTGCCCTGAAAATTTAATAATAAATTGTTGAAAGAAAAAAAAAGTTTTATTTTCCTTTCTACACAGTTTAATAACTACTGGTATATATTTCTTCAATGACAAATTTAAAAAAATCATATGAATGTCAGTTTCTTTACACTTAGTTGCAAACAAATTAGAGGAAAAAAATACACTGCATGTACAAGAAAAAAAAAAAAAAGATAAATTATCCAAATAAGATATACACCCAAGTAAAGATAAATTTTTCTTAATTTGTTTAAAAAAAAAAAGGGCGAAAAAACCCCAAAACTTAGACTCTACAAAAAAAATATTACTTCAATTTAAAGATTTTAATCTTTTTTCTTTGGCCATGTAACGATCAAATCAAAATATCATCCTTTATTTTGGGCAAATCTTTGTATCTTTCAGAGTTTTCAAATACACTGTACAATAACATGTGAGAATAATATTGTTGTACTTTTACTCATGCAAGAAAATAAGGGACACCTACCTTTCTTGTTTTAATGCATACTCTAACATCTTTATTCTTCTTACTAAATCCTTCTTCAAGTTTTCTTGACCTTTTCTTTCTCCTTGCAAAAATGCTATCCGAGCCTAAAAATATAAAAAGTTCATTTATTTTTACTTTTTAATTATATACAGGAAATTGAAAAAAGGAAAACAATAAACATATAATTCTGCACTTTTATTCATGTTGGCAAGATTTAAAATTCACAGTAGTAGTTGATAAAACTTTGTTAGAAAATAGTCATTTTAAAATAAAGATAACTATAAATTAGCTATTTACCTATAATCCTTATGGTCTCTACTACTAACAATTTTCACATAATTTTAAAAGGAAATTTTATATGCAAAAATTACACTTAATTCCTAACAAACAAGTTACAAAGAACAGAAAGTTATCATATTCACGCTTTTCCTCAAATTATATATTAGTTTTAAAAAGTCATATTACCTCAAAAGCATTTCTTTCATGAAACATTTAAAAATTGATAATCTTCCCCTTTCTGACCACCACACTTCAAAATGTTTCAACTCTTGAAACAATTATCCAAAGTATCACAAGTATTAGTTTGGTGAAAAAGTAATTGCAGCTTTGGACCCAGAATTTAAAATCATTATAACTATCAAACACATCTTCATTAACCAAAACAGGAACCATTACAATCAACACATTTTTGCAAATGATAGATATGTTTGTTTATTCCTGTACCATAAAAACCTGAGCTCCAGATTCAACAAACTCTTGGAAAGCATTTTTGCATCCTGCTGGTTGTAGAAGCATTTTTCCTGCAAAAAGTTGTCAAGATGCTTTAAGAAGTGGTAGTTGGTTGGCAAGAGATCAGCTGAATGAGCCAAAACTTCACAGCCCAGTATATTCAACTTTTGAAGCGTGGGTTGTGTGACATGTGGTCAGGCATTGTTGTGGAGAACTGGGTCCTTTTTCTTGACCAATGCTGGCTGTAGGTGATGCAGATTTGCAGGTATTTCATCAATTTGCTGAGCATATTTCTCCAATGTAACGGTTTCACTGGGATTCAGAAAGCTGTTGTGGACCAGATGGTCAGCAGACCACCAAACAGTGACATGATCCTTTTTTGGTGCAAGTTTGGCTTTGGGAAGTGCTTTGGAGCTTCTTCTTGATGCAACCACTGAGCTGATGTCGGCAGCTGTCGTACAAAATCACTTTTCATCACATGTCATAATCCGATTAAGAAACTGTTTGTTGTTGTTGAATGGAATAAGAGAAGATGACACTTCAAAAGGACAATTCTTAAAATTTCTGGTTAACGAGGCACTCATTTATCAAGATTATTCACTTTTCCAATTTGCTTCAAATTTTGAATGACTGTAGAATGGTTGACACTGAGTTCTTCAGCAACAACTTGTATAGCTGTAAGAGGATCAGCTTTGATGATCCTTTCAATTGGTCTTGTCAACTTTCAATGGCCAGCCACTACACTCCTTATCTTCAAGGCTCTAGCTTCCTTTGCAAAGCTTCTTGTACCACCACTGCACTGTACTTTCATTAGCAGTTCCTGGGCCAAATGTACTGATGATGTTGTGAACTGCTTTACACCTCGTTGTGAACTTGAATAAGAAAATCATTTAAATTTGTCTCTTGTCTAACATCAATTCCCTAGTCTAAAATACATATAAAATAAACAGTAAGTAATGAGTCATTAATAAGAAAAAAATGCGCATTAAAATGATGCATAACAATCACATTTAAGAATGCATTCCAATATCAATGGTAAAGTTCAAGAATGCAAAACAGCAATTATTTTCTGCAATTACTTCTTGCACCAATCTAACAACTGAAGTTATATGTTCAACAACATTGTTACTTTCTACCATTATTTTTCTACAGTTAATTTTTTTTTCCTTTTAATTGCCTTATTTCCTTAGAGAGACAAGTCTCCATCTTTTTCTGGCCCTTCCCAGAATGTCAGCCTCCTTTATTTACCCACATGAAAGAGTGATACGTTTCAGAAGACTGGCATCTGTATGAGGTATTTCCTGTTATAAACATGTGTGCAATAAAATTAACTTTCATTGTTTTGTTGAGATGAGCAATAGATGTATTTCTTCATTAAGAGAAAATACCTCAATAACCTAAATTATGGTTAATTTAAAAAGCTTTTTTTTTTAAAAATTTCGGTGAACATGGAATCAGAACAAATGAATTCATCTGGATGATTTAACACATTTAAGTTTGGGAAAATTAAGAAAAATCACCCACAACTCCAGAAGACCTGAAAATGATACACAGCTATATAACATATAGTCTAAATGAAAGTTTCAAAACAAAAATAAAGATCTAGGAGCAATGATAAAGATTCAAAACCTAATAATAGTCTAAGATTCATAAGAGAAAAGAAGCACTTCTGACTCTTAAGCTGTGAAGCAAAGGTAAAATATGTCAATTTCATTATACAGAATCAAGAATTTCTGATGGAGGGTTTTATTCTGGATTGGCTAAAAAAAAAAAAAAAAAAAGAATCACATACTATACGTGACTCCAAATTCCAGATCTCAGAAGTATTTTACAATTAGCACCAGAAGATGATGAAAGAAGTTCATTTTATTCTGCTTCTTAATAAGTAACTAAAGATTTTCAGGTTGAAAAAGGCACTAAAAACTTTAAAAAATCTTTTTTTTTTTTTTTGGAATTTTGGTACTAAAAAATCATCCATACCTAGAGAATCCAATAAATGAAACAAAGACACACAAATCATGTAAAATAACAGGAACACCGAAGCAGTTTCTGAACAGGAGCCGAAAGGGGATAATTTACAAAGATACAAGACAACAAAATGGCAAGAATTCATTAAAATGAAACCTTAAAAGGACATAGTCTAACTCAAAATACCTGAAGAGGGGGGTAAAAAAACAGATTAATGATTGAAAAGACATAACTCTTCATTGAAACAGACCTTACAATTTGTACAGACGAAAAAGGTAAAGATTATGTCTTATAGTGATAATAAGGACCAATTAAATAACAGATTTGCCATTTAGTAACGGATCATGGAAAGCTATGACAGTGTGTTAAACATACAAGTGTGACAGACAGTGTGTTAAAAAGCATAGACATCACTTTGCCAACAAAGGTCTGTATAGTCAATGCTATGGTTTTTCCAGTGGTCATGTATGGATGTGAGAGCTGGACAATAAGAAGGCAGAGTGCCAAAGAATTGATACTTTCAAACTGTGGTGCTAGAGAATACTCTTGAGAGTCCCTTAAAATGTAAGGATATCAAACCAGTAAATCCTAAAGGAAATCAACGCTAAATATTCATTGGAAGGACTGATGCTGAAGCTGAAGCTCCAATACTTTGGTCACCTGATACGAATAGTTAGCTGACTCACTGGAAAAAACCCTGATGCTGGAAAGATTGAAGGCAGAAGGAGAAGAGGGCAACAGAGGATAAGATGGTTGGATTGGCATCACTGATTCAATGGACATGAACTCGAACAAACCCCGGGAGATTATGAGGGACAGGGAAGCCTGGTGTGCTGCAGTCCATGGAGTTGTGAAGAGTCGGACATGACTTGGCAACTGAACAACAACAGCAATAGAGGATCGAGAACAACAGATTTTTCAATTGTTTTTACAGGTCATGATGCACCATTAATAGAATCATCTTTGCAAATAACCTTTTAAAAAGTAACTGCAAAAACCATCCTTACAATAGCATCAAAAACCAAAAGTACCTGGTAATAAACCAAAGATACACAAAATCTCTGCACAAAAAGTTTAAAACTTTAACGGAGACATAAAAGATAAATGGACTAGCAAACTCACTACTGGAAAATATCAATATTCACACACACATTAACCAAAACAATTAACATAATTCAAAACAATTAATGTAATTCCAATATACTCCCAAAGTGTGTGTGCAGAACAAGAAAAGCTGATAATGAAGTCTTTGAAAGGTTGCGAGAATTACCAAAATGTCATATTCAGAAATATAAAAGAAGTGATGCTGTTGGAAAATGGCATCAACAGACTTGCTTGATGGAAGGGTAGCCATAAATCTCCAGTATGTAAAAAATGCAGTAACTCCAAAGTGCAATAAAATGAGGTGTGCCAGCAAATGTTTTTATGATATATCTCTTCAAAATCTCAGATTAAGGAAAGATTTCTTGAATAAGATAAAGACACTAGGGCCTTCCCAGGTGGTCCAGTGGCTAAGGCTCTATGCTCCAAATGCAGAGGGTCCGGGTTCAACTTCTGGTCAGAGAACTAGATCCCACATGTCACAACTAAAAAATCCCACATGCCTCAATGAAGACCCTGTCTGCCACAATAAAGACCACTACAATTAAAGACCTTCTGTTCAAGATAAAGCAGGGACTGGCAGGCAACCTTTCGGACAATCCCAAGTGAAAAATGGTTTAAAAAAAAAAAAAATTAGAAGAGGCAACACAGACCCAATGTGACTTCGAAAGCCTAGTATATATACTATTAAGGTTTGCAAACTTTTCAATATTAGACAAAACAGACTTTAAATGATAAAAGGCTGCAAAAGACAAAGAACTCTGTATACTAATAAGAGATTCAATACAACTCTTATTCAATACAACACAAGAAAACTAAGATTATGGCATCCAGTCCCATCACTTTATGGCAAATACATGGGGAAACAATGGAAACAGTGACAGACTTTACTTTCTTGGGCTCCAAAATCACTGCAGATGGTGATTGCAGATATGAAACTAAAAAGACATTTGCTCCTTGGAAGAAAAGCTATGACCAACCTAGACAACAAATTAAAAAGCAGAGAAATTACTTTGCCAACAAAGGTCCGTCTAGTCAAAGCTATGGTTTTTCCAGTAGTCATGTATGGATGTGAGAGTGGGACTACAAAGAAAGCTGAGCAACAAAGAATTGATGCTTTTGAACTGTGGTGTTGGAGAAGACTCTTGAGAGTCCCTTGGACTGCAAGGAGATCCAACCAGTCCATCCTAAAGGAGATCAGTCCTGGGTGTTCATTGGAAGGACTGATGCTGCAGCTGAAACTCCAATACTTTGGCCACCTGATGCGAAGAACTGACTCCCTGGAAAAGACCCTGATGCTGGAAAAGATTGAAGGCGGGAGGAGAAGGGGATGACAGAGGATGAAATGGTTGGATGGCATCACCGACACAATGGATGTGAGTTTGAGGAAGCTCCAGGAGTTGGTGATGGACAGGGAAGCCTGGCATGCTGCAGTCCATGGGGTTGCAAGGAGTCGGACATGACTGAGCCACTGAATTGACAATAAGAAAATACAACAATTATATTTACGTACCCAATGATATCATCAAAATATATAATGCAAAAACTGACAGAACTAAAGGGAAAAAAAGTTCAATAGCTGGAGTCTTCCATATTCCACTTCAGTAACATATAGAAGTACAAGACCGAAAATAAGTAAATAGAGGATCTGGACAACTCAATAAACTAACCAGATCTAACAGATATATAGGAAACACTCTATCCAACAACAGCAGAATACATTCTTCTCAAATATACATGGGATATTCTCAAAGACAGACCACATGTCAGAATACCAAATCAAGCCTAATCAATTTTAAAACACAAACAGCATTAAAAATATTTCCTGTGGGACTTCCTCGGTGGTCCAGTGGTTAAGAATCCACCCGCCATTGCAAGGGACACAGTTTTAATACCTGGTTTAGAATGATTCCACATGTCACACGCAACTAATGCCCATGTGCCACAACTGCTGGAGCTCACGTGCCCTGGAGCCGGTGCTCTGCAGTGAGAAGCCAGCATACCACAGCTAGAAAGGCGCCCCACTCGCCATAACTAAAGTTCACGCACCAACAGAGACCCGGCAGAGCCAAATAAATAAATATATTTTTAAAAATTCTTATGGTCACAGTAGATGAAGCTAGAAATCAGTAACAGAAAAAGAAACTTGAAAAAGTCACAAACCCTTGGAAATTAAACAACACACTTTTAAATAACTAATAAAACAAAGAAATCATCAGGAAAATTAAAAAATACTTAGGAATGAAAATAAAACACACCAAACTTACCAAAACTTATGAGACACAGCAAAAGCAGTGCTAAATGAAAAACTTACAGCTATAAAGGACCACGTTAAGAAGCGAGAAAGAACTCAAATCACAATCTAACTTTAAAAACTTAAGAAATTTCAAAAAATGAACTAAACCCAAAGCTAGCAGAAGGAAAGAAATAATAAAGATCAAAGCATAGAAACAAAATGGAGAAGAGAAAAATAGAAAAAAAAAGTCAATAAAATCAAAACTTAGTTCTTCATAAAGATCAACAAAATCCACAAACCGTTACCTGGGTTGACTAAGGAAAAACACACACACCCACACAACTGAGAAAAGAAAGGCGGGGGGGACATTACAACCAAGTCTACAGAAATAAAAAGGATTAATAAAGAGGATAAATAAAAAGGGTTATACTTGTATAGTACCACAAACAACTGTACACCAACCAACAAATTGGATAACCCAGAAACACAGAATTCATCAAGAAAGAATAATGAAAAAAAGAGAAAAACTGAGAAGGCCTGTAATAAAAAGATTAAATTAATAATTAAAAATTTCCCTACAAAGAAAATCTCTGGACTGATTGCTTTACTAGTGAATTCTACCAAACATTTAAAAATTTAACACAAATCTTTAAAACATCCCCCAAATTTTAAAGGGACATTCCTTAGTTCAATGAAGCCAGTACTGCCCCAAAAGGCAAAGTTAAAAAACACTGCAAGAAAACACAGATACTGATCAGTAATAAATACTGATGCAAAAATTCTCAAGAAAATACCAGTGTATCAAATTCAGCAGCATATTACAAAGATTACAAATCATGACCAAGAGAGATTTATCCCTGGAACGCAAGGATGGTTCAACATAAGGAAACCAATGAATATAAAATACTACATGAAAAGAAAAAAGGAGGAAAAAATTTGACCATTTCAACTGATGAGAAAAAGAATTTGACGCAACTGAACAGCTTTAAGAAAAAAAAAATTGTCAATAAACTAGGAACAAAAAGGAAACTCTCACAACATAATAAAAGCCATTTATGAAAAACTACAATGAACATCATACCAAGACTGAAAGTCTCTACTCAAAAATCAGAACAAGGATGCCTCCTTATAACACTCTTGTTCAACTTAGTACTAGAAATCATATACAGAACAATGAAGCAAGGAAAATGAAAGGGACCTAAGTTAAAAAGGAAGAAGAAAAATTATCTCTGTACAGATGATGCTATATGTAAAACAAATCCAAAAGATTCCACAAGTCTGTTACTACAAATTAAGCAAAATACCAGGTCACAGTCAACACACAAAAATCAACAGCATTCCCACACTCTATCAATGGACAACCATGAAAGAAAATTATGAAAACAATTCCATTTACAAAAGCACCAAAAAGAACAAAATACTTAATGTAACACTTATAAAAGGTGAAAGACTGCTAAAATAAAAACTAAAAGTATCTCTGAATGAAAATAAAGACAGAAATAAGTGTAAACACATTCCACATTTGTGAGTTAGAAGACTATTACTAAAATGTCAATACTACCCAACTAATCTACAGGTTCAGTGAAATTTCTATCAAAATCCCAAGGTACTCACTGGGTCTACGTATTATCATCTGAGCTATCCAACAATCAGTATATACTGATTATCACATATCAATCTAAAAAACCTTTTTGACACTGACAGCACAGCAATTTTTAAATTCCAAGACCACTAGAGGTCACTAGTGCAAAACATCCAGCACTGACTCAGCTAAAATACTATCAACCTGAAGTATTTCTGTTAGTGTAGTTTCCAACATTTCTAAAATAAGAGTATTTTACTTAAAATAAAAACTTAACAAAACGTTTTATCGTAAGATTTTTCTTACTTTAGGCAACATTTAAACTGAATGCAAACACTAGATATAGGTGATTTTATCTAATGATTTTAAAACATTCTTTAGAATTCATTACAAAACAGAAATATTTAGAAACTACAACATCATTAAGCTCAAATTAACAGATAAGGAACTGAGAAGTGTTAAATACTTTAGATATGGAAGAAAACTGAACACAAAGTCAGGTTATAGTAACTAATAAATTCATAATATTAATATTTAAAATAGTATGCTCTCAACAAATGTTAGTACCTTCTTCCCTTAAGGGGCAGCTCAAGTTATACAGGTGATTCTGTTCTAAGCACTTAAATATTTGGGGTTAAGCCATGTTCAGCTGTAAATAATTCAAGGTACAAGTATAGAGTCAGGTGACCCATGGAATTTTATATGAATGCAAAATATGTAAAAGTAATTTATATAAGTTTCAAAAAACAGCTAATTAGAAATATCAAGGAGGCTAGATTTTACACACACAAACACACTTAGATTCATGATTCAGTGTGTTGAGGAACTGGAACTTCACAGAAATTTTTGTATAACCATCCTGAAACTCAAGCACTCAGTCCCCACTTAACAAGGTACGGTACACTCAAAAAGTATACTGTACAGGATACTAAAAAAGTATACTATCTTTTTAAGAATGAACCAAAAAAGCATGCCTGCAATAGCCTGTAAGATTTTTCGTAAAAATAACCTTTTCCAATTTTATATATAGCTAACAATTAAGACTGTGTGGATCACAATAAACTGTGAAAAATTCTGAAAGAGATGGGAATACCAGACCACCTGACATGCCTCTTGAGAAACCTGTACGCAGGTCAGGAAGCAATAGTTAGAACTGGACATGGAACAACAGACTGGTTCCAAATAAGAAAAGGAGTACGTCAAGGCTGTATATTGTCACCCTGCTTATTTAACTTATATGCAGAGTACATCATGAGAAACGCTGGGCTGGAAGAAGGACAAGCTGGAATCAAGATTGCCAGGAGAAATATCAATAATCTCAGATATGCAGATGACATGACCCTTATGGCAGAAAGTGAAGAGGAACTAAAAAACCTCTTGATGAAAGTCAAGAGAGGAGAGTGAAAAAGTTGGCTTAAAGTTTAACATTCAGAAAACTAAGATCATGGCATCTGGTCCCATCACCTCATGGGAAATAGATGGGGAAGACAGTGGAAACAGTGTCAGATTTTATTTCTGGGGGCTCCAAAATCACTGCAGATGGTGACTGCAGCCATGAAATTAAAAGACACTTACTCCTTGGAAGAAAACTTATGACCAACCTAGACAGCGTATTAAAAAGCAGAGACATTACTTTGCCAACAGAAGTCCATCTGGTCAAGGCTATGGTTTTTCCAGTGGTCATGTAGGGATGTGAGAGTTGGACTGTGAAAAAAGCTGAGCGCTGAAAAATTGATGCTTTTGAACTGTGGTGTTGGAGAAGACTCTTGAGAGTCCCTTGGACTGCAAGGAGATCCAACCAGTCCATCCTAAAGGAGATCAGTCTTGGGTGTTCATTGGAGGGACTGATGCTGAAACTGAAACTCACTCCAGTGCTTTGGCCACCTCATGCAAAGAGTTGACACATTGGAAAAGACCCTGGTGCTGGGAGGGATTGGGGGCAGGAGAAGGGGACGACAGAGGATGTGATGGCTGGATGGCATCACCAACTCGACAGGCATGAGTTTGTGTAAACCTCAGGAGTTGGTGATGGTCAGGGAGGCCTGGCGTGCTGCGATTCATGGGGTCGCAAAGAGTCGGACACGACTGAGCAACTGAACTAAACTGAACAATTAGAAGGAAATGAGAAACACAAAATACTAAGATTTCCAGAGACAAATAAAACTTGTACTTTTTAAATCTCTGCTATTTATAAATTAGTCTAATACAAAATTTAACAGAAATACTACAACCATCCTCTAAAATTCCAACGTAATTTTACATGGTAAGAGTCGGTTTAAAGCATAAGAGGCTTTCAATTTTAAACTATCAAATCTGTATTTCATTAAGGTCTCATTTATCTGACATTTGAAAGCATAAATCTCCAGGTATAAGCCCACTTTCTATAAGCAGAAGAATTTATCCGTCAAGATGTAAAACCATAAACCATTTTAATGGACTTTTAAAAAACATGTTTAGGGAACTCCTTGGGCTTCCCTGGTGGCTCAGTCAGTCAGTAAAGAATCTGCCTGCAACGCAGGAGACCAGGGTTCGATCCCTGGGTCCAGAAGATCCTCTGGAGTAGGAAATAGCAACCCACTCCAATATTCTTGCCTGGAAAATCCCACAGACAGAGAAGCCTGGCAGGCTACAGCCCATGGGGTGGCAAGAGTCGGATATGATTTAGCCACTACACCACCACCATACTGGCAGTCCAATGGTTAAGACTATGCATTTTCACTGTCATTGCCCAGGTTCAACACCTAGTCTGGGAACTAAGATCCTGCAAGCTGTGCAGCATGGACAGATAAATAAATTCATAAATAAGTAAAGTTAAAAAAAATTTTTTTTAAATAGAAAAAATAAAAGCACATGTTTAGTGACATCTTGACCAATTTAAAAACCTTTTATAAATGGGATCTACTTAAACTCAAAAGCTTTTGCACAGTAAAGGAAATGATAAACCAAAAAACCACAGACTGGGAGAAAATATTTGCAAATGATGTGACCGATAAGGGATAAATCTCCCAAATTTACAAATAGCTCATGAAGCTTAACATGATCAAAACTAACAACTCAATCAAAAAACGGGTAAAAGACCTAAATAGACATTTCTCCAAGGATAATCAAGATGCACATGAAAAGATATTCAACATCTCTATTAGAGAAATGCAAATCAAAACTACAACGAGGTTACCTCACACCAGTCGAAAAATCCACAAACAATAAATGCTAGAGGGTGTGGAGAGAAGGGAACCCTCCTAAACTGTTAGTGGAAATATAAATTGGTACAACGATTACGGAGAACAGTATGGAGGTTTCTTAAAAAACTAGAAATAAAGCTGCTACCATATGAGCCGGTAAGCCCACTTCTGGGCATATATCCAGGGAAAAGACGACCTGAAAGGATACATGCGCTCCACTGTCTATTACAGCACTGTTTACAATAGCCAAGACATGGAAGCAGCCTAAATGTCGCGACAGGAGAGATAAAGATGTGGTACATATGTACAATGAAGCATTTCTCAGACTTTAAAAAGAGTGAAATAATGCCATTTGCAGCAACAATGGATGGACCCTAGAGAATGTCATACTGAGTGAAGTAAGTCAGACAGAGAAGCAGAAACATCATATGACATCCCTTAAATGCAGAATCTACAATACACTATACAAATGTACTTATTTACAGAACAGAAGCAGAGCTCGGACTTCCCTGGTGGTCCAGAGGTTAAGAATCCACTTGCCAACGCAGGGGACATGGGTTCAGCCCGTGGTCCAGGAAGATTCCACATGCCACAGGCAACTAAGTCCATGCATCACAACCACTGAACCCCATGTGCTCTAGAGCCCATGTTCCACAAGAGACCCAGCACAGACATCATCAACATCATCAAGACTTCACAGCAACATCCAAAAAATATAAACAAAACCCAGAAACAGACTCACAGAGTTAAGACATGAACTTAATGGTTGCTGGGGGCTGGAGGGTTAGGTTGAGGAATGGCAGGGGAAAGGAATAGTTAGGGAATTTAGGATGGGCAGGTACACAATGCTATATTTAAAATGGATAACCAAGTTGTGAGACATCAATGAAGGCAAGCACCTTTACACACTAGATGGTGGTGAGATGATCAATGAATGCCCTGTGCTTCAGTCCCAACTGCTACTGGCCCTAGCATCAAGAAGTAGTACTTGGAGGGCAAAATCATTTTGGATGAACTGAAGCAAGAAGTTATCAATACCAGTAGCAAGGCAGAGCCTCCCCAATGTACCTCTGCCCTGGTATGCTGATGGGCAGATTCTGTTCCCTGGCTACCTGTAAAACCTGTTGCGAGTTTGGCAGGTGACCACTGGCACCCACTAGAAACAAACATTGTAGAGCTTTAAAAATTTTAAAGAATGGATACATGTACAGGAATGGCTGAGTTCCCCTGCTGTCCACCCGAAACCATCACAACATTGTTAAATGGCTATTCTCCAATACAAAACAACAAGTTTAATCGGGGGGAAGTAAAACTGGTATTATCTTTCCAAAAAAAGATATGTTACAAATAACATCAATACAAATTCATAAAGAGACTAAAATACTGCGAAAGCCAGTAATGTTAATGGCAGTGATTTAGATCTGCAGAATAACAATATATTGACACATCCCCTTAGCTGCACAGACCCACTCCTTATTAGCTTATAACCTTAACAGTTTATCCTATTTTGTACCAGGCTAGGAAGCGATAAGAATAAATGTACACTACTTGTCTTAACATACTTTATTGCTACTTACGTATCTTTGAAAAGAAAATGAAATTCTTTTAAGAATACGGCTCACTATAAATTTTTTAAAAACTAAATGGGAAAAGCTTCTATATAAGCCACTATCAGATTTTATTATTTGCTTCATATCTGTGCTGACAAGACTGATTCTTTGGGGAAACCAGTAACAAAAGAAGGTTGACTTAAAAGAAAGATTACTGTACTACTATAAAAGAACAAAATGGCTTTTACATGACTACAATTAGGAAGGGAACATTTTTCTTGTTACTACTGGAGGGCAAACTTTTGTTCTCAAGACTGTTAAGTTTTTTGAAATTTTTTTAACCCCCTAAGACAGATTTCTAACTTTTTAATGAAAATAATTACAAATAAGAATTTTATAAGTGAGTTTTCAAGAATAGCTTAATTTATTATCATTCCTCTCAAAGTACTTCTAATAATCAATTATGGTTATACTAATCAGGAATGCAAATCAATAACCAGTCAGAATGGCCATCAAAAAGTCTACAAATAATAAATGCTGGAGAGGGTGTGAAGAAAAGGGAGCTTTCCTACACTGCTGGTGGGAATATAAATTGGTACACAGCCACCATGGAGAACAGTATGGAGGTCCCTTAAAAAACTCAAAACAGAGGCTTCCCTGATGACTCAGTGGTAAAGAATCCACCAGCCAATGCAGGAGACATAGGTTTATCCCTGAACTGGGAAGATCCCACATGCCACAGAGCAACTAAGCCCATGTGCCACAATTATTAGCGCCTGCATTCTAGAGCCCTGCGATCCGCAACTACTGAGCCCATGTCCCTGGTTCGATTCCTGGGTTGGGAAGATCTGCTGAAGAAGGGACAGGTACCCACTCCAGTATTCTCGGGCTTCCCTTGTGGCTCAGCTGGTAAAGAGTCCACCTGCAATGTATGTGGGAGACCTGGGTTTGATCCCTAGGTTGGGAAGATCCCCTGGAGAAGGGGAAGGCTACCCACTCCAGTATTCTGGCTTAGAGAATTTCATGGACTGTATAGTCCATGGGGTTGCAAAGAATCGGACATGACTGACTTTCACTTGCTTAAAAGGTACATCGTTGAGGATGGAAGGTAGACCCATATTGGTGTTTCTGTCACGGCTGATTATGACATGAACCGGACTGTTTACTGGGCAGTTGGGTAACTGTAAAGAACAGAATTTCCAAAATAAAAACAAAAAATGTTTGTACATGTATTCTTTTAGGTAAGGAGCTTGTGTCAGTGGTAGTAACAAAGACTGAAGAACCCTGCAATGAACTGAACTTATTAAAAGACCCTGCAACTGCTGAAGTCTGTGCATAAAGCCCATGCTCTGCAACAAAAGAAGTAAAGGCAATGAGAAGCCCAACACAGTAACTAGAGATTAGCCCCTGCTCACCAGGACTAGAGGAAAGCCCACAAAGCAACAAAGACCCAGCACAGCCAAAAATTAATTAAATTTAAATTATATTTTTAAAAAGTCTAAAAACAGAGTTACCATATATGATCCAGCAATCCCACTCCTGGTAATGTATCTGGAAAAGATGAAAACTCTTAACTTGAAAACATATGTGCATCCCAATGTTCACTGCAACACTATTAACAGTAAATAAGTGCCCATCACCAGACAACTGATTTAAGATGTATTGTGTATGTGTTTATATATCTATACAGTGAACACACCCTGAAATATTACATAAACATAGACACTATTTGCAACAACATGGATCAACCTAGAGAATATCATACCAAGTTCAGAGAAAGATAAATATTATATATTACTTACATGAGGAATCTAAAAAATTATACAAATGAACTTATTTACAAAACAGAAACAGACTCAAAGACAGAAAACAAATTTAAGGTTACCAAGTGGGAAGTGTGGGGATAAATTAGGAGTTTATGATTAAGAGATACAAACTACTATATATAAAATAGATAAACAACAAGGACCTACTGTATAGCACAGGGAACTACATTCAATGTCTTGCAATAACCTATAATGGAAAAAAATCTGAAAAAATATACATATATACATGTATATGCATATACATATTTTAAAATGAAACTTTTTGTTGTACACTTGAAATCAACACATTGTAAATCAAATATACTTTGGGGAAAAAAGAGACTAAACAAAAAAATATATTTTTTTATAGGCTTTTTTGGTCAAATCATGTCCACATGTTGTAATCTATTATGTCTCTTAAGGAGGGGGAATCTTAAATAATTTGTGATGATAGAAGGCAGAAGAGTAGTTACTTCTAGGGGCCAGTGTGGGTGGGGGGATGCTGGTGCAGATTGACTAAGTGAAAAGGAGATAGACACATCTGGGGCACTGGCAACATTACCTTGATTTGAGTGGTAGTTACACTGGTGCACAATTTGTGAAAATTCATCAATCTGTGTTTAAGACTGGAGTATTTTCCTAAATGAATATTATTTATACTTCAATTTACAAGTTCAGGCAGAAATACATTAAAAATATCACTCAACACATACCTCAATGCCAAAATATTATCTCTGGGTGCCTGGATAAGCAATTTTTGTTTTCTTTTCTAGACGTTTCTACAGTCAGTTCTCCACAATTAAAAGAAAAATATTTTAAAAATCAAGAATGAAAAAAAAAAAAATCAAGAATGCCACTAGGACTTTCCTGGTGGCACAGTGAATAAGAATATGCCTGGCTGTGCAGGGGACACGGGTTTGATCCCCGGCCGGGGAATATTCCATATGCCACAGAGCAACTAAGCATGTACACTGCAACTACCCAGCCTGAGTGCTGCAACTAATGAAGCCGGCACGCTCTAAGGCTTGCAAAATAAATGAAAAAGTAATATTTCACACACACACAGACAGAACGTTGCTCTTGGGAACTTCCAATAGTGGTTAGAACTTGGGGCTTTCACTGAGGTGGCCCAGGGTTCAATCCCTTTCCAGGAACTAAGATCATGTAAGTCTCAGTGTAGTAAAAAAAAAAATTGTTATCAATTTTAACATGTTCTCTAAACATTCATTTATCTTCTCTCTGCTCACACTGATAAAAATATAACTTTTTTCTCCCACACAATTTGTCCTTCTGCTGAATTTCAGGTTTTGAACAGCTGTTACTAGTTAAAACAAATGAATATTAAAATCCAACTTTTGTTCCCTGGCTAAATAGAGTTTATATGTGCATTTTCCATAATATGTAGAGGTCTATATGCAATAGACTGGTGTATGTGGAATGCACCTAAGCATGTGAGATACACCACACACACACACAGTGTGAGCAGTCCTTCACATAAATAACTCCCTTAGCACTGGTGTATGTGCAATGCACCTGTCTAAGCATGCAAGATACACCTCTCCCACATACACAGTGTGTGAACAGTCCTTCACATAAATAACTCCCTTAGCAATACTCTGCTCAAATATCATCTTCTCAATGAGACCTATCCTAACTAATCCTTTAAAAATTACAAACTGCCCCACATATCCAAATATTCTCAATTGCTCTAACCCTCCTCTACTTTTTTCTTACCACAACACTTTTTCACTTTCTAACAATAATTTCTTATCTATTCATACAATTTTTCAATTAATTTATTGACATATTATTGCTTGTCTCCTTCCTTCAGTTCTACGAGAGCAGCAATCTTTGATTGCTTAGTTTATGGTTATACCCCAAACATTTGGAAAAGTGTGGGGCAACTAGCAGGCCAGAAAGAAAGGGGATGGGATGGGTGGGAAAGAAGGATAGGAAAAAAAAAAGGCCTGTGCAAAGTTCAATGACATACTGAGATGGATGAGAATTAGACGGAAAATTACGGTGACAAACAGCATCTTATTAAGATTATAAATTAAAATTAGTGAAATATCTTCTCAAGAGTAAGGATTCAGAACTTCTATACTCAGCTGGTTTCATCACAATTACCTTCATACACATTTGTATTTCTCTATTATATAATAATGTGAGTGAACTATGAGTTGTGCCTGACCCCAAAACAAGTATTTATCTACTAACAGATTTATATTGACTAGATCTCATCAGGTAGATCATAATCAGTCCTTCACAAATACTTATACTAAACAGCAATCTGTGAAAACTGCAACTTACAAAACGAATTAGGAGGTTTTTCATTACAAGACTCACTATGGAACTTTTTTTTTAAGTTAATAAATGCATTCAAAGGAATTCAATATAACATGAAAAGCAAAGTGAATCTTTGAAGACTGAAGTGATCAAAATTTCCTCCCAAGAGTTGATGGTATCAAACACTTTATTCAGAAGAAACCTAATTCCTATCATTATAACTGATAATAATTTTCTTCTACACAAAATCTCCCCTTCCTTCCTTGCTTGAGTGCGCGCGCGCGCACACACACACTATGCCTGCACCTTCCTTAAAATGTTCGTAAAGTTTAAGTAGGTACTTTTAAGTAATCTAACATCAACCTTTTTAACTTACAACTCTGAAGCAGAGAGATTCTCAAACTACAACAATATACAAACCTCTTAAAAAAGGAGAAATGTTTCTTCAGTTTGTAAAAATTATAATTCTACTGTTATTTAAACCAACACAAACATAAACTTTTTAAAATTAGTTTCACTGGGATAGAGTTGATAAACATAAATATTTAGGTAAACTCTTTTACACATACAAATCTTACATAAATATAAAGCCAAATAAACCAAAAACTAAATACAAAGCATCTAACAAAATTCAACTGAAAACAAACACTTAAAAATAAATGGCGTGGCTTTGCTGAATAAATCTTTGCTCATAACACAAAAATGGCACTAACTGCATTACCATAAGCCTCTTTTAGACTGTAATGCTTGTACTAAATGTCTCGTGATAATAAGGCATGTAAAATTTTCTCAATTTCACATTATAATAAAATATTAATTCAACATGCTGAAAAAGCATTTGGTCTCCACTAAAAACTCAAAGGCCTCTTACTCATTAAGGCTGGCACTTCTTTTCTTTTCCTTACTATTACCACCTAACAATCAAAACAGTAACACCTGGCACCACCAAAAACAAATACAAATGCACATACTAACCACAGCATTAAATGAAAGCATTTAATTGTGAATCAGATAATCCAGAACACGTTTAGGATAATCCACCACAGAAAATAGAATTGGTAAATTTTAAAATTCTTCAATGTATGGCAAAAACCACTACAATATTGTAAAGTAATTAGCCTCCAACTAACAAAAATAAATGAAAACAAATAAAATAAAATTCTATAGCACTTTCAGACCTTATATGGTAATCGTATGTCCACTGTATGATCCTAGCAGCAAAAAAGTGAAGAGCTTCCACTATCTGATAACCCACAGCCATCATGAAGAAATTTCCAAACCTAAGTCCAAAATGAATTCAGGACTGATGCAAACGATATACTCCAAAAGCTGACTTTATTATTAATGCTGTTGTCACCGAAGCATTTACAAACTATTTACCATTATTCCCAGGAGGAGCAACAAAATGACTTTTAAAGGCTATAAAAATCTCTTACACAGTTTCAGAATCCTGATAGTCTCTTCTTAGAAATTACTATAAGAAACTAATTAAGGTAAGGAGTACTGATAAAAGGATACTAGTTTAGTAGTTTGGAGACTTACATTCTAATCCTTACTTGTCACTAACTAGCTTCAAAACCCCTCAGGCTCACTCATTCCCAGCTTCCTCATTTGTCAAATTAGAGGGCAGAATTAGATGTCTTCTTAAGACAGAAATGGTATGGACCTAAGAGAAGCAGAAGATATTAAGAAGAGGTGGCAAGAGTACACAGAAGAACTGTACAAAAAAGATCTTTATGACCCAGAAAATCACAATGGTGTGATCACTCACCTAGAGCCAGACATCCTGGAATGCCAAGTCAAGTGGGCCTTAGGAAGCATCACTACACAACAAAGCTAGTAGACATGATGTAATTCCAGTTAAGCTATTTCAAATCCTAAAAGACGATGCTGTCAAAGTACTGCACTCAATATGCCAGCAAATTTGGAAAACTCAGGACTGGAAAAGGTCAGTTTTCATTCCAATCCCAAAGAAAGGCAATGCCCAAAGAATGTTTAAACTACCGCAAAATTGCACTCATCTCACACGTTAGTAAAGTAATGCCGAAAGTTCTCAAGCCAGGCTTCGACAGTACGTGAACCATAAACTTCCAGATGTTTAAGCTGGTTTTAGAAAAGGCAGAGGAACTAGACATCAAATTGCAAACATCCGCTGGATCATGGAAAAAGCAGGCAAATCCCAGAAAAACATCTACTTCAGCTTTATTGACTACACCAAAGCCTTTGACTGTGTGATCACAACAAACTGTGGAAAATTCTTAAAGAGATGGGAATACCATACCGCTTGACCTGCCTCTTGAGAAATCTGTATGCAGGTCAAGAAGCAACAGTTAGAACTGAACATGGAACAACAGACTGGTTCTAAATTGGGAAAGGAGTACATCAAGGTTGTATATTGTCACACTGCTTATTTAACTTATATGCAGAGTACATTATGAGAAATGCTGGGCTGGATGAACCACAAGCTGTAATCAAGATTGCCCAGAGAAATATCAGTAACCTCAGATATGCAGATGACACCACCTTTATGGCAGACAGTGAAGAAGAAGTAAAGAGTCCCCTGATGAAAGTGAAAGAGGAGAGTGAAAAAGTTGGCTTAAAAATCAACATTCAGAAAATGAAGAAAATGGCATCTGGTCCCATCACTTCATGGCAAATAAATGGGGAAACAATGGAAATAGTGACAGATTTTATTTTGGGGGGCTCCAAAATCACTGCAGATAGTGATTGCAGATATGAAATTAAAAGACACTTGCTCCTTGGAAGAAAACTTATGACCAACCTAGACAGCTTATTAAAAAGCAGAGACATTACTTTGCCAACAAAGGTTCATCTAGTCAAAACTATGGTTTTCCCAGTAGTCATGTATGGATGTGAGAGTGGGACTACAAAGAAAGCTGAGCGCTGAAGAATTGATGCTTTTGAACTGTGGTGTTGGAGAAGACTCTTGAGAGTCCATCGAACTGCAAGGAGATCCAACCAGTCCATCCTAAAGGAAATCAGTCCTGAGTATTCATTGGAAGGACTGATGCTAAAGCTGAAACTCCAATATTTTGGCCACCTGATGCGAAGAACTGACTCCCTGGAAAAGACCCTGATGCTGGAAAAGATCGAAGGCGGAAGAAGGGTACAACAGAGGATGAGATGGCTCAATGGCATCACAACTCAATGGACATAAGTTTGAGTAAACTCTGGGAGTTGGTTATGGACAGGGAGGCCTGGTGTGCTGAAGTCCATGGGATTGCGGAGTCAGACACGACTGAGAGACTGAACTGAACTGAACTAAGACCCGCTAGCTGTAAATTTCAATTTCCAATATTAGCATTTCAGGATTCTATGATGACATTCTAGTTATTAAAATGGTAACTAATTACACAAATCAAAGGTAAACTAGCTCAGTTTTTCAAAAATGCCTTAGGAAAAATTGTCCATCTCATTATGAATAAAAATGTATATAGTTCTTGAATTATATTTCACAGCTCTCTCATAAAAAACTCATTAAAATAACAATTTAAAAACATTTTATAAAAAAATTTATAATCAGAAGAACTCACATGAAGCCATATGTAGCAGATACTGAAGTGTTATGCAGATCTCCTTTCAGAAGTGAAGGATTTCTTGTCCAGCTGCTGGAAAACAGCCTTCACCTGTCAGGTCTTTTCAGGAAGTGCCTCAGCTAAAGACAGCTGCATGCCTGAGCAGCCTTCATGGAGTGGCTGATCAAACAGGGGTTTAAGGGCCCAGCACTTTGTCACAATTTTGGACAACTCAGCAGGTTATTCCAGCTTCAGAGTCTCAAGGGGGTAACAGTGACTTTTGTTGATAATACAATTCAGCACAATTTATCCTTTCTACTCTAGATCTACAGATGTTGATCCTAAGAACATTCCTTAATAAACTTCTGTATGTTAATCACAGTTAACATACTTAGGAACCCAACTTGCAGCCACTGGTGAGGAGAATGATAGAATAGGCTAAAATAAAGCTTTGGAGTTGGGTCACCATACACATAGCCACCCAGCTGGCAAAGGACGTATCACTGGTGATGAACATACAGAACCCTAGCACAAAGTGGCAGTGCAAAGCTTCCTCCCAGGAAGCTTCAACTGTTGGTAAACTGGGTATTTTCCTGTGGAGAGAATGCAGATATTGGCAAACTTTTCTTTTTTTTTAAATAGGACCAGATAGTATTTCATATTCTTTTTTGTTGTTTCTGTTTTACAACTCTTTAAAAATAGGGCATGACAAAAATAGGCAGGCCCCAGAGTGGGTTTGGCCTGCAAGTCAGTTTGCCAATCCCTGAACTTAGAAAGTGCAATGTATCAGATATTTGAGAAATATAAAGAAAACAGTAATTATCAAGACCATGAAAACGGGTTGTTGCTGCTACAGGCAACTGACTCTTCAGAAAAACATAGCAGGAGGTAAAAATGAATAAGAGGAATTAAAAACTAAATGTCAAAAAGCCAGAAGGTTCTTTTGTAGCATAAAATCTCTAAAAAAGGCTAAGGGTCAAGACTTACTGTAAAAGTAGCAGGGCTTCAAAGAAAGTTAAAGTCTATGTCTGCTATGCCAAGGATAAGGCCTGCATACGAAACAAGAACAAATTGGAATCCTGAAAAAAATGATACAGAGACACGGACTGATTAATCTGAAAGTTCTCAATCCTCAGGTTCCTTGAGTCCTCTGAGCTTGGAGAAGGAATCCACACATTCGTAAATGCAGCTGATATTCCCATCAGCAAGAATTACCAAGTAAAGACATAAAATTATCTTCTTCATAAAACCAGTGAGAATAGTGGCAAAAGCTGGAAGAATCATCTTTTTCAGACTATGAAAATTACAAAAAATTGAAGAAATCTGGGGAATGTGTATTCAGCAATATGGCTAAATCTTGGTAAGAAGAGCAAGCTTTGTGGCTGTTTCCATTCTAACCACTTCATAGTTTCGTGAAAACCTGCAATCATAGTGAATATCAACCAACACTAGAGGCAGCACAACAGAACTGGAGATTCTTCAAAGTTCTACTCCCAGAGAACTGTCATTATTTTACATGTCTGGTAGTTCCTAGAAGACTCTACTATCAAAGCTATCTTTATGTGACCTGACTCGGAGCTCATCCAGAGTAAACAGCCTTCTTTCTATTCAAAAACAATTAGAAGCAATAGTCAAACACTGCAGCTGAGATTATGGACAATTTTTGAGGCAAACAACAGCATGGGGCTTTGGAAAGCTCTAGCACATTCTTGGGACTCTAGAAAGCCATACTCACACATAACCTGTGCACATTCTCTGGAAAGAGCTGTGAAAGCCCTTAAACGTTCACCGCTGGCGAACACTTAGGCTCTGTAAAAGCAGGAAAAAACAAACCTATAAATTGCTTAGCTGAGTGTTGAAGGCATGTCTCAACATACACATTGAGGCCTTTAGAAAAGACTAGAAGATTTACATCATTCAGGCATCCAAGGAAACCTATGCCTGTTCATTACTTTAACTACTAAGCTAACTATACAGACACTTTAGTGACCACATAGAACAGACTTTATAGTATTAATACCAAAAAGTCACTCACGTACATAAACAATCACAGGGAAAGAATATGATTTCTACAGCTGCCACATTATTTTAAATGTCTAGTTTTGACAAAATAATAAAAGCATGCAAAGAAACAAGAAAGTATTTTCTACACACACACAATGGGGGGGGGGGCACACGTGGCAATATACACTATTCTTGAGGAAGTCCAGACACTGAACTTAACTAGAATAAGACTTTAAATCATTTATTTTAAATATTTTAAAACAACTAACGGAGAGTATGAGTACAATGTCTCAACCAAATTGACAATCTTAATATACAAAAGATATTTTCTAAAAAAGATCAAATAGAAATTATAGGTTTGAGTAATATATAATAAAATGAAAAAGTCGACACAGCGGCTCAATAGTAGATATAAGCTGACAGAAGAAAGAAACCAGCAAACTTGAAGACAGATCAACTGACATCAGTCAGTCTGAGAAACAGAATAGAAAAGGAAAAAAAAAAAAAAACCAGATCGGAGACTCAGAAACCTGTGAGACACCATTAAGAAAACTGACTTACATATAATAGACAGGAGACAAACAAAAGGACAGAGTATTTGAAGAAAGTAAGGCCAAAAATTTCTCAAATTTGAAAAAAGAAACATATACACATTCAAGAGGCTCAAAAAGTTTCAAACAGGTTAAACTCAAAAGAGATCCACACCAACACGTACAATCAAACTGTTGAAAGAGAAAAAAGCAACTTATTACAAGTAAAGGCTCCTCCCAAGACTAACAGTTGATTTATCAGAAATCATGGAGACAGTGGGACGATATATTCAAAGTGGTGTGGAAAAAAGTCAATCAATAATTCTATATCCAACAAGACTTCCCTTAGAATCACAGAAGGCATTCTTAACCAATTAAAACTGAATAAGCTGTTACCAGTAGACTTGCCCTAAAAGAAATACTATTAGGAGCACTTTAGCTAAAATGAAATGACACTAAATAGTAATTCAAATCCATTATGAAAATACAAAGCACCAGTACAAGTAACTTCATAAGTAACTCCTTTTTTCCTATCTAACTTAAAAGACAAAAGCATCGAGTGATAATTAGAAGGATGGTTTATGACTATACAATGGATAAAGATGTAACTTGTAGGATAATGACAACACAACAGAGGGGGAAGGGAATGGAGCTCTATAAGGAAGTCTTTATATGCTCTTGTAACTGAACTAGCATTCCAACTAGATGAAATGGTAATGATAAGCCCCAGAACTACTATAAAAGTAACAATACAGTAAAAGAACCAGGAAGTTACGGTAGTACACTAAAAGATATCTGTGCTTAGTCGTTCGGTCATCGCCAACTCTTCACAACCCCATGGACTGTAGCCTGCCAGGCTCCTCAGTGCCTCACACACATCTACTGAGTAAGGTAAACACCCCAAAATAAACAAATAAATGAACAGTCAGTACAGCTAAACCTTCTAAGAAATGTCTCCCATTAAGAGTAGCCTAAGAGAAAGGAAATATGTGCACATGTACAATTTCTAGATTGAGAAGGAGGAAGTTTATAAGTTTTCTATGCTCTCTGTTAAGTAGGAGGTAAAAACAACCGCTGAGTCATAGGGGGAGAGAGTAGGGCTGAAGATTTATGGAGAGTAGCTAGCTGCCTTGCACGTTTCTGTTGAAATTAAAATATAAATCAGATTCCAATTCTGAGCACTACGCCTTAAAACAGCAGTCATGTGATTCCACATAAACTGTACACCAAAATTTCATGCATCCTTATAACTTAAAAAGTGCTCAGTAAAAAGATTCAGAAGGATCAGTAAAATGAAATGAATGCCTTGAATAGAGTTTAAAAAAAGCATCACACTAGTTTATGAATGTACCAGTTTTATTAAGTAAAAATCAGTTATATCCATAGATGTGAAAGCAAAGTCTTGAAGAGATATCTGTACACCCATGTTTTAGCAGTGTTATCATAAAAGCTAAAAAGTGGAAACAACCCACATTTCCACCAGTTGACAAATGGATAAGCAAATTGTAGTAATGTGGTAATGTATTTAATAGAATATTATTCACCCTTAAAAACGGAGGAAATTTTGACACAAGCTGCAATATGGATGAACCTTGAGGACCTAATGGTGAGTGAAATAAACCAGTCAGAAAAAGACAAATACTGATGTATTCAACTTATATGATGTACATAGAATAATTAAATTTACAGACAGAAAATAGAATGGTGGCTGCCAGGAGTAGGGGGACAGGGGAATGAATAGTTACCATTAAACAGATATAGGATTTCAGTTTTACAGGATGAAAAGGCTTCTACGGATGAACTATGGTGACGGTTGCACAATATGAATGAACTCAATACCACTGACATACTTAGAAATGATTGAGACAGTAAATTGTTGTGTTTTTGTTGTGCTGTTCAGTCACGAAGCCATGTCCCACTCTTTGCAACCCCATCAACTGCAGCACAACAGGTTTCCCTGTCTTTCACTATCTCCCTGAGTTTGCTCAAAATCATGTACATTGAGTCAGTGATGCTATCCAAACATCTTATCTTCTGTCGCCCCCTTCTCTTCTTGCCCTCAGATCTTTCCCAGCATCAGGGTCTTTTCCAATGAGTAGGTTCTTCACAACAGGTGGCTCAAGTATCAGAGCTTCAGCTTCAGCATCAGTCCTTCCAGCGAATATTCAGAGTTGATTTCCTTTAGGATTGACTGGTTTGATCTCCCTGCTGTTCATGGGACTCTCAAGAACGTTCTGTAGCACCACAGTTTGAGAGCATCAGTTCTTTCGTGCTCAGCTTTCTTTATGCTTCAGCTCCTACATCCATACATGACTACTGGAAAAACCACAGCTTTGACTATATGGACCTTTGTCGGCCAAGTGATGTTGTGTATTTTACCACAATAAAAAATGGGGGGGAGGGAGTCAGCTATTTTAATATGTATTAAAGTGAAAGTGAAAGTTGCTCAGTCATGTCCAACTCTTTGTGTCCCCATGGACTGACTATACAGCCCATGGAATTCTCCAGGCCAGGATACTGGAGGGGGTAGCCTTTCCCTTCTCCAGGGGATCTTCCCAACCCAGGGATTGAACCCACGTCTCCTGCATTGCAGGTGGATTCTTTACCAGTTGAGCCACAAGGGAAGACCGTGTATTAAAGGGCAGCATAGATAACATAGTTATTTTAAAAGAAAAAAAAAATTTCTTCAGAGACCAATTTAAATAAAACAAATTTATACCAGATGTCATATATTTGTTTATATCAGATAGCACAACAGACACTAAAGGTTTGAGATACCGACATAGAGAAGGGGATTTAAAAAAAAAAAAAAAAAAAAACCACCTAGTTTAGAGAAACTAATATTTACAAACACCAGAAACAATGAAAACAGCAGCAAAGAACACAAGGTCACTACAACCAGAAAGAAATAGCATGGCTACAGGAGTAACTAAAGAAGTCAAGCACCTAAAGTTTATTTAAGGCTGGTAAACTGGAAAATGGTTAAGAATCTATAGACAGAGAGACTTTTCTGGTGGTCCAGGCTTAAGAATCTGCCTTCTAATTCATGGGATGTGGATTCAATCCCTTTTACGGGAAATAAGATCCCACCTGTCATGGGGCAACTAAGTCTGTGTGCAACACAACTAAGGAGAAGCTTGCGCGCTGCAACTAAGATTCAGCACAGCGAAAAAAAGAATCTAGGGATGACCATAACAGAAGACATAAGTAAGAAAGATTCTGGAAAGAACAAGAAGACTTGAAGAAAACTAGAGTCCAAAAAGTTCAGCAGAGATAGAATACTATCCTGCAGGTAGGCTCTAAGCAAAATGCAACACAAGAACAGTAAATTATTTCCATAGAGAGGAAATTTGAAAAAATGACAATGATGGACATTTGAGACTGACAGCAGTCTATATAGGAAGTTATCTGAATAACTCAGAGAACAACAACTGAGAGACCAATTACAAACAATTAAAAGATTTAAGAAAACAAACTTATGGAAAGGCCAAAGATTAAAATTACAATCAATGACTTTTAAAAACCAGTATTAGGAAGGCCATTCTGGGAAAAAATGGAAATGAAAATGAATTTTAAGAAAAGGACCAAGACTTCCCTGGTGGTCTGACAGATAAGAATCCTCCTATCAATGTGGGGGACACATTCAATCCCTGGCTTGAGAAAATCCCACATGATGCCGCAGGGCAACGAGACCCATGGGCCACAACCACTGAGACTGCTCTCTAGAGCCCACAAGCCACAACTACTGAGCCTGCACACTCTGGAGCTCGTTCTTTGCAATAAGAAGCCATCATTATGAAACGTTCTCACACCACAACTAGAGAAAGTCTGTGCAACAATGAAGACCCAGCACAGACAAAAATAAGTAAGAAAATGCCTTTCTAATTTCAAAATATTGGACTGAAAAATATTAGTTGAAGAAAATATCTCAGAAAAAAGGCCAAAATGAGAAATTCAGGAAAACAGAAGAAAAACTTTAAATCAGTAGGTCCATCATCAATTGAACAAAAAAATCATCCTAAGGACTGGACTGCAATAACCCTTCTCAAAAAGAATACTAAGTACTACCTTCCCTAAGGGGGTGTTTGGAAACATCTGGGGTCATTTCTAGTTGTCCTCAAAACTAGTGAGTTATTTTGGCACTTAGTTCCTGGGAGCCAGAGTGCTCAACGCCCCCCACAGCCCAATACAACCCAACACAAAAATGGTACTACCTAAATGCCCATGAGAAATACTGGACTATTGAGAGAAAAAAAAAATTCTCTCAATGCCTGACATAGTATGTATTTTCATAAAATTTATCACCACCAGTACAAACAAAAGATACCTAGAAAAATTCAAATAACATATACAAGAAAAAAAAGGACCAAGAATCTGAACAGAGACTTCTCTGGTGGTCCAGCGGCTTAGACTCCGCACTCCCAATGCACAGGGCCCAGGCTCCATCCCTGGTCAGGAAACCAGATCCGACGTGATGCAACTAAAGATTCCACCTGCCCCAACTAAAAGATCATTCATGCCACAATGGAGACTGAAGACTCTGCACGCCACAACTAAGACCTGGAGCAACCAAGTAAACGAATGCTTCCAAAAAAAATAAGCAAACAAAAAGCCAGAATCTGAACAGCATCAGACTCTTCAAAAGCTATACTGAAAAGTTCAAAGACAAGAGAAATGTCTTCGAAATGTTGATGGAAACTTCTTTCCAGTCAAACTACAAATCAAGTATGAAAATAAAAGATTTTTTTTTTTTCTTTAAAAAGATACACATCCCTAAAATTTACCTCCTGTGCAACTTTTCTCAAGAAACAACCAGATAACATATTTCAGCCAAATAAAGGACTAAATAAGCCAAACAGGAGGCAGAAAGGGAGCCAATATAAAAAGGGGTGGGTGGGAAGGGTGGTGGTGGTGCAGGCGATTCCCGTTTATGAAGAGGGCAGAAGTTTCAGAATAGTAACTATACACAAAAGTCTAGATCAGAGCAAGGAGAATGACAGTTCTGAAGTAAGTTCTCCCCATTCCAATTCCTCCACAAAAAGAGGCAGAACTAACAGACAATGTGATGTGCTGGAGTCTGAAAACCCTGACAGATTAGTAAAAGTTGTTAGAAAAATAGCAATAGGTACATAGGAAACTAAGCAAATTTAAAAAAAGGGGTGGAGGGCAAGTACCTCCAAGAAAAACAGAAACTTTACAGAAAAGAAACAGGACCCATGGTACACTTTTTTATCCACAAATTATACATAAATTATTATACTTGACTCATTACTTGTATGGTCATAATAACATGAATTGATGCTTTTGAACTGTGATGTTGGAGAAGACTCTTGAGAGTCCTTTGGACTGCAAGGAGATCCAACCAGTCCATCCTAAATGAGATCAGTCCTGGGTGTTCACTGGAAGGACTGCTGCTGAAGCTGAAACTCCAATACTTTGGCCACCTCATGTGAAGAGTTGACTCATTGGAAAAGACCCTGATGCTGGGAGGGATTGGGGGCAGGAGGAGAAGGGGACGACAGAGGACGAGATGGCTGGATGACATCACCGACTCAATGGACATGAGTTTGGGTACACTCCGGGAGCTGGTGATGGACAGGGAGGCCTGGTGTGCTGCATTCCATGGGGTCGCAAAGAGTTGGACATGAATGAGCAACTGAACTGAATAACATAAAAGTTAATGATTTAACTACCTTTATTACCTATATTGAAATCTGGTAAAAGGAGACATGAGAAGTGTGATAAACCCTCACAGCATATACAGGGTTAGGTCCTTTATCCATGGACTCAGGCATCCACTGGGGATCTTGGAATGTACCTTCTGCTGATAAAAGGGGACTACTATAGAGAAAAAGTTCTGAAAAGATATACACCCCAAAGCAGTGTTGTTCCTAGAAAACTAAGATTACAAAAAAAGTCACTATATTTGACATTTCTATAGCCTTTACTTTCATGTATTACTTTAACAATAACTAAGAATTAAAAACAAATGTAAAAAATTTACAAAATAAAAGCAACTATGTCCAACCACACAACAAAAATTCAAAACATCATAAAATAAGATCTTCATGAATAATGGTATTTGTTAAGCTTTTAAAGCAATCAATCAAAATGGGGAAAAGATAACTCATTATAAGTACCAAGTTCAACTCGCTGTTTCATGATAAAAGTACCCTTCAACAGTGTCTGTGTCTCCCTCTCTTCCTCTCCTCTCAAATAAACAATTCATTTCTGAAATATTTGTTTCAATAAAAGAAAGTACCTACTTTATAATGTTTACTGGGCCTTTTTTTTTTTTTTAAATAAGGAAAACAGAAAAGTTGCCAATAATCCTATGACCCAAAGATCACAAAGGTTATTTTAAAACATTTGTACTGGGTTGTTCAAAATATTTTTTAACACAGCTGATTTCACACATAACATGGACCTCTGCTTTTTAGCTTATCATAGACACTGTCTAGTCATTAAACATTCTTCATAAAAATCATTCACATCGCTTCTCTGCCTTTTGGCTAAGATCAAGTGTAGTATCTGTTCTTATCAGTTTAACATCTGATACATCCTCTATCTGAGGACAATATATTAAATGGATTTTTGGAACTAGGAGTTGGAATAGGAGCTTGCTCCGTCCACTCCACACATCGACCTGATATTGTAGTACTTCCAGGAACGGTGCACCCCTCCTCGGGGGAAAAAAAAAAAATCATTCACTATTTTTAAGAGAAAATAGTAACCCCCACTCCCATGCATTAATCCCAAGCACAGATTCATTTTAACTGAAGTTGTGATCTCTCTTACACTCTATTTCCCACAAGGGGGAGACAGAATTTTTTAAAAAATACCTTATATAAAGGTATTTTGAATACCTTATAATAAAAAACAAAGTTTGGTTTCATTCCAGTATCAAATGAAGAGATAAGGGAAGAGTAGTCATTTACTACTGGTGTTCTCTCTATCTGGTGGGTTTTTTTTCCCTATTACGTACTACAAAAATTACAATTCAGTTTCTCATATCTAACAACTTAAGTGGAATGTCCTCAGCAACTTCATTCATTTAACAAGTATTTAGCAAACACCTATTATGAGGCTTCCCTGGTGGCTCAGTGGTAAAGAATCCCTCTGCAATGCAGAAGACACAGGTTCAGTCCCTGGGTCTAGAAGATCCCCTGGAGAAGGATATGGCAACCCCCTTGGATCGCGTATTCTTGCTTGGGAAATCCCATGAACAGAGGAGCCTGATAGGGTATAGTCCATGGTGTTCTAAGAGTTAGACACAACTTAGCAACGAAACCACAACCACTACCACCATTGTGTGCCAGACCCTTTACTGTCACATTAGGTATACGTGAGTTTTTTTAAAAAAGATAGAGCCCTCCTTTCAAAAAGTTTACAATCTTAAAGAGGGAGAGGAGTATTTTTAAAATTACAAGTTACAGTAAATATTAAGAACAAAATGACCAGGGTATGGTGATATATGCAAAGTATAAAGATGTGTAATTATATACTTTTTAGAATCTCAACTGCACCCCACCCTTTTTTAATAAAAGCTTACAGAAGTCTGATCTACTTTTAAAACTCTGGGGAAAAAACCAACAAAGGTTAATTTAGGCCACTCTGAAATAGTTTTATTGTCTGAGACAACTGTTGGTGGCATATTATCACACCCATCCATTGTTTCTCTATCACTGTGTTTATTTCTCTTCTCATCCACCCATCCCTTTTTTCCTATTTCATTTTTCTTTGTTTTGTCTTTCTCACTCCTTATTTCCTCAGGACTTCAGTAACAGACTTACAGCTTAAATAGAACTGGTTAATTAATGGCTTTCACAGCTAAAACATTTGTGATCCCTAACTTAAAATTCAGACTTAAATGCAAGCCATGAAACAACAAAGCATCATACAAAATTTAATTTCGATATTACAAAACAAAAAAGCAACATAACAGAGTTTATTTTGAGGCAGAAGACTGGTTGCTCACACATTTAAGAACACAGTGCAGGGACCTCCCTGGTGGCCTGGGGGACGGGGCTCAATCCTTAGTCGGGGAACTAGATCCCACACAACGCAACTAAGACCCACACAGCCAAATAAATAAATAAATACTAAAAACAAACCACCACCACCACCAAAAACCAGATACAAATGTTTTTTGAAATTTCAACACAACCATTCAACAATAGTGGGGTAGTTAAATCAACTATGGTATGTACACAATGTAGACTACTATGCAGCTGCTATTTAAAAAAAAATTGAGAATGTTCTCCACTAAAAGACTTCAAATTCCAGGAAATTTTTTTTTTTTTTTAATTACTTTTATTTATTGGGCTGCACGGGGAGTCTTCTATCTTCACTGTGGTGTGCAGGATCTTCAGTTGCAGCTTGTGGGATCTAGTTCCCTGACCAGGGATAGAACCCAGGCCCCCTGCACTGGGACTCGGAGTCTTAGCCTCTGGTCCGCCAGGGAAGTCCCATCCAGGAAATGTTAAATGAAAATGCAAAGTGAAAAACAGGTATATAGTTTATGAACTGTTGTATCAGAAACAGAAGAAAATCAGTATACCTATTTGTTTACATCTACCTGACACAGAAACTGGGGGCAGGACTTCCCTGGTGGGCTAGTGGTTAAGAATTCGCCTGACAATGCAGGAGACATTGAGTTCGACTCCCGATGTAGGAATATTCCTCTTGCTGTGGAGCAACGAAGCCTTTTCAACACAACTGAGTCCACCATCCAGAGCCCACAAGCTGTAGCTACTGAAACCAGGAGCAGCAACTACTGAAGTCCACATGCCTAGAACCCGTGCGCTGCAACAAAAGAAGCCACTGCAATGAGAAGCTTGCATACCACAATGAAGAGTAGCCCCCACTCACAACTAGAGAAAGCCCCCACAGCAACAAAGACCCCGCACAGCCAAAAATAAGTAAATAAAAAAAATTTTTTTAAGAAAAAATACACTGGAAGGATACATACAGTACTAATAAAAGTGGTTACGAATGCAGAACTAAGGGTGGACAGGCTCATGGTACATACAAGATTTAATTTTTGAACCATGTACTAACCAAAAAAAAAAGAGTCCGAAAACGTTTTAAAAACTTTTACAAAGTCTAAAGATGATCCAAAATTTCACTATGCATTTATAATTGCTCAGTTACATACAGCCTTTTAAATCTTGTGACACTGAGCCTATTCATTTAGTCATTTGTTTACAATTCTTTACTGCTGAGGTAGCCCCAGAGTACCTTAAGTTGGTACTTAAGATGGTACCTTAGTACCTTAAGATGGCAATTGGTCAAAAGCAACTCAGCAGCACCTGGATTCATTACCTGTTTACTGTTTTTATGTTGAACAAGTCATTTAAACCCTTGCCCATGTTTCCTTCTAAAACAGAAATATTTGTTACCTATGATTTAGGGAGGGCATAAAAATTAGAAAGATTCCCAACGTACAGAAAACACTCGGGTGGAGCCTCCATCCTCCCAATGCAGAGCACCCAAGTTCTATCTCCGGTCAGGGAATTAGACTCCACACACTGAAACTAAGAGTTTGCACTCACAACTAAGACTTGGTGCAGACAAATAAAAATAAATAAAAAATTTTAAAAACGTTAACGGGTGTTATTCTTAAACAGTTCTGTTAGGGACACAAACTGCTTTCATCTATGTAATCAACCACCACAGTATTTCAAATGAATCCAACAAAAACTTGAGGCATACTCAAAGCCCAGTAAGTTCTTGTTAACAAGAAGTTTCAATGTACTGGAAAGCAGGAAGTGAAAATCAAAAAAAATACAATGTAAACATACACAGTGCAAGCCACTGTGAGTGCAGAGAAGGGGTGATAAATTGCTCACTTAACCTATCAGTAGAACGAATGACAATCTAAAAGGGAAAGAGGTTAGAGAACTGAGTTCTACCAAATCCTTAAGTGACTTTTATCATGCAGGTTCCCAGATCTGGCTGAGTATCACAATCACCAGCTATACATTTTAAAAACATAGATTCCACCTCCAGACTGCTGAATCACAATGACCAGCGAACGACTGTGAGAATTTGTATCATGATTATTAACTAGGTGTTGGAAACACCACAGATCTTACTCACTTACAATTAGAGACTCCTATTTTATCTTCAGATAAAATAAATTTAATCATTGCCTTTGGTAGCTTCACTGGAAGGACAAGTAAAGGGAAGGTGATATTATAATTACTCATTCCTTTAAATTATGTCATTAAAGCACCTTTTAAGATAAATACATGTTATAAGTAATGACTGCCACTTACTGAACAATTACTCATAAATGACTGGAAACAATGCCCAACACCATTCCATCCCATGAATGTCAAGAGGAAGAGATACAGACAATTCAATTTTTAAAAAGGCAAAAGCTCTGAACAGATACCTCACCAAAGACAACATACAGATGGCAAATTAGATGCTCAACACCATACGCCATTAGGGGAATTTCAAATTAAAACAAGGTATCACTACACACCTATTAGAATAGCTAAAATTCAAAACACTGACATCAAACGCTGGTGAAATATAGAGCAACAAAAACTGTCCATCAGTGATATACAAAACAGGTACAGCCACTTTGGAAAACTGGCAGTTTCTTACAAAAACTAAACATACTCTTACCATACACTGGAGCAATCAAGCTCCTTGCTATATACCTAAATTATGAGTAAATGTCGATGTGCAAAAACTTAGAAGCCATGAAGATGTCCTTCAATAAGGTGAGGAGACAAATAATCTGTGGTACAAATGTACAATGAAATATTAATTCAGCACTAAAAAGATCAGGCCACAAAAACACAATTATGGAGGAACCTTAAATGCACACCACCAAGTCAAAGAAGTCCATGTGAAAAAACTACATACTGTATGATTCTGATTACATGATCTTTTGGAAAAAGCAAAACTACGGAAGACAGCTAAAAAGAGCACCAGTTACAACTTCCCCGGCAGTTCAGTGGTCGACGCTCCACACGTCTACTGCGGGGGGCACAGGTTCAATCCCGGGTTGGGGAACTGAGAATCCACATGTTGTGCAGTGCAACCAAAACCAAACAACAAAACAACAATAAAAAGAGCAGTATTTGTCACGCATTTGGGTTAGGGAGGAAGGAATAGGTAGAGCATAGGGGATTTTTAGGGCAGTGAAAAATCACTGTTTACCATAAAAGTGGATGCATGTGATTATATATTTGGCAAGTCCCAAAGAATACACAGGACAGAAAATGAACCCTAATGTAAACTACGGACTTTAGTTGATAATGCTGGGTCACCGTTGGTTCATCAATTTTAACAAACGTACCACACCAGTGGAGCTTCTAATATAAGGGGACGTTTTGCTGGGCAAGGCGTTATGTGGAAACTGTACTTTCAGCTAAAGTTTGCTATAAAGCCAAAATTGCCCTAAAAACTAAAGTCTAAACAAAAAACAAAAAAACAAAAGTTTAAACAACTAAACAAAATTGCTCTAAAAACTATAAGAGAGAAAGAAAACACAACTTGCAAAAAAAAAAAAAAAATTAAAAGACATTTTGTAAAAAAAAATTTTTTAAATAACAGAAATATATTTCAAAGCTGAAAAAAAGTAACAGGGGCCCTGGAATCCTCATGCATTGCTGGTGGGAAAGTAAAATGAGGCAGTCACATTGGAAAACATTTTGGCAGGTTCCTCAAAAAAGTTGAACATGACCTAGCAATTCCATTCCTAGGTATATAATAGGACTGAAAACATACGCTCACACAAAAACTTGTGCATATATGTTAGTAAAAAGTGTAACAAACACTCAAATATCCACCAACTGACAGACAAAATGTAGTATATATCCATACAATAGAATATTATTCAGCCATAATAAGAAATAAAGTACTGTACTGTTATCTGCTACACATGGTTGAACCTTGAAAACATTTCCTTAAGTGAAAGAATCTATTCACAAGCTATATATTGTGTGATCGCGTTTATATACAATGTCCAAAATAGGCAAATCCTTGAGATATAAAGATGACTCTTATAGAGACAGAAATTAGTGATTGCCAAGGGAAAGGGGGAATTGGGACCAATTGCTAACAGGGACTAACTGCTAAACTAGGTTTATTTGCACGGGAGAAAAACGCGAGACTAGAGAGTGATGATGAGGATACAACCTAGTCACAGACTAAAAACCACAGAACGGAGTCAATCTTCTGGATCCCCAGGTTCTGCATCCATAGTAGATTCAACCAACTGAGCATGGAATATAGTCAGAAAAAAAAAAAAAAACCTTCAGAAACTTCCAAAAATCAAAACTTAAATTTGCAACAAGAGGCAACTATTTACATCGTATTTACAACTACTTACATTGTATTAGGTATTATAAGTAATTTAGAAATAATTTAAAGTATAGGAAGCATATGCAAATACACTATTTTTTATAAAGGACTTCAGAATCCAGAGATAGAGGGGCAAGGTGGGTGGGGGAGTCCTGGAACCAATCACTTCACAGATACTGAGGGACAAGTGTGAATTATATCACAATTTTGTTATTTAAGAAAAACTTAGGGTGGCTCTAATGGATGAATGTTTCCAAGTTACTTAACATCAACAGTTGACATCAGGAAAGATGTTTTGTGCTTTCTGAGAGAAGACCTCACCACCACCTATGAAGTATTCTCGTCCTCCAACACCACCCCAAAGAAGAAAATAAGCCAGTTTGGATCAAGCCCCTATATCCAACTAACTAAATTACAGGGGAAAACAAACAGGACAATGGAATGTGTTAAACTGTACTAGGGAAGCATGCAGCAAAACACAGACTCTGGGAATCTTTACAGGACCAAAGACTGATTTCTTCAAAAGGAAGTAGCAAGGAAAAGGAAGAAAGATGGAGGGGGCTGTTGCAATCACAATGTGTTATCTGGACACTGATTCAAACAAACTGTTCAAAGATAAGTGTGAAAACTAGGATTCAAACAGCAGGTATTTCACAGTATTAAGAAATTACTCATTTTTCTTAATAATTTGGTGATGCAACTACAACAATTCTCTTTTAAAGTCCTTCTCTTTTAGATATATACTGAAATATGCATGGATGAAATTGTGAATTTCTGGGATTTGCTTTGAAATCATTTGGGATAGGGTAGTGGACAGAAGTATAAGTAAAATAAGAATAGTCATGAGTTGTTACTGAGTGATGAGTGACAAGTTTATGGGTGGTCACAGATAACTATATATATGTTTTTTGGTATTTATTTTTCACTGTGCTGGGTCTTCATTGCTTTGCTCCGGCTTTCTCTAGTGGTGAATGGGGGCACCTCTTCGCTGCAGAGCTTCTGGGCTTCTTATTGCAGTGGTTTCTCTTGTTCCAGAGCATGGACTTTAGCAGTGAGGGCTTCAGTGATTGTGGTGCACAGCCTCAATTGCTCTTCACCACTGCTGAATCTTCCCAGACCAGGGATTGAACCCACGTTCGTTGCATTGGCAGGCAGTCTTATCCACTGCACCACTAGGGAAGTCCTGATAACTATGATATTTTTGAATGTGTTTAAAACTCTCCATCATCTTTAAAAATTAAAGCGAGTGTATATGTAATACAATCATACTTACAATATAAAGGATAAACTCTTAAGAGAGGAGCATATATGGAGGAAAAGTGCTAAATTTCTTCAGAGAAATCACGCAGGAGGAACACCCTAAACTAAAACAACGGTAGTGAAGGAATTAAAAGCATGGATTAAATCAGGGTTATTTCCTCAGGTCAGTAGTTAGGCATCAAAGATATTAAAAGCCAAAAAAAATTGTTTTTTAACTAGAAAACGCTCCAAAGCTTTCAGTCTATATGCAAAGGAGACTACTTCCAAAAAATCAACAATCACTGAATTAAAATATATGTATTAGGCTATTGAGACTATCTATATTAGATAGTCCCTTGAATCACTATAGTCAAGTTCACACATCCAATGAAGATCTTTCCTGTTTCAGAGCTTCTTCTAATGCTGCTGCTTTTCTCTGAAATATCTATGGTTAGGTACTCATACTTGAGATCTAAAAGTATCCATATCCCCACAGAAGCTTCACAAAAATTAAATGAGTTATGGGACCATCATACAAAATGCTGGGCTGGATGACTCACAAGCTGGAGTCAAGATTGCTGGGAGAAATATCAACCTCAGATATGCAGATGAGCAGATGATACCACTTTAATGGCAGAAAGTGAAGAACTAAAGAGTCTCTTGATAAAAGTGAAAGAGGAGAGTTAAAAAGTTGGCTTAAAACTCAACATTCAAAAAATGAAGATCATGGCATCTGGCCATATCACTTCATGGCAAATAGATGGGGAAAAAGTGCAAACAGTGACAATTTCATATTGCTGGGCTCCAAAATCAATGTGGACAGTGATTGCAGCCATGAAATTAAAAGACGCTTGCTCCTTGAAGAAAAGCTATGACAAACCTGGACTGCATATTAAAAAGCAGAGATATCACGCTGCCAACAAAGGTCCATACAGTGAAAGCTATGGTTTTTCCAGTAGTCATGTATGGATGCGAGAGTTGGGCCATAAGGAAGGCTGAGCATGAAGAATTGATGCTTTCCAACTGTGGGGCTGGAGAAAACTTGAGGGTCCCTTGGACAGCAAGGAGATCAAAGCAGGCAATCCTAAAGGGAATCAACAGTGAATATTCTCTGTAAGGACTAATGCTGAAGCTGAAGCTCCGATACTTCAGCCACCTGATACAAAGAGCTGACTCACTGGAAAAAACGCTGATACTGGGAAAGATTGAGGACAAGAGAAGAAGTGGGGAACAGAATGAGATGGCTGGATGGCATCACTGACTCAGTGGACCTGAGTTTGAGCAAACCCTGGGAGATAGTGAAGGACACAGAAGCCTGGCGTGCTGCAGTTCATGGGGTTGCAAACAGTCGGACACGACTTAGTGACTAAACAACAATAAGGTGTGTATTAACTTAAAATAATTCTTGGCATATAAAAGCTGCTCAGTAATTGCTTAGTGAAACCTCACTATCTACAGAGGTTTCCCATTACTATTTATTTTCTCAACATCCTGTTAATTTCTGATTTATCACATTTTATTATATCTAGAGTACAATCTCCAACAACAGCAAGTTCCTTGCTTCATACATCACTATATATCCAGGACATAGCACAAAGTAACACTCAAATATATTCACTGAATAATCATACTAGAATCAATAAACCCAAAGACTCAACGTTTTTAGAAGAACCTACCTATCTCTTTAGCATCTACCAATGAGAAGGATGATAACAAACATTAACAAAAACAGGGAATAAAGGAGAATGATCAAGTTAAGTGCGCCTTGGTGGGGGAAGAGGCAGGCATTTGAGATGAAATGAATGGATGTATTGAATCTGAAGCAGAAAACTTAAACAGAAAGTTAAGAAACATTTCTGAGACGTCTGAAAGTCAAAGACACAGCAGTGACAAACAGCATGGCTCCCAGAGGCAGCCTGCTGAGGTTAAGTTCTGGCTCTGCTACTCATAGGTTACCCAACCTCTGGGCCCAAAAGCCTAGCACCAAACTAAACAAAATACCAGCAACAAAAGAAACCAACTGTGCAAACTCATTGGGTTTTTAGGATTTAAGGACTAAATGCTGAAGCACTGGAATAACACGTAGCAAAAACAAGCAAGCAAACAACAACAACAAAAACCCACTGTGTATTTCAGAATTTACAGTAAAAATAAAAAGAACCAGAAATCCAGGTAACAATAACTGAAACTAAAGTAGAAGAAACATATGAAGAACGATGATAATTAGATCAAAAGGAAAATAAGAGATTACAGAGTAGAGGCCAAAGAAGAGGATTTTGAGGAAGAACTGTCAACAGCAGAAAGTGTTGGTGAAGTACTTATAATCTGTAAGAAGGCAGCAAGATTTGGCAATTTGAAGGTCAACCACCAACAGAAAAAAGTGTCCTATTAAGCTCAGTTAGGAGTAATGACACAATAGAGCAAAAAGATTATACAGGATTAAAAAGTAAATGGAGAAAAGAATTACGTATTAATGGCCCCCAGACTTTTTGTTTCCAAGATTTAAAAAACAGGGAGAATATGACATAAGATTATGGACTCTTAATTCTATCAAACAATTTTTTTTTCTGTCACTATCATTTGAAATAGAAAACTGCGTAACAGCAAGACTTTATGAAGGCTAAAACTCTCAATATAAGAAGTATTTTAATGAAAAATCTCTATATTGTTATTTTTTTGTAATTTCATAGTAGATTCACAAAAATCTTGTAATAAAAAAGGAACAGGATTTGCAAATCATTATTCTAGACTATTCGAAAGAAACTCTGACAATAATAGATTAGAAGGGAAACATTTACTGCCCCCAATTCAAAAGGAAGAAATCAAGTTATGTCTGAGAGAAATATCTCCTATTAACTTAGGATCTTTAGGTGGTAATATCTGTCTAGTTATGACAAATCTGTATGTCAGAGTATGCAAACACAAATGCTAAAAGTTTACATTTGCTGGAGAATGAGTAATTTGAGAATACAAACACCAGGACTATATTTTCTACCTATCACTTGTGTCATATTTTTATAGTTGGCAAACAAGCATTTTATACATAATTAGTGCATTTATAACACTAACTACAGAAAAAAAATCAGGACATATTTGCCATGTATATAAACTAGACCTACCCATGTCACAGGGGCTCAATAAAACTTTTTCAAAACATACTGAAACAGTGGTGTATGTTGTTGTTTAGTTGCTTAGTCATGTGTGACTCTTTGTAACCCCATGGACAGTTTCCCACCAGGCTCCTCTGTCCATGGGATTTCCCAGGCAAGAATACTGGAGTAGATTGCTATTTCCTTCTCCAGATGATCTTCCCCACCCAGGGATTGAACCCACATCTCTATAATAAACTGTAAGTCAGATTCTATTTCTACCAAAAATATCAAGACAATAACAGCGGTTTCAAGAGTGGTGCGAAGACCAAAGGCTTTGGATTCAGATGAACCCAGGTTCAAATCTGAGCTGCAATACTTACAGCTGGCAAACAGTTACTTACATTGTTGAAGTGTATCTCCTTATCTGTAAAACAGGAATGATATCAACCTAATCAGTTTAAAACACTGATGAAAGGGCAGTTCCATTCTACGTAATGCAACTGGCTAAATCCTACAAATAGTCCATTTTTTTTCCAAGTCCTAGGCCAATTCAATCCAAATCTCTGGAAGATGAAACAGAGGCCTGTATATAAGGGGTTGGTGGGGGAGGGGGGGAGATTACCAGTGATTATCAGCAGCACACTCATCTAGAAATCACTGTCCTGGAGCCTTATTAACATAACAAAGTTTTTACCTGAATCCCAGGTAAGGAACTCTCACAAAAATAAGAGTTTTAAGACATTCTTTGGTTTAGTTCCAATCTTCTAAAAAGGAGCTTTATCCAAAATTCCTTTTACAGAAAAGAGAACCATACTGCAAAGTTCTGGTTTAAAAATCTTTCCAAAAATAAATAAAAAAATAAAAACCTTTCCAAACCCAGGAAAAATATAATCCACACTGAAATTTTACATCAAAAGCAGGTATACCTTAGCCTCTTTGCAGTCATTATTGAATAGCTTTAGTACTAAACACTTTAAGTAATGTATACATGAAGAGTATACTCAAGGCTGTATACCAAATGATATGCAAGTTATCTTACTTCTATGTTATCTTTCTCAGAATTAAGTCTAAGTTTACAGTTTAAATCTATTCATGCTTCACTAAAACTATCCCAATAGATTTTTCATACATGTTAAAATGTACATCTCACAAGCATTCTTACTAAAGACTTTAGACATGTAAAACAAATTCAATATTCTAAATTAACTAAGTAGCCCAATAAAACATTATAGAGAAATATATAGAACAAAAACACACAATCATGAACATTTTGTTCAAAAGAATCAGTATGAAATAATAAAAATTCCTAGGGGGAAAAAAAATCAAGAGTCTAGATAAACACGGTAGAACTTCTTCAAAGTAAGTAAACAAAAAGAATGGCTATATCTGAACTAACGTGCCAACAGTAGATAGACTGAAAGCAAGCAAGCAAAACGAATTTTCCTTAAAAGACTTCTGTCAAGAGGAGAATTAGAAGGCAAACCAAAAGCTAAGGTAAACAATATAGATCTCAAGTTGCACAGATTTTACTAATTCAGACACAAGTAAGACACTTTGTGAAGCTTACCAATGACTAATGCATTTACCAACTTAGAAAGTGTTTAAAGTGTTTCCACAACAGTACAAAGATTATAAACACTGTATTAGGGACTGATGAAGTATTCTTTAGTGAGCCTAGGCCTCAATGCATTTGTAAATGCAGTTTTCAAAAATAAATGCCTCACAGTGAATATTAAGTTTGCACATGGTGTAATAGAAAGTTGTTCATCAACAGAACTCTGTAAGTCCCAGATACCTTAAAGCAGAGCACACACAAAAGAAACAACACTTTTGACATGTTGTATTTTTAAAAGCCCAATAGTATATCAAAGCACTAAAACACTGAATTGCCAACCTGATAAAGTGAATTCACTTTTTTTAAAAAAATTCACTTTCTGATAAAGTGTCAAAATATTTGCTTTTTTACTTTTTAAAAGTTTGACTTTCCCCACTTTGTAGAGACAAAAAGTCGACTGGTTCAGTATCAAACTGAAGATGTATGTATTTGTTTGAAGACAACTCTTTTAAGCTAATCCAATCTTCTTTCAACCCTACATTTCCCTAATCATTCATCCCAGACATATACAGCATGTGTATCAGCGAACAATACCACATACACTCTAAATATACCGCAGCGTGAAGAACAGGTGCAGCACTATTTAGATGCATGCTTTTTTCCTTCTAAGCCTAAATTTGCCTTGGAGAGTGATTTTTTTTTTTTTTTTGGAAAGTGATTTTAAAATAAACACAAACATCCGAAAGAGTTGAACAATCCTTGTAACAAGATGGAGCTCTTCTGAAATCCAAGACATAAGCCCTTAAACTACCAACATCTTCCAAAAGTTAGGTGAACCAGTATCTCAAGTTTCACCTTAAGACCGAGTCCGGCTCAATTATGAAGGATCCTAAGGATATTTAACTCTGCTTCCTGTGTGCGAGCTGGTAATATGAAACAAATACGTTTTACTCCAAGCTAACATTAAATCTTTTCTCAATCGTTTCCTTTAGACGGCACAGATAGTCTGATTTGGCTTTTTGTGAGTAAAGACGGGAATGGAGGAGGGGAAGGTCTGGTGAAGGGTACTCGAAAAGAAAAAGTCAGTCCAGAGCAGCGTTGATGAGTCAGTCACTAAGGACGAACTCAAAGGGAATCGAAGTGAATAAGGCAGCATCCCAGGTAAAAAGGTACTTAAAAGTTGGCGGTAGGAAATGAAAAGTTCACAGGTCAGCCGCAAGCCATTGTACGCGGCAGCAGCCCTGGAAAGAAGCGTGGCTGTCAAAGAGTAAGGGCTCCCAACTCCGGGGGAGGGGGGCAGTCACGCCAAATCGGAAACAGGGGGTGATCAAAAAAAGGTGGCAAAATCCCCAAACCAGTCCCTCTCCTCGGGTTCTCCATCTTAAGAGGCAGAAACAGGAGCCAGCGCAGTGCCCGATAGCCCCACGCCGGATTCTCCCACAGAGAGGAACTCGGCCCCAAGCCCCGGAGGCCCGCGCAGAACGCCTCCGGAGGAGCCCCCGCAGACGCCATACTAAAAGCCAAAATGGCTGCCCCAAGGAAGCCCGCACCGCGCAGCCACTAAGGTCTGGGTAACAAGCTTCTGCGGGAAAGGGGGCGGGCGGGTCTAGGAAGAGCCGTCTCCAGGACCATCGCCCCCCGAGCCGCACAGGTAGGTTCCTCTCGGTCTCCCAAGGCCTCGAGCTCCGAATAAGGGGAGTCCCGGCCCCACCCCCCCACCCCCGGCCGGGAACCCGCCGCCGCAGCCGTCCCGCATACCGAGCCCAGCGAGGTACCTGTAGTTCAGCCCGCTCCACCTCCCAGTGCGCCCGCTCCATCTCGAACCGAGCCCACTCGTGCTGGATGTAGTGCAGGATCCCTGGGATAGTGTACTGCTGCGGCCGGGACAGCTCCGGGCCTGCCGCGGGACCCGCTCCCTCGGCGGCCGGAGGACCCCCGCCGCCCGCCGCTCCATTCCCCCCTGGCGAAAGGCTCATATTCCCCCCGGGTCCTTGCTGCTGCCGTGGAGGGGCCGCCATCGCCGGGCCGCCACCACCGCCTCCGGCGAGCTCGTCCATTGTGTGTGGGGCCCCGGCCGGGGCGCAGGGCGAGACGCCGACGGCTGGGGGAAGGGCCGGAGAGGGTGGCCCCGCACTAGCGGCGGGGCGGACGCCGGCAGAGAGAGGGGCAGGGAGGGGGTCGTTGCTGTATGCCTGCCGTGGGTCAGAGCAGGGAGCTGCCGGCCGCCGCCATTACAGTCCCTCCTCCATCTGCCCGTCTCACTCACTCACTTTAGGGGAAGGGGGGGCCGCGGCGGGAGTGGGAAGCGGGGGCAGGGTTGGGAAGGGGATAGACGTAGGGCCGCCGCTCCCGCGCAGCATGCTGGGTAGAGAACGCCGATGCCGCCGCTCGCCTAGTAGCCAAATAGAGTCCGGCCTCACCCTACGCAGGCGTACTGAGGTAGCAGTCGGCCTGCCGTTAGAGGCGGGGAGAGAGCTCGGCCCCGCCCCTAGGCCCGCCCCCCGGCTTGCTGGAGGTGTCTGGTGGCCGGGACCGGATTGTGGGCCACCGACTCCGACATTTGGGAGTGAATCGGTTTCTGCCTTCCCAGGAGTGGGTTTCCCTCGCTCAGTCAACCCACTCAGCGCCGTTTCCCACTCTCAGCGACGCTCCTGCCTTTGGAGTTGGGTTTTAACCTGAGTGGTCCCTCTAGTCGGCCGCAGCCGGTCCCGGATTCCTGACGTTTCTTTTGCATTCCTTGCGTGTTTCTGGCGGTCCCAGAGGATCGGGCCTCTTTCTCTGCTTGTCACCCGCTCTTTCTCTGGTTTCCTAGCACCAGTCAGGTCCCGGGGCTTTGGGGACGTTCTCTTTTGACAAATAGCCCAGATCCTCCCGGAAGTGAAGACTGATTCCTTGTCTCCGGGCTCTGGTTGCAAAGTCTCTGCTCCCAGTCGCAAGTTGCAACCTGTACCACTTTGCCTCCCTGTTTTCCAATTCTGGGGTGGGTTGTGTTTGGGGCGTTTGAGAGAGGAGCAGGAGCGATTGTTTTCATTTTTCTCTTGGGAGAAGGGAAGGTGAAAAACTTGGGGTCTTGATAGTGGGTAGAGGAAGAAAGAAAACTTCAAGGAGGCTGATTAACAGACGTTTTAGAAGTGGATGGGCTCACGGATACTGCCATTCATAGCAGAATCTTTTGATGGAAATAGAAAATAAGAGCATTGTGAAGACAAAATCCTAGCTGAGCGGCTAAAAATGTTTTTCTCGGTTGTTTGCGTGAATATAATATACACATAAAAGACAAGGTTAACCTTTTTAAGTACCATTGTATGTGTTTTTATGTACTTAGGTTGCCAGAAAACATCCGTAATGAACTAGTAAGCCTCTAGAAGTTAATGTAGCTAATAATCATTTGGTTAAAAAATAGGACAAAAATATTTAACAACTTATGAGAAACGATTCATTAATTACAGCTGTGCCAGGAAATCACGTCTAAAACTCACTGCATTAATTTTTTTCCTTCTCTACTACCAATAAAATTTTCACGACCATTTAGAGTGTAATTTCAGAAAGATAAAGTGATACATCTTGTTTTGTCATGTCTGCTTTACTGCTATTATTGTTTAATGGAAAGCAGATTGGACTTCTTACCCTTGCTGCCATATTTTATTTATATATGAAATAAGATCTCAGATCACAGCGTTAAGAATTATCTCTCTATTTTATAGCAACCAACATACAACCTGCTTATTCAATCTTGTTCTTTTTCAAGGGGCCTCATAGCAGGTAAAAAGTTTACAAACACTATACTGCCTCAAGACCTATTTTACACCGAGAGGAATTTGTGAGAAGGTGTTCTGACCTGTCTTAAATTGGCATCAAAAGAAGAGGAATATACCCACTAACATTTCCTGACTGTACATCAAGCTCAAAGACTGGGTTTGTATTTTTCCTCCTCACCCACCTTCAAAACAACAAACTCTCTTCTATTACCCATCATGTTAAGTGGCACTGCTTTCAAACCTGAGGCCTGGTAGTCATTCATTCTAGTACCTTCCAATCCCTTTCTCAGTAATATCTTATATCTATCCCATTATCTTCATACATGTCTTAATTTAAACTTTTCCACCTCTACTCTTTACCCACCTTCCACTACCACTGATGTCTGAGTGATCTTCAAAAGGTAGGTCTGATCTTGTCATTCCCTGGTTACACTGTATTAATGATCACCAGATTTAGAATAAAGCCCAAATTTTAGCATAGCATATAAAAGTCTATCTTATTGCCTAATCTACCATCACACCATCATGGTACTCCATTCTTCTCTCCAGCTAAACTGCACCATTTTGAGTTAGGAAAATGTATTATGCTGTTTCATTTCCAAGAGTTTAATACATGCTCTACCTAGCTGGCTTTCCCTCCTGTCTTCCTTCAAAACGCAAATATTTCCTCCTCCAAGAAGCTTATTATTTAGAGACCCTATCTTAATAATAGTATCCCATGCTGAACTCCTAATACTCACTACATTTATTTATTTATTTTTTAAATTAATTTATTTTAATTGGAATCTAATTATTTTACAATATTGTGGTGGTTTTTGCTATACATTGACGTGAATCAGCGTGGGTATACATGTGTCCCTCATCCCGAACTTCCCTCCCACCTCCCTCCTCATCCCATTCCTCTGGGTTGTCCCAATGCACTGGCTTTGAGTGCCCTGTTTCATGCATTGAACTTGGACTGGTCATCTGTTTTACATATGGTAATAAGCATGTCTCTATGCTATTCTCTCAAATCACCCCACCCTCGCCTTCTCCCTCAGAGTCCAAAAGTCTGTTCTTTGTATCTGTGTCTCTTTTGCAGTCTTGCATATAGGGTTGTCGTTACCATCTTTCTAAATTCCATATATATGTATTAATATACTGTATTGATGTTTTTCTTTTTTACTTACTTCACTCTGTATAATAGTCTCCAGTTTCATCCACCTCATTAGAACTGATTCAAATGTGTTCTTTTTAATAGCTGGGTAATATTCCATTGTGTATGTGTACCACAGCTTTCTTATCCATTCATCTGCTGATGGACATCTAGGTTGCTTCCATGTCCTGGCTATTGTAAACAGTGCTGTGATGAACACTGGGGTACACGTGTCTCTTTCAAGTCTGGTTTCCTCAGTGTGTATGCCTAGCAGTGGGATTACTGGGTCATATGGCAATTCTATTTCCAGTTTTTTAAGGAATCTCCCCACTGTTCTCCGTAGTGGCTATACTAGTTTGCATTCCCACCAATAGTGTAAGAGGGTTCCCTTTTCTCCACACCCTCTCCAGCATTTATTGTTTGTAGACTTTTTGATAGTAGCCATTCTGACCAGTGTGAGATGGTACCTCATTGTGGTTTTGATTTGTATTGCTCTGATAATGAATGATGTTGAGCATCTTTTCATGTGTTAGTTAGCTATCTGTATGTCTTCTTTGGAGAAATGTCTGTTTAGTTCTTTGGCCCATTGTTTGATTGGATCGTTTATTTTTCTGGAATTGAGTTGCATGAACTGCTTGTGTATTTTTGAGTTTAATTCTTTGTCAGTTGCTCCGCTTGCTATTATTTTCTCCCACTCTGAAGGTTGTCTTTTCACCTTGCTTATAGTTTCCTTCATAGTGCAAAAACTTTTAAGTTTAATTAGTCCTATTTGTTTATTTTCACTTTCATTTCCATTACTCTGGGAGATGGGTCATAGAGGATCTTGTTGTGATTTATGTCAAAGAGTGTTTTGCCTATGTTTTCTTCTAGGAGTTTTATAGTTTCTGGTCTTACATTTAAATTGTTAATCCATTTTGAGTTTATTTTTGTGTGTGATGTTAGAAGGTGTTCTAGTTTTATTCTTTTATAGATGGTTGACCAGTTTTCCCAGCACCACTTGTTAAAGAGATTGTTTTTTCTCCATTGTATATTCTTGCCTCCTTTATCAAAGATAAGGTGTCCATGGGTGCATGGATTTATCTCTGGACTTTCTGTTTTGTTCCATTGATCTATATTTCTGTCATTGTGCCAGTACCATACTGTCTTGATGACTGTAACTTTGCAGTAGAGACTGAAGTCAGGCAGGTTGATTCCTCTAGTTCCATTCTTCTTTCTCAAGATTGCTTTGGCTATTTGAGACTTTTTGCATTTGCATGCAAATTGTGAAGGTATTTGCTCTAGTTCTGTGAAAAATACCATTGGTAGCTTGATAGGGATTGCATTGAATCTATAGATTGTTTTGGGTTGTATACTCATTTTCACTATATTGATTCTTCCAATCCATGAACATGGTATATTTCTCCATCTATTTGTGTCCTCTTTGATCTCTTTCATCAGTGTTTTATAGTTTCCTATATATAGATATTTTGTTTCTTTAGGTAGACTTATTCCTAAGTATTTTATTCTTTTCATTGCAATGGTGAATGGGATTGTTTCCTTAATTTCTGTTTTCCCATTGTTAGTGTATAGGAATGCAAGGAATTTCTGTATTAATTTTATCCTGGAACTTTACCATATTCATTGACTATCTCTAGTAATTTTCTGGTGGTGTCTTTAGGATTTTCTTTGTAGAGGATCATGTCATCTGCAAACAGTGAGAGTTTTACTTCTTCTTTTCCAATCTGAATTCTTTTTATTCTTTTTCTTCTTTGATTGCTGTGGCTAAAACTTTGAAAACTATGTTGAATAGTAGTGGTGAGAGTGGGCACCCTTGTCTTGTTCCTGACTTTAGGGGAAATGCTTTCAATTTTTCACTATTGAGGATGTTTGCTGTGGGTTTATCACATATGGCTTTTATTATGTTGAGATATGTTCCTTTTATGCCTGCTTTCTGGGGAGTTTTTATCATAAATGGGTGTTGAATTTTGTCAAAGGCTTTCTCTGCTTCTATTGAGATAATCATATGGTTTTTATTCTTCAATTTGTTAATATACATTGTATTTAAATTGTCTATATATGTATTCCTCTGTAACACTCATACTAAACACTGTGAAAGCAAGACCTGTGCACACCAGTTACTATAAATCTTTGCTCTTGTATTTTATTTTTTTTTTAATTTCTGAATTGGCTGCTATTTTTCAGATACTCGTGTTAGTTCTTGGTGATCCCCTGAGAATCAGACAGACATAATCTCTGCCTTCACAGACTTTCCAATCTAGTTTTAGGTAAATTACTTAGCACCAAGCTCTCTTACTTTCTCAAAATCTTGTCCAGATCTGTCTTAAAACTGTCTCTTGTGCTCTCTATTTGAAGAATTCCAGTTGAACTTCTCTACATTCACTTTGTCTACGGTTTCATGAGTGTCCAACAATGCAACCCTAAACCATATTCTTCCCAGATCATAGTCATTTATCTGCAGATTATAGCCTCCTGGAGAGGCAGGACCTATCCCTCTATGCCTCTGTTGTTAGAAATGGTACCCCAGTACCTGGCACAGTGAAATCCCCAATAAATGTTTGATGAATAACATAAATTCAGACTGGACTTATATAAATATTTTTTCTTCACTTCAATCATTTTTATCAGTTTTTGCTGCCATTGTACCAATTGTCTCTTGAGGTTCAATGACCAGAACTGTCCTGAGTACTAAAAGACACCAAAATCATCTCCTCTTTTGGGAAAATATATTTTACACCTTTGATATTGTGCTTTGTGTACATGACTCCTGTGGACACTCTGCAGCAAGCTCCCAGAATCTTGGCCTCTGTAGGTAATAAGCTTTCCCAAGTTCACCTACAACTCACCTGACTGGAATGTCCTCCCTAAACTGTGGCTGAGTCATTTCCTGTCTTCAGTATCAACCTTTGAAACTTGCTATTTGTTGTATCATTTTGTCAGTCTTGATCATCTCTCCTCCACTCCCATTGATTCTCCCAGTTTCAGTATACTGCTGATGATGTTCAAGAATGCCTGCCTATTTATGTCTTTAATCAATTTTGAATTTTAAGGGTCTTCTATCCCCATTAGCTAATATTAGACACCTGTGTGCTTATTATAACTGACCAAAAGAGACTTGTCACATTAATATTTCATATGCATATATCAGCAAAAGTATGTTAAAGAATTCTGGCTTTTAAATAAGTCAGAGTGGCTTACACTCAGATACCTTCTCCCTAATTACTGCAATACTTCCTGATATACAAAGTGTTTTGACCCTGACTTGGAGAACTGTATGACCTCCTGTAATTACTCACCTGAACATCCAGTTTCATGCCTTGCTGACTATGTACCTGACATCCTTGTAACAAAGAGCTCAGACTGGTTTACAGTCACTGGTCTAGTCATCTTTTTCCATCATCTGTAAAGATTGTGACAATATTCTTATCTCCATGAAGAGAGAAAGCTGAAATAAGAGTTGTCACTTCCACAGCCCTTAGTACAATAGGAAGTGTTTCTACTCTCACATCAGTGAGTGTACATGTTTATTTGAAAACAAAAAATAAGGTTTTCTTTCACAATTCTGCCTCCTCCTGTCTTGTCAGTGGATTCAGTATTTACTAACTCTGGCTCACAAATTATTTGCACTTTTGAAATCACTTTTAAGGTAGTTTGGGGGTGATTCAGTCACTTGGGAAAATTGTGTAGTATTTACATTTATAAATATAGACAACAAACCAATATTAGATGCAGAGGAAGATCTTTGAGAAAAAAGTTGACATGTGTTCCAAAACCAGAGGAACAAACTGTGCACTGCAGAAGGAACAGAAAAGGAGGCAAGCAGCTTTGACCTGCACTGTAGTTTAACCTGCATAATAAGATCAGATACCTACTTCTCATTAAAGCTGCTGCCTGTGGCTAGGAAAAGTATAAAAATATATGCACAATACTTGAACTATTCAAATAGTGTATTGTGTGGAAAAGAAAAGGCAAAGCACCTTCGCAGATTATAGAAAGATAGGCACCAAAACCTTTAGGAAATTCAGCATGTTATATAAAATTCCAATCCAAGTTCATTCCTGAATTGTCTCCCGGGTAATATGAGTCAGAAGGCAGTAGGCTGTGATAATACTGTATAATAGCTAACTCATAGAGATGTCAAAACTGAAGGGGAAAAAAAGGATTGTCAAGAACCCGGTCCCTCCTGAATTTTGGCTTAAAATGAACGACCAGGTCTGTAAGCATGAGAACCAAATGACTGGAAAATGTGACAATGGGACATTGCCAAAACTTTCCTTGGTAATAATTTAACAATCTTAGAAATGTGGTTTGTCTCCTGTGGCAGCAGCGGGGAGAAGGTTCAGAAGAATGATACCAGACATGGACACCTTGTTTGGGCAATCTCTGCTGAAGATAGTGTTTTCTTTGGAAAATATTTTAAATTTGGCAAACATTCACAGAAACTTTTTTTTTATAACAACACATTTTTAAAGATGGTAACCTCTAGTTTTGTCTATTAATAGGCCAACAACCTAAAGTACATGACAATTATCCTACAAGAAAAGATTCAAGAATTCCTTTGAGCATATTTAACTCTTATTCCTCCTTTTGTATTCTAGCTTTCAATATAGTAATTGGATATTATAAATTGTATTATGTGTAGACTTTTTTATTTAACTTTTTTATTTTGGATTCAGTCCTGCAAAAATAGAAAAAAGTCTAATTAACTGCCATTTTCAACAGTTATCAATATTTTGCCATTCTTATTTCACCTATTCCACTTTTTTTTTTCTGAGTGACAAATTTTTTTGTCTATTACAAAAGTTTAACAAAAAAGTTTACTATGAAAATATACACTGCTTGATTTTTATATGGTAGTAAATCCAGCCCTTTAGAGATGGGACATGTGGAAGCACTTGATTTCTTTGATGCACACAACCTCTGTTTATAGTCATTCCATGGTTTCTAAAAATGATGAGACAATTTTCTCATATTACTGCCATTCCAGTTTTGTTCTGTCACCCACCAATTGCCATCTCCACACATGCATATATTGCATGATTCATAAAGGAATCAAATCCTCAAAGACTTCTTGGACATGTCCATCACCATTTGATTTCTGTGATAACTTCTTGTCCATAAATTTTTTTCAACTCAAGAGGGTGAGTCTTGCTTATGGTGTATACTCAGCAAGCTCAAAAATACCCTGAAATGGAATTCACGGCCTCCCTCACACTCCCTCCCATGCCCAGCCCTGGGAACGTTTTAAAGTAAATGCCAGGCATCATATTATTTCATTGGCATATACTTCTCTAAGTGTTTTTAACACAGTAGGACCTTTTGTTTTTTTGCAACATGCCACAATACCATTATCACATCTATAAAATTAATGGTGATTTAGTTATACAGTCTAATCCCTAGTCCATAGTTTCCCCAATTATCTTAAAAAAAAAAATTGTTTTTTAAAGTTGGTGATTTCAAACTAGGATCCAAACAAAATCTACATATTTCCTTTATTTGCTGTATCTTTAGGTTCTTTTTTGGATTTGTCTCCCTCTCAGCCCCACATCATCATGTTTTTTATTTGTTGAAGAGATGAAATTATTTATCCTGTAGAATTTCCCTCATTTGGCTGATTGCATTTTTGGGGGTACAATTTAGCATATTCCTTTCTCCTCCATATTGTCTATAAACTGGAAGTTACGTTGAGAGACTGGGTTTGGTTCAGGTTTTAATATTTGGGGATGAAAATGCTTCTCCATTGGGGCAGCAGTGTAATTCCTGTTGCACCATAGCAGGCAGCGCAGAACACCCAGTTGTCTCAATTTTACTACTCTAGTGTACTAAACTTGATCAGCCTGATCTAGCTATTGTCAGTGTTAGCTGAGCTAGCTAACTGTCTTTTGAAACACATTAGCGCGTTCTACTCCAACGGTTTCTGTTCAGTTTGGTGTCTGTCTTTCTATAAAAGAACTTCCACTGGATGTTGCGGAGCCTCCAGGATCCTGGATGGGACCTTTCCTGGAACTCAGGCAAAAGAGGGGCTTCCCTGGTGGCTCAGTGATAGTCTGCCTGCAATGCAAGAGATGTAGTTTTGATCCCTGGGTCAGGAAGATCCCCTGGAAAAGGGAATGCAGCCCACTTCAGTATTCTTGCCTGGGAAATCTCATAGAGAGAGGAGCCTGGCAGGCTACAGTCCATGGGGTTGCAAAGAGTTGAACTTGACTTAGCACTAAACCACCACCACCACCATTGGCAAAAGAGATCCTGCCAGACCCTGCTTCGAGTTCTCAGTGTGGTACTCAGATTCTGTCCTGGGGTTCCCACTTCAAGCAGGGGAGGGGAGGGGGTCACCCTTCCTTTCAATGATGACTTGGTACTGGGTTCCTTGGCTATTTTGACTGTTGTTGTTGTTTAGTTGCTAAGTTGTGTCTGACTCCTTTGCGACCCCATGGACTTGTAGCCCCACCAGGGTCCTCTGTCCATGGAACAAATGTCCAGGTTCCTCTGTCCAGGCAAAAATACTAGAGTGAGTTGCCATTTCCTTGTTCTTCCCCATCCAGGAATCGAAACCCCATCTCCTGCATTGGCAGATGGATTCTTTACCACTTAGCCACCTGGGAAGCCTCTTTTGACCCTTAAGGAGACCACATTTTCAGACCTCCACTTCTGTCATTAAAATAGCACAGCTGTGGTTCCCTCATTCTAGTATTAAGAGTAAATTGTGTTCTAGAGTTCCAGGGGATGTTTTTCACTTGGTTTTTGGTAAAGATGTAACTGTACAGTTTTTTCTTTTTCTGCATTCCTCTTGGCTCTTACTGTTTTCTGTGAGAGGATCCTAGGAACTTCCAAAACTGCTTTGCTACTGTTTCCTCTCCCTCACTTCTCTGCACTCTTGGTGTTTCAAAGTTTAAGTTGCCTGCTAGTTGGCCTACATTTATTTATCAGATTCCTGCTATTGAAATAGCTCATTTGACTTCTATTAAAATAATTGTGACTTTTTCTCGTCTGAGCTGTGCGATATAAGCCAGTATAAATTTAAGTATGACTGTCCTCTGGAAAGAGTTGGGCAGGCTCTCATCCGACGGCTTTAATCTCTTGTTTACATTTTTAGCCAAGAGCTGTACCAAGTTGCTATACTTTGTTGTGAAATTCAGAAAAGCAAAAAGTGATTCTGGGTTAAGGGCCGCCAAGCAGGCCACCTGAAAGGCTCTGTGTTTGCCCTGACACCAGATCTGAACAAGAATGATACTAAATTCAAATACATGTCTGCAAACTTATCCTGGACAGCATTTGTCGGTATGTTTTATTTATTGGAAATAGAAAGGGAGATTAGCTGAACTCGCTAAGAGAGTAAGTCAGACAGAAGAATTTTGGAAGTTGAGGTCTGATCACAAATGTTAAACACACTGTTACAAATGCAGCAGTAGGAGCTTTACTGTCTTAAAGTTGCACATTATCTAATTGAGCCACTTCTCAGACTTTAGGCTCCATGTTGAGATCAACTAAGAACAAATTGTTAGAATTACACGTTTTGTGATATATTCTGGAGTCAAGATGAAAACTGCCAAAATATGCATATTAGCCAGTGAAAGCTTTTGAATCGAGGATACAACCGGGTAGAACTTGATTTACAGTAGTGAATGGGGATTGAAATTGTGTGTCCATGGTCATAATAATAGCTGTCACTGAATCACTGGAGTCTTGAGGCAAGCCTGGAAATAAAGAGCAGTGAGTGAGAGCATAGATGCTAAAGCCCAGCTAACCTGATTGGGTCCTTCCTCAGCTATTTTACTTGGTGACGTTTGGCGAGTGACTAAGTTTTCATATCTGTGAAGTGGAGATAAAAACAGTCCCTAACTCATAAAGCTATTATGCGAATTAAATGAGTATAGGTAAAGTATTCAAAATAGCACTTATCTGATTGGTAAACACTGGGTAAGGTAAGTGTTTTCCATTGTTATTATCTGTCTTCAAGAGTAGTTTTATTGGGTTTTTAGCACATCTCATGAGAAAAGGTGAATAATGCCTCTCAGGTTATAGCCATGGAGTTCTTTCATGACCACCATCAAATATTAGGAGCATTAATTACTTATTTGAATTAGAGTTAGTTGTGGCCACGTAACTAACAAAAAACATGGATCCTGTTGATTGAGTAAACTGATCCCCAAAATAAAGTTTAATACAGACATTTTTATGTTTCATTGTTTCTCTTAAAGTGCGTATCTGCAAAATGGAGCCATAATTCTCTAGTGATATCCTTAGGACTAAAAAATGTTCACGTAACTTTTAAGAGTGCTTCATTTTGACATAGGACACACTTTAATTAAGATCTTAATAATGTGAGTGTATAAGTGTAGTTTTATAGTATTGTTTTCTTACATATTTTTAAGGAAAATATCCACATCGTTACTAATTCGCCCCCCCCCCCGACACACACAGGTAATGTGAACATTAGAGTGAAAGACTTTATAATGTTGAAACAAATTAATTGCAGATAAATTAATGGAGTGATGGCTTTATAGAAACATTTTCCATAATTTGAGTTTTGTGCTTTAATTTATAATTGTCTTTTCTATAGACTTAATAGTTCTATAGACATTTTTCTTTTTCTTCCCCTTTTTTTGGCTGCATGGCAGGTAGGATCCTAACTCCCTAATCAGGGATTGAACCTGGGTCCCTTGTAGGGGACATTGAACATAAGACTGCCAGGAAAGTCGATAGACATTTGTATAAAGTAAGATTCCTCTGTATCCCAGTGGGGTTTTGTTTATTTGTTTGTTTCTTCTTTGTTTGACATAAAACTGTAGGTGAAAAGTGAAAGTGAAGTCACTCAGTCATGTCCAGTTCTTTGCAACCCCGTGAACTGTAGCCCACCAGGCTCCTCCGTCCATGGGATTCTCCAGGCAAGAATACTGGAGTGGGTTGCCAGTTCCTTCTCCAGGGGTTCTTCCCAACCCAGGGATCGAACCTGCATTGCGGATCGAACCCGCATTGCGGGCACACACTTTAACCTCTGAGCCACCAGGGAAGCCCAAAACTGTAGGAGCCATCAGCAAATCAAAATTTAATTCTCAATTCCTTTAGTTTGATTTCAATTTAAAATCTGTAACATTGTATTTGACCTTGTAAGAGTACCTACACACTTATCACTTGAACCCTAACACAGAACTATTTGAGAGAGGGAAAAATGTGTAAGAATAATCTTTCTCCGTATGTCTTTCACAGTTTTCATTGGAAATCAGATGTCTAACAATGTCTAACAAACCTAATTTAAGAAATGCAGAGTTAAGTTTTTCAAAATCCAGAACATCTTGTTAGAAGTATTTCCAATCTGAGAAATAACTCGATACACGATTTTATGGGAGTGGAAAGTAATACATAGTAATCCTACTTCAGCCTGCTGGAGTTCCTCCTTACTGACAAATTGTAACATTATAGTATCAAATCCTGGAAGGAGCCCATCTATAAGACCCTAGGTCTCTGCCCCCCACTGCCTCCTCTCTAAAATTAAGACATTAAATGTCTTTATTAATCAAAAACTTCTATGAAGATTTTTAGTTGCTAAGCACAAATACTTAATTTGCGTGTCTGATTTTAACTAAACAATTTGAAACAAGATTAACTACCAGAAGTATCTCTTCACTATTTCTAGCCCATGCCCATGTTTTGTCGAAGTAAACATTTAGTTCCCTTTTATAATGTTATTTTTAGTTTCAGAATAAGTTACCCTCAACATTGAAACCAAAAAGAATATAATTTTAGAAGACAAATCTTTATTTTGATTTTGAAAGATGCCTGTTGTTATCTTCATTTTGTGTAGTAATGGGAAGGTTGAGTCTGGTTACTTACCTGAAAGCAACTTTTCTATTCTAAGAAGAGTGGAAGGGAAGATAACAACCATAAGAACAGACTATGATCTCCAGCCTTTAACATTTTGTTTCCTTAAACTTCACAGCTCCCCTACCACCAGATTTTATAGCACCTCTCTGGCAAATGACTAACAGTCCGTTCTCAATTCCTCCATCCCCCACTCCACACACACACATGACTAATGAATAAAAATAAAACAAGTACTTTCAAAGGGACAATGTAATGGTCTATTTATAGTATATAAGGTCTTCATCCTTAGTTTTTGAAATATGGCTTTTCTCCCCTGCTTCAATCACATTGCTGTAAAGATACCCTTTGATTTAGGATAGAAAGTCTGATACTTGAACATCTCCAAAAATACAACATCTGTCCTTTTCACTGAAACTTTCAACTTGTCTCAGCTTTTATTTATGTATGTGTTTTAAATGCGTGGGAAGTAGTATCTTGCTGTGGTTTTAATTTGCATTTTCCTAAGGATTAATGATGTTGATGTACAAATAACCATGCTTATTTGGATTTTAAATTCTTAAACCAGAATTCAATGAGGCTTTTTTTGTTTTGTTTTTTGACCATGCTGCAGGGCTTGCAGGATCTTAGTTCCCTGAACAGGGATGAGCCTGTACCCACTGCAGTGAAAGTGCAGTCTTAACCACTGGACCACCAGGGAAATTCTGATAAGACTTTTTGATCAATTTACCAAAATGGCTTTAGATCAAGATTTGAGGGTCACATGAAGCTTTAGAAAATTTTCAGATATACTACAGAAAAATGGTAGACAAGACTATTAAGGTTTATTCTCAAAGTACTTTCATAATTTTTCTGCAAAATTGTCAGCTTCAGGGTTCCCACAAATCCTGAATTTGATTGGAATTTAACACTTTAAAATGTTTTAATGATTTTAAAACTACTTAAGTAAAATAGCAGCCTGCAAGCAAGATAAGTCAAATGTGATTGAAATATTTCTTGAGTGACCCATGGATTTAGCATAAAGTGAAAGTTTCAGCAGAAGCTGCTGCAACATGCATTCTAAATCATAAAGGAGAGGTTTAGAGAGAGAGAGGGAACAAGGAGGAGGATGGATGTAAAGAAAAGCAGATGGTGATGGATTTCTTGAGGGCAGCCTACACTGGGGAAGAAGTCTTGAGGAGGGAAAAGGGGGACTGTGTGCTTTACGTTTCCTTCATCTCTTTAAGTCCTCACAAAAAGTTTGTGAAGCAGCTGTCTTTATTCCCCAGTTGGTAGATGAAGAAAACTGAATTATCATAGGTTTCCAGTAAGCAAAGAAACAAGCCATTTCAGTATATAAAAAAAGAATATATAACATATGAATTCCAAGGGAGGTACTCCAAATTAGATGCAAATCTGCTACTGACCAGTATTGTTTCCTCTCATTTATGGATGGAGAAATTCAGAAACAGCTAAATAACTTGGAGGCCTGTGGAATAAAACAACACGGTGTGGCAAATAGTATCTAGCACTTATTATTTATGTTTTTTCTGGGTTAGGCCATACTGATTAGATGCTCTCAGCACATCCATTTTGAAAAACAGTATGTATTTTAAAGAAGTATGGCGTTTAGAAATGCCACAGTAAATGAAACAATAGCTTCATTATTAAACATTTAGTTTTGAGTTGGCTAATTTTGTAATGCAGTGCAACATTTTTTAAACAAACTTTTTTTATGTATAACACATTGAGTAAGACATGTCTTAAAACTTAGGGAAGAAAGCAAAGTAAGGATGGAGAACTAAAATCGCCCCTAATTCTACCATCCAGATTTAAGCAAATATATTTCGGTATAACTGCTTCCTTTCATGCTTATTATAGTAGCTCTGAACTTCATATAATATACATGTGCATATATAATTTTAGTAAATTGACAAAGCTGTGTAGATATTACCGTGCAATTAAATCCAGATTTTGAAGATTTTCATCATCCTGAAAAGGAACCCCATCCTTGTTTTACCCCAAAACTTTCTCTCCTGGCCCTAGGTTAACTACTAATATACTTTCTATCTCTATAGATTAGCCTTTTCTGGACATTTCATATTAAAAGACTTTATACAATAGTATTTTGCATCTGGCTTCCTTCATTTAATGTAATGTTTTAAAGGTTCATCCATTTTGTATTAATAGCACAGCAGTATTTTCTTATTTGTTATTGAATAGTTTTCCCCTGTCTGTAGATATACCACATTTCTTTTAATCCATTCATTAGCTGGTGGACATTAGGTTTGTTTCTATTTTTTGTCTATTAAGAATAATGCTTTTATGAACATTCATGTATAAGTTATTTTTATGGATATACATTTTCATTTCTCTTCAGTATATATTTAGAAGTAGAATTTCTGGATAATATGGTAAGTTCATCTTTAACTTTCTTAAAGAAACTGCCAGGTTGTTTTCCATAGGAGCTATAACATTTATGCACGATATAAAATTAATATACAGAAATCTGTTACATTTCTAAACACTGGTAGTGAACTATAAGAAGGAGAAATTAAGGAAACAACCCCATTAATCATCACATCAAATTCCCTGTCAGTCCACTGCCCTGGGGATGAATGTGGGTTCCATCCTTGGTTGGAGAACTAAAATCCCACAAGTCACATGGCACAAAAAGAATAAAATACCTAGGAATAAACGTACCTAAGAGGTAAAAGATTTGTACTTGGAAAACCAGCAGACACTGATGAAAGGAACTGAAGATGACACAAAGAGATAGAAAGATATATTATGTTCTTGGGTAGGAGTAATCAATATTGTTAAAATGACCATACTACCCAAGGCAATCTACAGATTCAGTGCAATTCCTATCAAAATACCTGTGGCATTTTTGACAGAACTGGAACAAATAATTTTAAAATGTGTATGGAAACACAGAAGACCCTGGATAGCCTAACCACTAGGCTACAAGGGAACCTCCTATATTTATAATAATTTTTGATTCATGAAAGAGTTGCAAAGATAGTACAGAGAATTTCTGTATAGCCTCACCTGTCTTCCCCAGTGTTATATTCTTATGTTACTGTGGTACATTTGTCATTAAAAAAAAAAGAAAAAATAGGTAGCATTATTATTAACCAGACTCAGGCTGTTCAGTTTTTCATCAATGTCCTTTTCTGTTCTGTGAGTCCCTGCAGGATACCGCATTGCATGTAGTCATTATCCCCTTAATCTTCTCTGACCTGTGACAGGTTCTCCTGCCTTCTTTGTTCTTCATGATCTTGACTGTTTGGAGGAGTACAACTCAGATATTTTTTAGAACGTCCTTTAATGTGGGTTTGTTGTATTTTCTCATCATTAGAATGGGTTATGGCTTTAGGAAAGAATATCACAGAGGTGAAGCATTCTCACCGTGTCAAATGGTGGAGGGATATGACATCATTGATGATTTAGCCTTCATTGATGATTACTTGGCTAAGGTAGTGTGTGCCAGGTTTTCAACTGTAAAGGTACTTTTTTTTTTTTTTTAAGTCTTTTAGTGAATTTGTTACAATATAGCTTCTGTTTTATGTTTTGGTGTTTTGACTGCAAGGCATGTGGTGTCTTAGCTCCCAGACCAGGTATCGAACCCACACCCCCTGCATTGGAAGACGATGTCTTAACCACTGGACTGCCAGGGAAGTTCCTAAAGTTACTAGGTTCTATTCCCATCTTCTGTTTTTTGAAAGTGAATCACTCGGTTCAACTCACTCTCAAACGGATGGGGGAGTGGGTGCGAAATTAAGCTCCACCTCCTGCAGTAGAGAGTATCAAAATGTATGTTTGGGATTCTTCTGTCCCATTTATTTATTTAAATCAGTATGTACTCCTGTATGGGGCTTCCCAGGTGGCACAGCGGTAAAGAATGCACCTGCCAATGCAGGAGATGTGGGTTCAGTTCCTAGGTCAGAAAGATCCTCTGAAGAAGGAAATGGCAACCCACTTGAGTATTCTTGCCTGGAAAATTCCATGGACAGGAGAACCTGGCAGGCTATAGTCCATGGGGTCACAAAGAGTTGGATGGATACGACTAAGAGAGTGAACTCACACGCAAGCACTCATGTATACTTATTTTATACTTTGAGTTATAATCCAGTACTATGTTATTTGCTATTCACATCTTTCTAGTTTTGGCTATTGGAAGCTCTTCCACATTGTCTGATGTCAGTCTGTCTCTTCTTAGCACCTTTATTGTGATATAATTCATATAGCATAAAGATCATCCATTTAAAGTATATCATTCAGTTCTTTTAATGTACTCATATATTGGTGCAACCATCACCATGACCCCACACTTCTCAGAACTCACCCTTCAAGCCTGCATCCCCTGGCAACCCTTTATCTACTTTCTGTCTCTGCAGATTTGCCTCTTCTGGACATTTCATATAAATAGACTGTGTCCTCTTTGTGACAGCTTCTTTCAGTTTAGCACAATGTTTTTAAGGTTTGTCTGTTTGGTATCTTTTTCTTTTTTGTTGTTGTTGTTGTTTGTTTTATTTCTTATTGTTTTTGCATGGTTTCTGTTTGGTCTTTTCATCTTTATTCAGCTGTTCCTTCTACATAGTTTTAATCATATGGGTAAAAAGTTGGTGTTCTGTTTTTGTGACTTAACTTTATATTGTCTATATTTTCCCATTCATCTCATAATCTGCATATTTATTTTAATGGTAAAAGGACACCAAGTTAGTATTCATTTAACTTGATTATTAGTTTGTAGTATCTGGGCTTGTTTTATTTTTCACTACTGTAAATGATATTGCTTTAAACTTTTTCATGCATGTGGATTTTTATTTATACCTTAGGATAGATCCCCAAGACTAAAATGCTTGAGTTGAAAAGTAGAATCATTTTCATGATTGTTTTTGTTGCACTCTACCCGGTCACATTATAGAAAACTTACAACAAATTAATTGTGTTGTTGTTCAGTTGCCAAGTCATGGCCAACTCTTTGCAACCCCATGGACTGCAGCAGACCAGGCTTCCTTGTCCTTCAGTACTCCTGGAGTTTGCTCAAACTCATGTCCATTGAATCGGTGATGCTATCCAACCATCTCATCCTCTATTGTCCCCTTCTCCTCCATCCTGTAATCTTTACCAGCATCAGGGTCTTTTCCAATTAATAACTATTAAGAAGTCAGTAATAATATATACATAACATATCTGTCTCCTTATATAACCTTATTAGCACTTTTTTCTAATTTAACACACATAAAAGAAGGAAATGAAAGAAGTCAGTATGCTAAATATTTTACAAGAACTGTATTATTACTTCATTTAATCCTTGCCACCACTTTGTAAGTTAGTTATTAATCTCAGTTGACAGTGCAAGGACTGAGTGCCAAAGGCCCTTGGAGTTATAGCCAAAGGGCAGATACCAAAGATCAAGTGGTAGAAGATGATAGAAATTCAAACCATTTCATTAAGAACTGAGCCCAGAGCAGGAATGGGAGCCAAGGCACTGGACCAATGGGATAAAGACCCAGGAAGGCCTAAGCTAGATTGGTTCAAGAGGAAGTCTCTCTGTCTTTTTTTTGGCTATGCTGGGTCTTCCTTGCTGTGCACAGGCTCTCTAATTACAGTGACCGAGGGCTACTCTTTGTTGCAGTGCACCAGTTTCTCATTGCAGTGCCTTCTCTTGTTGTGGAGCATGGGCTCTAGATGCGTGGGCTCTACTGGTTGCAGCTGGTGGGCTCTGGAGCACAGACTCAGTAGTTGTGGCACGAAGGCTTAGTTGCTCCATGGCATGTGGGATCTTCATGGACCTGGGATCCAACCCATGTTCCTTCCATTGATGGGCAGATTCTTATCCACTGTACCAACAGGAAAGTTCAACAGGAAGTCCTTTTGCTGCATTCAAAAATATATCTCTTGGACTTCCCTGTGGTCCAGTAGTTAAGAATCTGCCTGCCAATGCAGGGGACACGGGTTCAATCCTTGATCCGAGAACATCCCACATGCCATGGGGAGATCTGAATAAAGTATAGACTTCAGTTAATAATAATGTATCAGTTTCATTAGTTGTAACATAAGAAAGTTATGACCAACCTAGACAACATGTTAAAAAGCTGAGACATTACTTTGCCAACAAAGGTCTGTCTCATCAAGGCTATGGGTTTTCCAGTAGTCATGTATGGATGTCAGAGTTGGACTATAAAGAAAGCTGAGCGCCGAAGAATTGATGCTTTTGAACCGTGGTGTTGGAGAAGACTCTTGAGAGTTCGTTGGACTGCAAGGAGATCCAACCAGTCCATCCTAAAGGAGATCAGTCCTGAGTGTTCTTTGGAAGGACTGATGGTGAAGGTGAAACTCCAATACTTTGGCCACCTGATGTGAAGCGCTGACTCGTTTGAAAAGACCCTGATGCTGGGAAAGATTGAAGGCAGGAGGAGAAGGGGACGACAGAGCATGAGATGGTTGGATGGCATCACCGACTCAATGGAGATGAGTTTGAGTGAACTCCGGGAGTTGGTGATGGACAGGGAGGCCTGGCGTGCTATGGTCCATGGAGTCACAAAGAGTTGTACACGACTGAGTGACTGAACTAAACTGAACTGATGCTAACTAAAATGTTGATAATAGGGGAAACTCTTTGTGGAGTATATGAGAACACTCTATGTCCTTGGAATTTTTTCTGTGACTCTAAAACTGTTCTAAAAAATAACATCTATGGAACTGAAAGACATCAGTGGGTCACAGCTTGCATTTTTTCCTCAATATTTTGTTATGATGATTTTCAAATATACTACAAAGTTGAAAAGAATTTCACAGTGATTTCTCATATCCTTGCCACTCTGTTCTACCATTAATCTTTTACTATTTCATCCATCCCTCATTATCTGCAGGGGATTGGTTCCAGGGCTCCCACACATACCAAAATCTGTGAATGCTCAAGTTCCTTATATAAAATGGTGTCATGTTTGCATACAACCTACACACATCCTTCATATACTTTAAAATAATTTAAAGTAATCTAGAAATAACTCTAAATTACTTATAATACCTGGTACAATGTAAATGCTACATAAATAGTTGCCATTGCACAGCATATTCAGGTTTTGCTTTTTGTAACTTACTGGAATTTTTTTCCCAAATATTTTCAATCTGTGGTTGGTTGAATATATGGATACAGAACCCACAGATCTAGAGGGCCGACTGTACTTAATTTATCATACACCTAACTGTCTGTCCCATCTATCTACCCATCCATTAATTTATCTTAGTTTTTTGGTGTAAATTATAAGGAGTTTCCTGTTGGCCTCATGGTTAGGACTGTGGGCTTTCTCTGCAGTGGCCCTGTGTTCAATCCCTGGTCAGGGAACTGAGATCCCTCAAGTCACTCAACATGCCCCCCCCCCCAAATAAAACAAAGTAAATTATAGACAGTACATTTCCCCCAAATACTTCACCATATGTATCGTTAACTAGAGTATTAATTTCCTTTTATGTAAAATTTGCATATAATAAAAGGATAAATCTTTACATTTGGTGAGTTTTGAAGAAAATCCATGTCTATGTAATCCAAACTCCCCACAACTGCATTTTTTTTTACACAATGAAATGTCATAGAAGATACTAGAGTACAATCCACAAAATGTGAGTAAGTATTGTTTTATGAACTTCTGCTCAGATATGTATGTACCCATATATGTAAAATATGTCACAATGTAAAATATATGACAAGAAAGTGAAACTCATTGGTCTGGTAGGGGAACTCAGAATGTATTTGCATAGTGATAATTTAGGGTGACAGATTTTGTAAAATGCAGTGATGGTTTAAAAGAAGAGATAGCCACCATTTTGTGGTTAGAAAGAGAGATTGGGATAGCCAGGAAAGGCTTGTCTCAGGAAAAGGTGAAATATTATCCTAATGATGTGGGCCAACACTTAAGTAGCACTTACTTGATGCCAACTGCCAAACTGTTCCAAGAATGTTACATATACTAACTACTGCTCACAGCCTAGAAGGTCTAATAGTGCTATTATTCCCATTGTACTTCAGACTGAGTACAGGAAGGTTAAGTAATTTGCCCAGGATCACAAGGCTAATAAGTAGTAGAGCCAGTCAAGTTCTGTCTAGTTAGTTTATACTTTTGACTATTACATTCTATGAATACTATATAATTTTTTTTTTGGTGGAAATTGGCTTTTTAACTTGGGAGATTGTATTTCAGTCAGTTTCATGGGGCCAGAAAAAAGTTTTTGTCTGATATTACCTGAGTGTGTGTGTGTGTGTTTTACAATATTGTGATTCTGAGGTACATAGAAAGCATTTAGAGCTCGAAAGGATGTTGTTTAGTTGTGAAGTTCCATGTCCGACTCTTTGCAACCCCATGGGCTGTAGCCTGCCAGCCTCCTCTGTCCGTGGGGTTCTCCAGGCAAGAATACTGGAATGGTTGCCATTTCCTTCTCCAGGAGAGCCATCATCAAATATCATCTTTGTTTCTAGAAACTTTCTGCTCTACCGTTTTCAAGTAGTGAATTGTCTGGTATTTTCCAAATTAGTTGTGCAGCAGCTTTAGAAAAGATAATGTTGAGTTGATCATTCCCACAGCTACCTGAAGTTGGTGCTTATTAAGCTTAAATGAACATTTAATGACACTAATACACCGAGTGAGGCAGAGGCAACGTGATAAATTAAAGGCAGCATTATATTATGAGTCAAGAGAGCAGAATTCAGGACTTCACTCTACATCTCAGGTTACTGGTTTTCCCATAAGGGAGTGCACATCAGAGATGACAGATACAAAGTACGTATGTTGCCACACCCTGCTTCCTCACCCACAGCTGACATTACTAATTATTCATGACATCGTTTTGTTCAGAACCTGAAAACAGCTTCAGAATCCTTCCCAACACAATGCTCGAAGCACTTAGTACAGTTAATCACAGTTGGCACCCAAGTTGAAATATGTTTATCATCTTTGGATATGACAACTATAAAGATTCTTCCAGTTCTAACTCCCAGAGATATATCATCAGAAATATAAAAAACTGTGCTCAATTCAATATTTACTTCCATCTTTCCAGTCTCTCTTCTAAGCATTAAGTTTACATCATGTAGGGGGCTCGTATTCTGCTGTGACTCTACCAACCTCCCCTAACCTTGACCTGTAGGCATCCTAGCACCCTCTGTGTAATGTCTTTCCCAGTAAAGTTTCTTTTCTTTATTCTTCCTTGATTTTTCATGTATATTCACACAAGTTCTTGGGTGTAGAATCTTATAACTTCTTGGCAGTCAGAACATCTTCCCCAGCCTGTGTGTTGTTGAATGCAAAGTTTATTAAGAGAGGAAGTTCATACCTGCTCCCTGACCACTCCCAACACTTGTCTAAGCATATTCCTTCTTATTGCCCTACCCTGGTTTCATAGTTGTTTAATCTCCCTCCTCCCTCATAATTAGTAACCAAGATAGGTTCTTAAGTCATTCATCTTCAGTTCTCAAACATGTACCTGTCTCCGAGTCTCTGCAATGTCTATTTTGGTATCGTATATTTTATAGTACAAATAGTTTACAGTTTTGCTTGTCTACTTTATTACCACTGTGTAATCCTACAGTTATAAATTGTGTAATTGTCTATGAGCATGCAAAAAAAAAGGTGATGCATTCAAGTCTTTAGATGCCTTCGGCTACTATTTTCAAAACTTGCGTTCTAATGAGTATCAGTTCAGTGCGTCCTTGTTTGTCATCCTTCCTGTTGAAGTCAGTGGGAAGGAATGCTGTGCTTACAAGGTAGAAACCAATTTGATCCCTTGGTGTAGCATCTTAGTGGGGTCATTTTACATCTCATTTTACCACTTAATGCAGCTAGGGCATTTAAAGGCGAAGGTTGGGTCACGAGTACCTTTGAGACAAATTTTTTTTTTTTTCTGTCATTTACCCAGCAGTTGGAATCCAGGGTATATTTCTAACTTTCGTAAAGATGGTTTCAAAATAACTGTGCTGAAAGGGAGTAAAAGAAAGGATGGTAATCTTAATTTATTAGTCATCTGCCATAATTTACTGGCAGTCATTTGTAAGGAGAATAAAAGCAGCACTTACTGCCAGATGATTAAATAACACAGAGGATGTTGCAATCCCACCTACAGTAGTGAGTTTATCTTCCTGGAAAAGAGAGTGAATGACCGCAGGCCTCCCCCATGGCCCTGCTGTCAAGTCCCCAGCTGAGCTGGTCTAGATGGCATCCTGTTCTAGGTGAATGCAGCAGCCCCAAGCTTTGCCAGCCTGGATCCGGTTCTAACCCGCTCTTAATGTTTGGAATTGTTTTGAGGTAACCACCTGTGTGACAGGGTTTAGGATACGAGAGATGAGCTGGGAGGGCAAAAATATAATATAAACCTTAGTTCAAGTATTATAATCTGTTGCAACTCTTCTGTAAAATTATTCCAACTTTTAAAATTTCACTTAAGTACTAACTATGCTTAACCTTAGTCTTTTGCACTGATTTTCAAAGATACTGCAAAATGTGAATATGATACTATAGTATTGGTTTTAGATGAGACAGCTCTGATGATCATGATGAAAGAACTGGCCATTGGTCAATATTGTGTGCTTCTGCACTGATTATTTGGAAAACTAATTAAGTATAAGAATAATGAACATGAGCTGCAATACAGCTGAGTTGGAAATAAAACCATGAGCATCAACCCCTAGGAGTAGGAGTGTTAGGGGTCTGTCTTGTCCTCTGAGCTGTGTCTCATCCCTGATACGCAGGCATCCAGGGACGCTGGGCACCATAACATCCATAGAATTCAATTTGCTTGTCCTTGAAATGGGAATAACAGAAGTCCCTGCTGCAGAAAATTGTGAGAACTAAATAATGTATGTAAACTGCTCAGTACCTTGTAGGGTTTTGTTTGAGGACTTTGACAAATAATTGATGTTACTGTGGCTCCCAGCACTAACGAAAGAACTTCAGTACAGATCCTGTCTCCATTGTCCATAGAATAAAGTTCATATTCCCTAGCATCACTTCTAAAGCCAATTTTGTCTTATGTGAGCAGATCAGTTTCCTATGACCATTCTTTCTGCCCCTTGACCTGCAACCAAGGTGAGCTTTCCCAGAGCTTTCATTCCCGTAATTTCTGTGCCTCAGAGTCACTCCCTCTGGGTCATTCTTCAATGTCTTGCCTAATTTTTAATTAATTTTTAATCAATTTAATTAATTTTTAATCAATTTAAAAATGCCCCTTCTCTGGGAAGCCGTTCCCAACTCTCCGGTGAGGCTCCCTGCACCTCCCTTTTGTGCACCGCAGAAGTTTGCCTGTCCCAGTAAAACTTACACTATGTAATGCTGTTACTTACCTACTGCCCAGCACCTTTGCTAGGTGTCATGATCGGAAGATCAGAAATCATTACTTCTTCATCTCCATAATCTCTTTCTGGTGCTTGACATGTAGTTGGCACCCAAGCAGATTGATGAAACAATGGAATGAATATGAGTAGAAGCCCTGTGGATACTCAAAAATGTTTTTGGAGGATAACTAGTGAAAATTTATCTCTATTTATTAAAACCTCATTTAGTTCACAGGAGTGAAGACCAATGTTATCAGAAGACATTTTACTTCTGGTTTATCTGTGGAACACATTTATTATGATTCTTGAGAAACTTGATCTTGTCTTTCTGTTTTTCTTTTTGTTCTTCAGGTTCTGGTTACAGCCACCCCTTGCCATATCTTTTGAATTATACTTGGAAAAATAGTGGCCAGAGGAAAAAAAAATGATAAAATTTTTCCTCATGGTGAATAAACAAGGGCAGACCCGACTTTCTAAGTACTATGAACATGTGGAGATTAATAAGCGTACGCTTCTGGAAACAGAAGTCATAAAGAGCTGTCTCTCTCGATCCAATGAACAGGTAAGTCTGACTCTCTCTTTCATCTCTGCATCCAACATAGTGTGGCAGATTTGTTATTACTGAGTCTCAAGGGCCATCGTTTTCTTTGAACCCCATTCTTTCAATAGCTATTAGAGGAAATAACAAATGAAGTGAAATGAAGACTGGCGCACAGCTCTCTTTACATCCCCTTAAGGAAAATAAAAGCAAAGAAAACCAGGGAAAGTCTTGGGTTCGTATTTAGGTCAGCACATTTGTCTCATTGCCCTATGGAAGTGGCAAATTTACTCCTGCTAATAGACATACCTTCTTTTTTTGTTTGTGAGAACTGAGCCCTTGGAACTCTCAGGAGTGCCTGTAGCAGATGGCTTTCTTTAAGCCAAAAGATGAGGTCAAATGACCAGGATAGAGGGAGACACTCAAGACCCACTTTGTGCCAGAGGATAATAATAGGATTCTCATGTGGAATAGGGTGTTTTTTATTCTGCTTACCATTTTTATAAATTTACCACCAACATAAAACTGGAGCAAGTAATTTAAAACAAACTTGATTTGAACTTGTCTTAGTATATAGATGAGAGAAATGAAAGTTAGCAAATGCATGTGAAACAACTAATTGATCCATTCTGCCAAAATTGAGTTTAAATTGAATCATTAAAATAATACTAAATGGGAATTTAAAAAGCCGAGCCTACTTTTACAAGGGATTTTAATTGGAGAATTACTTAGTCTAGGCCCTAAACTTGGAATCCTTTGGAAATCATGGAGCAAACTAAGGCAAAATCAGAAAGCCTATATAAATCACCCATTAATTTGCCATTTCTCCATTTCACTGACTATGTAGAAAGGCTGCTTGTAGGAACCACTGGTAAGTCATAAAATATTAAGGTACATCAGTGCTCAGAAGTGACACATCGACACTGTGTTTGCCTTGGCATATAAATTGATTTTCCAGTCAGAACATCTCAGAGTCCTCTTTGAATTACAGCTTTGGCCTGCCATGGCACACACTGCTTTATGCAGTTGTCAAAAGGAAACTGGAACTATTAAAGAACTGTGTTAATAGCCATAGACTTTAAGTAAGGGTAAACAGACTGCAGAAGCATTTCTGTTTGAATCTTTCTACAGAATGCAGGTACTCCACAATTTCAAACATCATTTTCACTGATAGGTTACCCTCCGAAATATATGCTTTGGAATGAGTATACCGTTAGATATTTTTGAAGCATTCTAAATTATCTTAGATCTTAGAGGGAGCCCAAAAGTAACACAGTCTCAGCTTCATTTTTATTTTATCCACAAAGGTACTTTGATACTTTTTTTTGAATGTAGGAAACTCCTGAGAGGCTTTGAAAAATGTTCCTCAGTTCTTTCAAATAGGAAGTGATTCCTTGAAAGATCTGACTGAGCAGAAATTATACTGGCCCTGCAGTGAACCTAAAGCTGTAGAATGGTCCTGGATTTAATGGTTTTTATCCCAATTTCAAATAAAAACCTCAAACCCTTCCAATAAATAGATTGTCGAATGGCTTCCCATGGAAAAAATGCCATAATCAAAGCTTGCAGCTTCAGGAATTCCCTGGCGGTGCAGTGGTTAGGCAGAGAAGGCAATGGCACCCCACTCCAGTACTCTTGCCTGGAGAATCCCATGGACGGAGGAGCCTGGTAGGCTGCAGTTCATGGGGTTGCTGAGTCAGACATGACTCAGCGACTTCACTTTCACTTCTCACTTTCATGCATTGGAGAAGGAAATGGCAGCCCGCTCCAGTGTTCTTGCCTGGAGAATCCCAGGGACTGTGGTGCCTGGTGGGCTGCCGTCTGTGGGGTCGCTCAGAGTCAGACACGACTGACGTGACTCAGCAGCAGCGGCAGTGGTTAGGACTCTTCCCTTTTACTGCCATGCCCATGGTTGTGATCCATGGTCAGGGAACCAAGATCCTGCATGCCACACAGTGCGGTCAAAAGCTTCATTCCCAGGTATATCTGAATGTCACGGAGCAACGTATCCCAGTGCAAGAAGTGATACAGTTCTTAATCACGTTTGGTCAAGCAAAGCCAAAAGTCTAAAGGCAGGGCAACACTGTACCTTCATCCTGCTGGTTGAATTCCTATCCTCCCAGGGTCTTCCTCTCCCTTTTTATGTAACGGCCTTAGGGGAGAGATGAATGGGAAGTGAGTTGTTTTCTCCACTAGTCAATAGTGGTAAGCTATTTATCAATCCTTATAAGGCACTGTTTACAATGGATGATTTTTGTCTAGTATCTGTCACGTAAAAACCACCTTTAAAGAATTTTTAAAAAGAGCCTGCGCTCTGCTGTGCTGAGTCGCTCAGCCAGGTTCTGACTCTTTGCGACCCCGTGGACTGTAGGCCATTAGGCTTCCCTGTCCATGGAGATTATCCAGACAAGATTCCTGGAATGGGTTGCCATGCCCTCCTCCAGGGGATATTTCCAAGCCAGGGACCTAACTCCCGTCACTTATGTCTCCTGCATTAGCAGGCGGGTTCTTTACCACTGGCGCCACCTGGGAAGCCCTGTGTAACATCTTAGTGTTGTGTATGTCTAGGAATGTGTAGACAGATACTCAGATCAGAACCTAGAATTATGCATGCCATTTTGAAGAAATCCCTGCCAACCTTAGGAATTAATATCTAATTGTGTTTTGTCTAGTGCTCTTTCATTGAATATAAGGACTTTAAGCTGATATACCGGCAGTACGCAGCTCTCTTCATTGTAGTTGGAGTTAATGACACAGAGGTAAGATAATAGAAGAGCTTATGGAAAATATAAGAAAATTAGGAATAACAATCTGCTTTTTATTCCTCTTTAAATTGACACTTTCTTCCCCACTTACCTCCACAAGCATTATCTTGACTCTGGAAGAATATTGTTTTGTTTGTGTTTTGTTCTAAAGGTATTGGGTTTTTGTCAAGGCTGGGGAAAGCTATGTGGAAGAGATAAACTAGGATTTTTCTTGGATTAGATGAGCAGCTTGTGAAGAAGCTTGAGACCACCCTTCCTTGACCCTAAGCAATGCCGATTTCCTGCCCTCGTTCTCTGTGGCACAGGGGGGCCACTAAGCCAGGGGTAGAGGCCAGACGGTTGTGGTGTTAAACCTTGGCTGACTTGACAGAAGCCAGAGCAAACTGTGAATGTGAATGTGCTGTGATTACGTCTCATCAGATATAGTTCGCCTTTTCAGAAATGTCAGTCTCAGATCAAAAGCCCGTTTGGCCATGGCATCCCTGAAAAGGATGTTTAAGATCTAAAATACTTTGAAATCTCAGTTGATTGTTTTTCACCCATGCACCAAACTTTGAAACAGTTTCCCCATCTTCTACAGATAGAAAAGTGACAACACGAAGACCCTGAAGGAAAAAAAACAACTGGCTTTAGCCGTTGGTCATGAAGTCAGGGAGTAAACCTCAAAACTCTAATCACTAGACTCGATCTAGTTTCAGTTCAGCTAGATTCATCACGAACTTTTCAAAAAATCTTAGAGGTTAAGGTTTTCTGCATTTCCCCTGTTGATAAGCTTCCTTTAAACATATAAGTCCTAGAATTATTCTGAATATTTGTCAATAGGAAGCTACTTTGCTCACGTTATCTGTTTACCAAGCCACATGCTCTAAAACCTGGCTGCTGACGGGGCAGCTCCATGTCTGGTTTCCCCATATGTCACCCTGAAACTATTTACACCATTCCTTTTTTGTTTCAGAACGAGATGGCAATTTATGAATTCATCCATAACTTTGTGGAAGTTTTAGATGACTACTTCAGCCGAGTGGTAAGTCTCATGACTTAAAAATGGTTTTCATCCTTCGTCCAATTTTCAAGAAATAGGTCTATATAAAAAACATGTGTTAATATAGAGCTTTAATATTTAAAAGTTAAAAATCAAATAATGCCAGATTTTCTTTACCTTTCCTTCTGGCTCATCCAAAGTGTTCGAAGCTATGCTATGTCTAGATCTCTATACAGAGCCAGTTCTATAAGACGAAGAACCTCTTGTGTCTTTTTCTCAGTTAAGACATTTTGCTATATAAATCGATCCCTTCTTCTTTCTTCTGCTTCCCCTCCTAGGACACCAAGACCCTTTTAGTTTAAGATTCATTTCCATGCAAACCCTTGCTGTGAGGATCAGAACCAACTCCCCTTAAGGAATACATGAGTTCCCTTCCAACAGTCCTTTAACAGTTGTACTGAAATGTAACTTACTGACATACAATTCCCACTTAAAGTGTATAGTTTTTAGTATGTACTCAGAGTTGTGAAACCATCACCACAAAGTTTAAAAATATTTCACCATCCCCAAAAGAAACACCATACTCATTAGCATTTCTCTCCCACTTATCTCCTCCACTTGCTCCAAGCCCTAGATAATCTCTAATCTACTTTCTGTCTCTATAGGTTTGCCTGTTCTAGACATTTTATATAAATAGAATTATATAAAGTTCAATAATATGTGGTCTTTTATGACTGAATTTTTTTACCTTAGCATAATGTTTTCAAGACATTCGTCACATTGTGGTGTCTGTCAGTGCCCCTTTTCTTTTTATTGCTGAATAATATTCTATTCTGTGGATATACAATATTTTGTTAATTCATTCTTCCGTTGATGGACATTTGGGTTATTTATACTTTTTCTCTATTATGAGTAATACCACTATGAACGCTTATATACACATTCTTGTGTGGAATCATGTTTTCAGTTCTCTTGGGTATATACCTAGGAGTAGAATGGGGGGGTGATATTGTAATGCCATGTTTATCATTTTGATGAACTGCCAAACTGTTTTCAAAAATGGCTCCATAATTTAAATTCTCATCAGTAGTATATGACAGTTCTAATTCTTCACATCCTCACCAAACCTTGTTATTATCTGTGTTTTTGATTATAGCCATCCCAGTGGGTATGAAATGGTATAAATAAGTTGTGAGTTTTATTTGCTTTTCAGTAATGGATAACAGTGTTGAGCATCTTTTCATGTGTTTATTGGCCATCTGTATATCTTCTTTGGAGAAATGTTTGTTCACACCCTTTGCCCATTTTTGAATTTCATTATTTGTCTTTTTTATTGTTGAGTTGTGAAAGTTCTTGATGTAGTCTGAGTATAAATCTCTTATCAGACATGACTTGAAAATGCTGTATCCATTCAGTGGTTTTCTTTTCACTTCCTTGGTGCTGTCTTTTGAAACACAATAGTTCTTAATTTTGAAGAAGTTAAATTATTCTGCTGCTTATGTTTTGGTGTCATGTCTAAAAAGGCTTTTACCTAACCTAAGGTCATAAAGATTTACTCTTTATGTGTTCTCTTCTTTTTTTCCCAACTCAGACCTTATTGATTTCAATGTTATATTTGTTTCATTTATATAATAGTTTTAGCTCCTGCTTTTAGGTCTTTGAGCCATTTTGAGTAATTTTTGTATATGGTTTGAAGTAGGGGGTCTCACTTCATGTTATATCCAGTTGTCCGTGTGCCATTTGTTGAGAAGACTATTCTCCCTGCCCCACCCCCATTTAATTGTGTTGGCACCCTTGTCAAAAAAATCACTTGACCATAAATGTAACAGGCTTTATTTCTGGATTTTCAGTTCTGGTCTTCTGTATGTCTTTCTGCATACAGATATGTATGTTTATTCTTCTGCCAGTACCACTATATCTTGATGACTTTAGCTTTGTGGTTAGTTTGTAATCCAACAGTCTTTTAAAAAAGAATCAGTGAAGATGTTTTATTCTGCTACCATAGGCTTTCCTGAGACTTGGTTAGACATTTTTAAGAAGCAGTAGTGACACAGGCTAATTTTTCAAACTTGTTTTGTTTATTTAATTTTGCTCTTAAATAAAGAGATTAGGAAGGAACTGTTTCCAAGCTGCTTCCTCTTGAGGCAATGAGTGGAATCTGCTCCATAATTAGTAATCATGAGTGCACTATAGGGCAAAACTCATGTTGAAAGTTGTATCTTCATCCTAACTCCTAATGCCAGAAGTAAAGTTTGGCAAACTCCTTCTTTGTGGGACAATCAACTAGCCAGCTTTCATTGCCTTCATGCACTTTGTTCTCAGTTTGAAAAGTATGGTTCCTAGACCAGTAACATAAGTATTACGTGGGAATTTGTTAGAAAGATAAACTCTTGGCCTACCCCAGACTATTGAATCAGTCTGGGTTGAGGTGCTGCAAACTGTGTTTTAACAAGCCTTCCAGGTGATTCTGATGCCTGCTTCAGTTTGAGAGCCACTGTCTTAATGCATGAGGCTTGCTGTCAGCCATTTCCTAATTCAACGACTAGAGCTGGGAAGCGGCTGAGTGGCCTGTGACATGGTAGTGCATCCAGCTAGGAAGGTACCCTCCAGAGCTGAAAGAGATGCTTATCTCTTGACAACCACTCTGTTAAGACAGACTGGTTCCAAGTCAGGGTCTGTGATTCAGAGCTGGCCATGGTTAGCCACTTTAAGAGAACACCTATCAAGTAGAATATAATTTCCCAAAATAGCAATGTTTTAAACCTGGGAGAATGAAGAGTGGGTCCAAGCACTATCATTGCTAAGGTTTGTAAAATTATGATATTCAGTAACTGAGAATAAATAGCAGGTTGCTGAATGATAGCTGTTATTTTTGGGAGAGAGTCGGTGACCACATAAACCACAGAAGTGAAGATTAGAATTTAATTTAAGCCAGTTGATTATACAGGACTTGGATAGTACTAAGGGATGACCCGGTTTAGGATGACAGTAGCAAAAAGAAGAGAAGGAGGAGAGAGAAGAGTACCATGGGAAATAAAAGAAAATCTATCCCACTCCTGGAGAATGCCTTGTCATCTAAGATTTATTTTTAGGTTTGTGAGTTTTAAACTTTCTTTCTTGGTCTATTTTTACTCTTCGGAGTTTCCAGATCTTAAATTTGGAGATCAGTCTCATGCTGTCTGGGTCGAAAGAAGCATCTTAGCATCACGTTTCAATACAGAGCCAGCCCAGTTAGCTTCAAAAGAGGCAGGACTTATGTATCTGTGTCATCATTTGTGGATTTGCCATAATTTATTAACTAGTCCTTCCTTTGATAGACACCTAGCTTGTTTTCAGTAATTTGCTACAATAAATAACATTACCCTGAATATCCTAGCACACATCACAGTGCCATTATCTAATTGTTTCCTTAGGATAAACTTCTAGAAGTAAGACTGATGGATTCAAACTGGTGTGCACATTATTACATTTTTTGATATACATATCAAATTACCTATGTTCTATAAAGGTTGAATTAGTTTATTCCCTCTACACTCTAAAAGTGAATTGTTCTGGCCTATAAATGTCCTCCAAACGGCAGCCTATTTCTTTTTTCAAATCACCATCCCAAACGCAGAGCCTCCGCGTGCTCCAGCTCCTGCTTATAGAGCAGCCTCTCCCCGCTGCTTCCAGGCTGGCGGCCAGAGCAGGCACTGTCTCTGCTAAGTGACAGGTCTCTGCACTGTGTCCCGGTGTCTCCTTCTCATCCTTGGACTCTTTTCTCTTTTCCAGAGTGAACTAGATGTATCCTTTTTCAGTGCTGTGAGCCACGTTTTCCACACTAGTTGGCAAAGGACAGGCTAGTCCCGATCAGGTAAGTGCCAAAGGCTGGGAATCCAGTATCCGGAAGGCTCACCATCAATAGCTCTGACAAGAAGTAGCGGTACAGGTGATTTGCAGAAACTCTCTACCCTTTTTCACGACAATTCTTGTATTTTTCATACAGGGCAATATGGTGATGGTGTTTAATGATCACTGTTATATATTAATCTAACTTACATATATGGAATAGACTTTTTCAGAATTCAAATAAAATTTTTCAGAATTCCAAGCCCTTCAGAAAGGGCTTGGTCCTCCTACGGAGAATGGATTTTCGTGGCTCCAGGTATAAATCTCCAGAAATTCCCCACATGATCAAGAAGGCTTCCAGGAATGATAAACTGGAAGGTTAAAGAAATTGCCTGGCTTGTGTTCATTTCCTTTTATAGCAGAGGAAATTCTCCTTTTCTTCTGTTCTCCCTTTTAAATCAAAGTATCCAAGGGGCCCAAGAGCAGCATGATTTGCTTAGAATACTGCTGATTTTGGCAGGAGCCCACCGAGCTTTGTGTGAGTGCCCTGGAGACAAGTTGTCTTTTAATTTTTACTTAAGAAATCCGCTTACCACTTGAAAGCAATAAATAGAATAGTTCTTTGAGAGAACATTAGGCTTGAATCTAAAATAGTGACATTAATTATAATAAGTATATATTAATTATAGCAGTTATGTATGTACATATACATATGTGCTGTGCTTAATCACTCAGTTATGTCCAACTCTACATAGACTGTAGCCCGCCAGGCTCCTCTGTCCATGGGGGTTTTCCAGGAAAGAATACTGGAGTGGGTTGCCATGCCATCTTCCAGGGGATCTTCCCCACCCAGGGACTGAACTCAGGTCTTCTCCATTGCAGGTAGATTCTTTATCGTCTGAGCCACCAGGGAAGTCTGTATACACACAGACACACACACACATAGATTAGAAACCTATGTCCAGCACCAGTTTGTCAGTATATTCGGGGAAATGGCCATTTACCTTTTACTCTTGATAGAAATTGGCATGTTGATAAAGTTCATTTGCAGGCTGTGTTTGGAAACCTCTGTTAAGTTAACCAGGGAAATCTGAGTGCCCTCTAGTGGTGAGTGACCTAAATCTGTGGTCCTTTTGACCTAGCAGACCCAAGACCAGGCTGCATACTAGGGTATATTTTTATTCAGCATGTAATATTCCATTTTAACTAAATCTTTTAAAGCAATTCAAAATAAATCTCTTCCTCCTTACATAGGGGAATAATAAAAATGCCTTTTGATTTAAGAAGTTATGGCACTGGTGGTAAAGAATGCACCTGCCAATTCAGGAGACTTGAGAGACACAGGTTTGATCCCTGGGTTGGGAAGATCCCCTGGAGGAGGGCATGGCAGTGCACACCAGTATTCTTGCCTAGAGAATCCTATGGACAGAGGAGCCTAGTGGGCTACAGCCCATAGCATCACAAAGAGTCAGACATGACTGAAGCAACTTAGCATGCCCACACAGTAAGTTAGCAAAAGCATTTAATAGACATTTTGCCAGAAATACAGACACTCAGGTTCTGCTTTCAATCCTGCCACCAATTGGGTGTGTGTATCAGACAAAACACATAAACTCCTCATCTCAGAATGATGGAATTAAACTGGAAGAGCTTTGATACCCTCTCAGCTTTAGTGTTTGATGTTGCCATGACTCTAGGTAACTGAGCTGCATTGCCTTACACTTAGAGCAGGATGGGAGAGTCTTTCAAGTCTAGATACTCAGAATTCAATTGAGTCAGATGTAGTAGGGTGTGTTTTATAGTTGGACTCATCGTGTTGATGTGTCTTATATACTGACTAGGTGTTTATTAGAAGTAGAGATGGGTTTGTCTTTTTATCTGTCTAGTGTATAGTATAGGTCAGTGTAATGCGCTCCAGCATTCTTGTTTGCATTTAATTTTCACACTAAAGCACACAATTTCTGTCTCTTTCCATCATTTTAGTTCGCTTCATTTTTGCCTTCTCTTCCACTCTGACCTACTTAACCTATTTACTGTCCCTCAGCAGTTACTTAGGCACATCCATTTGACAGATTAGGAATTTTTCCTCACTTAGAGAAGGGAGCTAAGTCTGCAGATCTGGAAGTGTGTGTCTGTACTCGAGGTGAAGTTCACGTGGCCCTCCCACGGTCTAGAAGCACAACAGCTGGCAAGGCAGGGGCACCAGTCTTCTATTGACCTTCTTAAAGGGTTTCTACCCTCAGCCATCTGAAAAAAAGTCACATTACAAACCCACAACTCTACTCTGCCTCATACATAGTTCTGTTTAAACTGTCACATCAAAGACCTCCAGGGAAGACTTCTCCACACAAGCGTTTAACGGGAAAACAAGGGAGCCCTTTAGAGGTGCTGCCCAGAGACGTCCTGCATCAGTGCTCTGGTAGCTTGTACCTGGGAACCTGCCAGAGCAACCAGCATTGTGCCCGGAAAGTAGCTTCCTTGGGCCTTGAGACGTTGAACCAGCAGCTAACCCAGTTGCAACCTGGAGCCAGCTACCCGGGACAGGTCATGACCTTTGTGTTTGCTTAGATTAGGAAAGCCCTCCGTGTCAGTCCCTACAGATACAGACATGATTTAACCTCACGGAATTCCCAAGAAGCTCTTTACTCACAGTCTCTCTCCAGAGACATTATCACCCTGTAGCTTTTAAAGGAGGGGGTGGTTTTCCAGAGCCTGCAGGGTTAGGCACTGGGAAATTCAAAGTACCATTTACATATCTCCCTAGTACAGGCTTGTTCTACTTCTGGTAAGACTAACGTCATAGAACAAGGCAGATGGAATGTTAAAAAGAAATGACCTAAGCTCCAGAAATCAGGACAGAGATTCTGGCTTGTTGAAAACCCTTCTGAGTGGGAACTCTCTGTTGCAGAGGTAGGGTCGGGTAGGGCAGCCTGCACCCCAGGGGCCAGGCACGGACAGTGACCTAAATCCTTCGTGTCGCACCGTAGCAGCTCCTGGACCCTCTTCACATTGCACTCCACCTGTGGGGCTGGTTGGTGCCTGAGGGCTTCTCTCAGGAAAGTTCGCCCTACCTGATACTTTGGTAGACTGATTAAAGACTTCAAATTCCACGAATCAAGATAGTTCTTAGGAACCAACTGAGGAGCCTCTCAAAATGTGTTCAGCTCCAGAGCCCCAGGTTTGCTGAACTCTCCAGACAAGTCATAATTCAAAGGAGCAGTTCGAGCCCCCTTCTGCTAAATAGTCAGAGGGTGGCACCAATGAACCGCACTGTGTGGGAGAAGTCCGGTTCCTCCCCAGCTCGGGGCACACCTGCCGTGTATGAAGGCACCGAAAACCTTGACACCCCGTTTGGAATTTGGGGCCTTTGAAGAGGCTTAACCACTTTGTTTATTTGGGCTAGAGTGGAATGCAGCAGTGCCGTCTTTGGACCTGGACAGCTAGGGTCCCCTTCCTGGGCCCTGTGCTTTAGAGGACCCCCCTCTAGCAGCATCCCTCACTGTGGGATAAGGGTACTCACCGAGAGCCTGCAGGGTCCCCCATCCACTCCTTGACCTCCCTTGAGCTACCTGGATCCTCAGAATTTGGTAGGACATCCCAGTGCCTGCCGCCAGGGCCTCTGTAGGCTTCTCTCCCATTTGTAACCCAGGACTGAGGGCAGGAATGATGGAGAGGCTGGGATGGTAACAGGGGTATTCCACACACATGCATGAGAGGAAAAGTCAGGAATAGGCTGGGGTCCTATTTATATTCTTGTGCCCACAAATACAGGCTAGGTCTAGAGTCCAGAAATGTCTTCTTCATTCAAAAATATCTTAAAATCTTTAGAACACTTATGTTTTTATTTCATAAGTGCTTAAAGCCCCAAAACCTGAGCAATTAATTCCAGAACCTTAAAGCTTATATGGGTGATATGGAACATGCCTTCTTTACTGCAACTGAGGGTGGGGAGTAGGGAAGGCCTCCATCCTGTCTGCACTGTGACTCAGCTAGTTGCAGGGTGTACCCCAGGAGGAACAAAGGGACCCTGTCAACAGTAAGCAACACTACCAAGATTTGCCGTCAGGCCCTGTCAGGTCCCAGTGGGGAGTGTGTCTGTCATTCTGTCATTACTTTCCTAAGATCCCAAATACCTTTAGAGGTCCAGAAACCAGAATAGGGCTTCTCCAAATGGGAGATAACTCCAGCCTGACTTAATGAGAAATCACAAAAGTTCTTGTTCAACTTGGGGCTACAGAAATACTGGCAAGAAGACCAAAGAAATTCTCCAGGCAAGTCATCCAACTCTGAAGCGGCAGCTTCTAAAGGAACTGAAATGGTCTCTCAGAAATTTACAGTAATTAATTGTTATTACAAAAGAATTTCTTTTGAGGTATGGTGAAGCATGTGATTACATCAGGAATGGTTTGAAAATATCAGGAAGGAGAAACTAGCTTTCTTGTCCCTGAAGGTTACTTTTAAAGTCAGAGGGTTTGCCTACTGGAAGAAAACGATATAATCATCAGTTTAAGTCTCACTTTTTAGACGAGGAGGCTGAGGCTCAGGGATGGGTACCTGCTCTGCCCCAAAGCTGCTCTGTGGATTGCTAACCCATAGTGTCGCTTTGCGACAGGGCTAGTGTTGGTCTCTGGGCTTCCAGGGCCTTTGATTCTAGGGCTATAAATTTGATAGATTAAATTTGACACAGTTTTTGAAAGTTCATAATCATCTGGAGTAGACGGTAGCAATTTAGTGTCTAAGAAAACTTGCATAAAGTTTCTGTCACCATTTGTTGTCTTGGTGTTTTCTGAATTAGAGAAGTTTTAGAGAAACACTGGGCTTTGTTTGGTTGGAGGAGTTGGAAACCATGAAACATTCTGAAGAGAGTACCTGAATGACTTGATAAGAGCTTGCTTTCCAAAAGTGAAATTCACCTCAGAGACTTCTTTTTTTTTTTTTTTTTTTTAATATTATTTTATTAGTTGGAGGCCAATCACTTCACAACATTTCAGTGGGTTTTGTCATACATTGACATGAATCAGCCATATAGTTACACGTATTCCCCATCCCGATCCCCCCCACCTCAGAGACTTCTAAACATCTTTTTTTTCCTCCCTTTTAAAACTATGTCCATTGGAGGCAGGGCTGCAAGAGAAGAGAAGCTGGCCCATGGGCCCAAGGGAATTTGTGCAGCTAATCCAGTCTTTGGGAAGGGCGGGCATGGAGGGGTAAGGGGGCCATGGGCCTCTCCAGCATGAGTTCCAGTCAGGTTAGGAGTTAGTATCAGAATTAGCAACAGCCCCCAAGGGACTGTTCCAAGCCATTCACCTGGGAAAGGGATATGAAAGTTCCAGATTAATCAGTTCTGCCTTCGAGACTGTTTTGGCTCTCCCTAGCCTTCACCATCTCTGTTTCCTTTACATGTGTTTCTGAGTCCTATAGATACCATATTCACCCCCTACTATTCCTCCTCTCCCTCCTCGCCAGGTCCCTCTGCCTTACCCCCACTCCTTTGGTTCCATGCTGCTGGTTCTGTTTACTGAGGGACAGTGGAAGCAAGTTATGAGAAGCTGTTAACAGAGAGTTGGGTGGGGGCAGTGGGGGATCCACAAGAAATGACAGGTTCATTGACCCCAATTCTGACTTTGATATATGTGTTATTTTACATAAGCCTATGTAAACTAAAAAAAAAAAAAAAATTATACAAATGTCTTTGTTGCTCTCAGAATAGGAGTGGGTCTTTATGGAAAACCTACTTAACAAAAAAAGACAATACTCCTTTTCAGTGACCTAATTAACAAAAGACCATACAAAGCGTAAAAGTGAACAGAAGACTATTACAGGGAGAATCTATCCAAAACTATGCAGAATATTCAAGATGATAATCTTGTTTACAGTAGTATTTGATTTTCTGTGGGAAATGTGAACAACTTAGCCCTTTGCAACTTAATCTAATTATATGAGAAATTGAGTTGAAGTATAAAAAAATGAGTACGTTTCCCCCCCCACCCTACTTAAAGAACTTTGCTTAGTTATGATCTTTAAAAAGAGAAGAAAGAAAGAAAAATGAGAAGACAAGGGATCTGAGAGCAAAATATAGACTCAGAAAGTTTAGTTCCTAGGCGGGGTTCTTTACTGGAATTGCTTTTGAGGTCCTCTTTGAATGTATGCTGCTTGGTTTTTCTCTTCCTAAAGAACTAGACCACCAGGGTGGTATTAAAATACTCTGTTCAAGAAGTGTTTTATGATCTAGAGATCAAAATTCCAATATATAAACTGGAAACATTTCAATCACTTTAATTAAAAAATTGATTTCAAGTGGCACAAATTTTACTGGGGCCCTACAGTATTCAACTTCAATCCACATTACCCAGCATTCAGAAAGACTCTTAGGTTTCTGGGTTGAGAAAAGATGCGTCTTTATGAATCTGTTCTGAGAAGCTATTTTTAGCTCCTGTCAGTCCCAACCTTAGGGTGCCCATGAGAGGAAACAAATTTCTTCAAGGATTTTTTAAGTCAGATGAGTTCACTATAACCTGAAGGTTGGACCCTCTTAAAATAGTCATTATAGCTCATCACATTAATAGAGCTTCAGCCTGTGCCTTTCTTGCTTCCTCCTATTCCAAATGTCAGGGCTGAGGTGTGTTGTTTATTGCCATGGGCCTTGGCATATAGGGCATTTTTTTGGTCCCGCTCACCTGGCTAGTAGCCCAAATGCCATTACTCTTGGCTTTGCCAGTGTGTACAAGTTGCTTATGAACCAAATCAAGATATAACAAACAGCTGGATTCTTATTTTAAAGGCATCACATGATTCCAAGAGGAAATCAGCTTTCAGGCTTTTGCCTCACATTGGATTTGGTCTGTGGTTTCCCTGTAGCGTGCCAGAAACTTGCATGATTATTAGGGGTTTGAGCCAGATAGTCAGATAGACAGGCCATCACATGCCCACAGTACAGAATGACCTCATTAAGCAACTCATGTTTCCAGCATGTTGCGAAATTCAGAATTTACCGAAGGATCTTGACCTTGTAATGTAAAGATGTCGGTGGTCGATAAGATTCAGCAGTATATTCTAATCTGAATTTCAAAACATTGGGCTAATTGTTCAAGGGGATATCTGAATTGCTGATCATCTTCTTGCCATAGATGGCGCAGTCTTTCAGAGCAGTTTGCATCAATTCAAATAGACTACATTAAAATGAGATCTTCTATCTGAGCATCACCCTGGATGGACTGACATTTTCAAAGGCACTAGGCCTTAAAACAACAAGGTCCTACTATATAGCAGAGAACTATATTGAGTGTCCTATGATAAAACATTATGGAAAAGAACATTTAAAAAAGAATATTGGTGTTATATACATATGTATGAATGTGTATGTATAACTGAATCACTTTGCTGTACAGCTGTAATTAACACATTGTTAAGTCAACTATAATTAAGAAAACAACACCTTGCCACCAAAAAAATACAACAGGGGGATTCTATAGGGCATTTTTTCATGTAACCACCTGTGCTTCTGCCTTTTTTTATACTTCACTGTCATTCCTGCCTTCCTGTGGCTTCTAAGTTCTGGCTTCTGGGTCCAGCGAACCCAGCGAACAGGATTAAGTCAAAGGCCTAGTATTCCAATCCCAAGTTGGCCATGGATAATGCAATCATCCATCTAATTGGAAGACATTATTAATAGGTATAACAGAGTAAAGCTTTTTTTTTTCTTTTCTGGGTCACTTAAGGACAGTTCCCATGGGCTCCTGAAAAACAGTTTATTCTGCGGAAGGACTATTTTCACAGAGCTTAATGAGGTATTAACACAAAACCTAATAGAAACTTAAAAGTTATTCACAGGATTGTCTCATTCTCTGTAGATGTACTTCACTAAACAAGTACAATAGCCTTGAACATCTGGAATTACTAGTGACTCATTTTACAAAGATTTACTAATTATGAACTCTCCTTGTACATTTAATCACTCCCTGTTGAATGAAGTTTGTCTATTTGAAATAATCCATCAGTTTTTTTTTTTTTTAAACAGACCAAGATCCTGCTCTTTGGTAATGGAAACCTAAGATAGTAAAGTGTAGACTTTAGAAATGTTCAACCATTGCCGTCATCACCCTCAGGGTTTAATTCTCTCTTCCAGTTCAATTTCACAAAGGAAAAGTTAGGTACTCAAATGAAGGAGCTCCTGGGGGAAGAATTTGGCTCTTTTTAATTAGCTAGATATCATAGTCTAACAATATTTTCTTCTTCCCCTGCCCTGTCCTGACTTTCTACCAGGAACATCAGGAAGCTAAAGTAGCTCCATAATTCTCAAATGAGTATTTTTAGAATGCTCCATTTACAAGTACTCCCTTGGAAATTGGAATTTCTATCTTCTTGGGAATTAAGTCAGCATTGCCTTGCTTTTCTTCATTCATTTCTCCTACTGGTTGTTTTTTTCTTTAGCCTGTCTCATGCTAAGGGTGCTGTGTTGAAAAGGCATTTTGGGGGGTGGAAGTTTGAGGGTGGAGTGAGGGTGTATACTCAGCAGCCTTGGACCTCTCCTGAGAAGTCTGGATGCAGAGCAGCTGAGCCAATATTTTGGGTGTAAATACCAAAGTTACAATTACTAGCCATGTGACCATGGACAATGGCTGAGCCTGTTTGTTCTTGTGTAAAATGAGAATAATGTTAGCACATACATCACAGAAACAAAGAGAAGACTGAAATAATATATGTAAAACACTCAACACAATGCCTGGAACATAATGAGTATTCAGTAAGTCATAGCTATTTACTGTTGTTATTGCTGCCTGGGAAGATATTGTTCTTGAGGTCAGATCACACACTCTTACCAAAATTTACTTGCTTTATTCTCCAGCTCTTAGTACATTTTCTCTCCCTCTGGCTAAAAGGTTAAAAGCTAAAGCTGCTCCATTTTTATGTCTACTGTCCAGTTAGCCTAACCAAGGTGAAACTAGGTGTATCTGTGTACATGAAGGTAATAATTTCTAGTATAAACACCAATTTTAATTTTAGGAAATCTGTTAAAAAAAAACTTCATGCTTAGACTAATTTACACTAGAAAAATTCCAAGTCATAAGTAGTTATTTACTGAATGTTAACATTTCTATAACTAATTTCCTTAATAATAACCCTAGATAATGTTTAATTTGGATAAAGTACACATCATTTTGGATGAGATGGTATTAAATGGCTGCATTGTGGAAACAAATCGGGCAAGAATTCTTGCCCCTCTGCTAATTCTTGATAAGATGTCAGACAGCTGAAAACAGAGAGGCTCTGCCAGACAACATCGACTCAAAGGAAATGAGAATACCATGGAGTACCTCTCAACATCGCTAGCCCACAAGAACCTGGAAGACCAAACATCTCAAAACAGGCTATCCTTCCAAAGACTTTTAAACAGGGGTTTTCCACAGTTCCTAAATGGAAAACAAAAGTGTATTTTAAAATATGATGTACAAAAAAAAATTTTCTCTAAACAGAGAGACAAGTTTTATTTTCTGACCATAAGCATTTTTTTCCCTCACTTGTTTAGATTTTGAGTAGTACTAAGGGAAACTTTTTGGTCTCTGCTTGACTTTGCAAAGAGATAAGTTCAGGAATAGCACCACCGGGTGGGAAGAAAATGTGAGAGCTCTCCGTTGGCCAATAAACTGTTAAAATTAACTTGAACATGCATATCACTTTGAATAATAGTTTTCTGAATGCTATCTTTTTCTTTAAAAAGTCAAAAGTTTACCTAATGTGTGTATCTAGTGAAAAATTCTTTCCAGTTTCTAAAAGCCTGATACATATTTTATAGGTACTTAACAATTACAACGCCATCATGTAATTAACCCTATAAAGAATGTTACTATAACGAGTGGCCAAACATTAAGACAGCCCTTACTGCTATCCTGAAGGCTTCCCAGGTGGTTCAGTGGTAAAGAATCCTGCCAATGCAGGAAGACATAGGTTCAATCCCTAGGTCAGAAGATCCCCTGGAGGAGGAAATGGCAACCTGCTCCAGTATTCTTGCCTGGATAATTCCATGAACAGAGGAGCCTGATGGGCTACAGTCCTTGGAGCTGCAAAGAGTCAGATACAGCTGAGCGATTGAGCACACACAGAACTGACTATCTTGTGTGCCATACTGTAAAGGGTTTACCTTATTAGTAAATTTATTGGTAAACGAAATTTAGTTCAAAGCCTAAAACTGAAATGCAAGAGAATCTCTGTTCAGGTTACTGTGAATCTACCCCTCTCTCTTTTATTCCTTCAATCCCTTCTCCTTCTCCTAAAGCAAAGAAGACTGCTAAGCCACTATAGAAGAGCAATACCCCGATCCTCCCAAATCTTTCTATATTATGCTTTTGCTGCTTCATCAACAGTAGAAGATGCAGAACTGCCTTAGGTAAAAGCATGTTCATGTGCACATTAAGGGTAAATAGAAATATAGTCTTGATACATGAAGATATCATGCCATCCTATGGAATTCAAGAGTTACTTTACCTACAACACTCTACCCTCCAAAAGAGGACATAAAAGTTTGTGTCTATGAAAACCAAGGCAATCAGTCAATAATGAATTCCAAAAGATCTTGTTCTGGACTCAGTTCAGGAAGGCAGAGGAAAGGCTTCTGACCTGCCAGAACAGTGAATGGTATGCATTGAGAAACCAAGATTTGGGGAAAGCCCAGTCTAGATCAAAGTGCTTTGGAGGTCTTTCTGAGACATTAGTTGGAAAACACTGTCCTAGTTGATAGGCACTTAATCAGTAGCACATTCAGGTAACTGCTGAAACTGGTACACCAGAAGTAACGAGGGAGTGCATAAAATTAATTTTTGGGTCATACCAAAATAGCATTTAAATAACATGTTGGCACAGATTTTAGTACCTTGAGAGAACAACAAAAAAAATACTAGGTAGATACCACTGGAAAAAATACTCCATGTGGAGACCCAAGTAGATGTCTCATAATACTTGACTCATACAAAGTGAAGTGTAATGTGACTCTGTCTATGACAGCCTGTGTCATCTCATTTCAGGCTTCTTGCTCAACTGTGACTACCAGCTTAATAATTTTCACACATGAAATTTATGTCTCAGACTGGGCAGCTTTACCTTGTCCTTGGACTTTTCATTCTACAGAAATCCTGGCATTTCAGAGTTACTCACTGTATAACAAGACTCATCAATTTTACCTGCTGTAGCAATGTGCTAGACCAGGATTCAGCAAACCTTTTCTGCAAAGGGCCAGATAGTGAGTATTTAAGGCTTTGTGGGCCATATGGTCTCTGCTGTAACCACTCAGTTCTGCCATTGTAATGCAGAAAGATCCAGAGATAATATATAAATAAATCAGCATGGCTATATTCTAATAAAACCATTTATTTATGGACACTGAAATCTGGATTCCATAAAATTTTCCCATCATATTATTAGTCTTGATTTTTTCAACTACTTAAAAAATTCAAAACCATATTTAGTTCATGGCTCACACAAAAGCAAATGGCAGGCCAGAGTTTGCTGACCCCTGTGCTAGACTAGGGGCTTCCTAAGTGGCTAGTGGTAAAGAATCCACCTGCCAATGCAGAAGCCACAGGAGACACGGACTCAATTCCTGGGTTGGGAAGATCCCCTAAAGCAGGAAATGGCAACCATCTCCAGTATTCTTGCCTGGAGAATCCCATGCACAGAGGGGCAGGGATGCAGGGGGAGGTTGGACGGGGGCTACAGTCCATAGGGTTGCAAAGAGTTAAGGTATGACTGAGCACCTGAGCACATATGTACTTACTAGACTTAGGTCTTGATAAAAGTTGGCTACTGACAGATGTTTTAGAGACTTAAATAACGGCAATACTACACACATAAACTGGATTTTAATTCTACTGCTATTGTAAGGTTCTAGTCATGCATCCATGACTTTTTTTGAGACAATCACCACTACTGCTTTTGGATAAAAGCATAGGTCATACGTTTAAATATTGCTATTATGCTTTATTAGCTTTTATTCTCACAGAGAACTGTGAAGCTAACAATAAGGTGAATTATTTAAATGCTGCCTCTGATTACACAGTCACAATATTCTCATGCAGAGAATAGAAACACTACTCAAATGATTGACTGCAGTGGGAGAAATCTCTAATGTAGAAAGGGAACATACCTTTTAAACAGGTAAATAGTGGGTGATTCCAAAAAATGCTTTTTACTCCTATAAAAGCCATCTGGCTAAATCAGGCCTAGTGACTTTACTTTTACCTAAATGCATAGATATGATAAATCAAAACAATTTGGAAATGGAAATACAGCCCCCCCCTTTAAAAAGGAGGAAACAGCATTATCCCAGTGGTTTCTTTTCACACCAACACAACATTCAAAAATTATTCTTGGATCTTAGACTTACACATCACTGAAAATACAGTGGTAAGTAGCAGATTTGGTGTTTAAAAAGTTAACACAAAAACATGGCTATTTTTAGCTGAAGGATACTTCAAGACAGAATGTTAAGAGTTGGATCACAAGCAAGTGGATGTGTATTTCTGTTAGCTTTCCAGTCTCAGTAAAGTGTATTTACATTAAAAAAAACATTTCTTCCTGTAGTAATTTCAAAAAATGAAATGTCAGTGATTCAAAATGACAAGTATTTAAGCTCTTAGTCTGATGGCTACAGTGAAACAGTCACATGACACAGTTTTGTACGCTGCAAACATTTTAATGATTATTGTTGAGCATACATTTTGGAAATTTTTTTTACTTCAAACTGCAACAAGTTAAATAAATGTTTATAATATACAAAGAAAATACAACCAAAAGTAAAACTTGCTTTAAGTGTGCCTTGCATCTAAACCAGTGTTTTTTCCTCCCCCCCTTAATATATCTTTTATTTTTGAACTGCACAAACACACTTAAGAATTTGATCTTTATAGTATGGCATTTAGGAAATAAAAATATACTCCCACCTCAAAGAAATAAAAAGGTTGTGCATGATTATATGCCAAACAAAAGAGAGAACACTAGATATACTCTGATAGTGCAGGCATCATTAAAGAGGAAAAGAAAAAGCTTGAGATGCTCATTAACTCTCTATGTTTTAAGGAAGCAGGATTTTTGACCAAGTAGCTTAAAAGCCAGCAAAACAGGGATCAGTGATGGCAACTGTAGTGTATGAAGTATGAAATGACAAACTTTACACAAATACACTGTTAGAAATTTACCAGTGAACACTGAAGATCTGAGAAGCTGCTCTTTGGAACAGTCAAGTAGAGCCACCTTATTCCAGTCACATGAGCCCTTGTTGCAACACAGTGTTCTGTGCTCTGTACTTGCTGGCTGGCTAGTTAAAGGATTTGTTTTGTCATTAGCAGCTAACAAACTTATTCCACATGTTCTTAAAGCCTTAATGGTGGAAAAAAAGGCAAGTGTCATTAGCATGGAGGATCATACACTTCTCTGCAAACAAACACAAGAGGCTTCACTAGAACTTTAAGTCTCTGATGTCTCCCATTGCACTTCAAAACTCAATTGAGATGAAAGCCTTTCTCCATTGTAGCAGCTAGCAGACGCTCTCTCATGATCTCCTCTGAAGAGTATTCCGGCAACTTTAGATAATGCACACATGTATTCACTGATGGGTAGCTTGCATCAGTAGCATCAACCTACACAGAAACAGAATTGAAAATAATAGAAGACCATGACTTTAAATATGCATTTCTTTCAACCCTTAGGTAACTAAATTTGGTTTAGATTGCCTAGTAGCTAGAGTTTGTACCTTGCGTACAACTGTGAGCCTGGGGTGCAAGTTAGCCAGTCCCCCTGGGGGCAGAGTTGAACAGCCAGTGGTAAACTGCAGAAATGCTTTCCTCTCGTCTGAAGACATACCACATAAAACCCGCACGAACCTAAGGAAGCCAGGGCTACAAGAAGAAAAACAGAGTTACAGTGATCTGATAGCTGATTTAAATGAAAAATACTACCACTACTTTATAAGCCAGTGATAAACCCTCAAAATGAATATCCACATGTCAAAAGAACCACACTGTCTAGAGACTTTTGGGTAAGTATGAAATGAGCTGATACAAACTACTTAAAAAATATTCTTCAAAGGCTGTCGTATAAAGGTAAGAAATACCAATGACATATAGGAATCAAATATGCAACAAAGCTAGCAAATCAGAAAAGCTCAGGATGAGCATGCTTAGTTGGTCCAAATATGGCCACACTAGCAACAGGGATCTGAAATAATCCCTGTTTGTAACTGTTACAGTGAAATAAAGTATCACTGTATGCCACAAATGAATTTCATAATGATAAAGAAACCAGACCTCAGAGAACACATACTGCATAATTTCATTTATTAAAGTTCAAAAAGCAAGCAAACCTAATCAATGGAAATAGTGATTTAATGACTAGGAAATAATAAATGGGGACAGGGACTTTCGGAGTTTTTTCTCATTCTGGGTACCAGTTATGCAGGTGTGTCTGTTCTGTGAAAATTCTTCAGGCTCTACATGCAATTTGTGTACTTCTCTGTTATACTTCAATAAAAATTTACTTTAAAAAAGCTATATGTACTTAAATAAAAAGTTTACTTTAAAAAAGCTATACGTACAATAAGTTTAAAATAATAATACTTTCTCATTTACATTACTTTGAAAACTTATAAATCAAAACTAAATACAATTTCCTGATATTGTATCAGGAGTGAGGCGAATAGGAGTGAACTGAGTGCTATTAGACATCACTGGAATAATCAACAAAGCTAGAATGTACACCATGGATTAGCTAATAATATGGAATCACGAATTTGCTAACAAGTTATGGGTATGTGAGAGAAACCTCACAATGTACATTAATATATTGCAGAGTAAAGGTAGATGGTATATGCATCATATCCTCAAATGATTCAGAAAAAAAGTGTGTGTGTGTGTGTGTGTAGAGAGAGAAATAATATAAAAGTACAGCAAAATGTTAAGTACTGGTGATGCTGGGTAAGAATACATAAGAATTCTTAACTATTCTTCAACTTTTCTGTAAGTTTTAAAACATTTAAAAATAAAGGTTACTATAAAAGCAGCAAAGCCTAAGGGTTTATAAATGACCCAACTGTTAAGATGATGAACAGTTAAAATACAGTGAGTAAAGGAATCTTAACATCAGCCATGATTCAGGTGACTTTCTATATAAACTCAGGCTTATCAATGAATATGCATCTTGATAATAGTAAGACTTAATAGCTTTCTCATTTTATGCATATAATTCACTGAGTCATTTAGAGAACCTCCCACTCTAAGATAAACATAAACAATTTCCTAGAAAATAACCAACACATACCTGTCACGTGTATAACCCAACTTAGGTTCAGTATAATTAATAATATCCTCTGCTGCCCAGGATGGTGACTGATTTCCACAAAGAATCATTTGGACCTCTTCATGGCTGAAGGAACTTAATTTCTCCATTGGAAAAACTTTATTAAACCCATCTACATGTTACAGCAAAAAAACAAAACACAACTGAGTTTCTAAGTTACAATTTCTTTTTTTTTTTTTTCTAAGTTACAATTTCAAAATCACAAATTTCAAATCATAATACTCAACTAAATGGACCGAAGACAAATATAAATATTTGAAAAAGCAAATAAAAATTAAAGTGGCTTGAAATAAAAACTGTGCTAGGGTTTTAAGTACAGAAATCTTTACTTAGTATCACAGATGTATATATGGAGAGAATATTCAGACACTATGGTCAGTAGCCAAATTCTGATAATTTCCCAACCAGTTCTTTATGTCATACAAGCCAGCCAAAACAAAGCTGGCTTCTCATTTTTAAAACTAGTAAGTGATAAGCAGATCAATATATTTTACCTCACTCTTTACCTGAAGACTTTAGGTTCTAATATGGTTTAATTCATCCTGATCATGTATGCAACCTTATATCCACTTACAAAGGAAAAAATAGAAGCCAAAGTAGGTCCCTCATCACTCAGGAAGAGCAAGCTGAGGGTATGCTACAGCTTGAAAATGCTTCAATCTGTTCTGGGTACCCTGTAGGACCTAACTGTTGGGAAGACAAAAAACTAGATGACAAATCTAGAGATTACTAGCATAGTCTAATTTTTGAGCATAGCAGTACCTTAATTTCAGTGTCTCAAAGTACAAGGAATGGGATTAAGCTAAAGACCCTTAAAAATTACCTCTGAAGGCTTCCATCTGTTTCTGAATACCCGTATGCATGCAAAAGTCAAACATCAAATCCACATATTCTTCTGCATTATCCATTGTTATCATCTGCAAAGGAAAATTTGTCAAGGTAGTTGTTAATATCTAAGAATATTTTAAGAGGATTTTTCTGAATTTACAAACATTTTAAAAGCAAAATTTGTACCTCATCTTCACCACTTGGCTTGAGATCCACAGCTGTAAAACCATATATTCTTGAGGAAGGGCAAAACTGGAAATTTAAACTGGGAGGGCAGAAAAAAAAGAATTAGATTAACATTCAGCTAACACTGGTGTTTAATTTTAAAACACTGCTGCCGAAACCATGAACCCTTCCCTACACTCACTCAACAATAGCAAAATCACTCTACCAGATTAGATGTTAAATATGGGACCTTTTAAAATGCAAACCCCTGTGCAGGAAAATTATCTGGACAACTGTTACCAAACCTGGTTTTGCAGAGGTTGCATGAAACATCACTTTTCACGTTTCCATGTTTCACTTCCTCCTTATGGCACAAAATTAATGAACTAAAGATTTCTGCAATGAATTATGGCAGCAACGTGTTTATAAGATTTTTTTAAAAAAACAGGAACTGTTGCTTTACTTAGGTTATTAATGCTCTGTTGTGATTCTCACCTCAAATCAAACCTTGAATATATTAAACATAACTTCTCAATATTATCAAAAGGAGGAAGGGAAAAAAAGAAAGCAAAGCCTTGCAATCAATCCAAAATCACAGTTAAACGTAACAAGGATATAATAATTACATGGATACAAATTAATAGAATTTTATGAAAACAAAAGTTTTAGACCTTACTCATCCGTTAGGCTGAAGTGTGTGTGTGTGTGTGTGTGTGTGTGTGTGTGTGTGTGCAAATTACTGAAGACAAAGGAACAAAAGTTTTAGACCTTACTCATCCGTTAGGTGTGTGTGTGTGTGTGTGTGTGTGTGTGCAAATTACTGAAGACAAAGGAACAAAAGTTTTAGACCTTACTCATCCGTTAGGCTGAAGTGTGTGTGTGTGTGTGTGTGTGTGTGAGATATGTGTGTATATATACACACATATATATAGGTATATGTATAAGTGAATGAACATGTATATAAAGCTTACCCTAAGTCCTCTATGCTCAGCGGAGGCCCAGAACCGGACGGGTTCTTCAGCACCAGCTCTTGTAATTTCGTGTTCTTCTCGTCTTCAGAAAGACCTTTGTTGCTTAAAATCTGGCGCCTCTTGATGGCAAGGTCTTTAATTTCTTTTAAAAATCTGGCTCTGTGTGGGTTTACTAGTTCAAAGTCTTCCCAAGTTAAAATTCCATTAAACCAAGCTGGCGGTTTTGGTTTCGGGGGATCGAGAATGAATTCTGATTTTGAATCCTCCTCAAAGCTTCCTACTGAGAGTGAGTCATGCCCTTCTTCCGTAGAGGCTTCAGACTGACTTTCAGTGCAGTGTAAGTCTCTGTCACCTCGTGACTCATAAATCAGTTTGCTCATGTTGCTTTTAATGTCCCCCATACACATAAGTTTAAAGAAAGGTTTGGAAATAGGTAAGTCCACAAGTCTATTGTCTTGAATGCATTTGGCCAAGAAAATTCCAAGGAAATGAAAGAGTTTTGTGATCCTTTCAAGCTCATCACTGTCTTGTGGAAATGGAGCCGTAAACAGTCCACATGATCTCTGCACGTAGTATCCGGGAGGTTTCAATCCACCTCCAAGATCAACCTGATTTTTTTAGAAGGAGAAATGCAAATAAAATCAGAAGACCCATAAACATTAAACATATTAACTGTGCTAGATAGTATCTATAGTCACAGTTTATTAAATACGTTTTATGGACTAAATTTTATCTTTCAATAATATCAAGGTTATTCAATAATAAAAGCAGAGTCAGAAAACCTGGCTTATATTCTGAAAACTATCCAATTTTTAACTTTCTAAAAGCTTAATCGCAAATCAAATCATGAAATAGGAAATAAAGCTTACGTGACGAGATTCATCATCTGGAAAGTTGTCATCACAGAGCCAAGCTCCCAAGTCAGTTCTCTGGAATTCTGCTGCTACCAGAGCATAGAACTCTAACGTGGGCCCCAAACCAGTTCCTTCTTCTCCTAAAAATTCAACCTAAACACAAACAAATAAATTACGAGGGAAAGTAAGCTTTTAAAAAATCATTTCTGTAATGATCCCACTCTTGCCAAAATCCAGTCCTACTGTAATATATGTTTTTTTTAAATAGCAGTAGTATAAGCCACACAACAGTTTTTATTTTAGTTTTTCTGAAGAGAAATTTGATTTGTTGTACACTGTTCCATATTCAAACACTCTGGTTAGCATTGTTCATACATCAATTTACTTCTCACAACAAGCCTACAAAATATACCATTATCTCCTTTTCACATCAAAGCAAACCAAATTTTAGATAAAGAGGTTATATCATTGCTTGAGAGATCTGTGTGTTTGTGTGTCTGTCTATGTGACACTAAAACCTAAACTCTTTCACTTATTTCTGACTTCCAGCAATCACTTTAAGGATTTTTATACACAGTCCATGTATTCCAAAAATTTGAGGCAGCTTACAGAAATATACAGTACAGAGTAAAATAATAATTAAGAATTATCTATGTTAGAGAAATATATGGATAAAAGAACAGATGAAGGCACAGAAATTTCTTCCTTCTTCTTTTTGACTGAGCCGCATGACGACTGAACCTGTGTCCCCAGCAATGGAAGTGTAGACTCCTAACCACTGGACTACTAGGGAATTCCTAGGCATAGAAATTTTAAAGTGAAAGTCATAAGCCTTATAAATTTTCTAGAGCTATATCATATTTACCACAGTCTGGGATCCAAAAAATAAACAAATCAGGTGACTGACATCTGTGACAGGAGAGGTATTTCTTTGTCTCTCATATATAAGGAATATAATCAACAATGCCCACAATAACATCTCTGCAGGAAATATACTGAATTTCCTACTGCCGATTGCTATAAAATTTCTCAATACAGAAATAAAAACCCATGATACAATACCAAGCACAATTTAAGTTAAACAATTATACAAAACACATGTGCTCCAAAAAAGCAGGTATCTTGTGGCACAGCTTAATATAAAGGTAAAATTTGGAGTATCAGAACCCTTTGTGAATATGATTACTTGGTTCAGGCTTTGCTAAGAAATGAGCAGTGTCCTTCAAATGGACCAAGCACTCTCCCATTTCATGAGTGAAGATATTCTTTGCTGCTCATTAAGCCATGAGATCCTGACCCTGAGGAGGTGAGCTGACATCCTCTCATGAAAGATGCCCTGCCAGAGGAGAAGGCATTTGCCCAGAAGACAGAGGAATCCCTCTACACTTCTATCTAATGCAGTTTTTTTTTTTTTTTCTCCTAACGTAGTTTTTATGCAGTGGAAGAATAGAGACTAACTCTCTAGTTGTCATTCCTGCACACTAAAAGAAATTTATATAGTGGTACCTCAAGAACTGATTTCCGATCTGCGTGTATTTGCATGACATTCTCAGCCCACTCCATCAGTGATTCACCACGTGGAACTTTTACTCTTTCATGCTTGAGACGACCAACACGGAACTCTCCAGGATCATCTCGCCTCACACTACTTGTGGTCCTTGTTCTTTCCACAGTGGCCTCACGTCGGTTTTGTAGCCACACGATTGCTCTGAAATAGAAAAACATCTCTGTAGCTGTAGCCTACAGCAACAGTTGATTGTACTACTACACAAGCAACAAAATTCAAAAGATTTAAGAATATTTTTTTATCAGGTGTTCAAATACACTAATCTTTTTTTTTTTTATTTCCTTAAATAGAGAAATACTGAGTCTGTATTTTCCCTTTTTATTTTAGTGATTAACAGATAAAGGTCTGTGGCCCAATCCCACAAAACACATAAAAATACTGACAAACTCATAATACCTAATAATATAAACAAACATTTCCTAAATCAGAGAACATAAAAAATGGTTAAGCTATCTTTATTAAATAACTGAATCCAACACTGAAACAGTATTGTGAGTTTGAAACATTTTCTTTGTAACAATGCAGAGCTAACCCATCTAGGATGAAAGAAAGACTCCTGAACTAAGAATAACAGGATAAAAGATATACGATATGTGCTATAACTTTTGGGGTACCCTGAGACCAATCAGCTATACACTTTGAGAATCAATTTCCTCACATAAAAATCAGGGAGTTCCCTGGTGGTCTAATGATCAGCATTCAGTGTTCTTCACTGCCTCTAGTGTTATGCGAACAAATGCTTGGTAAAGGATATAAAATGGTACAACAGATGTAACTTATCTGTTACATAGATAAGTTATCTGGAAACAGGCAGATCCATTTAAATTATAACTTTTTTACATCTACTGTGAAACTACTCTGGGTATTCAATCATTCAACAAATATTTACGGAGCAACTATAATGAGAGCAGTACAATATACATACATTACATACAGTACAACATACAGTACAATGACAGCAGTGAACAAAATTGCCAGAAATTCCTGCCCTCATGAAACTTTCATCTAATGAAGGAGACAGAAAAACAGAAAGTAAAATTTATAGTATGTTATATGGCAGCTGGAGAAAAATAGTGGCCAAAAGATATATTTTAACGTTATGTCAAAGCTATTTTCAAGCATTAAATTTTATATTCTTAGGAATTTCAGCAACTAAAAATTTATGTAAACCACTTAAAATACTGTACAATAAATGCTAGCTGATGGAAAACACAGTACTTAAACCCACACTGTTCTAAGAGTGCTTATATCCAACTGGAAACCAAAAAATGTTTAAATGTTGCCAACTCTTTTTTTTTTAATTTGGCCATGCCACAGAGCTTGGAAGATCATAGTTCCCTCACTTCAGGAACTGAACCTTCGCCCTTGGCAGTGAAAGCGTGGAGTCCAAACCATTGGACCATCAGGGAATTCCCAAATATTGACAATTCTTTACAAGAAACCAATATATTTTCTGCATCAGTCTTGATATAAAGTATAAGTACATTTTAAGCTTATATAAAACATTAAAAAAGACATTTATTCCAAAAATATAAAAAGACACACTTCCTACCTTGATGCACCAAAAGCTGTACATGTGAAATAAAGCTGTCTAGTTTCAAATGGTATTAGAAAAGGACACTTGCTGGTTAACTGTTCACACCAGTCTGGCAGAGCTCCACTTGCCAATGCCAATGGTTCCTACAAATTAACAAATAACAAAGTCCTATTATTAAAAAAGACAAAAGGGAGTCGATTCTTAACAGGCGAAATGGTGGGAGGAAGAAAAGGAAGGAGAGGTAATACTCTGAAAGTCCAACAGATTCAAGAGTTCAACTATCTGGTTTTATTACCTCAATTTGCTGCAAAATTTTTGTTGTGATTTTTTTGCTAGTGAATTCATCTGGTGGAAAAGTAAACTGTGGCTGCTCATCACCTTCTGTAAAAGTAACAGAATTAATAAAAATATAAACTGACTTATTTGTTTAAATGTCACAGAAATGAAACAAGGATTCTTACAGACCTTCCTGGGATATTCTTGAGTAAGGGTCACTTGCAACTATATACAGAATACGCAGGAGCTGAAGGACGTCTTCCACGCCACATGAATTCTGCCCATTGCCTGCCTTGGCCTGAGGTTGTTCTTTTGTCAAATTAAGAATATCACTACTTTGAAGAGTAGAAATGGCCCCCTGGTTTAACCCAGACTTTGTTCCATGCTCACAAAAATCCTACAGAAACAGGAAAACCAGCCATTAATCATTTTTAAGAAAAACAATATATCATCCTGTTAGTATTAATGTGAAAAAGCTCGAATTCTTAAAAAAAAAACAAACTGCTTTCTTTTAAAATAAAAACAGTATCACCCAAGTCAAGGCTTAAAGTGTTCTAAACCAATAAAATTCACAAAATATAACTACTGAAAGCCACAGTTAAAACTATGTATTTAGATCCTATGCCACAAACCAAATTTGAAATTTTAGCATTGGCATATTAACAATGTTAATTCAACCTCATTTTTTAGTATGTCCCAACGAACTGCTCTTCTGCAAGAATACTTAAAAAGCTGCAAACAAAGCACAAAGCCATTCCCAGTCAAAACAGTGTCTTGATGCCAATATATACCTTATATGCAGCTATGAGCTGAGAACAATTTCTGTTTTTCCTAATACTTTTATTAGTGCCAGTTAATTTCCAGTGGCGCAGGAAAGCGGCGTCTGCATTCTTCTGCAGGTAGGTTATCAAGTCATTCTTTGGTAATTCATCAGTGCCAAGGTACTGTTCCACATGCTCTATAGACCAACAACCCTACAATAGGAAAAACCAAATGTTGGCCTTTCCTGATTATAAAGTCTATGCTATTTCACATGCATCTCATAAGGTGGCTTCAAGATCATGCATTTAAGCTAATCTGAAGAATCCCATGTTGATGATTTCTCCCTCAATTGTTCAACTGAAACACAGTGTTAGTTTTTCTTTGCTTTTCTTTTACTAAGTAGCCAAGAATAAAGATCCATTTCCTAAAAGTACTTACCATTTTTCCATTTTCCTTTTCTTTGTCAGAATCCTTCATTTCTCTGTACATAATTCTAAACATGAAGATATTATTCAAGTTAATTCATAAATCAAATGATTTGTGTTATTTCCAATAAGGCTTCAACTCTTTAAAAACATATGATGAGGTCACTATATGCTTAAACACTGAACTTGGAGAATTTATTAAGAAAAAATGTATTACTTCTCTGCCTTTTGACTAAGATCAAGCATATTAAGAAAAAATATTAATCTGTTAAATTGGGAAAAGTAGCAGAAATCATATTCCTGAAAAAGTTGTGCTTATAAATTTAGCATTATTGAGAAGAAAACATATATCAAGCCTGGAACTTTTAAAGAAATGAATATGCTATATCTTGTATTATAACTTTCACATATTATAAAAATGAGATGTGTTTGTATCTAGATGGATAAGAGTAAAAAGGATCAAGAGCCCTTATGTTGATGTAAGGTAGTTGAGATCAAATTTTAAACTTTAATTATTCCAATTAAAACTGAAGGAAGAGTATACCATGATGACCTGCTGTTCTCTCTATTCTGTTCTGACCTTCTGTTTCTTTCTAGAAAGACCTAGATTACTTTATTGAACATTATATAAGATTATCAATGATGTTAGCAGAACTTCAGATATAGAAACTAAGAAAAATAAAGTCATGCAGGATGATTATAATAGTTTAATATTAAACTATATAAATTTATATTACTACATAATAAATATTATGATAAGTAATACTTACTGAGCACCCTCTGCATCCCAGAGAGTACTGAATCTACTTTACATATATTAATTTACTGATTCTTCACAACTACTCTCATTTTACAGATTAGAAAACAAAGTACTAAAATGTTACATAAATTTTACCCAAAGTCATTGACAATTATTTGTTGAACAGATAAATGAATTAACAAAGAGAGGTATGCTTAACTAAGAGACTCCAAATACAGAAAATATTTACTATTTCATATACAATCCTAGTCAAAGAGTTCAACAATCATTACATAAGGAATTAGTCTAAAGTTCCTTCCAGTTGTAAGCTTTAACCTTTATATATCAGGAGTCAGAAATGTTCTTATCTATTCCTATAAACTGAGAGAACTTAATCTTTTCTGTTCTTAAATTACAAAATATAGAAAATATAATACTTGGCTTATGTACTATGAAAACATCTACTTAAAATATTAAGTTAAAATTTCTTACGTGTATGTTGGCTCCCAAATACGCCTAAGTTTATCTGATTTCACATTGCCATTACATGACAACTGAAGCAATTTCTGTACATAGTAAAAGATGGTTGATCTGAAATTAGTGAGTGGTAATTCAACTTCACGAGTTGTTCCAAGACCTGTTACTTTTAAAGTGAGGGCCAATCGAGGTGATGGAGTACATTCAACTTCTTCCAAAAGCTCTGAATGAGGTGTTCCTAAAAATACAGAAGATGTGAAAAACATTAAAACAAGCAATTCAGAAAGAGTACTGTGCCATCAGGAGACAGGTCACATGAAATCTAAGCCCTTCTTACATAAATAAGTTAAAGAGATCAGCTACTTAAGATTCTCTTGCTTTCAATTTTTTTTTTTTTTAATTTAAAACAATGAGAAGAATATACCTATGTTACTTAAAGGGTACTATAGTAGAATTTATGCATGTGATATGAATCTCTTGTTTTTATTATGATATACATGACAACTATATGAGTATTTCAGAAAATTTTATTTTTATAAATGAGAAAACTCTAAAATTATTAATAATCTTACATGCAAAGAAAATCACATACTCAGTTAAAGACCTGTCAACTTTTTATGTATACTGAATGAGTGTGTTATGAAGTACACACAAAGACAATTAGGTTCATAATTATTTAGTGATGTACTCTCTTTTTAAATCTCAGGAATCTTTTCCTCATATCATGATACAGTGTTATAAGGTATTGTTTTATTCACTGCATGACATTCCACTGTACTTTAACTGAAACAATTCCATTCTCAAAACATAATGAAGGTCATCTCCAAGTTTTTAAAAATACTTCTATAATCATCTCTGTATACAGTGAATACTTCTATGATACCAATTTGTAGCAGTAAAAATATGAAATACATTGCTAAAGAGCTCTATCAAAAATCTGTTCCTATTTGTACTCCCTAGAATAGATTTTCCTATTTGAGACATCTTTATTCATACTCTTTCTCACCATACTATTACATCACATACCACACATTATACTATAAAGTGTACTTACTTTCTCATTTAACAAAAGTATCTTTCGATCAAGTAAAAAGTACATTCCACACTAACATTTAAATCTTCTTGAAGGATAATATATTGATTGCAATAGCTGACATTTATTGAGACACACATCAGGTACCATGCTAGGCACTTTCTATATTTTACCTCATTTAATCCCTTTAACTACATGGTCAAACAAGGACTATTATTTTCCCCATATAACAGATGAGGAAAGTCAGGCTTGTACAGGGTAGGGATTTGCCCAGTATATTAGTTTCCTATTGCTGCTATAACAAATGACCACAAACTGAGTGGTTTAAAACAACACAAATGTATTATCTTACAATTCTAGAGGTAAGAAATCTAAAATGGGCTGGCAAGGCTTTGTTTCTTTTGGAGGCTCCAGTGAAGAATCCATTTCCTTGCTTTTTCTAGCATCCAGAGGCCTCCCATTTTCCTTGGCTCATGTCCCCTCAGCACTATGATTGCTGCTTTCTGACTTTGACCCTCCTGTCTCTCTCTTATGAGGACACTTGTGATTACATTGGGCTCATCCGAAAATCAGGATAATTTCCCCTTCTCAAGATTCTTAATCACATCTCCAAAGTCTTTTCTCATGTTAAGGTGACAGTCACAGATTCTAGAGGGTAGGACCTATACAGCCTTTGGGGTGGAGGCGGGAGGGCAGTGGAGTGATGGGGCCATCAGTGTGCCTACCGCATCCAGACAGAGCTGTAAGAGATGGAGCTACCTCTCAGGCTGACTGACTCCAGAGGCCGCAACTAAAACCACTACACAGCGTGTCAAAGAAAAGCTGAATGGGAGTAATGGTTAACAATTTTAATCTAGTAGCAAACAGAATACAAACTATCTACCTTTAAATGAGGCCTTACTTTAAAAATTATACAAATGTAAACAGTGTATTTTCAAAACACTGTAATTTAATAGTTGAGACATGGAAGCAACCTAAATGTCTAACAACAGATGAATGGATAAAGAAGAGGTGGTATGTGTGTATATATATATATACACACACACACAATGAACTAGAATTAAATACATAAAAATTATTAATAAATCAATATTAATCGTTAATGTTTATTAATTTATATTTATAAATATGTATTAATAATATAGATATTTTATTATCAATAAAAAGAATTAAATAACACAATTTATAGCAACATGGACGAACCTAGATATGAACATACTAAATAAAGTATGTTACAGAAAGACAAATAAGTGAAATAAATCAGAGAAAGACAAATACCATACGATATCACTTAAATGTGTAAGCTAAAAGATGATACAAATGAACTTATTTATGAAACAGAAACATTCACAGATACAGAAAACAAACTTATAATTATCAAATGGGAAAGGCAGTGGGGGAGGGATAACTTAGGAGACTGGGATGAGCAGATATAAACTACTATATATAACATAAACAAGATCCTACTGCATAGCACAGGGAACTATACTCAATATCCTGTAAATAGGCATAATGCAGAGAATATGAAAAAGAATACATGTATGTATAAAATAATACAACATTGTGAAACAACTATACTTCAATAAAAAATAAAATATATTCAACGCTATGTGGTGCTCTAAATGGGAAGGAAATCCAAAAGAGAGGACATATATGTGTAGCTGATTCACTTTACTGTACAGCAGAAACTAACACAGCACTGAAAAGCAATTATACTCCAATAAAAATGGAAAAAACACAATAAAATACTATATTTTGCTCCTTTAAAAAAAAAGCTGTATTTTTTAAGGATTTGTGGCTGATATATAGTTTTTCCTGAAACCTGTTATTTATAATCTGTGTATACAAGTAGTATCTTACCTTTTAAACTATATAGTACTTGCTACTTAATCTGGAATCTATTAAAATTAAATCACAAAAGATAAAATATGTTATACCTGGGGGTGGAATTTCTAGATCAGTTGTCTGCTGGACGTTAGTTCGACCAGGTCTAGGATCAAAAGCAGGAACCAAAGCTGAAAACTGCCGCTTGAGTACGTAATCATCATCCCATGTTCTCCGGCGTCCCCCTTTAGTTTCGTACTCTTCCTCTTCCTGTTAAGATAAAATTGTACGTACAGATGAACATTATAAAACTCTTCATTATTGCAACAGTGGTATGCTATCTATAAAATAAGGTATATGTTGACTACTTATCTCTATAGGTATTTTATGTCCTTATTCAGCTATCTTTCTTAAGCACAAAATAAGCCAACACAAACAGGTATAGATATATACACATTTCTTAATGATTTATCAAAAGTAAGTAGGTTTTGGAGAAAATGTTTATAAACAAAGGTTTTATGAATTGGGTTTAACAGCTTCTTCTAAAAAGTTCTCAAAAATATTGGAAAAGACAAATGAAATTGTAAGAAGCCTTACGCTTTTGTAAATCAGACTTTATTAACACTTTTGATAGTACACATAAATATTTTCTTAAAAAACAAAAAGCAGCTTTACTGGTGGTTGCACAGATGTATATATGTGATAAAATGATAAAGAACCATACACACACACTGGGTCAACTTCCTGGTTTTGATACTGTAAATATGTAAGATATAACCACTGGACTTTTAAGTCTCTGCAACTCATTCTGAATGTATAATTATTTTTAAATATGCTTTAAAAAAAAGTATAAGCCAAATTACATACAAAACAGATACAGTGCTTGAAGCTGATTTAAATTACTTTGGGGCAAATAGTTCAAGTTCGACAAAGTGTTGATTTGTCAAATGATGAGTTCTTGGGGATTCACTGCAATATTCTTTCTACCTCTAGCATGTTTAAAAAATTCCATAATAAAAGCTTTTTTAAGGACCATTTTTCTCCTCTTCTTTTATTAATTTTATCAACAAAACTTTCAATGAATTATAAATATTATAAATGTCTGATGTAATAATTTTTAAACAATAATTATGTAAATACTTATATGTACACATTTAGCCCCCTCATAACACTTAATTGAGATGAACCTTTACAGCAGATCAAACTGACATTTGATAGGTCTGAAACCAGTTTTATCTGGGATCTAAAACTTCTACGTGTGATCTTTAGTAATCACTTCATCTGAAAACTGGGACTAATAATAACTTAAAAGGGTTGTTGAAAGCACTGAATTAGTTAATATACATAAGCAGTGCCTAGTACATAATTAAAGATAAATAAATGTTAACTAATAGGCTAATACTTCTATTACTCTACTGTGAAAACTACAAATTTTAGAAAATAGCTATTAACCATGCTGCTAAGAGAAATACTGCATAGGAACCTGGAATGTTAGGTTCATGAATTAAGGCAAATTGGAAGTGATCAAACAGGAGATGGCAAGAGTGAACTTCGACATTTTAGGAATCAGCGAACTAAAATGGACTGGGATGGGTGAATTTAACTCAGATGACCATTATATCTACTACTGTGGGCAAGAATCCCTTAGAAGAAATGGAGTAGCCCTCATAGTCAACAAAAGAGTCCAAAATGCAGACTTGGATGCAATCTCAAAAATGACAGAATGATCTCTGTTCAGTTTCCAAGGCAAACTATTCAATATCACTGTAATCCAAGTCTATGCCCCAACCAGTAATGCTGAAGAAACTGAAGTTGAACAGTTCTATGAAGGCCTACAAGACCTTCCAGAATTAACACCCAAAAAAGATGTCCTTTTCATTATAGGGGACTGGAATGCAAAAGTAGAAAGTCAAGAAACACCTGGAGTGACAGGCAAATTTGGCCTTGGAGTACAGAATAAAGCAGGGCAAAGGCTAATAGAATGGGGAAAACCAGAGAGCTCTTCAAGAAAATTAGAGATATCAAGGGAACATTTCATGCAAAGATAGGCTCAATAAAGGATAGAAATGGTATGGACATAACAGAAGCAGAAGATATTAAGAGGTGGCAAGAATTCACAGAAGAACTGTACAAAAAAGATCTTCACGACCCAGAAAATCATGATGGTGTGATCACTCACCTAGAGCCAGACATCCTGGAATGTGAAGTCAATCGGGCCTTAGAAAGCATCACTATGAACAAAGCTAGTGGAGGTGATGGAATTCCAGTTGAGCTATTTCAAATCCTAAAAGATGATGCTGTGAAAGTGCTGCACTCAATGTCAGCAAATTTGGGAAACTCAGCAGTGGCCACAGGACTGGAAAAGGTCAGTTTTCATTCTAATCCCTAAGAAAGGCAATGCCAAAGAATGCTCAAACTACCACATAATTGCACTCATCTCACACACTAGCAAAGTAACGCTCAAAATTCTCCAAGCCAGGTTTCAACGATACATGAATCGTGAACTTCCAGATGTTTAAGCTGGTTCTAGAAAAGGTCGAGGAACCAGACATCAAATTGCCAACATCCGCTGGATCATGGAAAAAGCAGGAGAATTCCAGAAAAACATCTATTTCTGCTTTATTGACTACACCAAAATCTTTGACTGTGTGGATCACAACCAATTGTGGAAAATTCTTCAAGAGATGGGAATACCAGATGACCTGACCTGCCTCTTGAGAAACCTGTATGCAGGTCAGGAAGCAACAGTTAGAACTGGACATGGAACAACAGACTGGTTCCAAATAGGAAAAGGAGTACGTCAAGGCTGTATATTGTCACCCTGCTTATTTAACTTATATGCAGAATATATCATGAGAAACGCTGGGCTGGATGAAGCAATAAGCTGGAATCAAAATTGCTGGGAGAAATATCAATAACCTCAGATATGCAGATGACATGACCCTTATGGCAGAAAGTGAAAAACTAAAGGGCCTTTTGATGAAAGTGAAAGAGGAGAGTGAAAAAGTTGGCTTAAGACTCAACATTCAGAAAACTAAGATCATGGCATCTGGTCCCATCACTTCATGGAAAACAGATGGGGAAACAGTGGAAACAGTGGCAGACTTTCTTTGGGGAGGGGGGAGGGCTCCAAAATCACTGCAGATGGTGACTGCAGCCATGAAATTAAAAGATGCTTGCTCCTTGGAAGAAAAGTTATAACTAACTAGACAGCACATTAAAAAGCAGAGACATTACTTTACCAACAAAGGTCCGTCTAGTCAAGGCTATGGTTTTTCCAGTAGTCAGGATGTGAGAGTTTGACTATAAAGAAAGCTGAGTGCCGAAGAATTGATGCTTTTGAACTGTGGTGTTGGAGAAGACTCTTGAGAGTCCCTTGGACTGCAAGCAGATCCAACCAGTCCATCCTAAAGGAGTTCAGTCCTGGGTGCTCATTGGAAGGACTGATATTGAAGCTGAAACTCCAATACTTTGGCCACCTGATGCGAAGAGCTGACTCATTTGAAAAGACCCTGATTCTGGGAAAGATTGAAGGCAAGAGAAGAAGGAGACGACAGAGGATGAGATGGCTGGATGGCATCACCAACTCAGTGGACAGGAGTCTGAGTAAACTTCGGGAGTTGATGATGCACAGGGAGGCCTGGCGTCCTGCAGTCCATGAGGTTGCAAAGAGTTGGACATGACTAAGCGACAGAACTGAACTAAACTGATTTTAATATATGTTTACTACCACAAAAATGCCAAGGGGTGTGTTTCAAGTAAGAAAACCCTGTGTGCATTACGGGAGAGCAATCATGGACTTTACTTGGTATATGGAACCCAAGTAGCTGGGCAAGTTTCCTTCTGTTAACTCTGGTTGCTTCCTGCCCTCACCCTGCCCCCTCTGTAGATTTTCCTAGACATTTCAGCCAGTGCTTTACTGTGAAAGGGAAAAACTCCACTGGAAGGCAGACATGAAGATATTACCTGCTCCCCAATAGGCCGGCTCCCTGCTCCAGCTGGGACCTGTGGTAGCTGTGAGGTGACAGCATGGTGTGTCACATCAGAGCGGGAGCCAGCTCGGCGCTGTAGGGACGGGCGTCTCAGGATCTGATACAGAAAATGGAAAGAGATATGTCTAATTACGTGACTCATATATATCCCTCTTCAGACTTGACCTGAACTATAAATCTATGTTATCAAAACTGTCATTAGAAAGCTTCATTAGCCATTTATAGAAAAGCTTTTAATTCATCATACATCATATACTAACAATCAGAAGAAACATGCCCATGCTCTTTATATTTTCCAAGAAAGGTAAACAAAAGCATTTCTTGGGAGTTCTCCACCCCACTAAAACCCAACTTCAGAAAAAATCCTTTAATCTTCTAACATTTTATAAAAGGAAATTAAAATTATACATGAAGTTAAAATAAAAGGCATTTTCAGGCAAAAGTTCAATTTTAAGACAATCATAGTTAACAAACACTAGGGGTTCTGGATCATACTGCCTAAGCTTGGGTCCTACTTTCCTACTCAACTCGGATTAATTACAGCAAATTATGTTTTCTATGTCTCTATCTCATAGGTCTGTGTAAGGACTCATGAGATAATACAGATACTGTCTGCAAAACAGCAGATACCAGAAAATTATAAGCATAGCTTTTTTTTTTGGTCCAGGCCACATGGCATGTAGGATCTTAGTTCTCCAACCAGGGATTAAACCTGGGCCCCCTATCTTAACTGTTGAATTGCTAGGGGAAGTCCTGAAAATTGTATTATTTAGGATTACTGCAGTTCGTCACATTTTTAAACCTGTAAAAACATCAGCACATCTTTCACACTGGTGCTCTATTTTCTTGCTTCAAAGTTTAACTAGAACGTTGCTTTTTTTTCCTTCATTTCAATTATCAACATCATATCTTAGTTAAGAAAATGGGGGACTCTCTCTCTACCATAACCTCCTCGTATTCTTGGTCCTCTTGATTGTCATCTTCATTTTCATCATCTTCCTCGTCTGGCTCTGGCAAGTCTTCATCATCATCTAGCTCAGCTAACAGAGTACTGGCACGGCAGCTATCAAGGAAATCTAGAAAACAAAACCAACAATCTTCCTCTTAACACAATTAACAAAGCATACCAGAGTAACTTTGTGAATCTGTTTTATAATACACAGGTAAAATTCAAAAGGTTCAGGTATAAAGGCCACATTTAGTGATGTCACTCTTCTCCTACCACCACACACAAAGGATGAGTAACAACAGTAAATAGTCCCAAGCATGGCAGAAAATGACATGGGATAAAGGATGGTAATAAACTAAATCCGTATCTACAAAACCATTTTTTTTAAAAAGGTCAACAATATGCGGTATGTTAAAAAATAAAAGGAGCCCTATTACCTTTTCTGTATAAGTCAGTGGAAACACAATGGTGGAAAGAGAACAGTTTGGAATCATTTGCTGTGTCAACCTGTATCTGTTTGAGTGCCTACTATGTGCCAAGAATTGCATTAGGCACTAGGTATGCATAGTTGTAAACAAGATAGACATGGTTTGAGTCCCCATGGAGCTTACAGGGGAGAGAGTCATTTAAAAAGTAAACAAATGAATACATAAACTGTGAAAGGGGAAAGAACAGAATTTAAGTTGATCAGAGAGAATTAAATTATCTATGTGACTGGAGAGACTGCTTAACGATAATGACTACTTAAAGATAATGCCTATTTACTAGAGAATGATGTTAGGTACAGCTTTATATATCGTCTAAATTATCTAGCACATAAAAATAAACTTTAATCCCTTCTGCCTCCCTCCTTGTTAGGTTCTCTCCCCTCCATCCTTCAGTGAAGATTAGGTCAAATTTACACTGCCCCACATAATGAAGATATTGAGAAGCTGTTCTCCACAGGAACTGAAAATAAAAAGAGAAATAATGGGACTAAAACAGGAGTTTTTTATTGGATCTGGAATTTAAAAAAAAAACAAAAAACTTCTATGGATAAGGCAGTACATAACATTACAAAAGAATATCCAAAAAACAATTTATAATATTTAGTAGGAACTTGCATTTACAGGTTGCTGAACCAAATATAAGACACATACTGATTTCAGAATATTCACAGCTAAATTGGCAACATTTTTTCCTTAATGACATAAAACAATCTTATAATTAATAGCATCTTAAATTTGATGAAATATATTACCCATAACCTGTTGGCTTAGCAGTAAAAGAATCCGCCTGCAATGCAGGAGACACAGGTTCAACTCTTGGGTCTGAAAGATCCCCTGGGGAAGGAAATGGCAACCCACTCTAGTATTCTAGAATAGGAATTCCCATGGACAGAGGAGCTTGCCAGGCTACAGTCCATGGAGGTGGCGAAAGAGTCAGACACAACTTAGTGACTAAACAACAACAAACATGGAATGTGCCATCCTGCATTTTAGGTAACGGTTCTCATGAATATTATGTGGCAGTACATAAAATAAATCAATTCCACTTTTAGGTTTATTTCTTAAAGGAAAAAATATGTAGGTATATAAAGTCCATTTTTCATGTGTCACAATTCACTGAAGTCAGTGGTTTTACTCATCTTCCCTTTTTTATCCTAGTATAAGGATATTATATAAGGCTTCCCTGGTTGCTCAGATGGTAAAGAATCTGCCTGCAATGTAGGAGACATGAGTTTGATCCCTGGGTTGGGATGATCCCCTGAAGAAGGAAATGGCTACCAACTCCAGTATTCTTGCCTAGAGAATTCCATGGACAGAGGAGCCTGGCGGGCTACAATCCATAGGGCCGCAAAGAGGCAAACACAACTAAGCGACTAACATTTTCACTTCACAAGGATAATATATATATTAAAAAAAGCTCCGTATTTCATACATTTGATTATATTACACAATCAAATCATGTCCCTCAAAACAACACAGTGAAAGTTTGCATATTTAGAAATAATTTTATAATGCAGATGTCACTCTGATCCTTCATACAACAGCACTGTCAAAGAATCCTCCAGTTTTAGAAATGCAGAAAAAGAAATTTTAATCACCAAAGAATAATTTTTAAAAGGCAGTCAGTAGCCCTGACTCCTCAATATTCTTTCCCATTAATATACCTACAACTTTCTTAACCTTCACATGATTTATTAACAGACCTAAAGCTTAAAGTTAACATAGTAATAGGGAGAAGCAGAAGGCTTCCATGAGGAAAACCAAAGAACAAATGCTTCTGGTGAATTTATGACACTTTGGTGTAATTATCATCGTCATTCTGCTACATACATATGTAACAGATAAAGTGGAAACAGAAATATAATGCTTTTCCTAAAATCATAGATCATCAGATCCAATTCTTAGCTTGGAATACAAGAGACCACATTAAAAAAAAAATGAAAACATATTAAAATGATGCATACACAAGATAATACTTAAATAAAATATATCCTCATATAACTTTTTATATTTGAAATTAACAAAAGTAATTTTGAAAAAAGAACAGGTGATCAAGGATTGTGATAAAGGGTAATCTAAAACAATAATGATGGGAGTACAACCTTTTTGGAAGGAAATTCAACAATTACTCTTTTAGGAATGTACCCTAAGAAAATACACAAAAATACAAAGATGCTCACACATAACAATACTGATGGTAATGAAAAACTGTAACTTAAATATCCAATCAATATTAAATAATGATCATACAGTCAGAGGAATATCTGGCAGCCATTCTATGTTGTAGAAACTCACTGAAGTATATTTAAATATTTTTACAGTGAAAAGAGCTGTCCAGAAAGGATAGAATTTCTTTTTTCTTAAAGAACAGATACATCAAATGATATGTATCAAATGACAACAATGGTAGGGACTAGATGATTTTTATTTGCCTCAACATTTCCCTTCTACAAAAAATTTTACCATTCTAATATGATGATTAGAAACATTTTAATTGAGTCACTGACTACATACCACAGGACCTTCAATAATGTAACTATAAAACCTTCTAAGCAAGAATTAATTCATCTGAATATTTAAAATATTTCCTAAATAAAGAATAATTTCCAGAAGACTTTGATAACTGTTGTGATAAGGTGGTTTATAATAAGGAAAATTCAGTCTTCATCTCTGTTCTATATACTGAGTTTCTTAAAACTCTTGGGATTTCCTGAGATAAGAGCAATAGAGGTGTCGTTTGTTATCTGTAACCGGAGTTGTTTTAATGAGGAGACTTTTAGAAAGCCCTTAGGTAACCTAAGGATGGGGCTGCTTGTTAGTGGAACCAACCACAATCAGAGGACTGGAACTTTCATCTCGCCCCTTAGACCTCCGGGGAGAGGAGCTGGAGACTGAGTCACCAATGGCCGGTAATTGAATCATTGGTGCCTAAATCATGACGTCTCCAAAAACTAAAAGCCCTGAAAGGTTGGGGGTTCAGAAAGCTTCCAAGCTGGTAGACATGAACACAATGACAGGCCAGGATGGCTCCTAAACTCCATGGGGAATAAAGGTCCTGTGCTTGGGACCTCCTGGACTTTGCCATGTGCATCTCTTCCATCTGCCTGTTCCTGAGTTATATATTCTTCTCCTCTTCTTTTTTTGGCCAGATCAAGCATCTTATGGGATCTTGTTCCCAATCCAGGGATGGAACTCCAGCCCCCCAGCAGTGGAAGCAGAGTTCCAACCACTGGACTACCAGAGTATCCCCTATATATCCTTTTTATGAAAAACCAGTAACCCAGCACATAAAATGTTTTTCTGAGACCTGTGAGCCACTCCAGCAAATTAATCTAACCCCAAGAGGGAGTTGTGGAAACTTCCAGTTTACAGCTAGCCAGTGAGAAGCACAGGTAACGATCTGGATTTGTGATGAGTGACTAAAGGGGCAAAGGTGAGGGGTGGGCAGTGTTGGAGAACTGAGACTAACCTGTGGGATCTCATACTATCTCCAGGTAGGCAGGCAGTGTCAGAACTGGGGGAAAACTTTACACACACTTGGAGGACAGAGCTGCAAAGTGAAGCAGCAGGGTACTGAAAGTACACGAGACACACAGGAGTACTTTTCCTCTTACATTACAATGTACAAAGAATTATCAATTTACAAAGCTTATTAATCTATCACACTTCTTTTCTAATAAAGATATCAAATTATTACGGTTCTTCTAATAAAACTTCACTAGTGACAAAAGGCCAAGAAAAGGATGAAACACAGAAGTTCCTACATGTCTATTTACAACCAGATAACTTAACAGTTCTTCATATCACTTTGAGTTTTTTCATCACATATAAAGCTGCCATATTTATAAGAGCGAATAATCCTTTTCTAATCGAAAATGTAAAACACTCCAGAAGAAAAATGTGATAAAAACATCGCCATATAAATATCTAAGTATTTTATACTGTAACTTACCATATAAGGAATATTCTGCTTCCTGACCTGTGTCACTCTCACTGGAGGTTGATGTGAGGCTGGTGGTTAAAGTATTACTTAAAGACTGACCAACTGATAAAACTGTTGTTGCTGTAGCTACATTGCTGCTGCTAGTAACACTTGATGTTGACATAGTCACTGTCGATGTAGTACCGGGTGTGGTCAAATTAGGGAAACTCTGAGCACCCATAAGAGGAGAAGCTAAGGATAAAAAGGAAGCAAATTAGTACAGAAAAGGGAGGACTGTGTAAACCTTAGAAAAACTATGTTGTATATTTAGAAAAAAGAACGCAGTCATGAAACACTGATTATTAAAAGGCTGAAAAGCAACAACTTTGGGAACCCAACTGAAATCCAACTAGAAATTCTTGTTTTTATAGCATTATTATTTTTTAGAATGTTAAGCCTTGCTTTTAAAATAAGTGAAACAGACACTGAAATTACTCCCAATGGTATTTTCCAATGGAATTACTTGACCCATTGGTAGCTTTAATTAGAATTAAAAATTTTTATAAGCTAATATCAATTCAGAACCTAAGTAAAAGTTATGCCAGTATTATGTTCTGATTTCGACTGACTCTGATGATAGTTAATAGCCATCTACTTCCTCTTGTAATTATACTTGACAATCAGAGGAGTGAAAACAGAAATGTGTCATTTTCTTCTTCAGAATTAGAATAAGAGGTTCTTTATCAGGTCCAGATCAGAATTCTTAAAATGTCACAATTCTATAGAACTTAACCTTATATTCCTGAAGTGCTAAACGTGACACAGTTGTACATAACAGGGTTTAATGATCTGGTTAAAGACTAGAGCCAGAATCCACTAAACAAATCCTGCTTTGCATCCCTCAGAGTGGAAAAAGCATTGGGTTCTATAATGAAAAGCTCACTTACTTGCTGTGCTCATCACATTCCTCCCCAAAGTATTAGTGTTGTTATCACTGCTGCTTCGGCTTAGATTCATGTTGTTGGTGGCATTAGTCCGTGCTATATTTGCCACTCTCCTTACAAAACTCTCCAAGCTAGATGTTTCTCTTGAGGACAGGTTAGGTACACTTGCACTAGAGCTCATGGGGGCCCCGGCAGCCAACAGAGAACTCACGGACAGTCTGTTACTTGCTGAAGAGCTAAGGGGCCGTTGTGAAGTGGCTTCTTTATTAGTTAACTCAGAGACTGAACTAACATCAGGAGAACTAACACTAACAATTCCCATGGATATTGCACTAGACTCCCCAGGAGCACGAGCAGAACTATCAGGGCCTAACTTCCTTTCAGCATTTTCACTTCCCGTCTCCGCTGTTAAGGTGCTGGTACTTGCACTGGAAGATGACCCTACTTCTGTTTGAGGGACGTTTTCAGCAGATGAAAGAACAACAATTGGTTCATGGACATCAGCTCCTGAAACTATACTGTGTTCCATTACAATTTCTGATCTCCGTTCCGTTTTGGTCGAACCCAAGCTGATGTCGCTGCTACTGGCCACGCTACACACAGAACTGCTGCTTCCTTTTCTACTTGAGGAGCCTGCAGCAGCAGATGTCTTGTCTGGACAGTTGTTTTTCACCAAGCTGCTCCATGATTGCGTTGTGCCTGAAACAGTGGATGAAACAGGTTTGGGTGATGCCACTGTATCAGGGTCGTACCCTGGTGCAAGCTTGAGGTCAAATTTTCCTTCTGCGCCCATACGGTAAGAGTTTGAGCCACCAGCATCCCAGGTGACATCAATCCAGCCTGGAAAGGGACAGGAGTTTGTGAGACCCAGCAGAAAGCAGATAGGAGCGTGTCAGACAGTAGCTCCACAATATGGGATCAGCTTTTCATCAGTGCTGTACTTCTCTGAATTTCTAGTCATCTAAGGTCTGCCAACTAAAATCGAATCCTTCTGTTTCTCTTATTTCTGAACTGTTTGTTAATATTTAAAAACAATATAAGGGTCACGTTTATAACTACTGGAGTATCTTTCAAGGGGAAGAACTGTTAAAAACTGTAAAAAGACGGATAAAAATGGTAAAGTATTGCAACTTCAGCAAGTATACATGAAATCTAAGTAAAAGCTTTTTTAGTTGCTAAATATGATCATGTGGTCAAATGTTTATAGAAAAAAGTGCTGGCTTAACCATTAATTTCTAAGTTTGGGCTAAATCCTATAATTGACGGACAAAATATTCATTTATCACTGTAGAAATTCTAAGCCACTAGCTCAAATAACACTAAGTTAGCATTTCGGTTGTGTTCTCAAAGTTCAGTGGTTACTTGGTTCTCTTATGATTAAAATTAATAAATTTGAATAAGCACATAATTCTAAAACCAAAATTTTAAAAGTATGCTAAGCTCTTTTATGAGATAGAACCTATATGATAAAGCTAACAACATGAAAAGAACTAGTGAACATAATATTAAATCTATATTTACTTATACTTGGAAAACAATACTTCTTTTTTAAAAATGGTAATTAACTTCCAAAAACAAAATAAATTGCCTATTAGAAATAAAATTAATATAAATTTTGCCATCTTATTTTAGTGTTATAAGCTAATTACTTCAGGGGAAAAAATAGCACATAAATAGTCTTTAAAAACATTAAAAGTACTTCACCCACACACACACACACTCTCACACATACATGCACACACACACACACGCCAAGTTCATACATGTTTACAATGAAACTCAGAGGGGTTTAAGTAATATTAAATTACCTGTGGGAATTATCTGCACACAAGTTGTTTGAGAGGAAACTGACTGCCCCAAATCTACATAATCTAGTTTAGATGAGATTTCAATTGCCTCAATTTATTCTGTATGCTGAATTAACCTCTGAAGAATCAACTTTTAACTATCTCTTCTGTAACATGGAAAAGTGTGAGAAAAGGAAAAGTTCAAAAACATACCCAATCCCAAATAAAATTACATTGTATCATATTAACTGGCCCCCAAATATACTGATAACTTATTTCATAGCACATATCAAAATCTGTAACTGTATGTTTTATCTGTTTTACCAGGAAGCATGGGATCATTCTTTTTTGTTGACCAATGTGAATCTGAAGTCTAATAAAGTACCTTTACGTAACAGGCACTCATATTTGTGTGATAAATTAAAAAATGGATATTCCCACCAACACAAAGGTTCTTTAGAAAGGGAAGAGATTTGACACAGTATAGAAAAATAACTAATAAATGTAAACCATTCAGTTACGCTTCAGAATGTGTTTAAACTGATCACTGACAAGAACTCAGAAAGGGTACATAACAAAAGTGGACATTTACAAAACTCTGAAGTTCTCTTTAGATAAAAAGAGTTAGTAACGACTAGCCATTATTAATAATGGTTAGCTTAAGTATTTGAAAGCTAAGAACTCTGTACAACGTAATGGTTTTAAGGTATGACTTTTCTACATTTGTCAGATCAGCAAAAATAAGCCTTTCTTATATGCTAAATTCTGAAATTAAGATTCCAATTTTCCTAAGCAGTTGCTTCACTTGACTCCAAACCAAGAAAAACACACAGTACTTACATATCCCTAACTAGCTTACACTTAAAAGTTAAACAATGTAGGGGAAATAAGAATATTAACTAAGTATCATTAAGATGTGCAAAAACAAGAAAACTGGAAATTTCTGAATTGAACTATTATTATTCAAGTATTATTGTGTTTTATGAATTTTAGCAGCTGCATACATGCTCACTCACTATAAACCTGCTATGATGATAATCTGAAATTAGGGTACAACTAAACAGAAATGCATTTTTTTTTTCCAGAAATGCATTTTGTATGATAATTTCAGGGACAGAATCTTAAACGTAGTAAGAGCAAAAAGAGTTTAAGTAAACAGATGATTTCATCACATAGTTAAGATATCAAATGCTAGTCATTCTCTTAAGCACTGTCACTCTTATTATCTCTTTCAATATTTGGTGTAAATTGACAATAAGAACATTTTACTTTTTTAAATGGTAGGCAAAATTCCTAAGAATCACCATTGGTTAGGCAAATTATCCACTAATAAATGAGCCTTTTAAGTTATAAGAAAAAAATCTAGCCACTACAGTTGCTTCTGGGAATAGATAGCATAAAGTGGGTATGAACTTCCTTAAAATCTACAGAATCAAAAGTTAAAATGAGCTGGATTTTAAAAAATAATGCTTATGCAACACGAAAGTTTACTAGCCCAAAGAAAAACTGGTAGACTGAGAAACATTTTGAAATATAATTAACTAATAAATGAAAACGCTGCAATTTTTGTTCTGTCTTTTACTGAAAAATGTTTAACTTAAAATACTAATGCTTTTTCTTCTATATGACTTATAATTGAACAAAAAAATTTTGCCTGATTCTTGTGAGGCTAACAAGATAAAGAAAAGCATAAGAAATTAAGATCAATGGAACTTATGAATAATAAACTTAAAAAAAAGACACAAAAGGAGCAGAAAAATATGTCTTTTAGGGTATTTACCTTATACTAACTTATTAATAAAAATTACTTCAAATTATTAGCAGTAAGTTTTGAGTCAAAAACCTAACAATTAAAAAATTTTCCAGTATTTAAGTAAATGATTTTTCCATTTTAACATAAAACCAATAGATGGGTTCTTCTTCTTATTCCTGGAACATTTACTCAATTTATATACTACCACAAAATAGCAAAAGAAAATATTTTGTTACGTAAATACTCGATTTCTACACGAGAAACGCTAAGCACCTACTCACCATTGTGCAGTTCTCCCGTGACCGTGCCTTCTCCCTGCGGGCTGCCGTCCTGATCACGCCACTTCCAGTCAAGGCCTCTGATCACACGAGCCCCTGGGACCATGTACTTCAGCACCTGGGAGCGAACCAGACGTCTCTGTCGTCTAAGATTAGCTTCTGCTTCCTTAGCTGCTTTTCCTGTTTCGTAGAAATTAGAGAGATACAGTCAAAGTCACTTTCCATAAGTGTAATTGTTTTAGTAAGTTAGAAAAACCTACTGTTCTCTCTTTACCTAGCTGATCTTCACATACTCCATTTACAGTGCCATAAAGTTCAAATCCAGATAGTGAGAGATAGTGGGTCTGTCCACTCGCATTCTTTCCCATCTGTTTAATTCTGACATGTCGCCACCCTTGTTTCTCATCCTTTGGTGGATCAAGAGGCCAGGTGGCTGTTGACCTGTGAATGTTAGGGAAAATATTACATAATATTTTAAATATATGAAAAATACATTTAAGGTAGCAAAGATCTTTTTTACGTAATAGAAAATTATGTGAAAAATAAAGTAACTTTCATGTTCAGTCAACAGTTTGTTACACAAAAATCAAGAAATCAAAGAAGAAAAATAGAAGAAAATGAAAAATGAAATGTTAAATGTGTATGACTAATTTGACTCATAACTCTAAAAGATTTATAATTAATAAAATCCAAAGAAATGAGATATTTTATGAGTAATAAATATCTTTATGATAAATAAGATATTTAATTTTTTGAAAAATTTTAAATGAAATATTAAAACAGCAACTTTAAAGCTTGAAAATATTACCTATTAATCATGTTAAGAAGCTCCCTCCATACATCAAATACAAAAAATAATTTAATCTACACTCTACCTACTCCTCAAAATGTGCCACAATATACAATTAAACTGTATTAGAACTAAATTTTTTAGAAACGTAATGCTGACTTTCTGCCTTTAAAAAGCACATATATGATCAATATATAAAATTTAGGAAAATAGATACATAAAATAAGAAAAATCAATAGTCACTGTTAATTTGTCATTCACATACATTGTGTGAATAAATGGATAGTTTAGTTTAAAAGTTCTTTTCTTTTTGCTTTCATCAGTGTGCTATATACATACATGTATAGCTATGTATCAACTTCTTTTTAAATAAGTTCAGCTTCTACTAAAGTTTAAAGCATTTGATGGTTTTCATAAAGTCATTTTTCAAAGTTTTAACACCTAAATTACAGTATCAAGTGATATTTTTAGCAAGAAAATCTTGTTTCAGTATCTTATAAAATAGAGAGCTCTAAGAGGATATAGTTATAAAAATAAACAAAGCTCTTTACTGAGTTTTCCAATTTACAAAGACTCCTCAACTAACCCTGGTTCATTGAGACTGCAGTCATCAACATGGGTATACAAAGAAGTCCAGTTCTGTCCATCTTTGGATACCTGGAAAACCCAATTTCTCAGTGCAGACCTTCCATAACCACGAGCATGACGAAGTGTATATGCTGATGGTATCACCCAGAGACCGAGATCTATGGCAAACCAGGCATTCTTATCATCATTGCTATGACAATTTAAAGCTGAATTGTCACGACTCAATATGTCTTCTAAGCGGCCATAAGGTAGATTTCGTCCTTCTGATGATGTTACTACTACAAGTCCATAAGCAGCTGGATTAACCCATTCATATGCAGTTCTACATAAAAACAAAGAAAATGCTCTTAAGCAGTGTTAACAGTTAACACTTTTAAAATAACTGCACTTGTTCAGACTACCTTTTTTCCACATAAAATTACATTAAGAAAAATTCTATAGTAATTTAAGCAACTTTTCTTCATAAAAAGAAAAATTTAGATGGGGGTCTTAAATTTAACCTAAAAGATGAAATTCCTAGAACGACAGAATATTCAGAGTGGTTTCTACTACCTAGATTTCTTTTCTGGGTGAATATTTTCAATCTACATTAAATAGAGTGACTTACTTGGCATTTGTTCCAATCCAGTAAATGATTCCATTTTCATCAAAATCATGCTGGTGCCGAAATATAAAATTTTGGCCTTCTCTTAATTTTCGAACAAAAACAAATGAAGATCGGTCAAAATCGTACCACTGCTTTGCTACCTACCCAAAGAAAATATGGAAGACACCTTAATGATGATATATTGAAGTTCACTGCCCACTTTGTTCCTAACCCTTTAATGTGATTTTTAAAATAATCAATATTCATTAAAAAATATTTGAAAAAGAAAAATAACTAGAAAATTCCCTAACCACAGCACCCCACTATTAATATCAGAGAGTATTTCTTTAGTCTATTATTTCAACAGACAGAATAAAACAAAGTCTCGATCATACTGTACAAAAACATTTTTCTCTTATCAGTCTGTATATTATGATAGCCAAATAACAGTCAAACTAATTGAAATAATTACCGAACTGATAACTCCTTTACTTATTAGCATTAACGTTTTGCTCACTGTTTTAGTAGTACAAATAACTATAATAGACATCTTTATGAAGAAACCATTTATAGTCTAAACATTATTTTCTAAAATGGAATTCCCAAACCACTTTTCTAAAGGGCTAAACCACAGCAAAAAAAGCTTATTTCACACCATGTCCTTGCCAGAAACTCACCATTTTTAAGAGATACTGTTCCAGAGATTCAACTGTAGCTAAAGGTTCCATCTTCAACATTCTGCCAGTCCTGTCTATTAATGAAGTTTCACCAGGTGCACGTTCCAACCGAAATCTTAATCTTCTTGTAAGTATCTACACAGAAATGATTAAAATGCTTCAGGGAATGCTGTGCTTTTATCTTAGCATTTTGAAAATGAGAAATGTTACATAACACAGCAATTGAGATTAATAAAGTATAACCATAAAGAAGTATCAGGATCTGTTTCCTACTAAATGTTTTAAAGAGGTTCTCTGAATAAGTAATATTTTGAAGAAAGAAACAAACTACTTATCTCTAAAAAACTTCAAACATACATGGTTTAAATAAAATTATTATAAATGACTTAACAGATTAACAGAAATATTACAGCCTTAACTGGTAACTTGCAATTTTCCAGATAAGTTATAAAAAGCAGCTAATTAACTTATGCTTTTAAAGTGAGAATTATTAAATAATCTATGTCTAGTAAACTGAAAAAATACAAGACATTTTAATAGCTTCCAATCCAATGTTTCAGTAAATAAAACAAGTATGTGCTTCATTTCTGTATAAATTTTAACTAATTTCTATAGCCACAGAATTAAACGTTTATATGTACATTTGGGAAGCATTTTAGACTACAAAATTACCAGAGGGCACATCCCTAGCTTTCCTGTCCTTGTATCTTGCACAGTCTCCTGAAATGATATACAAACAATAAAAGATGTTGGTGCTCCTATAAGTATAACCTGGGATATCTCTAGTCTTTGAGACTATTTCTGTTTCATTCACCTATCAAAGATAAAATCTTTAAAATAATAGACAAAAATCCCCTTGTTCCTCTATAATGTTCTGTTGGAAGTAAAGCAAAAAGTAGACTTCTACAACTTATTTAATATACGTATCATGTCAGATATAGTAACAATACCGTAATTCCCTGAACAAGCTTTCTAGTCTGGAAATCTAGTGCCTTTGGTAACAGTAATGGGTTCTTGGCGGAATGCTAAGGTTTTTTTGTATTGAGTAGGCATTGTTAGCGCAAATATAGTTTTTTAGTCACTTATTAAAGGCTGAATATAAAAGAAACTATTTGATGCAGAGAAATGCAGAAAAGGTCAAATAAAAGCAAGACTCCAGTCCAAATAACCTGTAAGTAAATACTAAAGTAACCTACAGAAAAGGAAAAGATCTGTTTTGGGATATTAGCAGTAAGAATTTTGTTCATGTTGGGATACTAGATGCTAACATAAGGACAATTTAATGAATTAATAAGAAAGACAACCAAATAATATTTAGGAAGAAAACAGGCTTTTTATAAAACCATGTGATAATGGCAGATTTCCAAAAGGATCAATAGAAATAGCTGAGGAAGGCCATCTCTACTCAATGACATACAGAAAACAGGAAATAAAAATCGTGCCTGAAACATTTTCACATTTTCTTACATGCTGAGTTACACACAGAGACAAAGGGACTTAATTCATAAATAGATGGGACTTAACTCTAGAACAAAAGGATTTTCTTTTTTGCTTTCCAACTGAGAGTGTCATTTTCCACTTATGGTCTACTAAATATGATTTACTACTAAAAATAAATATTAAAATACTAATACATTCAAAAGTCATTAAAAAGAACAATCAAGAGGAACTAAGGGTTAAAGAATTTAACTATTAAGCAATCATTAAACAATGATTTGTCACATTTTGTTTCAACAATCACAATTATTCTTTAATAAAATATAAATTTTTTTTTTTTTTTAAAGAAAAATAAGACTGTTTCTAAATACATTGAGCAGTAACAGCAATTGCATTTTCATGGTTACCTGGAGGTTATAAGTGGATCCTGGTGTATCATACAAATGGAGAGGTAGACGTTCAATGGACTCTAATACAGCTATTAACTTTCGGATTAATGCAACAGCTGGTCGGCTAGGAAAACAAGTAATTGTTAAGAACTTCCATATAAGTTCAAACTAAAGTTCATACAGGATCTGCAATAGCCAATTCATACAGACCCCTACTTTCTGTATTAATGCAAAGTGAAGTTTAGTTTTTCATTAGACTACAACTGAGTAAGCAAAGATAATCTCATAACTCAATTTCTTTACTTACTAAAATATTTCATTTTTCATATGAAACTTTCACAACTGCATTCAAAATAATGTATAATTTAACGTGTATTTTATTTTTTAAACCTTAAACAATTTTATTATATAATATTTGATACATATAACAGACTATATAAAGCAGTGAAGTTTGGAAAATGATAGTACTGTTAGCGAGGCATCACTGGTAAAATATTTCTGGAAAATAACGTGACAAGTTATATCAGGAAGTTTTAAAAAATCATCAACTCACTAGAACTATTTAAAGCAATTTATATAAAAAGACATTCCCCCCCCCAAAAAAAAAGACATTCCCACCAAGACAAGTATATTTTAGTATTACTAATAATTTGCAAAGAGCTAATATGTTTAACAGACTAATGTTTCAATAAATGATTATATATCTATATAATATAATACACACACATTTAAAATGGTATTTTAAATTAATGGAGTTGAATTTCATTTATTATTTAAAAAATTCAATCATATTCAAAAGTAAATAAAATCATAAAATGAACCTTTATCAACTCACGACCTAGCTTCAACAGTTACCTATTAATGGCCAATTGATTTCTAGTTATATCCCCAATTATTTCTCCCCTTTACACGTACTTTCAAGAAAATGCCAAAGCATTTCACTCAGAAATACTTTTGAGTATGTAGCTCTACAGAAGAAGTTTTAAAAAATAAAATCATATCATCACCACAACTAAAAGGGAATGAATACTTAGTACTTAATATCATCAAATAATCAGTGTTAAGATGTTCAGTTGTATCTTAAAGATTATCTAATTTAAATAAGTGGTCAGCTGCATTCACAGCAGACATGGATTTTTTCCTTTTATTCTATTAGATTAAAAAATACTTTAAAAAAATCTTTCCTTTTTATATATTTATAAGCTACTCTTGTACTGAATTAAAAAGTTCCTATTTTGTATATGAACACTATATTAGACTATTTCAAAAGAAACCTATCAACTTACAAACACTTTAAACATAAAATTAGAAGAAATTTGGGGATTTACCTTTCGTCATCTTCATTTTCACTAAAGGCTGTTTTAAAAACATTTATTCTTTCTACCAGTTGACTACAATCTTGTTTCATATCTAAATCCATGCTCTTAAAAAAAAAAAAAAATTTTATGGCTGATATTGAAATTAATCAATATTAATATTAATATACATTACAAAATTATCAATACAATCTAAGGGAAATCATTATTTTCTTTCTTTTTTTTTCATTATTTTCTTTCAATTAAAATTTTTTATTATATGACCAGTAGATCATGGCTAATATCTTTAATGTTATAATGGATAGCAATTACACTCCTTTCCTCAAAGTGTATAGAAGCTACTTTCAGATTATTTATGAACATTGTGCATTTTAACAGTACTACTTACATTAATCAGTATTAGAAAAAATATGACTGGTATATCAAAATAATGATTTCATACACATTAAGTGATACAGAGTGATGATATATCAAGATAATTTCAATAAAGGAAAAAAATTTTGTCATAATAAAGAGATATTAACACAGACTAAACTGAAGGGAAATATAAGGCTACTGGTAAATATTGATACCTGTCAAATATTCACATAAACTTCCTAAACTGTCATTGCTCATAACTTAATCTTGTCCAAATATTTTAGGTATTTAAAAAGGCCTACTAACTGTATTTTACACAAGTTATGAGGAAATCAGAGCAGTCAATAATGTTAAAGCATTTTTTTCAAACAAATCTTGAATAAGTTATAATCAGGTAACTAAAAAGAAAATCTAAACTCAATTGTTTAATTCAACTGGCTCAAACTACTGGTAAAACTTAATGGCTGGAGAAATTATGGATGCTAACATTTACTACAGTTTTTAATACTCCTTGACAAAATAAAGTAAACCTTGCTCTGTCAAAAGTGTAGCTACAAGTAATTTTCTAACTATACACTTCATTCTGTACTACTTACATTGTTTAAAACAGTAAGAAGCGCTTGCACCAAGCCACTGCTGCACATCTCATATGGTGAAATTGTGTTTTCATCCTTCAAAAGTACAATCAGATTTTCTAAAGCTGTCTTCATTAAATCTCTCCAAGTGTTCTCACTCTCAATACACTAAAAGAAAAAAAAAATTTTAAATAAGGATGATGAAAAAACCAACAGGTCTTAATATACTTAATTTATCAGAACATCAATTACCATGAAATTAGACATTAAACAAGATTAAGAAATTCAAATTATGAATGCAAATTTTCTCTACCAGACTTGGCAACCTCATTTGTAAAAGGCTGATTATAATTATCTTAGGCTTCACAGGCCACGCATCTCCGTCACACCTGTTTAACCCTGTCATTGTAGCCACTATAGTAGTTACAGACAACATGGAAATAAATGAGTGTGGCTGTGTGCAACAAAACTACCACAGAACAACAATTTTACATATTCATATAATTTTCAGAAATCATGAAATATTGTTCTTATTTTTGATATGTGTTCAACCATTTAGAAACAAAACCATACAAAATTTAACCCATGGGTGATAATTTGCTGACTCCCTAATCAATATCTGGAATAGTAAAGATAAAGAAGAAAAATTAAATTAAGATCACTGCGTGTCATAAAATCTAGAGGCTGACATACTTGTCTATTTGTATGAAGTTCCCAAGATGACTCTAACTGAGTTGCTATGTTTCTGAGTGTTACCACTACTCCACGAGGCATGCTTTCAACAGCTTTAAAGTGGTCGTCATATAAATCTCGAGCCATAGTTCGTACCTACCAAAATAAAAAGAGTAAATGTGAATTTTTACTACAATTAATAGTTTTACCAAATCTTCCTTTTAAATAAATAACCTTTAAAGTTAAAATCTTTGGCCAGTTTCAAGATCCAAAAAATGTTACTACTTCTATGCATGTACATCAAAAAGATTTAACAGTTAAAAAACCACCAGCAGATTTTAGGCAACTCAAAGAACATATAATTTTAACTTTTGGTTATTCAAACTTTATGTTCATATACTAAATATAAGCTTACTTTATTTAAATAAAATTAAAGCTATAAAGGGTAACTTTGCTCTTTTTTAACAATGTTTTATAGTGAACCAATTAGAAAATACAAATAAGCAAAAATAAAAGGAGAAAAAAAGGAAGAGAAAATTATACCATCTGTAATTCCATCAACTGAAGTTGAACCTTTAACAGTCCAGGGTATACTTTAACTTATATGTCTTTCTTCTATTTACATTATATTATTCACACAAAATATGATGCTCATGTACTTATATATTACATCAAGAGCAAGAATGACTATTGTCAGTTTGGGCACTAATTACCTCTCATTTAAATTAAAGTAATATTATTTGAGAGAGGAACCCACACATGTCCCAGGCTTGAGTCTGATGAAATTTTGTATGTAACACTGTTTTTATGATTTATTACGATTTCATTTATATCACAAACTAACCTAGCATAGCTCTAATGTTAATAGAAAAAATTTTGCTCTCTACATGAATTAATAATATGTTACTATTCTATTTTGGTATGCCTCTCAGAATTAAAAGGTAAGTAAGTTCTGAATATCAGGCAACAGTGAAGAAACTTTATAAGCAGTATTAAGAAATAACAACAGGTTAAAACTGAGTGTATACAAAATTATTTTTTATAATAGATAAAATGATTTTATCTATTACTTTACAACAGGTAAAATTATTTTTACCTAAAGTTAGTATATTTTGATACATACAGCTTTCACACACACAAGAATAACCACATGTTCACTGAGTTACTACTGATTTCAAGAAACTGAATGAATAATTGTATTTTTTTAAGAAAATTAAATTAGAGGACTGAGATTATGCTCTCTTTGATTTACTTTTCTTTTGTATTATAAGGCTCACTTCCCTGTGAGTTAATCTAGATTTGGGTGGTTAATACAATTTCCTAGGGGCTCAGATGGTAAAGAATCTGACTGCAATGCAGGAGATGCAGGTTCAGTCCCTGGGTTAAGAAAATCCCGTGGAGACAGGATTGGCAACACACTCCAATATTCTTGCTTGGAAAATTCCATGGACAAAGGAGCCTGGAAGGCTAGAGTCCATAAGTTGCAAAGAGACAGACACAACTGAGCAACTAACACTTTCACATTTTATTCCAAAAAACTCCTGAGATAGCTGAGTGGTAGTTTATAAAGAATTTAAGAGTTGAGCTTCATCATTTGAGAATTTCATACCTGTGAAATCAGCTAGTCACTCAAATTTATGTGTAATCCATAAATCAATACTTGTAGCACTTTTCACAGTCATTTGTGGGCATGTGTATGCAGTGCAGCAAAAACTTAAAAAACATGACCACAGCCTCACAGGAACCTACACCTGTATTTCTCCAAGAAGCAATTCATGGAAACTTTACAGAACATAACTTCCATGAAAAAAGTAAACTGTATTTAGTCCAAGTTCCTTTTACCATATAATGGCTACCTTCAAATGAGATATTTCTTCCTCAAATGCCCTTAAGATATCCTGAATTGGAAGGAATCTCTAGCTTAACAGTCTACATTTACAACTGGAAATTATTATATGTAATAATTAATGTCTTCATATATTATATGTAGTGCTTCTAGTAAAATCCCTTACTATTATTTCTATGGCCAAAGCCATGCAAACATAAGTACCCTCCCATCTCAATCACTCAAAGGTATCCTTTACATACTGTATGAAAAAAACTGTATCATTATTATATGTAAAATAAAAATGTGTCATCAGAAGATAATGAATCTAACTGAGATTTTACTTTCTTTTTCAAAAATAAAAAAATTCAATAACTGGTATGGCAGATGGAAATATAATGGATTTATTAAAAAGTGTATACTAAATGGACAGAATTTAAAAACTAGTAATATGAGTCAGTAACATTTGCTTCTGTATCTTTTTGAGACCGTGACTTCATCTAAGATGGCCATTAAACTAAGTATCAAATTATCTGGGTCTAGATCCAGGAATTCAAAGTGCTTCATCACAAAGTATTTAATCAGGATTACAAAATAAAATAATGCATATTAAATCTCCCATATCAGACTCTGTGGGAGAAGGCAAGGGTGGGATGTTCTGAGAGAATAGCACTGAAACAATTATACTATCAAGGGTGAAACAGATCACCAGCCCAGGTTGGATGCATGAGACAAGTGCTCAGGGCTGGTGCACTGGGAAGACCCAGAGGGATCGGATGGAGAGGGAGGCGGTAGGGGGGAGCGGGATGGGGAACACATGTAAATCCATGGCTGATTCATGTCAATGTATGGCAAAAACCACTACAATATTGTAAAGTAATTAGCCTCCAACTAATAAAAATAAATGAAAAAATAAAATAAAATAAATCCTCCATATCACTAAAAATACTTCTATCATTAATTAAAGCATAAGTTTAAAGCTTTGGTGACATTAAAAACTCAAGAAGATTTTAAAATAATTTAAATTTTATTCTTTGTCTCATCAATTTTATTTCTATTTTAATATTGGTGTTTAGTGTATACACAGAAAATAACTAAATGTATACATATTATGAAAAGTGAGGTAATGAGCACCAAAAAAGGAAAACTAAAAATATATTAGACGAGGGTAGCCTATGTTTTATGCCTCAGTTTCTGAACTGCCAGTAATCTATCTCTAAAACCCTATGTCAGTATAAAAGACAAAACAAACCAAATCCCACAAATTTACCTTTTGCTTAGTTTTTTCTAATTTAGATTTTAGTTTTCTTCCTCTTTTGCCAGTCCAGCCAGTCACAAATTCTGAACCTTAAAAAGAAAAAAAAAAAAGACATTTCACAGAATGTATTTTCTGAAATTTAACAATTTATGTGCAATTTAACATATTCATTCATTCTTATTCTGCTAAACTGACATACCTACATACTTACCCAGAGAAGTTTCTGCAGTAAATGAATGCCTGGTTCCTCTATTAGATTCAAACACAAATCCAGGTAAATCTTCTTTCAATACTGTTGCCTGCTGGCCATCTGAGTTATGAATAGCAATTTCTCCTTCTTTCAAACATGTTAGTGACCAATTCCCTACAGTGAGTTTAGTAGGTCCTGGTGCTGAGAGTATAGGTTGACTCGAAGTAGATGGCTTTACTTGGCCTCGTGCTCTTTGTAACTTCTCTAAGAATTCACTTCTACTTTCTATAAAGACAAAATGTTTGTTTTAAAACTTCATTCCTTTCAAATATACCATTAAAAAAAAATGAAACTACCTACTGGAATATCAGTTTTATTAAAAAAAATTCACTAAAGTTTTGTTCTTTGATATACTCTATTTTGCTATTATTTAGGTTCAGGCATAAAAACAATCCTCTGGCCAAAAATTTTTTGAAGTAGAAGGCTTTTGGGAAAATATACGATCTAAGACAGCATCAAACATGTGCAATTCATTATTGCATGATAAGAGGCACCTTTACCTAAAAGCATGGTGAGAGTAATCCCTGTCTCAGACAATAGAAAGACATGAAATGCTTTCATGGCACAATCACTTTCTCTGATGATATTAAAGAAAGGGCCATATGATCAAGGATATGCTACTGCTTCGACAATGGTGGCAAAAATGAGCAGAAAAACAAATTATCAAAATTATAGAAACTAGTAAAACGATTTTGTAGAAACAAAATATTACCTGAACTATCCGATCCACCTTCGGGACTACCACTTGAATACATGGTGGCAAGTTTTCCATCCAAGATAAATCTAAACCATCCATTACTGCCATTAGATAATTCCAAGGCTGCAGCATCACTCCATATATACAAGCAGTCCCTTCCCCTAATGATGGACCAATCTCTCCAATGATACGGTTTACCTTGCTGCAATTCTTTAGCATCTTCCTGTGGTTCATCTTCCTGAATGTGTAAAATTATTCAATGAAATGTGGAAATAATTTATATTTCAAATATTTGTAAGTATTTATAAAAACATGACCATGAATCAAATTTAGAATTAAAACATCCTGAATATAATATTCATCTGCCTATAGTTTAACAAGTATTATGATTCAACTAATTATCTATAATCTTACAAGTCCGTCGTAAAAATGGTTAAGAAATTCACATGACCTAAGTTATGACATTTCCAGGTATATGGGTAAAGAAAACAAATGGATTAGCTCTAAACACAATTACCAAATTATCTATGACTTGATAAACTCACCGTATCCCTGGGCCTAAGAGATTATTTGTAAAAAAAAATGCATGTTTACACTAAATTAATGGTATCCAAACCTAGCAGTGTAAAAAAACCACCAGAGATGTGTTTTATCAATAAACTATAAGGCCCCACCCTTAGCCAAGTGAATCAAAGGTACTGTATCATTCCTATAATGATAAAAATGTTAGTTATAACACGTTTTAAAAATAATAATTTGTAAACATTGTTTGACTAGCCTGGCATCCTAAAAGTTTTGATTTTGTTGATAACAATTAAATATTAAGAATACTCATCATTAACATATGATCTTGGCAAATGTGTGCATATATGCATGTATAGGTAAAGTATTTTTAAAGTTTTATAGACTTACTACACTTAAAAAGACTTTAAGGGACTTCCCTGATGGTCCAGTGGTTAAGAACCTGCCTTCCAATGCAGGGAATTTGGTTCCATCCTAGTTCCCCAATCAGGGAACCCACATGCCATCAGGATCCCACATGCCATGGAGCAACTAAGTTCATGCCATAGCTACTGAGCCTCCATGGTACAGAGTGTGAGCACCTCAACTAAAGCAGGTGCACCTCAATGAAAGACCCTGCATGATGCAACAAAGAGCCAGTGTGCCATAATGAAGACCCAACACAGCCAAATAAACAAATAGATATTAAAAAAAAAATTTAATGCATCTTTCACATGTTTCTTCTCTGAAGTAGCAACAGTTTATAACACTGAAATAAGACTGCAAAATATGGATTATAAATTTCTCTAATGTAAGTACTTGTGCTCCAGAACATGATAGATTAATAAGGATTAAGACGTGACTATCCATTGTAAACAAATTAAAAACCAGACAAAATATATGCAAAAGTGTTTTCGGATACTAGACAACAAGCAACACAGGATTGCGTGATCTCCTAGAAAACAGAAACAAATAAGGTAAGCCCCTTAGGCTCAGACAGTTTTCTGGTTAAGGTTTTAAGAAAAGGGAACAGAGAGTTCAGCAGTGTAAGGAAATCTGTCTTTGAAGAGTTTAAGACAAATGGAATACGCATGGTAGATGAGTTCAGGATCAGGGAGTCAAGCAAAAAAGACCTCTAGAAATGTGCAAAGTGGTCTCTAGGACATCTCTACTGAGTATCAGACCACCTGTGTACAGGTGATGTTACACATAAGGCTGGGCAAAGAACGATTTGAAAACGGTAAGTTGGAAAATTCAGAGGTCACACAGGGTGATCATACGTTTGCATTCCAAACAGCCATAGTGGAAAATCCTCATACCAATAGTTGAGACTTTTTCCAAATCTGATAACTGTGCCCACAGAGCAAATTAAATAATCCTGAGCCGGGGCAGACTCCCACATGTGCACGCACACATACAAGCTGAACACAGCTAAGCACATGAAAGACAAATTGCTAAAAACAAGTTACAAAGTCAAGAATAGCCAGAGGAAGAAAAGATTCGATACACAGAAAGGAACAAGATGAAAAACTAAGGCAAACTTAACAGTATATAACACTACGCACATCCAGTGACAATGGAATATCTCTTCAAGTACTAGAAAAATGGCTGGCCAGGAATCCCTGCAGGCACTGAACCTGTCCATTAAGAATCAAGGCCAGGTGGTCTGGTGGTCCAGTGGTTAGGACTCCACCTGCCAGTGCAGGGGAGACAGGTTTGAACCCTGGTCCCGGAAGACACAGCAACTAAGTCTGTTCGCCCTGACTGCTGAGCTCACACACCCTAGAGCCCGTGCTCTACAATAGGAGAAGCCACTGCAATGAGAAGACACGTATGGCAGGAAAAGACTCCCAATACTCCAACTAGAAAAGACCATGCGCACAGCAACAAAGATTCAGTACAGCTGAAAAAAATAGGGGGGCAAAATCAGTCCAGTGGTTAGGACTCCAAGCTGCCACAATAGGGGGCACAGGTTCGATCCCTGACTGGGGAACTAAGATCCCACAAGCCAAGCAGCATGGCCAAAAAAAAAAAAAGATATTTTCAGACAAAATTTCGAAGAATTTTCTGGCTTGTCTTGTCATTTCCTAAATAATGTATTTTGAAGAATAAAAGTTTAATTTTAATGAAAACAATTTACTGATTTTTTTTGTTGTTCTTTCATAATATAATCTTTTAATGTCCTATCTAAGAAATCTCTGGCAGATTCAAGGTCACTAAGATTTTCTTCTTTTTCCTCTAGAAGCCTTACAGTTTTATTCCATAAATGTTAGTTCATGATTTATTCTCTGTTAAAAAGGGCGAGATTTCATATTTCTGCATATGTTATCCATTTGTTCAAGTGTAATTTTTAAGAGATCACCCTTTCCTGACTGAATTACCTTAGTAATTGTTTGAACAACTGACCATATCTGTATCTATTTTTACACCACTAGCACACTTTCTTAGCTACTACAGCTTTCTTTCAAAGGATACTTTGGTTATTCTAGGTTCCTATAACTTTCATATCGGAGAAGGCAATGGCACCCCACACTCCAGTCCTCTTGCCTGGAAAATCCCATGGATGGAGGAGCCTGGTAGGCTGCGGTCCATGGGGTCGCTAAGAGTCAGACACGACTGAGCGACTTCACTTTCCCTTTTCCCTTTCACACATTGCAGAAGGAAATGGCAACCCACTCCAGTGTTTTTGCCTGGAGAATCCCAGGGACAGGGGAGCCTGGTGGGCTGCCATCTATGGGGTCACACAGAGTCGGACACGACTGAAGTGACAGCAGCAGCAGCAGTAGCATAATTTTCATATAAATGTTAGAATTTGTTTGTTAATTTCTACAAAGACTGCTGGAATCTGTAACCTACCTTTTGAAAGAATTCCAAGGGGATGAACTCAGATAACACTTCTTATTTGGTTTTTGTTAAATGTCCAGTAATTTAGGAAATATACACATTCATCCTTAACCAAGAAGGATTCTGCAACTACAATCCATACTCTATCATTCTCTCAAAAATAGTATTACTCAGTCGCTAATACTTAGGTAGCATTCACTAAATGGCAGGACTTAACCCTTGCTGGCACTCGGTAGAGACAGATAAGGTGTATTTTTTGACATGTGACCCAAGGTAAGAATTATCAATAGGTACTGAAACTAGTGGATAAAAATTTAATGAGAAACAGCATATCTCCACAGTCTCAAATTATCTCCCCATAAATTACTTACTAATTACAAAAGGAAAAAGTATCTTTACAATACAGAAACCTGGCAGAGACAAACACGACAAACTGACCCAAGGTGACCATCAGCAGGAGAGCAAACAGACATCACATGCCTCTTAGAAGGCATATTTTACACCAAAATCACCGTAACGTCACCACTACAGCCTCTCTGCTAAAAACACACAACTTGAATCAAATCATGAAGAAACATGGCACAAACACAATGTAAGGGTCATTGTCCAAATTAAGTGATCTCTCCTCCTCAAAAACATGCCAGGGCTATAAAAGGGAAAGCTGAGAAATAGAACAACATGATGACTAAATGTTATATGCTCCTGGACTGGATTCTAGAAGTGTGAGGTGGAGAGGTAGGAAGGTTGTAGGCGCAGAAGGGGTTTGCTATCAGAGACAATAGCAAATTAGAATAAGTCTCTGGATTAGATAATATTTTTTTATAAATATTAAATTTCCAGATCTTGATAACTATACTAGGATTATATAAGACAATGTCCTGGTTTTGTGGTGAAGAATTTAGGTATAAAAAGGGACACGATCTATCCTATTTCTCTTAAATAATATATTTTATTTTATTCTATTTTTTTTTTTCCGGCCATGCTGAGCAGCTTGTGGGATCTTAGTTCCCTGACCAAGAATTGAACGCAGCACTAAGGTAGTAAAAGCGCAAAGTCCCAACCATTGGACGACCACAAAATTCCCTCAAACAATATATTTTAAATGAGCATGCACACACGTTGTCTTTGTAAGTAATTAAGCAAATGGGGCAAAATGTTAGTAATTAGTGATTTTGGATAAAGAATGTCCTGATATTCTTTATTTGCAACTTCTTTGCAAGTTTTATCAATGATACATTTTAAAAGAAAAGTGACCAAATTTTTAAAACTACAGTATGACTCCACGATGGCATTATTTTGTCAAATTGTCAAAACTCATCATAACTGGAACTATATTTCTTCAAAAGAAACCCTACTCCTCAAAAGTCTACAAGCAATAAATGCTGGAGAGGGTGTGGAGGAAAAGGGAACCCTCTTACACTGTTAGTGGGAATGCAAACTAGTACAGCCACTATGGAGAACAGTGTGGAGATTCCTTAAAAAACTGGAAATAGAACTGCCATATGACCCAGCAATCCCACTCCTGGGCATACACACCGAGGAAAGCAGAACTGAAAGAGACATGTGTACCCCAATGTTCATCACAGCACTGTTTATAATAGCCAGGACATGGAAGCAACCTAGATGCCCATCAGCAGACGAATGGATAAGGATGCTGTGGTATATATACACAATGGAATATTACTCAGTCATTAAAAAGAATACATTCGAATCAGTTCTAATGAGATGGATAAACTGGAGCCCATTATACAGAGTGAAGTTAGCCAGAAAGATAAACATCAATACAGTATACTAATGCATATATATGGAATTTAGAAAGATGGTAACGATAACCCTATATGTAAGACAGAAAGAGACACAGATGTATAGAACAGACTTTTGGACTCTATGGGAGACGGCGAGGGTGGGATGATCTGAGAGAACAGCATCGAAACATGTATATTATCAAGTGTGAAACAGATTGCCAGTCCAGGTTGGATGCATGAGACAAGTGCTCGGGGCTGGTACACTGGGATGACCCAGAGGGATGGGATGGTAGGGGGGTTCAGGATGGGGAACACATGTAAATCCATGGCTGATTCATGTTAATGTATGGCAAAACCCACTACAATATTGTAAAATAATTAGCCTCCAACTAATTAAAACAATAAACAAAAACCCTATTCCTAATAGATACCATTGCAATCAACACCACTCACTTTTTCTGGTTTTGATTCCTCTTCATTCTCATCATCAGAGGAAGGACCTGCCAAAGTGGACACTTTGCTAATGACACCAAGTCTGGCTAGCTGATCCAAAAATATATCGCCACCTTTATCTACTAAATCCCTTATGATTTGCAAAGCCAGCAAGTGGCCATCATCATCATCCTGGGGAGAAAAAGAAGGAAATTAAAAGATGGTAAAAATAAGCTTAGCTGCGTGGAATAGACAAATGCACTCATTTGCACAGACAAAATGATTTAATAAAATTAGGATGCAAGTAATTTTACTACTATTTAATGAAATTAAAAATATAGAAGTTTCAAAAAGACAATAAACTTACCTCTTGATCCAGAACAGTTGCAGTGATTTCCACTAGTATTGTAGGCAAATTGTGACCAACATCAGAATCACAAACTTCTTTTAAGAGTGCTTCAGAGCAGAAATGAATCATTTTTCGAATCAGAGCAAGACTTGCTTTCCTTGAAAAGTAAAAAAAAAAAAAAGGACTTTTAGGTAGCCATGATAAGAAGCTAAAATTTAAAAAAAAAAAGTTAAAATTAAAATACCCAATTTAAGTTTTAAACAGTCTGCTAAAAATATACTTAATATAAGAATACTATTAGTAAGAACCTACTGAATAGCACAGGGAACTCTATTCAGTACTATGTAATGACCTATATGGGAAAATAATATTTTTTAAAAGTGGATATATGTTGATATAACTGACTCACTTTGCTCGACAGCAGAAACTAATACCACCTTGTAAATCAACTATACTCCAATAAAAAAAAATTTTTAAATACAAAAACAAACTAAGACAATACTAAAACTAGGTACACATTCATTTTTGAAGTAATTTCATTTTTTATTATTCATTGAGCTCATTAAAACAAATCATTTTTGTAATTTACTTACATGTGCTATGTCATATTTAACCAGCATTATTGCTAACATTCTATGATAATTTTAGAAAATCAAAAATAGCACAATTACTGATAAATGGTGTCTATAACTCCAAATACAAAACTCTTAAAACACCTGATGGTTTATATTGAAATAAAATTTTTAATTAAGCATTTTTGTGCTTTGTCAAACTTAAGAATGTTCATTATAACTATATTCTCTAAATGAGATCCTAATAATCCCATGCCCTCAAATATTCCCATTGTTAACAACTTGCATGACTCCTTTCCCTTCTATTTATCTACTGCTTTGCTCAGAGCATAGGAGATACTCAATAATGTCACATAAACTAACCTCAACTTTATAATAAGCAATTTGTTCTTTTAAAATAGAAGACACACATAACCATAGACATCAAAATGGTAATACACTGGTCTATTATATAAAAGTTAGTAATTCATTTAACACATGTTTTCTGAGCATCTAGTAATAGTCTGGGCACCAAGCTGTAAATATCACTGCCCTTGAAGTGACTTCTCCACAGAAAGGATGGAGAGGCAAAAATCACTACCAGGATCTAAGAGAGGCATCTGATGCAGCTGTATTCCCTCAGAATGTGGCCTTTATGTATTTCACAACTCTTCCCTAGGTGCATTTTGTAACACTATGCATTCCTTAAATTTAAAATATCCTTTATTACAAATTCAAGTACATAATAGAATACAGTAGGCAAAAGGAGAACAAACTGGCCTAACTGGATCAGTTCCCTCTAGTGTTTGTTAACAGCTATGTATATATGGATGTAGAATCAGTATTTACGTACAATAGTTTTATGTTTTGATTTATCTCAATTAAAATAACATAGGAATGTTCACATGTTGTTTACCTATCTGGCTACTATCACGCTGAGTCATTATGAGTCAGGAACACTTGTATGTACTTTAAAAACTTTGCATGTCATTTAATCTATCTAACAAATTCTATGAAGTAGTTTTATTAGCTCAGTTTTACAGATGAAAAAAAAAAAAAGGACATAAAGAAAGGTAAGTCTACTAAGGTCAGAGAACTAATAAATTAGAGCCTCAACTCAAACTCATCTCTTAACCAATTCACCATGCCTAATATACATAACATAAAATTTTCCTGTTTAACAGTATTATATAAATTGTGAGCATTAGCTTACAGGCTTTTCAATCAATAAAATAAACAGTGTTTTGGCGGGGAGCAGTTTTATTTCTTCAGTAGAGGGATTCTTTGATCCAGGAGTCTATACATTTTCATACATACTGAATGTGCATCAGTATGGAATCCAGACTTGGCAAGCTGATTTTTAAAAAAATCTATTAAGTGACAACATGGATGGACCTCAAGAGCATCATGCTAAGTGAATAAGCCAGAGAAAGACAAATACTGCCTTGTATCACTTAAACGCAGCTTTAGAGTGGAGACAGAGAATAAAACAAAAAGCTCCAAGAGCAAGATTTCAGACAGTGTAAACTCTGTGAAGACAGTAAAATATTATGATGTCTTAGGGGTAAATTTAAATTGGATGGATAGCTGTCACTGGACATAAGCATTTGAACTGAGACCTGAATGAAGCAACCCACCATTCAAAAGCTCTGGAGACTAAAAAGTCTCCAAACAAGAAAGGTAAGTGCAAAACCCTCAAAGGAAAAATGTACATAGAAAATTTCAAAAACAGAAAGAAGGTTAGCATAGTTTAAGTGCAACAGACTAGGGGTTAGATAGTACTAAATGAGGTCAGAGAGCTGACTGGGATTTAAACAAGACACCTTCCAAGCCTGAGAGTTAAGCAGTGAGGTTTTATTTAAGGCCAACTAAAAACGACTTGGCTTCCCAGGTGGCTCAGCGGGAAAGAATCCGCCTGCCAAGCAGGAGATGCAAGTTCAATCCCTAGGTCGGGAAGATCCCTGGAGAAAGAAATGTTGACCCACTCCAGTATTTTTGCCTGGAGAATCCCACGGACAGAGGAGCCTGGCAGGCTCCATGGGGTTGCAGAAAAGTCAGGCATGGCTTAGTGACTAAAAGAAGAAGAAGCTACTGGAGGGTTTAAATCAGGTGATGTGACATGATTTAAAAATGAATTCAGTCTAATGTGTAGGAACAGACTGTAGTGGGACAAGAGAGAAAAAGAGGAGAAAGACCAGGTAAGAAGCAACTATAGCAGCCAAACTACAGACCATGGTACCTTGGACCGGAGTACTAACAACAGATGGACATACGTGGCAGACTCTGGACACACCGCAGAGGGAGAGCCACCAGGACCCACACCAGGATGAAATGACCCCAAGGTTCATGCCTGTGTACATATTCTTGTTCACTGACCCTCCTAAATCTATCTCCCTAGAAAACATCCAAATATCCTTTAAACCCCAACTTAAAGCTCATTTCTGCATAAAATCTCCAATTTGCCCAGCCAATTAGTTGTTAAATCATTTATGTCCCCAGGGAATATAATCTACCACTTACCACTCTGTATTATTACTCATGTCTTCCTTACTAGCTTGCAAGTGTAAAGAGGGCCAAGTCCTAATTCTTTGGGTAACTCCTCTAGTGGCCCATTTACACTGACTCTATCAAAAAGGCCTCTGTAAAGCTCAATAGACGTTATCTGTACTTAAAAATTTTCTCTAGAGCTGATATTCAGAGAGTTACAAAAACTGTGTTAGGTTAGTTTTCTTGATTTTCTAAACTACTTCTCATAGGTCAGATCATCAGAAGGAAAGATTTAATTCTCCAATCTAATTTTTATTCTTATCATACCTTTTCAATATTAAAATAATGTCACATTCTTCTGGAAAAGGGAGATAGATAAAACTACAAAAATAGTAAATACAAATAGCATGAATAACTACCTTATTGAAGGCAGCATAGTCTGTTGAAATGTTTGTGCAAATACTGGCAGTAACCTTTTCAAGTATATAGGTGCCATTTCTGGATCTCCTTTCGGCTCATTACATTCTTCTTCATCTTTGTTTGTATCTTTCTTTTTCTTATCATCTCCTTTATTAACTGGACACATCCAATCACCTATAGACAAATATTGTTCAATAAAATACATTTTTTGGAAAAATTTTCAGGGAAAAATATTAAAATGTACTCAATGATAGCTATCCTAATTAACAATAATCAAATTAGCACACTGTATCTATCAAAGATGTTCATAAAAATACTAAAGAACATTAGTACCTCCAATGAGTTGAGGTACAACTCACAACTTAAGGAGATAATTCTGGATACGCCCAGTTCAGTTCAGTTCAGTTGCTCAGTTGTGTCTGACTCTTTGCGACACCATGAAAAATTTCAAAAATATTTCAGAGACTCTGCATTCATCTACTTTGTGAAAACTTAAATGTTTGGTCAAAGTATTTTGTCTACACAATAACCAACTATTCTTTATGACATCCCCACACCCTTAAACTTGTGATTTGGTCTTTTTGGAATCATGCAGCCACAGTCTCAAAGAACACAGAACAGTACACTGGTATAGGTTTGTCAAATATAAGAGCGTGTGTATAAAATCACTTTACTTCAAGGAAATTACTTCTTTATATAAGGGAGTTCACTTGTCTACAAAAAGCTACTTTTATGGAAGTGAAGCTGAAAAGTAATAGCAGCTGGCATAAAAGGAAAGATACTACTCCTCACCTGGAGACTGAAGAATAGCTACTACTTCACTATGGCCCCTTTCCCGAGCTTTATCTAATGGAGTTTTTCCATCTTCATCTCTCAGATCTGGATTTGCACCATGCCGTAAGAGAGTCTAGAAAGAAAAAGCATTTAACATGGATTAAATGACCAACACCTTATTTCTTCAATGTACAGTTCTCCGACCTTCAATTGCATCCACATACTTCAGAATGCAGACTTACAGAATTACTTAATCAAGCAGGTTATCAATTCAAATCTCTGCCTTTGCACACAACACTCTAAAGTTGTTTGTTTATATCTTGAAAAAAGAATAGATTACTTTCAGTTGGTTATTTATTAACATCTCAAATTACATATGTTCACATCTGAACCTGTCATGTTCCCCATCAAGCCTCTCCTCTCAATTTCTTTACTTTAACAGAGGTACTAGTATTCAGTCTGTACACCAGAGAATGCTGTCATCTGTGCCATAAAGAGTTTAATGACACAGAGTTTCTAAGAGTGTCCTAGCAGATAGGATTTTTCACCCAAGTTACTAAAATCCATTCCACAATTTTTGTTGCATGGACAGGTAATAATAACTATGCTATTAACTTCTATCTGGCCAACACCAATTCTAAGACTTTCCAATTTAAAAGATGTTGAAATGTGTATGGTGGGAGGCAGTATCTTAGAATCAATTAAAAAACAGAAGAACCTATGAAGAATGATGTGTGTGTGTGCTAGCTGCTTAGTCGGGTCCAACTCTTTGCAACCCCATTGACTGAAGCCCACCAGGCCCCACTGTCCATGGGATTCTCCAGGCTAGAACACTGGAGTGGATTGCCACTTCCTTCTCCAAAAGGAACTACAGAAAGAAAGAAAGTGAAGTTGTTCAGTTGTGTCCAACTCTTTGTGACCCCGTGGACTGTAGCCTACCAGGCTCCCGCAACCATAGAATTTTCCAGGCAAGAGTACTGGAGTGGACTGCCATTTCCTTCTCCAGAAGAATGATAAAACATGTTAAATGCTTAAGACCCTGGCTGGTAAAGAATAAGTGCTTAATGAGTACCTATTATATCATTATTAGTAATGGCAGCTATAGTTCATTGTGGACTAATACATAACCAAAATAGGTTAAGATTAGATACAATTCATTTGGTTCTTTCTCCCTCTCAGATACCTATAACTGAAAAACAGCATGGGTTCAAAAAAAAAAAATGCTCAAAAAATTTTTTTACTACCCTTAGAAATATCATTCCCTCTAAAAGTTAACCAATTCAAACTGACAGAAGTTGAGCATGAAGAGATCACCTAGAAGGCTAAGTTATTAACAAAAAATTTTCTTAACAACATATATATGAAAACAATAGCAGCTACCATTTAAGTGTCTACATACAATGTGCCAACTACTATACTACGTGCTTTTCATGTAATTTTTTCTAATCACAGTGATAATGCTAGAAGGGACTTCCCTGGTGGTCCAATGGTTAAGACTCTGCACTTCCATTGCAGGCGGCACAGGTTTGATACCTGGTTCGGGAACTGAGATCCATGGTGTATATACATATACAATGAAATATTACTCAGTCATAAAAGAGAATGAAATCTTACCATTTGTGATAACATGCATGGACCTTGAGGGTATTGTGCTAAGTGAAATAAGTTGGACATAGAAAAATAAATACTGTATGATCTCACTTATATAAAGAATCTAAAAAATAAAACAAAGGGACAAATGTAAAAAACAGATTTGAGCAAACTCCGGGAGATGGCGAAGAACAGGGATGCCCGGTATGCTGCAGTCCATGGGGTCGCAGAGTCAAACATGACTGAGTAACTGAACAACAAAAGTCCTTTGCTAATGTAAGAATCAAAGCTATTATGATTCTTCTGCAAACAGAATATCTGCTAGATTGATAAACAGAAACGACAGAAACATGTATAAAGCTATTCATTACCAGGAGAAAGAAATCGGGGGGGAAAACAAGTTTTCAGCAATAGCTGACTGGATGAATACATTTGTACAGGTTAAGTATACAGATGTAAAAAAAGATCTCTATATACTAATAGGGAGAGGTCTCAGTGTGCATTGCATATGCACTTAGTCACTTAGTTGTGTCTGACTCTCTGCGACCCCATGTATGGTAGCTCACCAGACTCCTTGTCCATAGGATTCTCCAGGCAAAAATACTGGAGTGGGAAGCCATTCCCTTTTCCAAGGATCTTCCCAACCCAGGGATCAAACCTGGGTTCAGTCTTTACCATCTGAGCCCTGCAGGAGGATTCTTTACCGTCTGAGCCACCAGGGAAGCCAGTATATCATTAAATAATAATTAAATATTAACAATTTATATTTTTAAAGGAAAAAAGCAAAGTATAGATCAGTATATATGTCACATTTTGTATTTTAAAAAAATATTTTAAAATATTTTTGCTTGTACCTGTATTAAAAAAACAATGAAAAGATTTCAAAAAAAAAATGCTTACCTATAGAGTGCCAGGGAAAATGGAGGGAATGAAGAGAGTATGTAAGTATGGCTTCTCCAAATAAAAGTTTTTATATTATTCTAATTTTAGAACAACGTAAATATTAAATTAATAAGTAAATTAATAATTAAAAACCCTGGATTTTACCTTTGCTACTTGAGGTCTTCCAAAACATGCAGCATAATGTAATGATGATGACCTTTGACCTCTATTAACATCAGCACCTCTTTCACAAAGAAATTCTACCTGTAAAATAATGGAGAATCATAAAGTTGCCTTATTAAAATTTCTGTCTTTGATTTAAAACATTAACTTTTATTTATTAGCTTACCATTTCCTGAGTTCCAAATGCAGAAGCCCAGTTTAATAGAGTTTGACCTACATCATCCATAAAATTTACTTCAAAGGCTGAAAATTTAAAGGAAAAAAATAAATCTTTTTTAAAGGCAACAAAATAATAATGAACTTTTCTAAAGTGGGAACCATTTAAAGAGTATTATTAACTGTTATTAACAATCACTAAATAGACAGCCAATTTTAAACATTTAGGTCAATTATATAGTAGTAAATAATCAGCAAGCATAAATTCTGCTAAGAAAAAGTATTCCAAAATTTTTAAATTACTGGGGATTCACAAGGCTATAAGCCTTAAAAATAAACATAAGAAATAAAAAAACTAAATATACAATAAAACTAGAGAGTATTAGTTGCCTCATGCTGTAACTGAGGAAAACAAGCTAAACCACACCTGTACTCAAAACAAAAGTCTAATCACCCAGAAGATCTTTTCTTTTTATTATAACATCTCTCTATTTACTTATTTTCCCCGTGCTGATGGCTCAGATGGTAAAGAATCTGCCTGCAATGTGGGAGACCCAGGTTCAATCCCTGGGTCAGGAAGATCCCCTGGAGAAGGGAATGGCAATCCACTCCAGCATTCTTGCCTGGAGAATTCCATGGACAGATGCTACAGTCCATGGGGTCACAAAGAGTCAGACACGACTGAATAATGAATACTTTCACTTTTCACTTTCATGCAGTGCAGCATGCAGGATCTTAGCTCCCTACCCCAGGGGTCAAATCAGTGCCCCTGCAATGGGAGCAGAGTCTTAACCACCAGACTGTCAAGGAAGTACCCCATTAGTATCCTTCACCAGCTTATATTTGCTGATCAGCTCATGCAGCAGTCTAAAAAAATGTACTATATATCAAGAAAATTCACTTGGATCAGTTTCCATTAATCCTAAGAAAACAACAGCCCTCAATTCAATCTGCACTTAACCTTAGAATTGGTATGACTTCCTTCTGGCAATAAAACAGGTTAATTTCATTTACTCATTCAAAAAGCATTTATTCAGATCTTACCATGCACCAGACTGATAATTTATATACATAGGGAGAGGAGATATGGAAGGCATTGGCCATTCTGTTTTCTGACACAACCGCTAAAAGTTTTTAAAAATAAAAAAAAGAAGCCTAGAAATTAAAAATAATTCCTTATCTTAGTTTTCTTTTTATATTTTAAAAAATATTTTCCAACCTCCTGTGTCGATTGCATCTATAAGTGCATCGGTATCTTTACTTCGAATACAGTCTATAAGCTGCCGATGTGAGCGCTCCCCAGAACTATCCAATCTCCGAAGTCCTGGGATTCTGCCGGTGGATCCAGCACTAGATTTTGGCAAAGCCTTTCGTCCTTCAAATAATAGCACCAAGAGAAGGTCAACCAAACGCATGGTATCAAGCACACATCTTTCATCACCCTGCAATGCACTTTCAATGGAATCTGGAAGCTCTGACCTCAGGAGATCCTAAAAAGAGAATGGGAGAGAAAAAAGTTTTAATCTACTCATTATACAAAGACACTTCTTTGAAAAGATTAAATAAGATTCAAAACCACTCTTACGTGCGTTACTACTGGAGAGCCTCTGCAAAGTGTTGAGAGCAGACTTACAATTGTTGACACCTGGTTACTCAACTTGGAATCTGCAGCTGTGGAAGGTGCTCCTGTGGTGCTGCGACTGGGTTTGCAAGCTGATGACGGCCCCGATATAGTACCACCAGCAGCAGCCATTCTGGATAACAGCTCTTCAGTTAATCCATGCTTGGCTAATGGAGCTGGGTCAACACCACGACGGGTGAATCGGTCAGCTAGTGACGCAAAACATCGCAGAGCTCCATCTGAAACCTAATGATGTACCGAATATACATGTGAACAAAATTCACTTTAAAAGGACTAGTACTATTTACTTCAACAGTGAACTATTAAGAAAGGCAATTGCAGCAAAGGATACCACCAGTCTAGATTTGAATTCTGGCTTCTCATTCTGGTAACTCTATAACCTGAGGATATTACTTAATTGTTCCTCAATTCTTACCTGCAAAATGGGAATAGTAACAGTACCTATAATTTATTGTATGAGCTCAAAAGAGACGATACACGTTAAGAAACTAGACTAACAGTAAAAAGCTCATTAAATCTTTACTATTATTACGCATAACTAGGCCAAGATAATTGATGAATAGCAATGGAAAATAATTAACATCGAAAGGGTAAAAAGGCACTAAAACTCAAGTTTTATTTTCTAAAGATGATAATTTAACAAAAATTTATACATTTAAAATTTTAAAAACTGTTGTTTTACTTGAATGAAAACTACCCTTTTAAGTAAGCAAAATTGTGCTGAGCCAACAAATTTCACTGGGTATTAAGTGCAGCTTTAGAAATAATATATTTCTAAAATGTTTAAATCTTAAGAATAAACCCATGCCACTTTTATAATTTAAAATGTCTCACTGCCAAAACAAACAAGAAGATTACCATATAGAAATAAAAAATTAGAAGATGAGAGAAAGAGAAATTATCCTTACTTCATCAAACAAAAAGTTCCAATTACACTAAGGTTGACCCTTAAACAACATGAGTTTGAACTGCATTGGCCCACTTATATGTGGATATTTTTCCCCACTAAATTCATACTACAGAACTACACAATCCATAGTTGGCTGAATCCATAGCTTTAGAACCCCAGATAGAGATGGCAGACTATAAAGTTATATGCACATTTCCAACTGTGCAGAGGATCAGCACCTCTAACCCCCAGGTTGTTCAAGGGTCAACTTTATACCATAGTTATAACCAGTGGACACTATAAAATCGCTTTTTGAAAATAAAGTACATAGAAGCTATTTAATTACCTGATGATCTTCATGTTTTAATAAACTAGACAGAGATTCTACACAAATTTCTAAAGAAGAATCTTGAGGTTCCATTTTGCCACAGAGTCTTGACACCACAGCCATGGCAGAGTGCAAGGTGTCTTTATGAACCAGGTGTCCACTGTCACGAATGAAGGTAAGCACACAATTCAAACCACCAGCCTCAAAGACTGCTCCTGATTCACGAGTGCATATTAATTCTAAAACCTACAGTAAAATAAAATTAACAGAAAATACAGTAAGTCCAATTTTCATTTTCAAGAATTACAGAGAACATGATACACCCTACAAATGTATTAGTAGTCACATTTTAAAAAGTAAGGGCAGGGTCTGAGAAAGGGTGGGTGTGAGGGGCAGGAGCCATATCTGGCTGAGAAGATGGCAAGAAGTAGTCCCTGAAATAGCCCAAGAAGGTGACCAAGACAGACAGGGAAGATAAGGCATTCAAGTTAAACAGAAATTAAAATAGAAGAAACTCAAGGAGTTAAAAGCAAAGGCTGTGAAAAGAGCCCCTTGGCCACAGGTGGAATTAAGAAATTGGGCAAAAAGCTGTCCCTTGTGCCTGAGGCAATGGTGATCTTTAATTTCATCCTTATTTAAACATCTGGATTCCCTACCATACAATGCTGCTATCAATAGCTAGAATGAAGTCTTGGAGCCTGTTGTACACACTTAACCTTTCATTTAAAAAAAAAAAAAAAAGTGAAGCAAAACAGAATAAATTAATTTTAATATATTTTATTTAGCACAATATGTCCAAGGTGTCATTATTTCAACATGTAATCAATATAAAAATTATTGGTAAATTTTGTGCATTTAGTCTTCAAAAACCCATGTATATTTTATACTTAAAACACACCTTAATTTGGGGTAGCCAAATTTGAAGTGTTCAACAGTCACATATAGCTACCATATTAGACAGCATAGGTTTAGGTGGTAAAACCCGCATGGCAAGCTAAGAACTACAAGTAATTCAGCAAAAGTCTATAAACGTCCTAGACATTAAAAAAACAAATCAATAAACGCCAACTATTACATTATTCATTATCTTAACACACACTCTATGAATATTAAGACATTAAAAATCACTTTTTGGCCAAGTTTCTCTGAGCCCACCCATGTGTCCATCCACAAGTACTGTACTCTTCTTCCTCCTAATAAACACCTTACTTGCTTCACTGTAAAAAAATTTTTTAAAATAATTTTTTAAAAAATCACTTTTTGGAACTTCTCTGTGATCCACTGGCTAAAACTTCACACTCCCAATGCAGGGGGCACCAGGTTCCCTGGTCAGAGAACTAGATACCACATGCTGCAACTACAGTGTTTTGCAGGCTGCAAGTAAGGATCCCATACCTAAAAGACTCAGAGTAGCCAAATAAATAAATAAATATTTAAACACAAAAAAATAAAAATCACATTTTCTAAATTATATGCTATTTAATATGTTCAGGTAGAACTAGAACTAGGGTCCATAGTTCTTACAGGTATACCAGAAATTTAGACTTTATTCTATAAGCAGGAAAAATGTTTTAAGCAGGGAAATAATATGATTGGATTTCCAGTTAATAACTGGGGGGAAAAGGGTATAGGAAGAGTGTAGAGGCAAACGCAAAAACTCAAGCATTAATATTCCTGAAAGGATGAGGGCTTAACCAAGGCAATAACAGCAGGAACAAATAGAAGAAATTAAACTAGAAAAGCACTTGATCATTAATTACATGTGTGGAATGGAGAAAAGGAAATAAAAGATAAAGTACAGGTTTCTGTCTAAAGTGAACAAATACAAGTTGATGCCACTTATCAAGAGAGGAGTTTATCTGTAACGAAAGACAATGAATTTAGGCAACCAGGTGAATATGTCCAACAGGCCTTTGAATATGGAGTCTAGAACTTGAGAGAGAAGTCGCTTCTAAAGATAAAGATGTAAAGGGCATATATTTATATATGAATGGTACTGATGCTCACAGATGAGACTGTCTAGGCAAATAGACAAATCTCATCTTAAAGCTTAAATATATAGCTTTAAGAAGGTAAAAACAGAACCTAGGAAATACTACCACTTTAGAATTGAAGAATGAATTAACAATCTGCAAAAGAAAGAGAGAAAGGGAGAGCAGAGTATTAACAGATAAGAAAAAGTTTGAAAATACAGCTCAGTGAATATATGCAATGGAGTAAAGTCCTAGTTCTGGAAGAAAACTGAAGTGATGTGAGCAGGAGGGGGAAAAACTCTGAACAGAAAAATGGATACCTCTTCCTCTGAGGCCAGACACAGACATAAATACATCTATAAACACAGTGAAGAAAGTCAAGATATTAACACCTATAAAAACAACTCTCAAAGCACGGGGAAGACATTTTCAGGGGTCCCTGATTTTTTTCTTTTCATAATAATACTATAACCGCAATTGTCTTTTTCTTTCTTATTCCTTTAGGAGCATAAGGTAGAGTTTTCTGAAAGTTATATGAAATGTGATAGAGCAACAGGCTGAATGCAGAAGCAGATATTAGGATCTGGCTGTCTTCTATTAAGTCACACATTTCAAAAAAGACTCACAAAAATGCCTAACAATGCTACTTTTCTCACTAAATTTCTCTTTCTTTGGGGTATATTTTCATTAAAAATGTAATGTAAACACATAATGAGCTTGTTATTTTATAATAAATGAATAAATGTTTCTAAAGTCTGTTTTAATATCTAATATGGTAAATAGAAACAAGCAGAACCTACATAAACAAAAGCTCTTAGCGGGTCCTTAATAATTTAAGACTTATAAAGGGATCCTAAGACAAAAAGTTTGAAAATTGCTGAACTAGAGCAGCAAGAATCATAAAAAGAATGAAAATATTTAGGGAAAAAAAAAAAGAGAGAGAATCACATAAAGTCTAAATATGTTCACCAAGCAGCTCCAATAAACTACTTACCAGTACTGATGCTTTTAGAGTTACATAAAGTTAATAATTAGCCCCATCAGGAATAAAATGAAACAGCTAACTCTAACAGGAGTATAGCAAAATAATTAAATTCACAGGCCCTAGAATCAGACTTCCTAATCTTCAAATTACTCATCACTGAATCTTGGCTCTCTGTCACTAACTACCTGTCTCACCCCAATCAAGTTACTTAATCTCACTATGCTTGTGTTTTTTTCACCTGCAAAATATAAGTGATGACATTAGCAGCACCTACCTCATACAGAGTTGTCATGAAGTTAAATGAGTTAATACAGGCAAAGTGTTTAGATTGATGCCTAGCAGATTAGTGTTAGTTGTGATGGTTGTCGTTAACACATGCATATAAAGTCATTTTGGATAAGATGAGAAATAACCTGTATCAACAGGTTAGTGGCTACCAGAAACCAAACAGCACTGAGGCAACACAGAAAAGCACCACCAGGGACCTACAATTTTTCTTTAAAGATTTCTTTTCCCAAGGCATATGGGATCTCTTTTTGTACCACAAGGACTATGACTTCCACTGTTCTCAACCACTCTCATTTTGCAAAATGTACTTTTCACTCTCTGAGAAATCTTCAAATGTACCAATAAATAATTAAGACTTACCTTTACACACTGTTCGGCTAAGTCTCTGCTTGTTCTGTTGTTAAGTTCAACCACAACCAAACGATTGCAAAGTGCTTTTATAGCTCCATCTACGCCAACAATCCTTCGGGTGCATTCTGCAGATACGTCCAGGTAGTATGTTATGGCACGGGCTGTTACCTCTAACACATTGTCTGGAGCACTTTCATCAAGAAAAATTTTGCAGAGGGCTGGTAAGAAAGTGCGAGGAGGACATCTGTAGTGAAAGAAATCATATTACACTCAGGATTACTAAATTCTTAACATCCAAAAGTCACCAATATAACATAAGGAAAACTATCACATAATACATTATGTTCAGTACTCCTTTCCACATGTATATTAGGTAATATTTCTCATATTGCTTTTGTTTCCATAATAACACTCACATGCTAATTTCATCATTGCTGAAAATATCAAGTTGTAAACAGTTTAAAGTAGCAGCATTAACTTGAAATCATGTTCAAGAAACACTCCTATTCAATACTCAGCTCCAACATCAACGCTGTAAAACCTTCCCTAACCTCTCCAAATAGTTAAGTGGTACTTTCGTGTTCCTAAAGCCTCATAAAAACAGTACCCACACTGCTTAATGTATCATTTTATTTCCTTATTTACATTAAGAGTTCCTGAATGTTGTTCAATTCATGTTTTATGGGAATTGTTCAATTCATGTTTCATGGGAACAAATGCTGATTTGGGATTTAACAGACCAGGGTAAGACATAGAACAACAGCTGTCTAACCTTTCTGGTCCTGTTTTCCTCATTTGTAAACCAAAGGTAATATCTAAACAGTATCTACTTTATATGAATATTATGAAGATTTGATGAAATTATACACATTCAACACTTAGCTCAGTATCTTGGCACCATATTAAGCCAATTAACATTAGCTCCCCTTCCCTCCTATGAATAGCTAATGTCTGCTATATAAACCTGCATAAGACAGCTTTATCAAAAACACGTTTTACATTTTTAAATCAATGTTTTTCAACACCTAAACGATAAAAAAACATAAATTACATTTAGTAGAGATCACAGTTATATGCCATCAAACACTTGAACTTACCTGCATAAGCTAAACTTTAAATGAGCAACAGATATCACAAAAGGCACTATAGTCACCCCTCCATATTCAAAGAGGAAAGATTTCAGGGCCCCCTGTAGACACCAAAATCTCAGGATATTCAAGTTCATAAATTAAGTGGTGTGGATACAGAGAGCTTACTGTATTCTCAACATTTCAGTTGAATTGTTTTTCGTCCAAATTTTAGTCTGCACATAACTTTGGTAGTTTTTAAAAAATATCTGTATGGATGCCAAAGTAACTTTGCCCTTTCTACTCTGCTTGGATGATGTTCACTTTAGGGGTTCAGCAGCAGGAATATTATCAAAGATACAGATCTCTTGCATGCAGTGATTAAACCCAAGTGGGTTCTATTAGCCAACATCATTGGCAACCTAGGTCACATTGTTTTGTTGCTGTTGTTCAGTCACCAAGTCACGTCCAACTCTTTATGACGCCATGAACTGCGCATGCCAGGCTCTCCTGTCCTTCATTTTCTCACTGAGCTTGCTCAAACTCATGTCCATTGAGTCGCTGATGCCATCCAACCATCTCATCCTCTGTCTCACCCTTCTCCTCTTGCCCTCAATCTTTACCAGAATCAGGATCTTTTCCAATGAGTCAGCTCTTTGCATCACTAGCACTTCCGCACCAGTCCTTCCAATGAATATTCAGGGTTGATTTCCTTTAGGATTGACTGGTTTGATCTTGCAGTCCAAGGGACTCTCAAGAGTCTTCTCCAGCACCACAGTTCGAAAGCATCATTTCCTCAGTGCTCAGCCTTCTATTTTTTTAATTAATTTATTTTAATTGAAGGTCAATTACTTTATAATACTGTGGTGGTTTTTGCCATACATCAACATGAATCAGTCACGAGTGTACATGTGTCCACCCATCCCGAACTCCCTCCCACCTCCCCCCCAATCCCATCCCTCTGGGTTGTCCCAGTGCATGAGTTCCCTATTTCATGCATCAAATTTGGACTGGTCATCTATTTCACATATGGTAATATACATGTTTCAATGCTGTTCTCTCAAATCATCCCACCTTCACCTTTTCCCAGAGTCCAAAAGTCTATTCTTTACATCTTTGTCTCTTTTGCTGTCCTGCATATAGGGTTGTCGTTACCATCTTTATAGTCCAACTCTCACATCTGTATGTGACTACTGGAAAAACCATAGCTTTGACTATACGGACTTTTGTTGGCAAAGTGATGCCTCTGCTTGTTAATACACTGTCTAAGTCTGTTATAGCTTTTCTTCCAAAGAGCAAGCGTCTTTTCATTTCATAACTGCAGTCACCATCCACACTGATTTTGGAGCCCAAGAAAATGAAATCTGACTGTTTCCACATTTTCCCCATCTATTTGCCATGAAGTGATAGAACTGGATGCCATGATCTTAGTTTTTTTAATTTTTACTTTTAAGCCAGTTTTTTCACTCTCCTCTTTCAGCTTCATCAAGAGGCTCTTTAGTTTCTCTCCACTTTCTGTCACTAAAGTGGTATCATCTGCATATCTGAGGTTGTGGATATTCCTCCCAGCAATCTTGATTCCAGCCTGTGATTCATATCTAGCCCTGCATTTCACATGATGTACTCTGCATATAAGTTAAATAAGCAGGGTGACAATATACAGCCTTGACATATTCCTTTCCCAATTTAGTTACTTGTAATTTGTCTGAGGAGGAGGATAAGATTAGATTATGGAAGACAGTCCATAGTTCTCAGGGAAGATTAGAATGACTAGCATATTGAAATCTTGAAGCATTTTTACTGCTCTCTGAATTGGCATATGTAGTATTAATATACTGAAGAGATAAGATTGTAAAAGTGTTAATACTACTGAGAAATAACACAGCCTTATAAAAAGTAGTTTCCCTCCATCCCTGAGAAAACAGTAGCTTTTGAAAAAAGAATAAAATTTTTAAGTTGATAGTTGTCACATTAAATGGCAAGAATGGATCTACCATATGCTTTATATTAAGAATAAGAAAATTATTCATCTTACACAGTACAAAAAAACTAGTCATCAAAAACAAAATTTAAGAGAAATGTTTAGTGTAACTACCTATATTTCATGGGGAAATAAGCTATGTTCCCTGCTTGTGTTCTTTAACAAATATTAAGGGACAATTAAAAAACAAAAAACCAGAAAGTTCTCAACATAGACTCTCAGCTTTTAACTGTGATTAATTTTATTTCAAAAAGAAAATAAAAGTATTCTGCATAAGTAAAAGCTTATTTTATGTCAGGTATAATAAAAACCTGCTTTGGGAACTTTTTAAAGGTGTGGTACAAAATATCTGTTGTAAACTTTTGGCTGTTGGACAAGAAAAAAAAATTTTTGTTTTCCTAGCTCCTGAGTTACTTTTTCAATCATGAGAAAGTATTTTAGGCATATTCACTAGTTTTTCAATTCAGAAACCAAAGCAATTTACAAAAACCTCAACAATACAAATTAACTATAAATTGAGCAAAAGAAGTAGAGAAAACATTCCAAGAGTAATTAATGGATTCTGAAAAGTACAAAATAGTTGAAAGAACTATAGTTATAGTACTTGAAAGTTCATACTGCAACTAATACAAATTATTCACAAGTGCTGTTTTTTTAACATTCTGCTTGATAGCATGCTTTAAGACAGTCATCATGATAAGGCCTTAAAACCATCTTTTTACTTGTTGGTTAGTATCAATTTCTTTCTATCATTTCCAAAGTAACCCTGTGTTGATAGGTATTTCATCTAGGTCTTTAAATTCAACCTGAGCTTCATGGTAATTCAATAAGCACCTGACCATGTTCTTATGAACAAGACCTTCATGTTTCTTTCCTTTTTCCCAGGCAAAAACCACAAACACAACTTTCCCTTGGTGTGAATCCATGTTAACAGACACGAAGAAAAAAATTTACATAATCAAGAAAATTCAATGAGTTATTTCACACCTTGTCTTCAACTTTCTCTTGGCTTAGTGACCCCTTGATTTTCCATTCTAGCCTCAGTTCTAAACTCCCTTCTCTTCTCTAGTTGATCTCATCTAATTCCTTTGTTTATACACTCATCTACATACCTTGTATGTATAAAAATCTCATCTACATACCGTGAAAACTCCCAAAATATTATCTCTACCCCAGACCAACTAAATCACTATCATTATCTCCATTTAGAATTATCACAGGCATATTAAAATAGACATATTCAAAACAAATATGCCTCCTCCCAAATCACTGCTTTGCAAATGTCACAACCATCCAGAAAGCCAGAAACCTGACAATCGTCCTTCGTTCTCCCCCTTAATTTTGCTCACATTACACATCCAATCCGTTAGTTAAACCCCAACAATTTTCTCTCTAAAATATATCCTAAGTCTGTCCACTTCTCTCCACATCATCTTTTACAAACCTAATGTAAACTAACTTCAGACTCTTGTTTAAACTACTGAAATAGCCACTTGGACATCCACATAAGAGATGTTTCACTTATGATGTTTCACATAAGAGATGTTTCCTCACCACTGTTGAGGAAGGTATTTCTAGAGGGAAGAGGAAGTCTGTCTGGAATAATGTGTAAGAGCCTGAGCAAGACAAAGAGAGCATTTGAACAGGGGCATGTCCTGGTAAGGAGCAGCTGATACAGACAAGGGAAGTGATCAAATAAGTAAGTACATAAATATATTGAGGACAATGGCAGCCAGACTTCTCACTGTAGCCTGGAGATGGAAACACAGAAAAAAGAAAACTAGAATGAACCCTGTGGTGTTAGATTTGAACTGGGGATGAACTCAGCAGAGATGAACCGATAGAAAGATAAAAATAACCAGATACTAATGTGTGAGATGCTCCCTCTGCCTAAAATGTGTTTCTCCCAATTCTGCCCATGGCTGTTTCTTTCTCATCCTTCCTGTGAGCCTAAACGTCACCTCCTGAGTTTCAGGCTTACTTTCTAACTATCCACAACAGGACTCCTGGTTTGGTTTTTTTTTTGGTCTTAATTTACTTTGACAACTTATATTTATATTTCATTTTCTGTTGTCCACTGTAACTCTCTCCTTAAAATCTGCAAGCTCCTTGGGAATAGAGCTGTATTTCACACAGCACCCAACAGGGAAGATACTCAAGTTTTATTCCTGAATGAATGATATCAAGAAAAGGTAAGAACTTTCTTGCTTATGGAAACAGAAACCAAACAAAAGGATCCCATCAGTTCTCTTAGTGATCTGCTTCTTCATCCTGATGCCCAACCGCTCTCTAACATGTCTCCACCCCCACAACACACAAGCCTTCATCCCAGCCCAGTCTCCATCAGGTCTCCTTCCCCTGCCCCACACCTTCCCACAACACAAAAAGTAAATCCACTTTTATCTCTCATTTTCCATAGAACTGTTCTGAATTTCAATTGTGGTGGTGGTTACACGACTCTGTGTTTGTCAAAATCCATATGTAATTTTTAAAAAGTTAAGAGAAAATTAAATTGCTTTTATAAATAATCACAGTCCTTCCTGAATAGTACTGAAAGAATACATCTATGGCACAGAAGTTTAGATTAATCACAATTAAAGAGTTATTAAAACTTTTAAACTCGCTAAATATTTACCTCTTATATCATAGGTAGAAATTACTTTTACATATTAAATCCAATCCAGTACTATACTAGACCAACTTACAGACCTAAAGGTGGCCAAATTAGGAAACTTTAAGATCACTCACAGTCTCCACAGAACTACTGTCAGACCAGTCAACCACAAAAATGAGACCAAGTAGAATCTTCAGACGAATCCAACTTAAGCAAGTTTCCAAAATACTACCTGCAATGACGAAAGAATCTTTCCCTAGTGGAAGCAGAGATAACTTAAAACAAGAACAAAAAAAGTTTCATGAGGTTATAAAGAATTTCCCTTGAGAACTGTAATATCTTCTATACTATTACTACCATATGCTTTTTCCATACTATATCACTTGGACTTGGGCCAAGATTTCAGAAGATGTACAATTTTAAGAAAATAAACATTTTAAAAATAAAGTTATCTATAATAGTGATGTTTTACTGAATACAGTCTGTAAATTGAACACTTACTTTTAAAAAACTAAAAATTTAAAAAAAATAAAAATAAACTAAAAATTTTAAATGTAACAGATTAATAAATTTTGTTTCCTGAGGATAATAAATAACATCTTTTGACCCACTTTATCTTTTATTCCAATCTTGCCCCCGCTCCCATTCTGGACTTTGTATTTCTTAACTAACAATAACTCCTGGCATAACAGTTAAAAATTACAGCTTTCCCTCTAAAAGAAAAAGGAGTGAGTCAAATTCCAGTGAGTCAAATTCCAGTCAAATTCTAGACTCTGGTGTTGTTCAGGATTTCTTCAATGTGTTCAGTCTCTGGATATTAGCTATTGTACACCAGGCACTATGCTTAGCAATGGAAAACAAAAGTAATAGCATGTATGTGTGAGATACAGCAGAGGTCTTTGAAGGCATCTAAATTGTATTCACTAGGTAAAGAGCACAAAAGATTTTATAAAAGGAAATGATACAGTCAAATCAGTATTTCAGACTATAATCAATTACATTTCAATAAAACTGGGGGAAAAAATACCATAAAAATATTTTATGACTGTAGCTCTGCATATTGTTAGCTTATAGGCAGGGGCATCTGTTATGAAGTCACTAGCACTACATGAACATAATCATTTCCCCAAATCCATTCTCAGTGTTACCATTCTTTTCAATCTCTTACTTCAGGGAGAAAAAAGATGTCATCAGACAGAAATCTCTTCAGTTTTTCCCATCAAACCTAAAAATCTTCATCTTTCCTGCCTTACAATAAAAAACACATTACCATAAGTCTATTTCTTCACCAGTGCATCAGAGCTTTGACACTCAGTGTGGGATTTTTCTGACCACCAGCTTCTGCATTATTTGAGAACATACTAGGAATGCAGAATATCAGGCACCACACCAGACCAAATGAATCAGAATTTGCATCTTAACAAGATCCCCAGGTGATTCACAGTATACACATTAAAGTTTAAAAAGCACTGCTATTGACAGCACCCAATGCTCTCCCAGTTTCTCATAATCTGCAAACTACGAATTCTCCCTTCTCTGTCCTCTATGACCGCTAAAAGAAAAAGCCCCACACTATTTTTCCCACTACAATTTTCTCAAAAAAGTTTTCCACACTCCGGTCTCCATTTCCTCCTGTTACTCCTCAACCCATTCAAATCTGGTCCTCAAACCACTCCACTCAGCTCTCATTAAGATCAATGATCTTGAGAATGTTGCTAAATCCAAAGGACACCTTTGAGTCTTCACCATACTTGACCTCTCACCCATGTTCAGCACAACTGTCCTTCCTCTTCTTTAATCTCTTGTGTTGACATGTGCACTAATGATGTAAAAGCAATGGTGGCTAAAACTGCTGGTGCTTTAGCATGAATCAAGGCAGCAGCATTAAACTGTACCATTGGCAATCGTTTTGTATTTTCACTTCCAAGCTATAGCAGGAAAAAAAAGGTCAATTTCACTACAGAATAACTTTGATAAACCAAATATATATATACATATATACACATATATTTTACTAAACCTCAAGCCTTTTCTCTTTAATTAATTTTTAAAAAGTTTACAACATTGTGTTGGTTTCTGTCACACAATCTCAAACCTTTTCATACATATTTTTTTAATATCCTACTTAAACAAATGGGAAGTAAGCATAAAGTACTTCTGCATACTGAAGAAAGATGGTTGTGTCAAGGAAATGCTGGAGAGTTGAACTAGCCACTTGTTTCATGCAACATCATTGTTACCTGAAAGAACTTTAGACAAATTGTGGTTACTCAGACTTGGATATCTAGCAAACATTTCCTCAAAAATTAACCAAGCAAGCATTTCACCTCAAGGAAAAACAACTGACAGTATTTGCTGCCAATGATAACATTTGAGCTTTCAAGCAAAAATTACAACTTTGAAAAACTTGCTCCTGCCACCATGAGCTTGACAGCATCCCATTATTTGAAGACTTTTCTGATTAAGTACTTATAATAACAAATATGACTTTGTGAATGGCATATGGCAACATTAGGAATATCTGTATAACTCAGCAGATCAATATTTTTCACATGACCAGTGCAAGATCTTTTAAACTTATACATGGGTTAAAAAAAAAAAAAAAAACCCACTCAAAGTACCAAACAGGCCAATAGATTTTAATCTATAAGAGTGCAAGTTCATTGACATGATTTCAGAATCCACATTATAATTAACTCTTAAGAAACTATCACTTTGCCCACTTTGGGTATGATATCAAAGGAAACTATACATAATTATGTAAAGACATCATTACCACATTCCTCCCTTTACCAGCCACATCTATTGGAGGATGATAATTTTTTCATATATTGTAATCAAAACAACATAATGCAACACAATAAATGCAAAGCAGATATGAGAATCTAGCCAAATCCAAATGCATGATCTCCACCTCCCAAAAACATGGTCCTCCTGGGAATTTCTTGGTGGTCCAGTGGTTAGGACTTAATGCTTTCACTGCAGGGGTCCGGTTTCAATCCCCGGTTGGAGAACTAAGACCCCACAAGTCATGTGGTATGGTCAAAAAAACCAAAAACAAAAACATGGTCCTCTTTTGATTTTCTCTCTCACTGAATGGCATCATCATCCATTGCAATCTGAATTATCCACGGTACTGTCTTCTTCCTCTCTCTCACATCCAATCATTCAACTATTTGACTACTCTACCTCCAAAATCTAAGTCTACAAGCATTTATTCTGTCCTCATCATCCATTTATTATCCATAGAGCAGAAAAAATTAGCATTTTTAAAAGACATATTTAATCCCATCACTCACTCTTTTACATCACTGCTCTTAAGAAAAAACCAAAAGCATACACAAGATTCCATCTGATCTTGCCCCAACTTTCAGCACAGTTCTCCAGACAGCTTTCCATGCCCAGTCATACTACCTTTCTCCAAATTCCTCAACCACGACATGCTCATCCCACTTCAAAATTCTTCACATGTTGCCTTCCCTTTAAACATCCTTCTATCCCACCACCTCATACGTCATCCTTTAAATTCTTACTCATCCTTCATATCTCTAAGAAAAACCACTTTCTCAAAGACCACTCTGACTACCCCTATTCCTCCAGGTCATGCCCCTGCTACCTGCTGTCACAGCACTCTGAACTTTTCCTTCATTGGACTTATCAAAGCTTGTAACCACAATTTTATTTCTATAAATATTTAGTACATGTTCCTTATAAACTACTAGGCACCAAAAGAGCAGAGATTGTTATCTGCTTTGGTCAGCATATTTTTTTTTAACAATAAAAAGTAGGAAGACAATTTAAAAGATTAAAAGACTTATCACTGTTGTAGGTATTTTTAAATAGTTTTTACTGTACATACACAATAGGAAGCTTTTACCACTGTATTTAGTATTGGAATCCAAACTTGAGGCAGTCGTTCTTGGGATATTTCTCTCTGGGAGGATACAGCAGGAAAATGATTAATGGTGGCTGCCTCTGGAGAGGAGAACTGGTCAGCCAGGAGACAGGAAAGGGGGAGACTTACACTTTAATGTATATCCTTCTGTGTCTTCATAATGAAGTAAAATGATTATTTTTTAAATATGAGCTTTCTGGTGACTAAAAGCACTATCCCTAATATTCCATTTACTAGATCTTCTGGGGAGATGTTAGATTCTTCCCAGAAGACATAAATTATATTATTTGGAGATTTAGTAGCAGGATCTACAACTGCCCAGGATTTATCTACTTTTAAGAATATGTACAATGATCACCTATTTTGATGTGAATGCAAAACTACTCATTTAGAACTCATTAAATTTATTTCAAATGTATAACTTATATTAAGTTTATTAGCTCACTAACATATCACAGATGAAAGCAGAAACTAACTCAGACCTTGAATTTCACTTTCTAGAGCATTACCTTGTTAAGTTCAGGCATTAATAAGAAGTATCACAGCTTCACAGAAAATGTATAGCCCTTAACTTCAAAAAGACTGTCAGGGGGTTTCTCTTGTGGCTCAGTGGTCTAAAGAATCCACCTGAGACACGGGTTGAATCCCTGGTCAGGAAAGAGTCCAAATACCTCAGAGCAACTAAACCTACACGCCACTACTGCTGAGCTCTGGAGCCTGTGTGGCAACTACTGAGGCGACAGGCTGCAACCACTGAGGTCCAAGTGCCTAGAGTCTGTGCTCCTAACAAGAGAAACCACGGCAATGAGAAGCTTGCACAACACAACGAAGAAGGGCCCCTGCTCATCACAGTTGGAGAAAGGCCTGCAGAGCAATGAAGACCCAGCACAGCAAAAAATAAATTAAAAAAAAAGTCAGAATGGGTACAAAAAAATGGATAGCCATGTACAATATTAAGTTAAAGAAAAAAAAAACACTTAACTGTTATGTGAAAAGCACTATATTAGGCATCTCACTTGTATTATCACATTTAATCTCCATGAAAACCTATACCCGTGTCTATCTCATTCCAAAGGCCATTATTTTTACCACATCATATGCCTTTCCTGCCTAAACGAACATATAACTACTAATCAAAGCTAATCAGACAAAAGCCTATCTGAACATATAGGCATCTTTTGCTTCACCTGATGTAACTAAGAGGACTACTTGCTACTATCTTATGAAATTAAGTTAAAAGGGATATTTTCACCCATATTTAAAATGTGCACATCATTCTGCTTTTCCCCTGTCTTATTTGTTGACTGTTTCAAAGAATTTTTAAACGTTCTTCAAAACCCACCAGTTTCATGAAATAAAGTCTCCAAATAAAATTCAACATTAGATTTTTAATGACATTAAATTAGCTCACTTTACTCAAAACACTTTTCACATATATTCTTTCCTTTACTCCTCACAAGGAGCAAACCAGATATGAGATTACTGTTATTTTTACAGAGGAAGAAAGTAAAGCTCTCAAGGGGTAAACTTCATTTAGGAAACCAAGAATCTGAACCCAGGTCTCTGATGATACACAGCCATTCTTTCCACCTCACCATGCTGCATCTCTGGTTTAAAGAAACTAAAGACAATTTTCCTTCTGACAACAAGAAAATCTGGCTACTGAATGAAGAAAGCAAGCTAAAGGTTTAAAAAACAACTGTCATAAATTTAATCAAATGTCTACTTTTGATAGACAAACTACTGATATGCTAAAAATAAAATAGGGCTAACCATTTCAATATGAAATTTTCTTATATCTTCACTTAGTAAATAAAAAATATAAATTGCATCTGATTTTAATTTCATCCACATTATATCAAATATGACTAAAGTCTGGAAAGGATAATGAAAAGAATAACAATTATATTAGGACAGTAGGAATTTGCATTGATGAGTTTGACATTTTAACAATTTCCTTTAAAATTGTTTTAATATAATGACACTTATTAAAAATGTCATTACAAATACCTCTACTACTACATGTTAGTACTTAATGGAGGATATGATAGTTGATGTGACTGGTATGTACGATTTTTTAAAATACCAAAAGTAATTCTCAGGTTAATGAAAACTCTCTAATGAAAGCTACAAATGCTCAAAAATCTATTTCACTGTTCTATGATTCTGACCAAAACAAGTGTTAATAGAGGGGCTAAATTATTATGTTCTCAAAGTTTGCCAATAACAATAACTACTTGAAATAAATGAGTCACGGACTGCGATTTGGAAACTTTGTTCATAAGGATCTTTATCTTAATAGTACCGCCTCAATGGGACTTACAACTAAGATGATTAACTATTCATTTATTAATTCATCTTCATTAGTGATTCATTCAAAAATGAAGATGATCAAAAATACATCAGTTTAGTGAGTAATACAGCCTTATTCCCACCTCCAAGAAATTAAGATAATTTATACCAAATTTTGTCAACATCTCAAACATTTTCTACTAACTACTTCAAAATGGCATTAAAACCAATATAGAAGCATCTGAATTTTCATTTACTTATCACCAGAATTCAAAATTATAAATATAAAATAAATAAAACCCAAACATGTTCAGCATTTAGAAGAATGGTTAATCTAACTGGGCAAGTACAACATAAGAGGAAAAACATGGCATTAATGCCCAATCTAGTAATGATTCCTTTACATTTTTGCACAAATTCTACATAATCCTCTAAATAAAACTACTTAAACTCTCAAATCTCAATCTGCTTCTACTATTCCAAAAACTATGCCATGTGGTTAACAGTCAATTTATATCCTCTCCAAACTGAAATTTACAGAGCCATGATTTGCTTTAAGGAAAGTACAGGAAAAAAAAAAGTACAGGAAATTCCCTGAGAGTCTAGTGGTTAGGACTCATAGCTTTCACTGCAGCGGCCTGGGTTCAATCCCCAGTTGGGGAACTAAGATCCAGAAAGCCACACAGCGCCACCAAAGCAACAAAAATAAAAACAAACAAACAAAATCCCAAAAACAACAATGCCAAAACAAAACAGTGTCTTAAGACTTACTACCAATGAAGAAAGGGCAGTTGGAAATGTATTCATCATTATCTGTATTTTCATATCAATTTCAGGTCAATTTCTTGATACAGAAATAAAGAAGTATTTGCATTTTCTCAGTTCATAACATGTTTTGAAACTGAATCAGATTATGGGGTAGAATTAGCATTCTCTACTAATTCCTATTCAATCAACAAACATGTATTTGCGTCATCACAATTATTACTGGAGTTAGTTTATCAATTTTTATTTCTCAGAAGACTGTAAGTGCAAAACTACAGGAACTTTTCAGAAGATAAGTTTTAAAACTCACTGAAGAAAAATTCTATACAAACTCAAATCAGCAGATGGTTGAGAACATGTTATGTACATGTCACTACAGCACCCCCAAAGGATGATGATGAAGGGATGTACTTACGTTTCAAAACATCGATCCACGTTGTCAGACATCAAAAGCAGCATGCATAGCTGTTCAAGGGCTATTAGTTGCATGTCCCTTTCATCTCCTTGTCCCATCTGCAGCCATTCCAGCAATGTATCTGGGTCCACATCTGCCATGGTTTTTTAAGCTTCTTTGCTTAAATTTAAAAAGCAAAGGCAAAAAGTCCTTTAAATGTCCAGGACTGAACAGCGTAAGCTTAATTTTTTTTCTTTTCTTTTACATTGACTAGAGCCAGATTTTCTTGGTGTCCTAGGAATTAGAAAAGACTCATAAGTATGTTTGGATCGTGTACTTAACCATAGTTTTCCAACTTTCCTTATTCCTCGGGTTTAACTTCATACATCGTACTAAATAAAAACCAGTTTTGCACAAGAGTATAAGCTGATTAGGCTGCTGCTTAAACTGGAAACCAGAGCCGTCTTTGTCAAAGACAGTTAAACAAACTTCAGAATCCCTCTATTGCTATCACTAACGTGTTTGCCAAAAGGCAAACAACACCTTACTAAGGGTTCTTTTTTTTTCCAGAAAACTTCTTTCCCCCTCCCGTCACCCAAAGCTGATCTTCTGATAAGGATTAGATTCAGTATTTTAAGGAAACTTAGCACTTTGATCCAATTCCCCTCCAAATCAAGTCTCTACTTTAAAATTATTTTCAATTTCTTAAATCCTGCTGATTTAATTTACTGCTATCCTTAAGATGTTAAAATACAAACGATATACAAGATCTATCTAAGATTTGATTAGGAATTTCGGCAGTAGCAGCAACTGTTCTTAAAAGTTAAAAAAAACAAAGTTTAAAAAGAAATGCTACAAGTAAGTGCACTGGACTAACACGTTACAGATCAGAACACAGGCCAATCTGCGGTCCTCTCTCCCCATCCCCACCGAATGGGGCAGTTGGTTAAAAACAACAGCAACAACAACAGCGAAGCAGCCCCAACAGGCAAGTCAATACAAAAACTCAGAAGCACTCTGACGAGAGGACTGGTTGGGTACCCTGTAACCCAGCTGCAGGTGCATAAATCCAGCGGCAGGTTCCGGTGGGCACCCAACGGCGGCGATACGCAAGGGTGACCCAAAACTCAGGGCCCAGCCGACACGGCGCCGAGAGACGCAGGCACAGCGCTCCGGTTTTCCCGAACCAAACCCGGCTAAGTTAGCTACCTGTGTCGAGGAGGGTAAGTTTTGGAGGTGGAGCTGCGAGCCTCTCTACCCGAGAGGAGGAGGCCGGAGCAGGCAGGGCGATGGGTCTCCCGGGAGCGGCGCCCGGAACTCCGAGGCCCGGCGGGACGTCCCTGGCCCCGTCGGGCGGCGATCCTTTCTCAAGGACAAGGGGGGGCAGCCATGGGCTCTGGCTTGGACAAGCCGGGGCCCGCCGTGGGCAGGGTCGGGGGAGGGAAACAAAGGGGCCAGGCGGGTGAGTCGGCGGCAGCCTGCCGACCTCACCAGGGGCCGGGGTCTCGCTCCCGGGCTACCGCCGGGCATCCCTGATCCCGGCACCAGGCCTGACCCTTCCGGCCGCCAAAGGCGCTCCTGCGTCCCCTTTCCTCAAGCTCTTACCCAAGCCTGTCGTCTCAAACCGCTCCGGTCCAGCTCCAAGCAGGCCGCGGGCTGAGCCAGGCCCGGCCGCGGCCCTCGAGTTCCCAGGAAGCCGCAGGCCGCGCAGGTCGAGCCGGGCTGGCGGCACAGGAAAAGCCGCGCCTTGTCCCTCCCCTTCCTCCGCGGGGACCTGGTGACAGGGAAGCCAGAGGTTCCCCAGACCGGCGGCAGCCAGCTCACGTCCCGTCCCCGGCACGCGGCTCCTCAGGCCCTGCAGCTTAGAGGCCCGCGCCGTACTGCCGGCGGCGGCGGCGGGGGGAGGCCGCGTCCATCGCGATCCGGGAGGGGGAAGGGAGGAGGGTCGGGGGAGAGCCGGGCGGGGAAGCTGCGGAGGGCAGCAGTGCGCCGCGGAGGCGGAGCAAATGGGCTCCGCTGGCTGCGACCCCGCCGGCCGCCACGCGGGGGCGCTGAGGAGACCCGTCGGCCCGCGGCGCAGGGTCGCAGGGCGCCGGGGCGCGGAGCGACCGGTAGCTTCGTCGCCGCTACCGAGGGCCTCCGGCTCCCTCGGCCTAGTCAGCTGTGGGTTTCCTATCGTACGCTCTGCGCCTTCACGTTTCGTTGGCAATTCAAGCGCGCTCCCAGCACCGCGCGCACACGGGTGCACGCACGCTTAGCGTGTTTTGCACGGTGTGTACACACTTGGCGTGCTCCTGCTGAAAGCCCCCACGCTGCACGTCAAAGCTGCGGCCCAACCTGTCCTGGCCCGGCCTCCCGCCTCTGCGGCCCGGCCTCCGGCGCGAGCTTCTCCTCCTCCTCGCTGGTCACCCCTCCTCGCGCACGGAAGTGCGTCGCGGGAAGAAAAGCGCCACCCTTCGGTCCTGGGAGGCGAACTGCCCGGCAGTTCAGAAAGAAAACCTTTCACCACAGTCTTGTGAGGTAAATATTGTCGAGTATCCTCTCCGTGGTACGGACGAGAGAGCTGAGGTTCCAAAAGGTTTGAATTCAGGCCCGCTGGCGTTTCCAGGAAGCAGCAGTACCTCGAGTGTGCTTTCGACTTTTTCCTGTGGGTTGTGACCTTAAGTATGTCCGTAGTTATTCGAACGTTTATGTTCGAACGTTTTATTTCACACGCGTTGAAAACAAAATGTGTCTGCTTATGAGGCGCACTTGGAGACACTTAAGATGTAATTAGTTGGAAATGTGAGTATAGCTTTCTTTTTCTTTTAATCAAGAAATGAATCCCTTGGTTTGTGAGATATGTAAACCCATGCCCCATACACCCACTGTATTTAAAAAACAAAAACGAGTGTTACGTGATAGTATTTGAGGAGTGTTCCTTTAAGCAGAGGAGCTGCTGCATAAATTTGAAGAACTAGTATTTTGTAAATTGCACATTTGCACCTCGAATATCTTTAGATACATATGTCCCACTGTAGCAGGTAAGGTTCCTAGGTCTCGTGCTTATAGGTCAAATTAAGAGATAAGAGTTGAGGATTCCACTATCTTGTCCCAACTACAGCACATAAGAATAATTATTTGCGAGCTATGAATGTAACTTGGAGCTGCCAGGACAATCTTCAAGGAGGAAAGTGGCATTTAATTTGGACCTTGAAGAAATGGGTAGAATGTGAACACTGCAAGTGAGGAAAAAGAATAAAGCAAAGCCTGATCAGTTCTGAAACAAAGGAAAGAGGACCTGTGCTTCAAGCAAAACCCAGCGTTAAGCAATGATGGAGAAAATAGGAGCTAAAATCAGCAGGGATTTAAATGTGTGGGATACAGAATTTTTTTTTTTTTTTAATTATTTTTTTTTTTATTTTTCAGGGGGTTTTGTCATACATTGATGTGAATCAGCCATAGAGTTACACGTATTCCCCATCCTGGTCTCCCATCCCACCTCCCTCTCCACCTGATTCCTCTGGATCTTCCCAACCCAACAGGCCCGAGCACTTGACTCATGCCTCCCACCTGGGCTGGTGGTCTGTTTCACCACAGATAATATACATGCTGTTCTTTCGAAACATCCCACCCTCCCCTTCTCACACAGAGTTCAAAAGTCTGTTCTGTACTTCTGCGTCTCTTCTTCTGCCCTGCATATAGGGCCATTGTTACCATCTTTCTAAGTTCCGTATATATGTGTTAGTATACTGTAATGTTCTTTATCTTTCTGGGTCACCTCACTCTGTATAATGGGCTCCAGTTTCATCCATCTCATTAGAACTGATTCAAAAGAATTCTTTTTAACGGCTGAGTAATATTCCATGGTGTATATGTACCACAGCTTCCTTATCCATTCATCTGCTGATGGGCATCTAGGTTGCTTCCATGTCCTGGCTATTATAAACAGTGCTGCGATGAACATTGGGGTGCACGTGTCTCTTTCAGATCTGGATTCCTCAGTGTGTATGCCCAGAAGTGGTATTGCTGGGTCATATGGTAGTTCTATTTCCAGTTTTTTAAGAAATCTCCACACTGTTTTCCATAGTGGCTGTACTAGTTTGCATTCCCACCAACAGTGTAAGAGGATCCCCTTTTCTCCACACCCTCTCCAGCATTTATTGCTTGTAGACTTTTGGATAGCAGCCATCCTGACTGGCGTGTAATGGTACCTCATTGTGGTTTTGATTTGCATTTCTCTGATAATGAGCGATGTGGAGCATCTTTTCATGTGTTTGTTAGCCATCTGTATGTCTTCTTTGGAGAAATGTCTGTTTAGTTCTTTGGCCCATTTTTTGATTGGGTCATTTATTTTTCTGGAATTGAGCTTCAGGAGTTGCTTGTATATTTTTGAGATTAATCCTTTGTCTGTTTCCTCATTTGCTATTATTTTCTCCCAATCTGAGGGCTGTCTTTTCACCTTATTTATAGTTTCCTTTCTTGTGCAAAAGCTTTTAAGTTTCATTAGGTCCCATTTGTTTATTTTTGCTTTTATTTCCAATATTCTGGGAGGTGGGTCATAGAAGATCTTGCTGTGATTTATGTCAGAGAGTGTTTTGCCTATGTTCTCCTCTAGGAGTTTTATAGTTTCTGGTCTTATATTTAGATCTTTAATCCATTTTGAGTTTATTTTTGTGTATGGTGTTAGAAAGTGTTCTATTTTCATTCTTTTACAAGTGGATGACCAGTTTTCCCAGCACCACTTGTTAAAGAGGTTGTCTTTTTTCCATTGTATATCCTTGCCTCCTTTGTCAAAGATAAGGTGTCCATAGGTTCGTGGATTTATCTCTGGGCTTTCTGTTCTGTTCCATTGATCTATATTTCTGTCTTTGTGCCAGTACCATACTGTCTTGATGACTGTGGCTTTGTAGTAGAGTCTGAAGTCAGGCAGGTTGATTCCTCCAGTTCCATTCTTCTTTCTCAAGATTACTTTGGCTATTCGAGGTTTTTTGTATTTCCATACAAATTGTGAAATTATTTGTTCTAGTTCTGTGAAAAATACCGTTGGTAGCTTGATAGGGATTGCATTGAATCTATAGATTGCTTTGGGTAGAATAGCCATTTTGACAATATTGATTCTTCCAATCCATGAACACGGTATGTTTCTCCATCTGTTTGTGTCCTCTTTGATTTCTTTCATCAGTGTTTTATAGTTTTCTGTGTATAGGTCTTTTGTTTCTTTAGGTAGATATACTCCTAAGTATTTTATTCTTTTTGTTGCAATGGTGAATGGTATTGTTTCCTTAATTTCTCTTTCTGTTTTTTCATTGTTAGTATATAGGAATGCAAGGGATTTCTGTGTGTTAATTTTATATCCTGCAACTTTACTATATTCATTGATTAGCTCTAGTAATTTTCTGGAAGAGTCTTTAGGGTTTTCTATGTAGAGGATCATGTCATCTGCAAACAGCGAGAGTTTCACTTCTTCTTTTCCTATCTGGATTCCTTTTACATCTTTTTCTGCTCTGATTGCTGTGGCCAAAACTTCCAACGCTATGTTGAATAGTAGTGGTGAGAGTGGGCATCCTTGTCTTGTTCCTGATTTCAGAGGAAATGCTTTCATTTTTTCACCATTGAGGGTGATGCTTGCTGTGGGTTTGTCATATATAGCTTTTATTATGTTGAGGTATGTTCCCTCTATTCCTGCTTTCTGGAGAGTTTTAATCATAAATGAGTGTTGAATTTTGTCAAAGGCTTTCTCTGCATCTATTGAGATAATCATATGGTTTTTATCTTCCAATTTGTTAATGTGGTGTATTACGTTGATCGATTTGCGGATATTAAAGAATCCTTGCATTCCTGGGATAAAGCCCACTTGGTCATGGTGTATGATTTTTTTAATATGTTGTTGGATTCTGTTTGCTAGAATTTTGTTAAGGATTTTTGCATCTATGTTCATCAGTGATATTGGCCTGTAGTTTTCTTTTTTTGTGGCATCTTTGTCTGGTTTTGGAATTAGGGTGATGGTGGCCTCATAGAATGAGTTTGGAAGTTTACCTTCATCTGCAATTTTCTGGAAGAGTTTGAGTAAGACAGGTGTTAGCTCTTCTCTAAATTTTTGGTAGAATTCAGCTGTGAAGCCATCTGGTCCTGGTGGGATACAGAATTTATGCTGAGGTAAAGTAGCAAGTTCTGGACTAGAGCATTGACTGGGAAAGTTCTAAAGAGTCTTGTAAAGGTGTATAGGGTAAGAGTTCAGAATAGCTAATAAGAACTACCTAGACAAGGAGATTGGAGAAGGCAGTGGCAACCCACTCCAGTACTCTTGCCTGGAAAATCCCATGGATGGAGGAGCCTGGTGGGCTGCCGTCTATGGCGTCGCACAGAGTCGGACACGACTGAAGCGACTTAGCAACAGCAGCAGACAAGGAGATTAACTGGGAGATTGGAAAATTCCTCCAGTAGTGGAGAGAGAAAGGGCCTAGTTTTTGGTGATAAGAAGACAGTTCGGATGGAGAAGAAATAAATCTTAAAAATGTTTTATACATGCAAATGTTTTATAAATACCCCTATACATGCACAGCTGTCAAAAGCTCCACCGCCTAGTACATTTGTGACAATGAATATATGTCGATAGACCATTATCACTCAAATTCCATAGCTTACATTAGAGTTCACTTTTGGTGTTGTATATTCTGTGGGTTATGACAAACATATCTTGACACATATCCGCCATTATAATATCATAACAGCATATTTTCACTGCCCTAAAAATCACCTGTGCTCTACCTATTCATCCCACTCTCACCTAGCCCCTGACAACCACTAATCTTTTCACTAAGTCTATTGTTTTACCTTATTCAGAATGTTGCATAGTTGAAGTCATATAATATATAGCCTTTTCATATTGGTTTCTTTCATTTAATAATGTGCATGTAGGGTTCTCTTCATGACTTAATAACTCATTTTTTTGTTTGCTTGTTTTTAGGGCCAAATAATATTCTGTTGTCTAGAAGTACCAGAGTTTATCCATCCACCTACTAAAGAACATCTTGGATATTTCCAAGTTTTGGCAATAAAAGTACTGCTATAAAGACCCAGCTGCAAGTTTTTACATGGACAGAAGTGTTCAACTCATTTGGATAAATACTAAGAACCACAGTTTCTAGATTGTATGGTAAGAATATGTCTTTATTTTCTTCCATTTTTATTGAGATATAATTAACATACTGTACTGTGTAATCTTAAGGAATACAACATAATTATTTGACTTACATATATCATGAAATGATTACCACAGTAGGTTTGGTGAACCTATCCATCATCTCATATAGATAACACATTACAGATTAAAAAATATTTTTTCCTTGGCATGAGAAAGAACTCTTAGGATTTAGTCTGTTACCAACTTTCATTTATAATGTTCAGCATTGTTAATTATCATTATTATGTTATAAATTGCATTCCTGGTACATATTTTTCTTGTAACTGGAAATTTGTACCCTTTGACTACCTTCATCTGATTTTTTCTCCCTCCCACAAGAATATGTTTACTTTTGTAAGAAGCTGTTTAACTGTCTTTCAAAGCAGCTGTACCATTTGTTTTGTTTGTTTTTTTTTTTTTGACACTGCCACGCATCTTGTGGGCTCTTAGCTCCCTGACCAAGGATCAAGAGCACGAGTCCTAACCACTGGACCGCCAAGGAATTTCCCCCATTTTGCATTTCTATACGCAGTTAAAGTTGCTATTGCTCACAGTCCCTTCAGCATTTGTTTTTGTCAGTGTTTTGGATTTTGCCCACCATCCTAACAGATGTATAATGGTATATTATTTTAATTTTCAATTCCTTTCTGACATTATATGGAACATTTTTTTTTCGTATACTTATGAAAGTATATACTTTTCTTTTAATCTTTTCATATACTTATTTGCCATTTGTATATCTTCTGCAGTGAGGTGTCTATTTGCATCTGTTGCCCATTTTTTAAGCAGATTGTTCATCTGATTGTTGAATTTTAAGAGTTCTTTGTATATTTCGATAATAGTATTTATCAGATGTGTCTTTGTGAATGTTTTCTTTACCTGGGGAACTTTTAAAATGTCAGATGCTCAGACCATATCTCAGGCCAGTTCAGTCAGTGTCTCTGAACATAGAATTTGGACACCAGTATTTTTTGAAGTGATTCTAATGTATAGCCAAGGCTCAAGGCTGAGAACCACTGACCTAAGTCAATACAACAACAATAATATTTGAATATGATTATAATACTTATTATTGTTGCAACTAGATTTTATTAGGTACTTATGTCCTAACACCCTTCTAAATATATTACAAATATTAATTCACTATGGACATCAGCTACTTTGACTTGCTGTCTGTGTTGCCTTGGCTTCTCTGAGTTTTGTTTTCCTAATCTATAAGATTAAGGTGATAATAGATACCAACCCTTCATAGAATGATTATATTAAACAAGATAATGCATATCAATGCCTACCACATATTAAATAAACACCCAAAAGTGCCTGCTATTAATAATATTACATTATTAGTTCAGCTCTCCAGTGTGGCATGCTAGGTCTGCTTCCTCTTCCATAGGACAGGTCACCAAACAAAGACAACAGTCATGATTCCCATACCCTCCCTTCTCCTGGCAAAATAAGTCTAGTTCCTGCAATGGCTTTTCCCTCCTTGGTCATGTTCTAATGTCTCCTGACATACTTTAAGTAAGAACTCCTAAGCCTGAAACTGTGCTTTAAAGGTGGTCCGACCTGGACAGAGGAATGCCATTTTCCATTGCATTGGGTGCAGAGAGTGACAATCACATCACTTTTTTGGCTCATACAGAGTTTGCTCAACTAAAGTCCTTACTTCTTGCTCCCTGAACTGCCAAGCCAACTTTCCTTCAGTCTTTTAATTTAGCAGTTGATATTTCTGTCGTTAATGTTTAGACTTACTAGATTTCGTCTTGTTGGTTCTGTGTCAGTGCTGCATCCCATAGCAATCTCTTTGAATCCTGACTGGAAGTCAAAGGTATCAGCTGTCCCCCCAGATTCTTTGTTAGTAGTCAATTAGATAAAGGTGTTGGACAGAATATGGCCAAAACAAAGCCTCTGATGAATGACAAACCTTTTACCAAGCAGTTTTTCTCCATTAAATAACATTCTCGTGATGTAGTTGTTCAGGTAACAGCTTTGCTTCAGCAATACATGAACCGTGAACTTCTAGATGTTCAAGCTGGTTTTAGAAAAGGCCGAGGAACAAGAGATCACATTGCCAACATCCACTGGATCATCGAAAAAGCAAGAGAGTTCCAGAAGAACATCTATTTCTCCTTTATTGACTATGCCAAAACCATTGACTGTGTGGATCACAATAAATGTGGAATATTCTGAAAGAGATGGGAATACCAGACCACCTGACCTGCCTCTTGAGAAACCTGTATGCAGGTCAGGAAGCAACAGTTAGCACTGGACATGGAACAACAGACTGGTTCCAAATAGGAAAAGGAGTACATCAAGGCTGTATATTGTCACCCTGCTTATTTAACTTATATGCAGAGTACATCATGAGAAACGCTGGGCTGGAGGAAGCACAAGCTGGAATCAAGATTGCTGGGACAAATATCAATAACCTCAGATATGAAGATGACACCACCCTTATGGCAGAAAGTGAAGAAAAATTAAAGACCCTCTTGATGAAAGTGAAAGAGGAGAGTATAAAAGTTGGCTTAAAGCTCAACATTAAGAAAACTAAGATCATGGCATCTGGGCACATCACTTCATGGCAAATAGGTGGGGAAAAAATGGAAACAGTGGCTGACTTTAATTTTTTGGGCTCCAGAATCACTGCAGATGGTGACTGCAGCCATGAAATTAAAAGACACTTGGAAGGAAAGTTATGACCAACCTAGACAGCATGTTAAAAAGTAGAGACATTACTTTGTCAACAAAGGTCTGTCTAGTCAAGGCTATGGTTTTTCCAGTAGTGATGTATGGATATAAGAGTTGGACTATAAAGAAAGCCGAGCACAGAAAAATTGATGCTTTTGAACTGTGGTGTTGGAGAAGACTCTTGGGAGTCCTTTGGATTGCAAGGAGATCCAACCAGTCCATCCTAAAGATCAGTCTAGGTGTTCATTGGAAGGACTGATGCTGAAGCTAAAACTCCAATACTTTGGCCCCCTGATGCAAAGAGCTGACTCATTTGAAAAGACCCTGATGCTGAGAAAGATTGAGGACAGGAGGAGAAGGGGACGACAGAGGATGAGATGGTTGGATGGCATCACCGACTCACTGGACATGGGTTTGGGTGAACTCGGGGATTTGGTAATGGACAGGGAGGCCTGGCATACTGCGATTCATGGGGTCGCAAAGAGTCGGACACTACTGAGCGACTGAACTGAACTGATTTGTAACCTGACCCACTTACCTCCTTCTTGATGATAGAAATTTTAATGTACTTTTGTTTAAAAACTCACAATGCTAAGAAAATCAAAATTGAGTCTTGTAATATAGAATGAACATGTATTCAAAATTTTGAAGGAAATATTATCAATTGCCTTCTTGAAACTCACTTATTTCAACTATGACATCCCAGTAACATTTGGGGAAGTTGGGTTACACCATATATGTAGGAACTCTCTTTTTTGTGTGTGTCTAAACTTATTTCAAAATTGAAAGTTAAAAGAACAAGATAATAAGTTTGGCTTGAGATGACTAATTCTTAGTAATGCTGCATTCTAGGAATCATTCTTCTAAAGATTTCAAAAATGATATATTTAAAATAAATTCTAGAATTTTGACAGTTTTTTTCAAAACTCACTGTATCCGTCATGTGTCCCTTGATAGTATAGACAAAAAACAAATAATAGTTGTAAAAGTTATGTTTAATGTTCCTAGTTAGGTGTTCTTGCACCAAGGCTAAAAAAAAAAATAAAAAGTTGTTAACTCTTCATTAGCCTACTCATGTGCATAATAAGTACTTTATAATTTAAAGGAAAAGTAGGATCTGATTTACAAAAATTACATTACATTTTTTATTACATATTACATATTTTGTTACATATTTTTTAAAGTGTATTAGGAGAAAAACATATAATGATTGTATAAATTTGAAGTTTCTCCTGTATATTTGCTATTAAGGGATTATTATTAATTGTCTTTCAGTTCAGTTCAGTTCAGTCGCTCAGTGGTGTCCGACTCTTTGCAACCCCGTAAATCGCAGCATGCCAGGCCTCCATGTCCATCACCAACTCCCGGAGTTTACTCAAACTCATGCCCATCGAGTCAGTGATGCCATCCAGCCATCTCATCCTCTGTCGTCCCCTTCTCCTCCTGCCCCCAATCCCTCCCAAAGACTTTGGGTTCCAAAAGACCCAAAGCATCAGAGTCTTTTCCAATGAGTCAACTCTTCACATCAGGTGGCCAAAGTATTGGAGTTTCAGCTTCAGCATCAGTCCTTCCAATGAATTCCCAGGACTGATCTCCTTCAGGATGGACTGGTTGGATCTCCTTGCAGTCCAAGGGACTCTGAAGAGTCTTCTCCAACACCACAGTTCAAAAGCATCAATTTTTCAGTGCTCAGCTTTCTTCAGTCCAACTCTCACATCCATACATGACCACTGGAAAAACCATAGCCTTGACCAGACAGACCTTTGTTGGCGAAGTCATGTCTCTGCTTTTTAACATGCTATCTAGGTTGGTCATAACTTTCCGTCCAAGGGGTAAGCGTCTTTTAATTTCATGGCTGCAGTCACCATCTGCAGTGATTTTGGAGCCCAAAAAAATAAAGTCTGACACTGTTTCCACTGTCTCCCATGTTTCCCATGAGGTAATGGGACTAACTGTCTTTAGTGTATGAAAATGATATAATGGTTATATTTCCTAAAAAAAAAAGAGAGACTCCTATTGCTTAGAGAAGCATACTAAAATACTTACAGGTGAAATGATATGATAACTAGGATTTGCTGCAAAATTATTTGAGAGAATAGTGGGTAGAGTTCAGATGAAACGTAATTGGCCATGCATTGAGGATAATTATTGAATCTGGGTAATAAGTAGGGATTCATTATATTAGTGTGTGTAGTTTTGTGTGTATTTGAAAATCCTGTAATAAAAATGATCTTTAAAAACTATCTAGGAGGTTTAAAAGGTTAAAGGAAGCATAATGGCATTTTGAGACAATCTTAAAGAAATGTTTCCTAATTTTTAAGTTATAGCATCATTTAACCTATTGTCAATGGAGAGAACGCTATAGTTATTTATTTAAGTTTTTTAAATACATCTATTTGTTTATTTATTTGGCTGCCCAGGATCTTTAGCTGTGGCATGTGAGACCTTTTTAGTTGTAGCATGTGTGATCTAGTTCCCTGACCAGCGATGGAATCCGGGCCTCCTGCATTGGGAGCGCTGAGTCTTAACCACTGGACCACCAGGGACATCCACTACATAAGCTTTTTAAAACTCAAAATAACTTGAGTAAGTTTATTCTTATGTTTTTGTTATGTAATAAAGAGGTTACATTATACAGGGTAATGAAAGGGACAGATATTTTAAAAATTCACTTCAGAACGCTTATACAGAGCTTGGGCTTCCCTGGTGGCTCAGACAGTAAAGAATCCACCTGCCATGCAGGAGACCTGGGTTCAGTCCCTGGGTTGAGAAGATCCCCTGCAGGAGGGCATGGCAGCCCTCTCCAGTGGTCTTGCCTGGAGGATCACTATGGACAGAGAAGCCTGGCTGGCTGCAGTCCACGGGGTCGCAAAGAATCTGACACAGCTGAGCAACTGAGCACACACACCAACTTACAGGTACCCTTTTAAGTGCTTTGTGATTACTAATTTATTTAATCTCCTTACAGCTCTGCAAGGGAGATAGTGTTATTGTCTCCATTTTACACATGGGGAGATGAAGTCCCATAAAAGTTAAGTGAAGTGAAGTGAAAGTCGCTCAGTTGTGTCCAACTCTTTGTGATCCCATGTACTATACAGTCCATGGAATTCTGTAGGCCAGAATACTGGAGTGGGTAGTCGTTCCCTTCTCCAGGAGATCTTCCCAATCCAGGGATTGAACCCAGGTCTCCCGCATTGCAGGCGGATTCTTTACCAGCTGAGCCATAAGGGAAGCCTGTAAAGGTTAAGTAATCTGTATAAGGTCACACAGCTGGTAAACAACAAAGGTGGGTTTTGAATCCAGAAAGCCTGACTGCAGAAGCTCTATTTCTCCAGATTACATGATCCCCCTCAACACACACACACACACACACCATGATAAAAAAAAAAAACATCTTGAGGAATCAAGCGTATAGAAATTATAGCATGAGCATAGAAGAGTAAATACACGAGGGCGTTTATTGCAGTGTTTTTAAACTTGTTGACTGTTGAAAATAGCCTACATATCCCATCAATAGCGACATGAAGAAATCTGCACAGATTCACTTAATCTGTGCAAATGTTTAAAGAAAATTGACTTAAAAAAAGACAAATGTTTAAAACTAGAAAGTTGCAGAATCATAAACACATTAAGATCCCATTTAAAAACTCTGTAGTATGAATAAGTGTAAAAGGAGAATTTAAAAGAAGATATACATCAATCTGTTAAATGATTTCCTCTGAAAAGAGTCAGAAGAAAGGGAATAAAGGAGAACCTTTTGATTTTTATTTTATATATCTTTTTAGTGTCTAAATTTATTTTACAATCACTTTTGCAATTAAAAGAAATTTTTAATGTAATACGTATATACAGTTAAAAAGTTGAGAAAGTCCAATAGAATGAAAAGAAAATCAGTAATAATCGCCTACCACCTTTAGGTTATTATTATTAGGATTTTGATAACATTTACATGGCTTTTTCCTAAACATAAATATATATTTATAACATGTAATGTGTATTATAAATGATATGTTATATATATTTATATATTAAAATCATATTGCATATATATTATGACCATATTAAACAATATAAAGTTAATGACATTAAACAAGTCTTAAGCCCTTTTCTTGGACTTCTTACATCACCAAAGTCCAAAATTCTTCTACCCAGTACCATCTCATCTCATGTGTTGTTCAAGGAGTCATTTTTATCCCTTTTATAAGCTAACTAAAGAAGCCTGAGGGCCAGACTTTGATTATTTGAGCTGGGAAAACTAGCTGGTTTTCTTCAGCCTTAAGGATGAAACTTATACTCTCAGAGATCAATGTCTGCCATAGTAGAGTTAGAGGTGAGCAGTTATTCAAGTAAAGCTGCTTAGCAGAAAAATCCATCTAGGTCATTCAGAGACAAAATTACTTCCCTTAAGGTCATTTGCTGTAGCCTATCTGAATCCTTGTCTATAACACCTAGGAACGTAAATTAGAATTTAATATAAACTTGGAGCCCAGGAGGTAGTGTTTGATTTACTAGGTAAATGCCAATGACTTGATAATACCTGCAGACTGTATATATGTATTATTAATGTAAGAATGTGCATATATGCTGAGATAATCTAGAGATTAAGGCAAAGAGTTTCTTGACCAAGGAAATTAACCACCAAGCTTTCAAGGAAGTGTTATCTGTGCTAGTTTTTCTTTGAATGTCATTACTGATATTCATTTTCTTTGAAAATCTTTTTATGATTTTAAGGTTTTTTTACTACCCACTTCCTTTAGGTTTATAGTCAATTTCCTGATGTGTACATCATATAATATACATATTTAAATATATAGTTTATACATATGTGTATAATGTGTATATATATATATATACTTTTGATAATAGCTTTATTGAAATATAGTGAATAAACAATTAATCATTTTAAAGGAACAGTTCAGAGACCCTTTGTTCATTTTTCTTATACCTTTCATACCATAAATTCATAGGGAATGGATTTCAGCAGTTCAGACTCCTTTCCATTGGTTTTTACAAAGTGTGTTTCACTGGCTGAATCAGGCTGGTACTTTAGTTACCTTTCTCTTTGACTCCCTTCTTTTTCTTGTCATTTTCCTTCACATGTTTCAGGAAGCTGTCTCAGCTCTTAAGAGTGTTTAATACATCCAATATGTACATTAATTCTCTTGGCAAGAATCTTGCCCTTAACCAGTGTATTTACAACAATGCCAACAGCCTGCTGGGTAATATTGTAGATGCTTCAGTTTTTGCCTTGATAACATTTGTGGGGAATTCCTCTAAGAATAGTGTCTCTTCCCTTGAGCTTTACAATATCACCTTCTCTGTAGATTTGCATGTATGTAGCCAAAGGAATAGCAACTTGTTTTCTAAAAGGCCTAGAGAACATAGAGCAGGTGCTTCTCCTCTTTCCCTTTGTGTCATTTTGGTGAATACTGGAAAATGTCAGTTTCAGCCTAAGTGTCTATTTAAATATAGCCATCCTAGTGGGTTTGAGTAGTATCTCATGATTTTGATTTGCATTTTCCTAATGACTAATGGTGTTGAGCATTTTTTTATGTGCTTATTGGCTGCTCATATACCTTCTTTGGGTAAAGTCTATTCAGATTGTTTATGCATTTTAAGATTTGGTTATTTGGCTTTTCATTATTGAGTTTTAAGAGTTCTTTATATATTCTGGATATAAGTTCCCTGTCAGAGATAACAGTTTGCGAATACACTCTCCCATCCTGCGTATTGCCTTTTCAGTTTCTTGATGGTGTTTTTTGAAGCACAAAAGTTTAAAATATTTATGAAGTCCAGTTTACCTGTTTTTTCTTTTGTCACCTGTGCTTTCAGAATCTCAGAAACGATTGCTTAATCCAAGATTGTGGAGATTTACATTTATGTTTCTTTCTAAGAGTTTTATAATTTACACTCATATATTTCAGTTTATGATCTAGGAGTCCAACTTTATTCTTATTTGCACATGAATATCCAGTTATCTTAGCACTATTTGTTGAAAAGACTATTATTTCCCTGTGACTTGCCTTGGAAGCTTTGTTGAGAATCAACTGACCATAAGTGTAAAGATTTATCTGGATTCTCAATTATGTTTCATTGATCTGAATCTCTATCTTTATTCCAGCACTGCTCTCTGTTGATTACTATAGATTCGTAATATGTTTTAAATCATGAAGTATGAACTCTGCAACCTTGTTCTTTTTCAAGATCATTTTGGCAATTCTGGGTTGTTTGCATTTCCATATAAATTTTAACATCAACTTGTCAATTTCAAAAAAGAAAACAGACTTTGATTTTTTTTGTTTTTACTTTGGTATCTGACTTTTCATTTTTTTTCAGATGGGTGTCAGACTTCCATTTATTTTTAAAACTTTACTGAAGTATAATTGATATACAATGTTGTGCTACTTTACAAGTTTGTGTTAGTACAGCAAAGTGATTGAGTTATACATATGACTATAACCCCTCTTTTTTAGATTCTTTTCCCATATAGGTTATTACAGTGTATTGAGTAGAGTTCCCTGTGCTATACGGTAGGTCCTTATGGGTTATCTATTTTATATTTAGTAGCCTGTGCATATCAGTCCCAATTTATCCCTCCCCATCCTCCCGTTTGGTAACCATAAGTTTGTTTTCTACATCAGTAACTTTATTTCTGTTTTATAGATAAGTTTATTTGTAGCATTATTTCTATTCCATATATATATATATGATATCATATTATATTTATCTTTCTGTCTTACTTAGTATGATAATCTCTAGGTGTGTCTGTGTTGTTGCAGATGGCATTATTTCATTCTTTTCTACACCTGAGTTATATTCCATTGTACCTATGAACCACATCTTCTTTATCCATTCATCTGTCAATGGACATTTAGATTGCTTCCATGTCTAAATAAGGTCTGATGGGAATTCCTTTGTGGTCCAGTGGTTAGGCCTCTGAGCTTCCACTGAAGGAGACCTGGATTGGATCCCTGCTCAGGAAAATAAGATCCTGCAAGCCATGCAGTGTGGCCAAAAATTTAAAAAAAAATTTTTTTTTAATTAAAAACAAAACCAAGCTCTGATTTTGATAGAGAGTATGCTGAGTATGTACATCAGTTTGAGAAGTATTGCCATTTTAATAACGTTTTCCAACTCATAAACATGAAATATCTTTCATTTATTTAGTTCATCTTTAATCTTTCAGTAATATTTTATAGCTTTCAGTATACATGTTTTGTACTTATTTTAAGTCATGGAGATGTTTGTATGTATATTCTGTTTTTGTTGAGTGAATATCCCTTTGGTCTAGTTCGTTTGTAGTATTTTTTAATAGTAGTTTCCAAGTCTTCTATTTCCTTATTAATCAATTGTTTTGTTTTTCTAGTCATCATTGAAAATGAAGTCTTCAACTATTATTGTTGAATTGTCTGTGTCTCCCGTCAGTTTTATTAGTTTTTACTTCATGTATTTTGGGGATCTGCTGTTAAGTGCATATATATTTATAATGTTTTCCTGACAGACTGACCATTTTAATGCTAAACTATATCTTTCTTTGCCCTTTTGCCTCTAGTAACAATTTTTGTCTTAAAATTTTTTTTTTTTTTTTTTTGGCCACTTAAGTTACAGGATCTTAGTTCTCTGACCAGGGATCGTATCCAGGCTGTAGGCAATGAAAGCAGAGTCTTAACCACTGGACTGCCAGGGAATTCTCTTACAATCTCTTTTGTCTGATGTTAGTATAGCCATAGGAGAAGGCAATGGCACCTCACTCCAGTACTCTTACCTGGAAAATCCCATGGATGGAGGAGCTTGGTAGGCTGCGGTCCATGGAGTTGCTAAAAGTCAGACAGGACTGAGCGACTTCACTTTCACTTTTCACTTTCATGCATTGGAGAAGGAAATGGCAACCCACTGCAGTGTTCTTGCCTGGAGAATCCCAGGGACAGGGGAGCCTGGTGGGCTGCCGTCTGTGGGGTGGCACAGAGTCGGACACAACTGAAGTGACTTAGCAGCAGTAGCAGCAATATAGCCATTCCAGCTCCCTTTGGGTTACTGTTTATATGGTGTATATTTTTCCATTCTTTTCGTGGCAATTTATTTGTATCTGAATCTCGCTTGTCATTTTTTAGACAGCATATACTTGAAATTTTTTTAATCCATTCTGCAAATGTATGCGTCTTGATTGGAGTGTTTAGTCTGTTTACAATCAAGGAAATTATTGATATCGTAGTTCTTACATTGGCCCTTTTGTTACTTGTTTTCTGTGTGTTTTATGTATATTTCTCCATTATTGCTTTCTCTTTTGTTAAATAGTTATTTTCTGGTATGTCATTTCAGTTCCTTCATTGTATCTTTTTCTGTATGTTTTTGAGTTGTTTTCTTAGTGGTTATGCTAGGGTTTAGAGTTAACATCTTAATTTAAAAATAATCAAGCTTGGAGTAATAGCAACTGAATTTCAATAGTATGCAAAAATTTTATTCCATGTAGCTGTTTCCTCCCTTCTCCAGTGTGCTATTATTGATATACAATTACATCTTTACCCATCATATACCCATCAACTCACTTTTATAATCAGTACTTTACGCAGTTGTCTCTTAAATCAGATGCAAGAAAGAGTTACAAACAAAAATACATTTATACTATCTTTTAAGTTTACCTATGTATTTACCTTTACTAGTGCTTTGTACATCATGTATGGGTTTATTTTAGGCTCTTGTTAAATTATTTTCAAAATATTCAGTTTACATCTGCTACTTCCCTCAGATATTTTCCCATTTCAGTAGTTTTTTCCACTGTAATTATCTAAAGTAATGTGGTTTAGTGGAAAGACTGAGTTTTGAATCAAGAGTCTTAGCATCTGCTAATGGTTTTCAGTCCATTGATTGATTTTGTAATCTGGATTAAACCATTTATTCTTTATCCAGGCTTCGATTCCCTTAACTTGAAAGTAGAGAGAATAGCATCTGGCCATATTTGACTGTTCCCTTTAAATGTACCATTCTCCCTACTATAGGTCCTACCACAGATGACAGAAGTTCTCTTGTAATTCTAATCTAGTACCTAATGAACAGAAAGGAGTTCAAAACCTTTATAATAACATTATAGGCTAGTATTCCAACAGGAGGGAGAAAATGACTGAGAATAAATAAATTATGAAAACTGCTTCAGATGATAAATTGCTGTTTGCAATATGCTTTGTAAAAAGAAATAAAATCCTTCAATTTGCAAATTGCTTCCTAGGTATATTTCTCTGAAGAAAATACAAATAATGAATACTCCCCAATATAGTGAATACCTATCCCTCAGCTAATTTCATTTCAAAAATCCAGCCATAACCCAGCATAACCCTAACTCTGAGCTATTTGAAGTGAATTTGATGGGCGAGTAAAGGTAGGGGGACGGATTATGTATGAGTCTTTTGTGCATGCTAAGTCACTTCAGTACTGTCTGACTCTTTGCACCCCTGTGGACTGCATCCTGCCAGACTCCTCTCTCCATGTGATTCTCTAGGCATGACTACTAGAGTGGGTTGTCATGCCCTCCGTCAGGGAATCTTCCCGACCCAGGGATCGAACTCACATCTCTTAACGTCTCCTGCTTTGGCAGGTGGGTTCTTTACCACTAGCACCACCTGGGAAGCCCGAGCCTTGAGAGTAGGTTTAATATGTTTTCTTAGTCTCTTGTTTCCTGAGGTCTGTTCTTCCTATCAGTTTGTTTTGTTTTGTTTTTATGGAAGAAAATCATATTCCCCTTGGACATAACAAGCCAGGGCCAGCATCACCACCATTTGGAGTATAACCCATGAAATCTATTCTGGCCATTTTCTTTGCCTCCACTAAAAAATAATAACTGTGGTAAAATGAGATTTAAAATAATTCCTATATACCTGGGGGACACAGGTGAAATTCTTCATCACAGATATTTAAGGATTGAATTTTAGCAGGAGCACCAATTACACCTAGAACAATAGGGTAGTTGTTGGTGATTCATCGAGCAGAAGGTGAGTTTTGCCTTTCGCTCCTTTTGGAAGCAAGTCCAAGTTTGAAACACCTTCCACGCTCAGGTTCTATCAGTTGATGAGGTTCCAACCATGTTAATTTCTGAATATTAATGAAAGAGCAAGTCAAAGTAGATAATCTGGTTGGTGTGTCTTAGTATGATTCAGAATCATTATACAAAGATACTTATTCTAAGGAGCTTCCTTTATCCTCAGTCTTAAGGAGATGTAGCCAGATTGATTAGAATGTAATCTTGCTTACCATTGAATAACTTTCTATATGATTCTGCCTTATCAAAGGGAAGCTAGCCTTTGCCTTTTTCTATTACCCAGTTTCAAAGCACACTCCTTGTAACCAATGGGAAAAAAATGTATTTTGCTATTCCTTGTTTTCATTAGCTGAAGAACCCCATGTCCTTTCTTTAATGGTCTGGAATCTTGTTAGCAAACAGTTTGCATGTGACTTTTATGTTAGTGTTACTGCCACACTGTGTACATAGGGGAGATAGAAGACTAAAAATAATTAATCTAGCCTCAGTAAATGGACCAAACTGTATGTGCTGCATGTTCCCACAGATATAATGATCTAGGGAGGATAATATTTATTTGTAGAACAAATCACAGTTGAAACCCTTATTCTCCTCTCACTTGGGTTTTTTTTTTCCCCTATCTTCCCCCCCTCACCTGAGAATGGCTATGTGCTGTGTGCTCAGTCACTTCAGTTGTATCTGACTCTTTGTGAACTATGGACTATAGCCTGCCAGGCTCCTCTGTCTATGGGATTTTTCCAGGGAAGAATACTGGAGTAGGTTGCCATGCCCTCCTCCAGGGGATCTTCCCGACCCAGGAATTAACCCATATTGAACCCATATCTCCGGTGTCTCCTGCACTAGTAGACATGTTCTTTACCCACTTGAGATGCTTGGGAAGCCCGAGAATGGCTATAGGATTTTTTTAAAGAGGCAACTTGCAGTCTCAAGAAACAAACCACAGAACCTTCTTTTTATAATGGTTTCTTCAGTCAAACACATTCTATATTGTAAAAGTGATAAAATTATGACAGAATTTTAGACAGTAGGACAATTGCTTTTCCCTATTTGACTTATTTTGGTCAACTGAAAAAATATTCCTGCCTCCTAGAGAGATTTACTTCTTACCATGAACTTATAGAAACATGTTAAAGAGTGTTGATTCATTTACCTGTTCAAGTTCTTAAATTCTAAATCTTGAAAACAAGTTTACTTGTAGCTACAACTCATTATGTGTCCAGCTTTTCATTTCTTTCAGAAGTAAGGCCCAAGTTGATTAATATCCTCATCTGCTTCCAATTCTTCCTCGTAGATTCTGCCCTGTTCCCCTCTCTCATGTTACACGACTAGGGAGCCTGAAACATAACGTCAGCGACTTTCTCAAGGCAGTGGGTGATATTTACCCACTTAAGCTGCTGGCACTGACAGGGTGACTAGACTCAAATGTAAACCATGGCATTTATCATTCTCGGTCAAATATATTGTGCAACAAGTAGCAATGGGCACTGTGTGAAAGGTTGCCGCCCCAGCGTTAGGATTAGTCAGCTTCTTGCCCTGAGGTGTGTGTGACCAAGATATTGGAGGTCCTTAGTGATGGAAAGGCAAGCTGGCCAGTGATAGGAACCAAAAGAAGGGGAGACTCAGCTCTTGGCAAACAATTGAATCTTAGCATAAGGCATTTGCCTTTGAGGCTCAGAGTCTGAGAGGCTACTGAGAAGCATCTAAGGGAAAGATGTTATTTTCTGACTTTTTATTGCTTTTTCATGAAAACTTTCACATGTATAAAATCTTAGAAGCCAGTGCAATTTCTGGTCAAGTTGATTTATAATGGAACCAAAAAATGGTTTGGGGGGAATTTTTGTTCTTGTTGTATTAGAAAGTTTAATTATTAAAAACAACATAATGACACTAAAGATAATTAGAAAAAGCAAGGAGGAAATGTTTTTTTTTTTTTTTTGCTGAAAATAATCATGATATCATAGTAGCATACTTTCCTATTCTTTGAACTGTTTCACTTGGTTATAATAACCATGTTATTAAAACTTAACAGCTAAAAGATTTTGTCACATAATTTTTGGTAACTTATCATAAGCTTTCTTTTGCCCATAGTGCTACAAAACCATATTTAAAATAATTGAATGACTTTCCATTCAGTGTATGGCTGAACCAATGTTCACTTTAAACATTCCAACAAATAGACTGCTTGTTATTATGAATAACTCTGAAATGACTACAATTTAAAATACAGCTTTTTAGTATAATTTTTAAAGTTTCAAGTGATTTATATCTAAGTTTATATAAAGGATATATGAACAGGTAAAGGTTAATAATAAAATGAACAGCTGAGTATCCACTTACAACTTAAGAAATAAAACATTGTCTGTAACTTAAAAGCCTGTCTGTATGGTTCTCTTCAGTTACATCATCTCTTTTTTCCCTGCAGAAATAACAAATAGCCCAAATGTTTTGTTTATAATATGTACATATATATATTTATTATATTTTAGATTTTTCCTTAGGATAGGTTCTTTGTAGGAGAATTTAATGATTGATGTAAATGGAGGTTACATGTTTATCAGGACTAGTTTCTGATGTTGGTTACTTATATTTCTCCTTCAGAAATTATCAGGCTTGACACACCCCAGTAGGCAGGTCAGGCCGACAGATGAAAGAAAAATTTGCCTCATAAGCAAGTTACTCTGTGACAGCTCTCTGCAGTGTGAGGATGTTATGGATTAGGACTGAGAACCTTTATCACAGTGTTGGGGGAGTTTGTAACTTCCTCAGTTCTGTCTAGTCGCAACAAAAGTTTGAAGCAACAGAGCAGTGTTGCAGCCCTCTGATGGACCAGTGTTACAGGTCCTTGTTACAGCTCAGCTTTATTTAGAAAGTAAAGGAACAGACATCTTCGAGGCATTGAGGGCATGCTGACCCAAAAGATTTGAAGAGAAGGGAGGCCCCCTAGCCCAATTTTGGCCTCTCTTTTTATATGTTTTTTCTCCTCCCCCGAGCCTGCCCTGTGTAATTTGGGCTAGCCAGGAGTGCTGTTTGTTTTCTCTGAGGTCCTTACTGTAGTCCTTGGACCTTCCTTTGTTTTATTTTCATGGGCTTTTCCCTCCCTTGTCTTTTAGCCACCACCATTCTGGAATCCTTTTTCCTAAATCTTGCTACCTAACAGAGAGAGATCATTCTGATTTACCTGCATAAAGGTTACACACCCTCCTCCCGTTCCTTTCTCCATTCCCAGTTGTTTTGATTTTAGCTTATTATTTGTATTTTGTTACTTTAATCACTCATTCATTTAAAGCAGGCAGTTCATTTTGTTCAACATATTGGTCTCTGTCTTTTGGAATAAATGCCAACATAATTATGTTCAACTTTACCTATCCCAAGGAATCAGATTGATCAGCCTGATCACCTCAGTTTTGAAAACTGGAAAAACTAAAAAATTTGAAAATAATCCGCCAAGAATAGAACCAATAAGAATGTTTAGCTTTCAAGTCAGTAGTAAAAATCCCAGGATAGTATTTCTGATCACCTGAATCAGAATCAGTTAAGATATTTAGTAAATTGAGAGATTCCTGGATTCTACTTGAGACCTACCAAATCATAAGCTCTAAATGTGGAGTCCAGGAATCTGCAGTTTATTGAACCCCCTAGATGACTTTTCAGCGCCCTAAAATTGAGAAGCTCTACCCTAGCAGGGGCAGCAATTAAAAGTGATTTAGTAAATATTCCTATATTCTCTAGTGTGTTTATATTTATTTAGCGCTGAGATGTGGGGTTTGGTGGTCACATACCAGTCCTTTCTGTGGGAACCCATTGTGATGTATTTTGATGAATGAGAGTGGAAAAACCCAGCTCTTTAGTCCATTAGTACTTTGAAATTTTAAAATGAGAGAAAGAAGCCTAGGGATCACCTTTTAATTATTTATATCAAATTAGCAGTAGATTTTCATTGACCATGGCCAAGAATGAGATATACAATGGAAGCAAGTGAAGACATTTTGCCTAAAGCTAACAACAGGGTCCAGTTTATACAAAGCACTCTCATTCTGTTTTCTTTCAGTATTGAGTAGTGCTTTTGTCTATGACTTTGATACTCAAAATTGTTTTGCATGTAACCATTGTCCTGCTTAGCACTGGTTCTACAGTAATCTTTGAAGCAGAACTCTTTATGGCTTTACCAAGTCTAGGGATACTTATAAAGAAGAGAAATGGGGGGAAACTAGTTGTTGAAAAGAAAAGCTAAAAGACAAGAGTTGATGCTTTTGAACTGTGATGTTGGGGAAGACTCTTGAGAGTCCCTTGGACTGCAAGGAGATCCAACCAGTCCATCCTAAAGGAAATCAGTCCTGAATATTTTTTGGAAGGACTGATGCTGAGGCTGAAACTGCATTACTTTGGCCACCTGATGCAAAGAGCTGACTCATTTGAAAAGGCCCTGATGCTGAGAAAGATTGAAGGTGGGAGGAGAAGGGGACAACAGAGGATGAGATGGTTGGATGGCATCACTGACTTGAAGGACACGAATTTGAGCAGGCTTTAGGAGTTGGTGGTGGACATGGAAGCCTGGCACACTGCAGTCCATGGGGTTGCAAAGAGTCAGTCAAGACTGAGTGACTGAACTGAACTGACCTACCCACCAATGAATAGAAGAGATTAGCACATGTCTTCCAAAGCCTAACCCTTCCCTGAGATGTTTTGCAAGACTGAAGACCCATGTTGCTTTACTTCCTCAGTCTCTTCCTCTCTACTCTGCATTTTGACTTTAGTTTCTCATTGCTTCTCTCTCTGACTCTACAAAAGAACCTGGCATCTAGGCCCCCAGAAGATCGTTACTTTGAGACATTAGTCCACTGTCTTCTCGGTCAGCCGGCCTTCCGAATAAAGGCATTTTTCCTGCCTCAACACCTCATCTCTCAGATTCATTGGCCTGTTGTGTAGTGAGCAGAGCGAGCTTGGACTCAGTAACAGTGCTACTTTCTGGTTTTCATTATAATGTTTAGTTCAGTCTTTCTGCTTAGGCATATCCCCTGATTTAAAAGACCTTCAGAGATACAACTGAAAATAAATAGTAAAGCATTGTCAGTTAAGTACACTTCAATAAAACGTGTGTCTATATCTGTATCTTTCTATCTACTATATATATAAGGTCTTCAGAGAAATAATAATTTCAAAACCTAAACTCTCCCCAGGTTGATAAAAGGGGAAACATTTCCTCAAGTGTGACCTATTTATAAGTGTCATAGGCCCCCACTCTGTCTGAGGAGATGACAGTATTTTTAATCATAAGGAAATGGAAAGGTCTGAATTTAAAACTCTAGGATACATTGTCTCAAGACAGTGGAAATATAAGAATCATTGGCATATAAATACCATTAGAGGGGACTTTCCAGGTAGTCCAGTGGTTAAGAATCTGCCTTCAAAAGTGGGGTAAGAGGGTTCCCTGATGGGGAACTCAGATCCCACATTATTGTGTTTAGTCGATAAGTCGTGTCTGACTCTTATGCAACCCAACCCGACTGGGCTTCTCTGTCCGTGGGATTTCCCAGACAAGAGTATTGGAGTGTGTTGCCATTTCCTTCTCCAAGGGACCTTCCCGACCGAAGGATTGAACCAGTGTTTCCTGCATTGGCAGGTAGATTCTTTACCACTGAGCCAACAGGGAAGCAAGATCCCACATTGCCCCTGGCTTAGAGTTGCCTCCGAGCCAACTGCACCTCCTGAAGCCCCTATGCTCTAGAACCCATGAGCCTCAACTCCTGAGCCCATATGCCCTAGCTCCCATGCTTTACAGTAAGAAAAGCCACTGCAGTGAGAAGACTGTGCACCATGACTGAGTAGCCACTGCTCGCTGTAACCAAGAAAGCCCACATGCAGCATCAGAGAGCCCACGTAACCAAAACTAAATAAAGATCTTAAAAAAAGATTAGAAACATGGACAAGACAGAATAATAATAATTGTGATGAAGATAAAGATAATGATGGTGATACTGGCCTTGTTGACTGTACTTAGAGCAAGCACTATGCAAAGTGCTTTACATGTGTGCTGGATAATATTTTGAGATATTATCTCTTCTCTCTCTTTTCCTTTTTCTCCCCCCATTCTCATTAGTCAGTTAGTTCTGTCTACAGAGGTTGTATCAACACAGATAATAAAAGTAGTCTATAAATTTCTATAAATTTCTCTGTCTTTTGCTTACCTTGAGTCTTTAGAAGAACTTGGAGAGTTTATGGAGGTAAAAGGGAAAAGTAGATTTGTAAGAATAAGTAGAGCAATGGTTCTGAAACTTTTTGATCTCAAGACCTCTTTATATTCTTAAATATTATTTAAAACCAAAAAGTGTCTTTTTTTTTGCGTGTTACTTTCAGATAATTTGTGGATATTCTTTTTGGGTTTGTTAAAGAGAAAACTGGGCTTCCCTAGTGGTTCAGATGGCAAAGAATCCACTTGCAATACAGGAGACCCAGGTTCGATTCCTGGGTTGGTAAGATCCCCTGGAGAAGAAAATGACAACCTACTCCACTATTCTTGCCTGGATAATCCCATGGACATAGGAGCCTGGCAGTTTACAGTCCATGGAGTCACAAAGAGTTGAACCTGACTGAATGACTAACACTTTCACTTTGTTTTTCAGAGAAAATCACAAGCCCCAAATGGTGTCACTTATGCTGAAGCTCCTGATACCAAACCTAGATTAAATATAGGATATCATTGCAGTTTTGACTTTACCCAGGAATGTATGCTTAATCTGCCAGTTTGGGATTCTCTGGTTGGTCAGCACCAATGAGATAATCTGTTGCATGGGCCTTGTTCATATATCCTTCTTCCCCTGAGAAAGAAAGAAAAAGTAATCTGCATGATAGATCCTTATCCTCACCCCAAAAGAAGGTAACCTGGCCTGAAACAGTCCTTTCTTTTCTTTTGTTAATAGCAACTTTGCCCCACCCTCCTCCTGCCTTTAAAAACCTTACCTTTGCTCCCCTGTTTTCTAGACAGGATGTTGTCCAGTTTATGAATTGTTGAGTAAAGCCAATTAGATCTTCACATTCACTCAGCTGACTTTTGTTTTTTAACAGGTACTATACTAAAACTCAAAAAGTGGTAATTTCTTTATAGTCTAGTTACAGTGTAGAATCTGAAACCAAATAAATGAACTTTTTGTCTATCATTACATCAAAAACCATGCATCTGTGTGTATGGTACTGAGAATGGATTCTCTACCCTTCATGAATTTGTAACATCCTCTGTGGCCATTCAAAAAAATATTGGCTCCTTGAGTGAATGAAGCATGCAGATCTTCCAAATGTTAACATCTTTTACCATGTAATAGCAAAATGGTGATATTATATACATTTGTCGTCACCATTGATTTCATCAGGAAAGTCATTAACACATCAGGCTGTACAGGTTTTCCAATAATTATGTATTTTATCATTGGCAACAAATGTTGTCACTTATTTATTTCTTTATATTTAACTAGCAGGCTAACTTTCTTTGGTAGAAAATACCAGCCTAAAGCCCAGGTACAAATAAAACAGCTGTCTGTTAGTCATTCTTTTAATTACAATGGAAAAAAAAAAAGCAGCTAGTTTAGCTCACAACTCAGTTGCTTGAGTGCTTTGTAGCAGAAGTGCTCTGTAGCAGAACATACCCTGTATTTCCCATTTCATCACACAGAGTATTAAAAAGATGTGTACACAAGGGTCAGGATTTAAAGAAAGTAATACTTTTTGCTGTCTCATCAAGGACATTCTTAAGTGAAACTGTTTTGTTCTTTACTGCAGGTGTGTGGTAGAGAGAATACAACTGTTACTGTAGTTTGGTACTGTTGGGGAGGAAAAACTTTTCCTGTACCCTTTTAGATTCTGTGCTTGAGTATCTTCAGATTAAACTGGCAAACAGGTTAGCAAAAGACAAGACAAATTTTTATTCAAATAAGGATACACTGGAGTTCACAGAAAAATGTAACTCAAGGAGGTGGAATTTGGATGAAATTAAAATTTGGGTCTCTTATGCCCCCTTTTTATGGGAAAGAGAGAGAAGGACACTTAGGGGGAAAACAGTTGACTTCTTAATAAGGGTCTGAGGATTTAGAGAACAGACTTATGAATGCCTGGGGGAAGGATGGGTGAAAGGGACATATGGGGTGGACATGTATTCACTGCTATATTTTAAATTAATAACCAACAAGGATGTATTATATAACACATGGAACTCTGCTGAATGTTACGTGGCAACCTAGATGGAAGGGGAGTTTGGGGGAGCATGGATACTTGTATATGTAGGACTGACTCCCTTCCCTGCTCACCTGAAACTATCAGAACATGATTAATCTGCTGCACCCCAATACAGAATAAAAAGTTAAAAAACAAGGGTCTGGGGAGAAAGGGTACTGTAGGGAAGACAAGTGATCTTTTGGAAAGATGAATGGCCCCATAGGAGAAAATCTGGTGTTTTTTTTTGGTGGAGGGGGATGGTTTGGAGACTTCTCATTTCCAAGGATAGTAGTTGCCCCAGAGCAAGGGATTTATGACAGTTGGGTTCCTTTGAGAGCCTCTACTTTTAAGCAGATAAGAGACTTCAGGAACTCCGATGCCTCCTGCTCAAAATAATTTTTATGCCACAGTAGCAAATTCTGGACCCCTTCAGTGCCATCATCTTAATTAGTGCCACGATACCACCATTTTTTACCCATCACTATTTTGTATCATTGGTTCAAATGCCAACCTGGTAAAAAGGACAGATAACATTTTACTGTAATTCGAAAATATTTTTGACTTCTCCAACACCATTGGAAGGTCTCAGTGACCCTTCGGGGTCTGTGAAACACATGTTGAGAACCACTGAGCAAGGGTTTCTTGAAGAAGCAGGGGGGAAAGCAGATATTATCCTTGGGGCTTGAACAGCATTCCCCAAGGTGGTGGATAAAGGAAGGCCTGCAAGTTCTAGAGAACTGGAGAAAAGCATCTTACTTTCTGGCACCATCACGGGGAGGCAATGGGACTTCAGAAAGAAATGGTTGCATAATGTACCTTGGCAGACAGACCGTAGGAAATCTTAGCAGAAAATTATTTTGCTTCTTGAATGGTGTAGGTACTTGAGAGTGGTGAAAAACAGAGACAGCAGACACCTCAGCTGTTACCTGTGTGGATCAGTGGTTATTGATCAGAAGAACACAAATACACATACCTAAACCTACCATACACTGGGGCCTGAGCACTTTGTGTGATTCTTGGTACAACCCCACTGGATGGGCAAGGCAAAGTGCCCAGATTGACTGTCTGGGCGGGGGGGCAGAGTTAGGGAGGTGCAAATCAGCTGTCAAATAGAATTAGAAATATTTTAAAAATATTACTTCTAACAACTATGCTTTTAGGCTTAAGTTTACCGACCATATGTGTACCATCCTGTATAATCCTTGATAACATTATGGGGTAGATATCATTATTATTATCTTTCCCATTTTGTAAATGGGGAGGTGAGAAGATAGATGATTTGCTTTATGCATGGCTAGTAAGTGGCAGAGCCAGGATTAGAACTGTGTCTTTGGGAAGTTTGTGCTCTTAGCCAGCACATTCTCTGTGTGATTTGTGTTCAGTCGCTAAGGTGTGTGCGAGTGTATAATTTAGCATAGATAATTTCTGTATGTTTGTTCTTTCCATGTTTCTAACAACTAATTTTCCTGGTTATGACCTCAGTAAGAGAGAACATAAGATGTTGATTGGCGTGTATATGTCCAGTTCTTTGTAGACTATTCTAGCCCTAGCAGATCCCAGATTCTTCAGTCTTGAGTGAGGCCTAGAAGGAAGGGATGGTAAATATTGAATGAGAATAGTAAGGGCTATTATGTTTGTTGTGAAACTTGGTAGGGAGGCCACAGGACTATAGGTGGTATGTGGCTCATCCTTCTATTCTCTAGGCGTCAGACCTGAGAGGAAGGCTGATAATCTAAGACACAGAAACTTATAGAGCTCGAAGACCCTTTGAACATGGGATCAAAGACACATTCCTGTGAAAGTGAAGTGAATGTGTTTCCTGTCTGATATTCCTTTAATTTCAGAAACATAGTACCCCCAGCTGGCATACTCCAAATAGTCCACAGCACTCAGAACTTAAAGACTGGTGGTTTTAAAACATGTCTACAAATCAAGTTCCTAAGCACTCTTCCCATCAGGAACTGGATTCTGATCCCTCTGCTCGTCATATGGATGGCTATAACTTTCATGGGGGCTTCCCTTGTAACTCAGCTGGTAAAAAATCCACCTTCAATGCAGGAGGCCCCGGTTTGATTGCTGGGTTGGGAGGATCCCGTGGAGAAGGGATAGGCTACCCACCCTGGTATTCTTGGGGTTCCCTGGTGGCTCAGATGGTAAAGAATCTGCCTGCAGCGTGGGACACCTGGGTTTGATCCCCAAGACGGGAAGATCCCCTTGAGGAGGGCATGGCAACCCACTCCAGTATTCTTGCCTGGAGAATCCCCAAGGACAGAGGAGGCTGGCAGGCTACAGTCCATGGGGTCACAAAGAGTCAGACATGACCTAGCAACTAAGTACAGCACAGCACAGACCTCTCATGATTGGACTCCACGGGACTGAGTGTGCCAGAGGAGTGGTGTGTGACTTCCAAGGCTAGACTGAAAAGGGCAATGTGTCTTTGATATAGTTCTTTCTAGGGACACTCCCATATAGAACTCAGCCACCATGCCGTGAGCAAACCCAGGCCACACAAAGATCCATGTGTATGTTTTCTGGCCTGCTGAGGACCCAGTTGACAGCCAGCATCAGCTGCATCAGTCCCCAGACATACGAGAGAAATCTTGGAGGTGATTGCAGCCCCAGTTACCATTTGACTTAAACGGCATGAGAAAACCCAAGTCAGAAACCTCCAGTTGAGCCCAGCCCACCCCTAGGACCTTTAGATGATAATAATGATGAGGAGGAGGAGGGGCAGGGGATGGGGGAAGAGAGAAAGGAAAAGCTAGAGCAGGAGAGGAGGAGACTCTTGGTGTTTTATATCGAAAATTTCAGGGTGGTTTGGTTGGCAGCAGTAGAGAACTCAAACTTTCTTAATTGCACTTCGTGCCACTGACATTTAAATATGTGTGTATATATATATGTACGTATGTGTGTGTGTGTATGTCTGTTTATTTTTGGCTGAACGGTTTCTTTGTTGCTGTTTGGCCTTTTCTCAAGTTATGGCAAGTGGGGGGGCTGCTGTCTGTTGCAGTACTTGGGCTTCTCATTGCAGCGGCTTCTCTTGTGGTGGAGCACAGGCTCTAAGGTGCACCTGCTTCACTAGTTGGACATACAGGATCAGTAGTTGTGGCCCACGGACTTAGTTGCTACATGGCATGTGGGATCTTCCTGAATCAGGGATTAAACATAAGTCCTCTGCATTGGCAGGCGAATTCTTAACCACTGGACCATCAGGGAAGTCCCTGCAGTTACCAGTTTTTTTGTTTTTAATAATCTGAATCCTGTTTTTAAATTTAATTAATTTATTTATTTTTGGCTATGCTGGGTCTTCGTTGCTGCACCGGCTCTTCTCTAGTTATGACAAGTTGGGGCTACTCTCAAGTTGCAGTGCACAGGCTTCTTATTGCGGTGGCTTCTTTTATTGTGGAGTACGGGCTGGATGAAGCACAAGCTGGAATCAAGATTGCCGGGAGAAATATCAATAACCTCAGATATGCAGATGACACCACCCTTATGGCAGAAAATGAAGAAGAACTAAAGAGCTTCTTGATGAAAGTGAAAGAGAAAAGTGAAAAGTTGGCTTAAACCTGAACATTCAGAAAACTAAGATCATGGAATCCAGTCCCATCACTTCATGGCAAGTAGATGGGGAAGCAGTGGAAACAGTGGCTGACTTTAATTTGGGGGGCTCCAAAATCACTGCAGATGGTGATTGCAGCCATGAAGTTAAAAGACGCTTACTCATTGGAAGGAACGTTATGACCAACCTAGACAGCGTATTAAAAATCAGAGACATTACTTTGCCAGCAAAGGTCTATCTGGTCAAGGCTATGGTTTTTTGAGTAGTGATGTATGGATGTGAGAGTTGGACTATAAAGAAAGCTGAGCACAGAAGAATGCTTTTGAACTGTGGTGTGGTGTTGGAGAGGACTCTTGAGAGTCCCTTGAACTGCAAGGAGATCCAACCAGTCCATCCTAAAGGAAATCAGTCCTGGGTGTTCATTGGAAGGACTGATGTTGAAGCTGAAACTCCAATATTCTTGCCACCTGATGCAAAGAGCTGACTCATTTGAAAAGGCCCTGCTGCTGGGAAAGATTGAAGGCAGGAGGAGAAGGGGACAACAGAGGAAGAGATGGTTGGATGGCATCACTGGATGCCATGAGTTTGGGTGGACTCCAGGAGTTGGTGATGGGAAGGGAGGCCTGGCGTGCTGTGGTTCATGCGGTCGCAAAGAGTCGGACACGACTGAGGGACTGAACTGGACGGGCTCTAGGATGCTCAGGCTTTAGCAGCTGCGGCTCCCGGGCTCTAGAACACAGGCTCGGTAGCTGTGGTGCACAGGCTTAGTTGCTTCACATCGTGTGGGATCTTCCCGGATCACATATCAAACCTGTGTCTTCTGCATTGGCAGGAGGATTCTTCACCACTGAGCCACCAGTGAAGCCCCCTTCGATTTTTAATTTAATCAATAATGTTTAGAGCACCTTATTTGTGCCTTGCCAATCCTCCATGTTCCTTTTCTATTCCCTAGTACCTGTGATTTTGTTCTGAGGTTCGGGAATAGAGCCAAGTCTTCAAAAACACATTTAAAAATGTTACAAAAGTTTAGTAATGCCCCAGTCCCTATGGTGTTCCCAGACTCACAAATATTTAGGAGTGAGTCTCCAACCCCTTTTGGTGAGTCATTTCCAGGGCTCCTGAGGCACTGTGCCACCGTGATGGCATGTCTCCTTCGTGGAAGGAAGCAATCTGACTGAGAGCCTGAACTGGTCTAGTGGAAGTGGTGACAGCCCCAAGGTGTGGCAATGCCTTTGGATGGGGACAGGGCTCTTCATGGCTTGTTGGGTCTGCAGTGGCAGCTACAGGAAATGGGAAAACAATAGGCACGTAAGAGAACGAAGAGGAGTATGAGAATTTATAACAACAGGAAGAGGAAGGAAAGGGGGAAGGAGAAGCCTATAGGAGGAAGAAGAGCAGAGAAGGGGTTTGCGTAGCAAAAGGAGATAGAGAATTGCTCTAGTTTTAAAATATGCGAACACTGAAAGAGAAGCTCTTAGTAACTAAGAACTAAATATATTGAGCACCTTCCAAACACTAGGCAGTGGTCTAACTGCCTTAATTATGATCTCATTTAATCTAGTCCAGACCCCTAAGAAATAGATGCCATTATTATCTGCACCACTATTTTGCAGGTAGAGAAGCTTGGAGACAGAGGTTAAGTATTATAATTTCTTAGCATTAGTAGTAATGCTAAGAATCGATCTGGCTTAACAACTACATAATTTTCCCTTATCATACACGATATTTCTGAGCCTTCCCTTCTTACCACAGAGGCATGTTTATTCTTTCACAGAAGAATGAGGATAGAAGCAAAAAGGAGGGGTGGAGGTAGGCAAAGAAACAACATCAGAGATGAAAGAAAAAAGGTTAAGGGACAATATATGGTATAACTCTTTTTATGATTTAAATAGGATGCACGTGGCCCCCTCCACTCCCCCTCCCCCACAAACACATTCTTTAGAGGGGAAGAAAGGTTTTTTCAGTCGCTCTGGTTTCCTGAACTGTCTGATTCTGTTTGTTTGTCTGTTTGCTGTTACCTTTTTTTTCTAGAATGCTATTTATACCAAGAGTGGTGAGAAAGTTGATCCTTGGGAAAGAAAGAAAACAGTTCAAAATTCCCTAATCCAAAATCTTAACAGATTTGGCGGATATGAATGTCTGCAGTTATTCAGGGGGCTTGAGAAGAAATCCTTTAGGGGAATTTCCTTGCCCTGACTCTTCACTGTTTATAAAAGACCAAGCCCCTCATGTATCCTTAGAACAGGATATCCTGACTTAAATAATAAAGGCAACAATGTGAGACCTCCAGATGAGGGTCCCAGCTGTCTTTCCTGTTACCTGAATTAACAACTCAGTTCAAAACAAGATCCAGGCTGGGATTCTCTGCTATACTCAAAAGGGAGACCAAAAAAAAGAGCTGGACTGAGGGGTAAACAGTGGTTCAGTGCCTTCTTTGTTTGTTTGTTTATTTTTATTGAAAGATAATTGCTTTACAGAATTTTGCTGTTTTCTGTCAAACCTCAACATGAATCAGCCATAGGTATACATATATCCCCTCCCTTTTAAACTTCCCTCCCATCTTCCTCTCCCTCCCACCCCTCTAGGTTGATACAGAGCCCCTGTTTGAGTTTCCTGAGCCATAGAGCAAATTCTGGTTTGGCTGTCTATTTTACATATGGTAACATAAGTTTCCATGTTACTCATTCCATTCATCTCACCATCTCTTCCCCTCTCCCCATGTCCATAAGTCTATTCTCTGTGTCTGTTTCTCCATTGTTACCCTGTAAATAAATATTTCACTCCTTGGAAGAAAAGTTATGACTAACCTAGACAGCCTATTAAAAAGCAGAGACATCACTTTGTGAACAAAGGTCTGTCTAGTAAAGGCTATAGTTTTTCCAGTGCTCATGTATGGATGCGAGAGTTGTACTAAAAAGAAAGCTGAGCACAGAAGAATTGATGCTTTTGAACTGTGGTGTTGGAGAAAACTCTTGAGAGTTCCTTGGACTACAAGGAGATCCAACCAGCCCATCCTAAAGGAGATCAGTCCTGAATGTTCATTGGAACGACTGATGTTGAAGCTGAAATTCCAATACTTTGGCCACCTGATGCAAAGAGTTGACTCATTGGAAAAGACCCTGATGCTGGGAAAGATTGAGAGCAGGAGGAGAAGGGGGTGACAGAGGATGAGATGATTGGATGGCATCACCGACTCAGTTGACATGGGTCTGGGTGGACTCCAGGAGTTGGTGATGGAGAGGGAGACCTGGCGTGCTACAGTTTATGGGGCAAAGAGTCACAAAGAGTCGGACAGGACTGAGTGACTGAACTGAACTGACTGATGCTGGGAAAGATTGAAGGTGGGAGGAGAAGGGGATGACAGAGGATGAGATGGTTGGATGGCATCACCGACCTGATGGATGTGAGTTTGAGCAAACTCTAGGAATTGGTGATGGACCGGGAGGCCTGGTGTGCTGTAGTCCATGGGATCACAAAGAGTCAGACATGACTGAGTGACTGAACTGACTGACTGAAATAAATTCTTCAGTACCATTTTTCTAGATTCCGTATATATGCATTAGAATACAGTATTTATCTTTCTCTTTCTGGCTTACTTCACTCTGTATAATAGGTTCTAGGTTCATCCCCCTCATTAGAACTGACTCAAATGCATTCCTTTTTACTGTTGAGTACTATTCCCTTGTGTATATGTTCCGCAACTTCTTTATCCATTCATCTGTCAATAGACATCTAGGTTGCTTCCATGTTCTAGCTATTGTAAATAGTGCCACAGTGAACATTGGGATAAAAGTGTCTTTTTCAATTTTGGTTTCCTCAGGGTATATGCCTAGGAGTGGGATTGCTGGGTCATATGGTGGTTTTATTCCTAGTTGTTTTTTTTTAAGGAATCTCTATACCGTTTTTCACAGTGGCTGTATTAATTTACATTCCCACCAACAGTGCAAGAGTGTTCCCTTTTCTCCACACCCTCTCCAGCATTTATTGTTTCTAGACTTTTTGATGACGGCCATTCTGACCAGTGTGAGGTGATATTTCATTGTAGTTTTGATTTGCATTTCTTTAATAATGAGCGATATTGAGCATCTTTTCATGTGTTTGTTAGCCATCTGTATGTCTTCTTTGGAGAAATGTCTGTTTAGGTCTTTTTCCCACTTTTTGATTGGGTCGTTTGCTTTTCTGGCAATCTGTTGTATGAGCTGCTTGTATATTTTGGAAATTAATCCTTTGTCAATTGTTTCATTTGCTGTTATTTTCTCCCATTCTGAGGGTTGTCTTTTCACCTTGCTTACAGTTTCCTTTGCTGTGCAAAAACTTTTGAGTTTAGTCAGGTCCCACTTGTTTACTTTTGTTTTTATTTCCATTACTCTAGAATAGGTGGGTCGTAGAGGATCTTGCTTTGATTTATATCATTGAGTGTTCTGCTTATGTTTTCCTCTAAGAGTTTTATAATTTCTGGTCTTACATTTAGGTCTTTAATCCATTTTGAGTTTATCTTTATGTATGGTGTTAGGAAGTGTTCTAATTTCATTCTTTTACATGTAGCTGTCCAGTTTTCCCAGCACCATTTATGGAAGAGGCTGCCTTTGCCCCACTGTATATTGTTGCCTCCTTTGTCAAAAATAAGGTACCCATAGGTGCTTGGGTTTATTTCTGGGCTTTCTATCTTGTTTCATTGGTCTATATATCTGTTTTTGTGCCAGTACCATACTGTTTTGATGAGTGTAGCTTTGTAGTATAATCTGAAGTCAGGAAGGTTGATTCCTCCAGCTCCATTCTTCTTTCTCAAGACTGCTTTGGCTATTCAGGGTCTTTTGTGTTTCCATAGGAATTGTGAAATTTTTTGTTCTAGTTCTGTGAAAAATGCCATTGATAATTTGATAGGGATCACATTGAATCTGCAGATTGTGTTTGGTACTATAGTCATTTTCACAATATTGATTCTTCCTGCCCAGGAACATGGAATATCTCTCCATCTGTTTATGTTGTCTTTCATTTCTTTCATTAGTGTCTTATAATTTTCTGCATACAGTTCTTTTGTCTCCTTAGAGACAAAAGTAAGTTTATTCGTAGATATTTAATTCTTTTTATTGCAATGGTGAATGGGATTGATTCCTTAATTTCTCTTTCTGAATTTTCGTTGTTAGTATATAGAAATGCAAGTGATTTCTGTGTATTGATTTTGTATCCTGAAACTTTGCTAAATTAGCTCTAGTAATTTTATGATACTATCTTTAGGGTTTTCTATGTACAGTATCATGTCATCTGGAAACAGTGAGAGCTTTACTTCTTTTCCAATCTGGATTCTTTTTATTTCTTTTTCTTCCCTAATTGCTGTGGCTAGGACTTCCAGAACTATGTTGAATAATAGTGACAAAAGTGGATACCCTTGTCTTGTTCCTGATCTTAGGGGGAATGCTTTCAGTTTTCCACTATTGAGAATAATGTTTGCTGTAGGCTTATCATCAGGTAGGTTCTTTCTGTGCCCAGTTTTTGAAGAGTTTTAATCATAAATGGGAGCTGAATTTTGTCCAAGGCTTTTTCTGCATCTATTGAGATTATCATATAGTTTTTATCTTTGTTAATATGGTGTATCACATTGATTGATTAGCATATATTGAAGAATCCTTGCATCCCTGGAATAAACCCAACTTGATCATGGTGTGTGAGTTCTTTGATGTGTTGCTGAATTCTGTTTGCTAAAATTTTTTTGAGGATTTTGCTTCTGTGTTCATCAGTGATATTGGCCTGTAGTTTTCCTTTTTTGTGTTGTCTTTGTCTGGTTTTGGTATAAGAGTGATGGTGGAATGAGTTTGGAGAATGAGCTTGGAACTGTTCCTTCCTCTGCACTTTTTTGAAAGAGTTTTTAGAAGGATAGGAATTAGCTCTTCTCTAAATGTTTGATAGAATTCTCCTGTGAAGCCATCTGGTCCTGGGCTTTTTTTTTTTTTTTTTTGAGATTTTTGATCACAGCTTCATTTCAGTGCTTGTCATTGGGTGGTTCATAATTTCTATTTCTTTCTTGTTCAGTCTTGGAAGCTTGAACTTTTCTAAGAATCTGTCTATTTATTCCTTCTACTAATTTTAGCATTATTTTGTTCTTCTTTTTCCAGTTGTTTTAGGTGTAAAGTTAGGTTGTCTATTCAGTGTTTATCTTGTTTCTTGAGGTAAGATTGTATTGCTATAAACTTCCCTCTTAGAACTGCTTTTGCTGCATCCCATAGGTTTTGAGTTGTCATGTTTTCATTGTCATTTGTTTCTAGAAACTTTTTTATTTCCCTTTTGATTTCTTCAGTAACCTGTTCGTTATTAAGAAACATATTAATCTCCAGGTGTTTGTGTTTCTTACAGTTTTTTTTTTCTTGTAATTGATATCTAGTCTCATAGCACTGTGGTCGGAGAAGATGCTTGATACAATTTCAATTTTCTTAAATTTACTAAGGTTTGGTTTGTGACCCAAGATGTGGTCTGTCCTGGAGAATGTCCCATGTGCGCTTGAGAAGAGCATGTATTCTTCTGCATTTGAATAGAATGTCCTGAAGATATCAATGAGATCCATCTCATCTAATGTATCATTTAAGATTTGTGTTTCCTTATTAATTTTCTGTTTTGATGATCTGTTCATTGGTGTGAGTTGGGTGTTAAAGTCTCTTGCTGTTATTGTGTTACTGTCAATATCTCCTTTTATGTCTGTTAGTGTTTGTCTTATGTAGTGAGGTTCTCCTATGTTGGGTGCATAGATATTTACAGTTGTCATGTCTTCCTCTTGGATTGATCCCTTGATCATTATGTAGTGTCCTTTCTTATCTCTTATAATCGTCTTTATTTTAAGGTCTATTTTGTCTGGTATGAGGATTGCTACTCCAGCTTTCTTTTGCTTCTCATTTACATGGAATATGTTTTTCCATCGTTTCACTTTCAGTCTATATGTGTCTTTAGATCTGAAGTAGGTTTCTTATAGATAGCATGTATATGGGTCTTGTTTTTGTATCCATTCAGCCAGCCTGTGTCTTTTGGTTGGAGCATTTAATCCATTTACATTTAAAGTAATTATTGATATGTATGTTCCTATTGCCATTTTATTAATTGTTTGGAGTTGATTTTGTAGTTGTTTTTTTTTCTTCTCTTTATTTCTTGACTATATAAGTCCCTTTAACATTTGTTGTAAAGCTGGTTTGGTGGTACTGAATTCTCTTAACTTTTGCTTGTCTGAAAAGCTTTTTATTTCCCCATCAATTTTGAATGAGATCCTTGCCGGGTACAGTAATCTTGGTTGTAGATTTTTCCCTTTCATTACTTTAAATATATCCTGCCATTCCCTTCTGGCCTACAGAGTTTCTGCTGAAACATCAGGTGTTAAGCATATGGAGTTTCCCTTGTATGTTACTTGTTTCTTCTCCCTTGCTGCTTTTAATATTCTTTCTTTGTGTTTAGTCTTTGTTAGTTTGATTAGTATATGTCTTGTGATGTTTCTCCCTGGGTTTATCCTATATGGATCCCTTTGTGCCTCTTGGACTTGATTGAGTATTTCTTTTTCCATGTTGGGGAAATTTTCAACTATAATCTCTTCAAAAATTTTCTCATACCCTTTCTCTTTCTCTTCTTCTTCTGGGACCCCTATAATTCGAATGTTGGTGCGTTTGATATGGTCCAAGAGGTCTCTGAGACTGTCTTTTCATTATTTTCACTTTATTCTGCCCTTCAGAAGTTATTTACACCATTTTATCTTCCAGCTCACTGATTCGTTCTGCTTCAAATATTCTGCTATTGATTCTTTCTAGAGTATTTTTAATTTCAGTAATTCTGTTGTTTGTCTCTGCATGTTTATTCTTTAATTCTTCTAGGTCTTTGTTAATTGATTCTTGCATTTTCTGCATTTTGTTTTCAAGGTTTTTGATCATCTTTACAATCATTATTCTGAATTCTTTCTCATGTAGTTTGCCTATTTCCTCTTCATTTATTTGGACTTATGTGTTTCTAGTTTGTTCCTTCATTTGGTTAGTATTTCTTTGCCTTTTCATTATTTTTTTTTCTAAACTTATTGTGTTTGAAGTCTCCTTTTCCCTGGCTTCAAAGAAAGTTAAATTCTTTTTTCCTTTTGTTTTCTGCCCTCCTAAGGTTGGTCCAGTAGTTTGTGTAAGTTTCCTACAGGGTGAGATTTGGGTTGAGTTTTTGTTTGTTTGTTTTACCTCTGATGGGCTAGGCTGAGTGAGGTGTAATCCTGTCTGCTGATGACTAGATTTGTATTTTTGTTTTGTTTGTTGTTTAGATGAAGCTTCCTGCACGGGGTTGAGTGATGCTGGGTCTGTATTCAAGTGGTTTCGTTTGTGTGAGTTCTCACTTTTTGATACTTCCTAGGGTGAGTTCTCTGGTATTCTAGGGACTTAGAGTCAGTGCTTCCACGAGAAATGCTCCGGACTTGATCTCTGGTCAGGTACGAAGATTCCACAAGTGGTTTGTATGGCATTAAGTGAGATTAAAACAAATATCCAAAAATGAGAAACCAAAGGTGAACCCCGGATAAATAGCAGTTACAAAATCAGGCAAATAATAATTAAAATGATGGAATACACACATATACATGTACACCCATGAGCAAAGTCGAAACAGTCCAACAAAAATAAAGTACAGTAGACTGATCCTGCGAACAAAGGAAATAAAAAATTACTGTTACCATTTAAGAACAAAACTAACTAAAGCACAAACTAGAAAACAAAACTAAAGCAAAGTGCCAAATGGGGAATAAAGCAATGGAAAAAAAAACTAGCAAATATGTTGAGGGGAAAAGAAAGAATAGATATGTGAAGTTAAATAGAGGTAGATGAAGAAGATTTATATACATTAAAGATTAACTGCAAGGAGAAAAGAACAGTAGGAAAGGCAAACAAAGGAATAAGTGTAGAAAAAATATAATAGGTTTAAAAAAGTTAAAAGTTAAAATTATTAAAAAGAGAAAAGAAAAGAAACAGAAGAAGACAGGAAAAAGGGGAAAAAAAGGAAAACTCACAGAACTGCAAAAGCCCAATGTACAGGCAGAGGATTATAACAACAATAAAAAGTGTGACTGAATATATACATATACACCCATAAGCAAAATCAAAACACTCCAACAGAAATAAAGTACAATAGATTGACATGGCCAACAAAGGAAACCAAAAATTTTATCTACTGGAGAAAAACTAACTAAAGCACAAACTGGAAAACAAAACAAAAGCGAGGTGCCAATTGGGGAATAAACCAATGAAGAGAAAACTAACAAATATGTTGAGTGGAAAGGAAAGAAAGAAAGGATATGCAAAGTTAAATAGAGATAGATAAAGAAGATTTATATACATTAAAGTTTAACTGCAAGGGGAAAAGGACAGTAGGAAAAGCAAACAAAGGAATAAATGTAGAAAAATAATAATAGGTTTAAAAAATTAAAATTGAAAAAGGTTAAAAAAAAAAGAAAGGAAAATTCTACAGAACTGCAAAAGCCCAATGTAGAGGCAGAGGTTTATAACAACAATAAAAAATGTGACTGAGGGAACAAAAAAAAGCTCAAAAGCTTAATTGGATTTGATAGTACCAAGAAAATTGACAACTACAACAGAGAGGGGGATAAAATGAAGAAAAAAAAAATCCAAAAGCATCTACAGAACAAGTCAAAAATGAGAATAATAAATGTTTTTCTTGAGTCATTGCTGTCAGAGTCCTTTCCCTCGCTGGGAGTCACAGTCCACCTTACCTCCCTAGGATGCCCTCCAACACCATGCTGATCTCTGGGTCTGTTGTGGGGGCAGCTCAGATTCTAATCTGCTCGTACTCCTGTGTGTTCTTGCCTCCAATGTCCACAGCTACCAGAACTAGTGCAGTTTCTTTTGTGGGAGCTCTCAGTGACCTTTTATATATTCCATAGACATAGAGTCTGCCTTGTTGATCATGTAGATTTAATCTGCAGCTTATACAGCTGGTGGGAAGGTTTTGGGTCTTCTTCCTTAGCCACACAGGCCCTGGGTTTCAATTGTGGTTTTATTTCCACCTCTACGTGTGGATCATTCCTTGGGGTTTGCTCCTGAGGCTGCCCTGGAGAACTTGGGTTTGCCCTGTGAGGGTCAGGTGTGGAGGTGGTGCAGCTGCTTGGGTCACAGCGGTTCTGGCAGCACTAGGTACTCAGGGGGGTTGGTGGCTAGGGCAGCGGGAAATACAATTCTCTAGAAGGGTATGGCAGTGAGTATTGGCCAATACATGCCAGTGTTCTTGCCTGGAGAACCCCTCTCCCTGACAGAGAAGCCTGGCAGGCACAGTCTACAGGGTTGCAAAGAGCTGGACACGACCAAAGTGACCCTGTGAGCGGCGTTGGTGGTATAGTGGTGAGCATAGTGCCTTCCAAAGTGACCTGCATTCATAGGCGCAGGGCTTTTTTTGCCTGTGGCAGTTCTGCCCCAGGGAGAGTTGAGCGTGAAGGTGGCGCAGCTGCTTGGCTTGCGAGGACCCTGGCGGCGCCAAGTGTGCAGGGACACGACTGCCTCCGCCGTAGGAGTCATGACCCTGTCAGAGTCTTTTCTTGAGCCTCTTGTAGCGGGCGATCAGAAGGCCTCTCTGACCAGTCTTTCTCTGTAACTCCACTCATTCAGGCACTTAGAGGGTTCCCTTGCCGGGGTCCTACTCTGTTGTTTGGCGCATCAGGCACATGGAAGGGCACCCTGACTGGGATCCTACTGTGTCGTTCAGTGGCATCAGTCACTTAAAGGAGCACCATGGGTGGGGTCCTACTCTGCAGTTCAGCATGTCAGGAGTTTGATGGGCCAGCCTCTCTACTGTTCAGTCAACAGCAGCCCTCGCTGTGGGATCGCTCCACAGTCCCTAAACTCCAACTTCCAACTGCTGCGCCTTCCAGAGGACCAGAGTTTCTGTCCGGGGTATGTATGGCTGTGGCAAGCATGTCTGATTCTCATTCTGTTTAGGCTGCCACAGATCAGCTGTTTCACGCTCAGCCTTAAATGTTTCTCCGCTGTGTCAGACAATTGCCCCGGTGTGGGGCTCGGACCCCTGCTTCAGTTCCCCTACCCACAGAGGGCAAGTCCAGTCCTCCTAACACTCCTGTTTTCCCCCCTAGTTCCTTGATCTTACCAAGTTTTGCATGGTTCTGTATATTCTTTTCTGCTGGTCAGGTACTCCTGGCGACTCTCAGCTCCTGTTCTGCATGCACTTCTGTCTCTGAAGGTGCATTCCTGATGGATCTGTGGAGAGAGATGTACTCCATGCTCACCTACTCCTCCGTCCTCTTGTTCACCTTCCTCAGAGCCTTCTTTGAGCCTGGAGCTCATCACCGTGGCACAGGGAGCTCCGCAGATAGCTGTGTGATTCTGTCTCTTCCTCTAGTGGGGCTTTGCCCGCCACCCTCAGGGATTCAGAGCAGGGCACGAGCTAGCTACTCTGCGGGCAGCTCTCCTTCCTCGTGCCAGCCGCCCCGCCCGAGCCCTGAGTGTGTGACTTCCTCACCCTGGGCTGTCAGTCACTCCTCTCTCCGGTAGCCTGGCAGCTACTGGACCTGAGCTTGCGTTCATTGGCAATTGGAGGACAGGGCACAAACGTCTTCCCTGGATGGTAGCACTTAAATCAACAGAGTTCCCCGGGACCCGTAAACACACTTAAATAAATGTCACTGTAAAAGTAACCAATGATAAAACATCGTGATGGGATCGAAGAAGCTGATGCCTTAGAAATGAGAAGGTATGTTTACAATGCCTCAACAAAGCAGAGAAACCTCCGCAGTAGTCCCCAGTCCTTTGATCTCTCAGTCTCTTAGTGGCCAGCTAGAAAGTGGATGGGGTAATTAGAAGGTGCTAGAGTCACCTTGGGACCTACCTGCCGTCCTTCCTCTAAGGAATAAAGCCCAGAAGGATCTCACTTGGTTACCCCACGGGAAGGGTGTTGAAAACAGCTAAACATCTAAACTGAAGAGCGTATAAGGCAGTGTGTGTGTGGTGATTTATAACAGTTTCATGGGCACATTCTCATTTCTAGACATGAGGGTTACACCGATTTACTGACACACAGAAGTTCATGGAAGGTCTTAACGCACTGATGTTTCTTGTTGGACTGTTCAGTAGCCAGAATTACTAATGGGGCTCAGAAGCTGCCTGCAAAAGGCAGAATTTTGTTCAACACAGAACCAACTCTGAGACTCTTGATTTTTAGCATTAAGGAAGGCTAATTATGTTTCCAGAGTTGTGCCTAGGGTAGCATCCTAAATGTACTAATATTTTTTTATTCGTCAGTATTTTAAATGATAAACTGTGTTCGTGTAAATAGTGGTATAACGTGATTTCCTGGTACTTGTCCTTAATCACCATTAATAGTTTCTTATATATCCTTCTAGAAATTTTCCATGCTAATAAAAGCACACAAACATACACATACATGCTTCAACAAAGAACTTGTATATAAACACACATATATGATCTACTAATAGAACCATAAATAAAAGCATAATATACATTCTGCTTTGCAGCTTTTTTTTTTAACAGTTGTCTGTTGGACATTTTCACACACCAGTACAACTGATTTGCTCCATGAAAAAAATTAGTTTCATATTGCTCCAATATTTATTTATTTATATTATGCTTTAATCAGAGTCGTACCAATGGACATTTATGTTGCTTATATGTATTTTTAAAAATAGAAAAAAAATAAGTATTACTTTAAAAAAATAGGTATTAGAAATTTCCTGGAGGTCAAGTGGTTAGCACTTCGCACTTTCTCTGCTCAGGGTGTGGGTTCAATTCCTGGTCAGGGAACTAAGATTCTGCAAGCTATGTGGTGTGGCCAAAAAAAAAAAAAAGAGTAAAAAAGTAGATATTACATAATTGGCCTCTAATATGTTGTACTAGTTTACTCTTCTACCAATGACCTATGTGTGCGCCTATTTCTCAGCATGTCTGTTGTTGCTGAGGATCATCAAAACTTTTCTAAATAGATTTAAAATTTTCTCTCAGTCTTTTGCAGTAGAAACGTATATACAGTGGAAATACATGAAGTCAGCACATTTACCAGAGTAAACAAGTTGTAGAGTCCTAGGTCAGAGTAACAATAAGGTAGTGGGGATTTGCTGATTTCTTTCTCTGGTTTATTTAAGATCTGGGGCTTTGAAAGCATTTTCTCATACGGTGCTACAAATGGTGAGTGACTTCACAGGTGAGACAGGGATGTTACACTATAGGCAGTACTAGGCCTCTAATTCAAGCTTCCACGGTACTTATAGTGACGTCTTCAAAATATAAAGCTGTACTGGTAATTGGAGACTCTGAATCACTGTTTAACCATGTTTTGCTTTGTTTAAAATACGCCTAGACATTCACTTTGGGCAGCCAGAAACACCTTCCCCTCTGCTGTAGTGATGTGGGGCACACCCGTCTCACCTCTCTTACTTTCTCACACTGGGAGACAAGTCTTCCCCAGAGTTTTGAATTTCGATACTCCCCTTGACTGAAGGTACAACAGGCCGAGAAACACAGACTGTTTAATGGGAGAAGGGGAAGAGGAGTGGAGGAGGTAGGTACAAATGCCCCTTGGCTATGGAGAAAAGGCAAAGGGTTTCAGTTCCCCTGTTGGAGGCAAAGGTGGCACAGAGCCCCAGGAACAGGCTTAAAATAGTGATCCGGGCAGAGCACACCACACTTCTGAGATTGATCAGAATGACTTCCAGCTTGTGAGATCGCCAGTAAGTTTTTTTTTCAGTCAGGAACTGGAATAGCAAGGAAAGGAAAGGCATTTTTCCAGTTTCTTGGTATACTTCCTATGAACCAGTGTTTCTTCAGACTACTTGGGTAGGAAGCAGAATTCTCTCCTATGTTAAGGGGAAGGAACCTTTTTCCTGGAAATACCTCTGCCATATTTCACCAGAAATAACCTCTGCCGTATTTCACCAGAAATACCTCATAGCCTCATTGGTTATATTTCATAAGGCTCTGATGGAGTTCTGTGTTCTCGGAAGGAAGCGAGAAGGAAACACAAGTCCACTCAGTGTTCTGGATTCCTGGGTGCAGAAAACAAAGTATGTATACTCTCATCTTGATACACCCCACAGTATTTATTTCTAGCACTGAGAAACAGCATTCAGTGAGCCCAGAAGCACGTGGATTTTATATAGTTTTTAAAGAATCCTTATCTTAAACTGTCTATGAACTTTTAAATTTTTTTATCTTTTTATTTAGTTTTGGCTGCACTGAGTCTTTGTTGCTGCACGTGGACTTTGTTTATTTGCAGCAAGTGGAAGCCTTTTTCTAGTTGTAGTCCATGGGCATCTGATTGTCGTGGTTTCCCTTGTTGCACAGCACGGGCTCTAAAAAGATCTGAATTATTATAAACAGTTCTTCAAATAAATTATTTTGTATGTTTTTACCAATTGTTTTTAATATTTACTTAGAAAAAATTCCTAAGGGTAGGATTGTACCCAAAGGTAAGGAGTCCTAATATTAGGCTTGTGACCAATTAGTGGCAAAAATGCCTGAGCCAAAAACATTTAGTGAGCAGCAGATATATGACCATATTGGTCATTAAGACATGACTGTTGGCCTTACAACGAAGTCAAAACTTTTCTCTTCATGTGATTTTCAAATAAAATATACCAAGATATAATCTACCAAGAATTCAGTGTGAAGATGCTGTGATGAAAGACATAGAATGTTAATTCAGGAAGGGACTATAGTAATTTTATGGTATAAATAAATGAAAATAGGCAACATAATTCAAAAGCTTTTCTAGGTTTGTAATCATAGAAGTTTGAACAAATAGGCAAATGAACCTGGTGCTGCAGCTACTAAGTCACTTCAGTCGTGTCTGACTCTTTGCGACCTGATGGACTGTGGCCCACCAGTTTCCTCTGCCCATGGGGTTCTCCAGGCAAGAATACTGCAGTAGTTGTCATTTCCTTCTCCAAAATGAACCTAAGTATTTAAAAAAAAATTTTTTTTGTCTTCTACAAAAACAGAAAAACACAGATTTATACAACACAAAACAGTCCCTCCAGCCTGAGTTGGCTGATCAAGTTGATGACCACATCTGGCTCTAAACTGGAATTTGGTTGCCGACCCAGTAGTCCATCTAGAGGTGTCTCTGAGGGCTTCTCCCTGGTGAGTCTTGCTGGTTGGTTGTTCTCAGGACATTCTGGCTAGCCTGCCAGTCTCAGGATAGCTGTGGTGCTGGGAGGCACATGTGATCTCAGAGGTTAGTCGTGGTAGTCATGGCGATGTTGGCTACACTGCTGGTCAGGTACACATTGGAGTGTCTCTGGGCCAGCCGTCCCTTCTTTGAGTAGTCTTGCAACTGGGGAGACTGCATGCCTCTCATGACATTACCAGAGAGAAGAAATTTTCCTCTACCCTTCTAGTTTTTTCTGGCTGGTCTCAAAATTGACATGAGATGGATTAACGGAAGAAAACCAAACAAAAGTTTAATCACATGTATACCTGGAGGGGATCCAGGTAGACTGAGTAACTTGCTGTGTGTGTGTCTGTTCAGTTGTGTCCCACTCTTTGCAACCCCATGGACTGTATAGCCCACCAGGCTGCCCGGTCCAGGGGATTTTCGTGACCCAAGGATCAAACCTGCATCTCTTGCGTCTTCTGCTTTGGCAGGCAAATTCATTACCACTGCGCCACCTGGGAAGCCCTGAGTAACTTGCCAAAATGGCTGAAACCTTTACCTTAAATATCATCTTTAGCTAAAGATAAAAGAGGATGTTTGGAGTAGTGGTTTGGGACTTTCAAAGGGTAAGAAGGCAAAGCACATGGAGATGGAAGAGCAAATGTTTGGTAGATAAATGTTTGCTGGGCCATGCAGAGACAGTGGGACACAGAGAGGACATAACAGACTTCGTTAGGCTTTTCCCTGTCTAGCCACACCTAATTTATGCTATCGTTATCTATGATAACAGCCCCTGTTAGAAGAGATCCTCTGCCTACATTCTTTTAGTCAGTTAGGGGGAAGGTCAAAGTTTCTTTCTGAGTGTTTTGGGCCTTGATTGTTTTCGGCTCAGAATAATGTGCCTGCCAGAAGGACATTTTCAGACGGCAAATTTTGCTCCATTACAACATGAAGGTTGGGCTTCTTGTTTGCCACCTAGAGTTCTTTGACCTGTTGACATCCTTCTTGGCCATCATCTTTCTTGGCAATCCAGTTTTTCTTGGGCATCAACATCATCCGGACCTAGGACTGGAAAGTCAGGATAAACTATTAAATATACTGCTTTATAATAAAAATTCAGACTGTCTGCATCTTAGGACCAGAAGAAACTACTGAGGGACAATCCATTCCCTTTGTGTTTTGCTTATGTGGCTATTCTGAGGGACACTTACATGGACATTTAATTTCTCAGAAAGGTTGAGTTGCTTGGGAGGGAGAAGTCCTTTCTCCTTTATAGCACTAAAGAAGAAGAATAACCTTGGCAGTCTGGTTGCCTAGTGGTTAGGGTTCTGGGCTTTCACTACTGTGGCCCAGGTTCAGTCCCTGGTTGGGGAGCTGAGATCCTGCAAAACTCAGTGTGACCAAATAATAATAATGATAGCAATAATGTATTTTAAAGCTTTATTTCATATATACTTATCCCTAAAAAGGGCTTCCCTGGTGGCTCAGATGATAAAGAATCTGCCTGCAATGCTGGAGACCAAGGTTCGATCCCTGGGTTGGGAAGATCCCCTGGAGAAGGGAATGGCAACCCGCTCCAGTATTCTTGCCTGGAGAATCCCATGGACAGAGGAGCCTGGTGGGCTATAGTCCATCGGGCTGTGAAGAGTTGGACATGACTGAGCAACTAACACTTTGACTTTATCCCTAAAAATGAAAAGGGCAGAAAGTGCAGATTCTCACTAATTGCTGCAACTTCCAAAGGTGGTGGGATTTTTTAGTCTGCCAGATAAAACAGAACTTTATAGCAAGGCTTCCAGGCCAACAGGCTAAATCACTGACCTGTTTAAAAAAAGAAAAGAGCACAAAATGCTTAATTTTCCTGGAAACTTTGGAAACATGATGAAGAATGTGACTCCATTTGAATGGCAAAATATAGATCCACCTCATTGCATTTTATGTTCTTTGGGACTAGAACCTGGAGTTCCAAGTTTCTTGGTTGCAACAGGAATATCACATTCTGTAGTCTCAAATATTTGGGTGCAGAACACGTGGTCTAATGCCGTTTCTCTAGTCAGGATAGAACTCCACCCCACCCCCAGTCAGTACTTCACATCCATGTGCGCGGGTGTCGCTAAGTTACTTTAGTTGGGTCCGACTCTTGTTTGTCGCTATGGACTGTAGCCCACCAGGCTCCTCTGTCCATGGGATTCTCCAGGAAAGAATGCTGGAGTGGGTTGCCATGCCCTCCTACAGGGGATCTTCCAGACCCAGGGATTGAACCTGCATCTCTTATGTCTCCTGAATTGGCAGGTGGATTCTTTACCACTAGCATCACCTGGGAAGCCCCCCTTCTTGTCCATATTAGGCTACATCATGCCCAGACCACCATTTTACTGTGTTCTGTTTAGGAGAGCTGCATGTAGCCAAGAATCTAGCTTTTTATTCTTTACAGAATGGTGCCTTAGATCTGTATGAGATTTGGAGGGGAATAAAATAGCAAATGACTTTCATTCTTAACCCCAAGTGAGTGACTTAAGGAAAAAACATTCCTGCTTTCAGAGGACCAAGATGAGGTGGCAAACAGAACCCTGAATGATCAAGTTTTAGAGATCAGTTTAATATATATAACTTTACTATTAAAAATACCAAAAAGTCACTGATATAGACAGAATTTTCTCCTGAACTCTCCACACCTACAACTCCTCATCTTATAGGAAAAAACCATCAGGAAGAATTTATGCACCTTCTAAGCTGAGTGTCCCCAGCACACAGTGGGCACCCAGGGGATGTCTGCTGGGATGTCAGTCCAACACCGACATCTGGTTCGATGAGTTTGATAATTCTGATACATGCTTAGACTGAATCAGGCTGTGATTCAATCTATTTGTTGTCATCTGATCTTCTGTCAGAAATTCCTTCCCAGGTAGGATTAACAGAAGTTACAACCCCTCCTCTTGCTCTCTCTCAGCTCCATAGGTGAGAGATTAACAAACTCAGGAGGAAGTAGACAGGACAGGTGGCCCAGTCTTGCTAATTAAGGGAACTTTGGTCACCTGCCAGGGTGGACAAAGCAAACCAGCACACATTTTTTCATTTCTTCACAGTCTATTAGGTAACATAGGTAACTCCTCAAGTGAAAGAATTTAAAGTCTCAAGCCTAGGGAATTCCCTGGTGGTCCAGTGGTTAGAACTCTGTGCTTTCACTGCTGAGGGCACAGGTTCTGTCTCTGGATGGGGAACTAAGATCCGCAGGCCACATGGCCTGGCTAAAATAAAGTCAAGTCACATGCCCGGAGTCGTCTTATTTAGCCATTCTCTCCCATGTTGACCTTAGGTCACCAAAAATGTCTTCTGTGGATACCCATGTCATTAGATCCCTTTACTGCTGTCTCGGTTATGTGTAAACACAGATTTTCATTTGCATCATGGTCAGTCTCCAGACAGCTAACTCTTGAAATTATGGCTAAAAGTTTTCTTTGTTAACTGCCTTTGATTATACTACAATAGAGCTAACGGGAGAGGAGCAAATTTGCTTAGGGGAAATACTATAATACTATTTGGCACACACTTATTAAACCAGTTTAACTTGATTTTGCTGTATGTTTTTAAAGATTTTTTAATTTATTTTTAAAAACATTTATTTATTATTTATTTTTGGCTGCATCGGGTCTTTGTTGCTGCTCATGAGCTTTCTCTAACTGCAGGCTTCTCACTGCGGTGGCTTCTCTTGTTGCGGAGCGCAGGCTCCAAAGGGCTGGCTCAGTAGTTGTGTCATGGGCTTAGTTGCTCCGCGCATGTGGGATCTTTCCGCGCATGTGGGATCTTCCCAGACCAGAAATCTGTGTCACCTCCATGGGTAGCGGTTTCTTAACCACTGGGCCTCTAGAGAAGTCTGTAACTTTACCGTATTTTTGATTGGCCAAGGGTGGGTAAGAGACTTTACATAATTGCTCTCTTAATTTCTTGAGTTAGACACAATCCTTGATTTTTTTTCTTAGCTCCTTAAATAGCCTGTGTTAATCTAGCTCTTTTGACTTTCTCCATGTACATTCATTCTATCTCCACTCAATAATTATTTGGGGCTTGTGTTTTGGATCCAGGTATTTGAGAAGAATGACTGAGAAGGAAATTAGGCCAGATTTATTCCACAAGGTGAGGTTGAAATAGGAGTTGGTCTTAAGCATAAAGCCAAAATGAAATCAAGCACATAAAAATATGCAAGGTGATTCTGAAGTTTGCTTCTAAATTAAATACAAATCTGTAGCAAGCTACATCATTTTTCTGAGTGAGCTCAGGGCCAGCTGGCAACCTCTATAGTTATTTGCAATGTAGTAAATCTACTTAAGGCCTTGAGTTCATCTGTCTTCCTAATCAAGTTAGCCTGGCATCCCCCACCCCATCCTGAGTGCCACACAGCATGTGGAATGTGGGTCTTCATTTCCTGACCAAGGATGGTAGAACTTGTGCCCCCTGCATTGAAAGCATGGAGTCTTGCCCTCTGGACCACCAGGGAAGTCCTGAGGATCCTTTTCTTGAAACTCATGAAAATAGGACAACAGAGTCTGTTATCAGCCTCACCAGTGGCAGTCATTCAATCTGTTTTTTGTTTTTGTTTTTGCATTAAAAAAATTTTTAAACCTTTATTAGGAAGTTGATTTCATATTTTCTCCTGCTGGAGTAAGTCTGTATATCTAAGGATGCTAAAAGCCTTACTGCCAAGCCAGTCTTGAATATAGTCTAAACTGGGAAAGGAGCTTTCTTTGGGGTGGTGGCCAAGAAGCTCGTCAGTTGTAAATGTAGCTTAAAAGGCCATTGCTCACTTACAAGAATGCTGGCAGCCTCAACATTTACTGCAAATTCTTCTCACTAGTTCATTGTTTTTGAATTTCTTTCCCACTGGGAAACCCAAGAATGTCTCTTGCCTTAGTGTACCATTCTCAGCTGATCTCTTCCCCTGAGATGTTAGGAATGGTGCACTGCAACATCCCTGGTGAGTCACAACCCAAGAGGCAGGAAGCGATGCAGGTTCTTCTCAATGTAGCCACTACCCTGTCTCTGTGTGACTCAGTCTGCACTCATAAAAGGTCATAAACAACATGCCTTGAGAAGCATCTGATGCTTAGAAGTATTAGAACCGGAAAGGATCTCAAATAGCCTGTGCAAGAGGGGAACTAACTGTCCTGGCTCACTTAGTACTGACAAGTTTCCAGGGACACAGCTTTCAGTGCTGGCCCTGGCAATCCTAGACCAACTGGGATCGTTGGTCACACTATGCTGAGTTACTTAGCAGAGAAGGAACTGAAGCCAGGAGGCTGACTTGCCCACACTAACAAAATTAGTCATAGGCAGATCTGGAATTAGAATCCATATCTATTGGTGCTTGAGTTCAGTACTCTTTCTGCCCTGGTCCTTCCTTATATTTCCACAGGGCCTTGCACACTATAGGTGCTTAAGTGTCTGTTGTGATTGGTTTTTGAGTTCAAGGGAAATGCTTTTCACAGATATGATCATTCCTAATTAGCCGTGATCTCACTCAAAGTCATCATGAATCAGTAGTCTCTACTTCTTGAGTCTGAACAGAATAGACTGAGTGAAGGGGAGGGAAGTTTAGTGAACAGTGACAGAAGTGGTTAAGAAAATAGAAGGATTGTGCAAAGACGGAAAGACCTGTGTGTACAGGTTGGCTGAGCAACACTCTAGCAGGGGACACATAGAAATACAATATGGGTGTAAACACTGATGAGAAGGATGCATTATTTCCCTGTCCTCAGAGTGTGGCAATAACCATGTGATGAAAATAGTATCACCTGCTGTTCATGTTATATGTTCTCCAAGGACTTCAAAAGGATCCAACTCCAGCAGTATTTGTCCTTCGAGGTCTGAGATCTACCCTATTTTTCTTACCAGTTTTCTCCCCTGGATACTTAATATTCAGATGTTAATAATTAGTATGAATTACGAGGGATCCTTAAGTCTGTTTTACCTAGATCTTAGTGATCTCTGACTAAACACCGCTGTGTATGCCATTCTATGCTCTAGTCTTTTCAGCTGCAAAAGGCGCTGGTGTTATCTGTAGGAGGGAACAGAAAAAGCATTAGGAATGTGCCTAGCTGATGACTCAGACTAGAGAAATGACTGCTAGAAACAGGGGTCCAGGAACATTGTTTATTGTGGCTCTTCAGGCATTCATTCTGTAGGGTAGTGCTTGGCACTTGATTTCTTTTATCTGGAATGGAGCCCAAGGAAGTAATACATGAAAAGGGAGCGGCATAAACAAAATGGAAGTGACTAAGGTGTTTTGAGACTTATTAAGATGGGTGTTACTCTCAAAATGGAAGCCAGGTACCTACTTTTCTATTTCACCACACCATTTTCCTGTTGGTGGCCAGAGACAGAGTTACCTGTTCTGACTAATCCCTAAAAAAGCACAGGTAAACAGAGGCAGAGCTGACCTACTTTGTAAATACCTGTATAGTGTTAATCATAAATTTCTTGTAGGCAGAGGTCAAGCAGCCTCACAGTCATTCTGCTTTAGGCTGAAAGCCACACTGGGAGCGGACCTTAGGGTAGTGCTTCTCAGAAAATGAGAAGCCCGAAAAAGCAAGAAGGAAGATGAAAAACAAGTGTTGGGTAAAAATGCGGATTATTGGACCATACCTTAGACATTCTGAATCAGATTTTCTTTTTCATTTTAAATAAACTTTAAAATTTAGAACAATTTTAAATTTATAGAAAGGTTGGGAAGATAGTAAAGAGTTGCCATATATCACACACCCAGTTTTGCCTGCCATTAATAAGTTATTATATATTAGTATGGTACATTTCAACTAGTGAACCAAACTGATGCTTTATTATTAACTAAAGTTTATACTGCATTCAGATTTCCTTAGTTTTTTAAAGAAATTTTAATTAATTTTTGGCTGTGCTGGGTCTTTGTTGCTGTGTGCAGGGTCTTCATTGCTGTGTGCAGACTTTCTCTAGGAATAGTGCACGGGCTGCTTTTATTGCAAAGCATGGGCTTTAAGCTTGGAATCTTCAGTAAGTGCAGCACATGGGCTCAGTAGTTGCGGCTTGCAGGCTCTAGATCTCGGGCTCAGTTGCCCCACAGCATGTGGAATCTTCTAGGGCCAGGGATCGATCCTGTGTCCCCTGCATTGGCAAGTGGACTTCCAACCACTGGATGACCAGGGAAGTCCAGATTTCCTTAGTTTTTAACTAATGTCCCATTTCTGTTCTAGGATCCCATCCAGAATTTGTTACATTTTGTCATCATCCTTAGGCTCTTTCTGGTTCTGATAGTTTTTCACACTTTCCTTGTTTTGGATAACTTTGATGGCTTTGGAAAATACTGGCCAGGTGTTTCATAGAATACTCTTCCATATGGTTTTGTCTGATGTTTTTCTCATAATTAGACTGGGGTTATGGGTTTTTAGAAAGAAGATCACAAAGGTAAAGTGCCAGTTTCGTCACATAGTGTCAGGAGTGTGTGTGCTTAGTCGCTCAGTCCTGTCTGACTCTTTGCAATCCCATGGACTGCAGCCCGCCAGACTCCTCTGTCCCTGGGATTCTCCAGACAAGAATACTGAAGTGGGTTGCCATGCCTTCCTCCAGGGGGTTTTCCCAACCCAAGGATTGATCCCAGGTCTGCGGCATTTCAGGTGGAATCTTAACCGTCTGAGCCACCAGGGAAGCCCAAGGATACTGAGTGGGTAGCCTGTCCCTTCTCCAGGGGATCTTCCTGACCCAGGAATCAAACCAGGGTCTCCTGTATGGCAGGCGGATTCTTTACCAGCTGAGCTACCAGGGAAGCCCAGTGTCAAGGGTACTTATTATCAACATGAGTTTTCATTGTTGATGTTAATTTTGATCACCTGACTGAGGTAATATTTTAAGGATTCTCCATTGTAAAATTTATTCTTTTTTCCTTCCTGTCTTTTTTAAAGGAAATTACTACCTGCAGCCCATACTTAAGGGGTAGGGAGTTAGGTTTCACATAAATTATTTGGAATTCTTTTGCATGAGAGATTTGTCTATTTTCCACCATTTATTTATTTAATAATCTATATTATCATAGACTCATGGACATTTATTTTATATTATTACATGTCCCCATTGTGTTTTGATCATTTGTTTTTAGCATGTTATTACTTTCTGACATGTGGGGGTAGGGGCACTCATTTTTTTCAATATGCTTTCCTTATGTTTCCAGGCACACTATGTGTAAGCAGATATTGACAGGGAAGAATTTCTTTATTATGTTTGTGAGATCTTTTGAGTCACATGGGGCCTAGCTAAAAAAAAGAGTCTTGGGCCCTTTCTCTGAAGATTCTGATTTAGTGGTTCTAGGGTGAGCTCCAAATATCTGGATTTTATAAGTTTTCCTCCAATGATTTGTAGGATCAAGCATGTTTGGTAGGCATAGCCTTAAGGAAATTTTAATTAAGACATTTGAATAAGGCTTAATGTAGATAACAGCTACAATCATGGCATTGAAAGGATAAATGCTTTACAGTTAGAGTTTCAAGTGTTTTCAGATGCACACTGTCATTTGTTTCTCATTGAAATATGAAGGAAGAAGAACATTTTGTAAATGAAAGCTTTCCTAAGATCACATAGTTGCATACACCATACATATAACATACCATAGTCAGTAGGTAGAAAAGAAAAGCAACAATAGAATGTGTTGTATTTTGGGAACCGAAATAGCATTACTAAGTAAAATAACTAAAACCATAGCTATTAGCCTTTTGATTTTTTGAATAGTAAAGATCTGTTTGTAGTGTCTTTTCCTTCCATCACAGTAAACTGTGTTCACTTTGTATTCTGAGCAACTACTTTCTGCTGAGATAGCCTGGTCTCTTAACTTCTCTATAACTAACTCCTTCTTTGAAACCATGAGATATAAATCTGTTATTTTTCTAGGGCTGCCATTTCAAAGTACCAGATTCTTGTTTTAAGCAGAAACTTACTCTCTCATAATTCTGAAAGCTAAAAGCCAAAATCAAGGTGTTGACTGGTCATTTTCCCTCCAAAGCCTCTGGGGAGGGAGGATGTTGCTTCTCTAGCTTCTGGCAGGGCCAGGCATTTCTCCGTGGTGGCAGTGTAGCTCCAGTCTCTGCCTCCATCTTCACATGTGCATCTTCCCTCTGTGTCTGTGTCTTCCAGTGGCATTCTCCTCTTCTTACAAGGACACTAGTCAGATTGCATTAAGGTCCCACCCTATTGCAGTATGACCTCATCATAACTATTTACATTTGCAATGACCCTGTTTTTCAATAAGGTCACATTCTGAGGTAATAGGGGTTAAGACTACATCTACTTGGGAGACATAATTCAGTCCATAACAAATTCACATACCACAGAATTCATCCTTTTAAAGTGTACCGTGGTTTTTACTATATTCGCTTGGTTGTACAACCACCACCACTGTCTAATTCCAGAACCTTTTCCACATTCCAAAAAGAAACCCCATACCCATTAGCAGTCACCTTCCCCTCTAGCCTCCCTTCACTGACAGCCAGTTATCTACTATCTGTTTTTATGGATTTGCCTGTTCATAACAGTTCATGTCAATGGACATTTCATAAAATGGAATCATATGACAAGAGGCCTTTTATGTCTAGCTTTTCTTACTTAGCATACTATCCTCAAGTTTCATCCATTTTGTAGCATGTATCAGTACTTCATTCCTTTTATGGCTGAATAATTTTCTATTGAATGGATATCCCACTGTTATTTATATATTCATCGGTTGGTGGACACATGGGTTGTTCCCACTTTTTGGTTATTGTCATTAATTCTGCTGTGAATATTCGTTCGTGTACAGGGTGTTTGTTTTTTTTTTTTTTTTTTTTTTAGTATTTATTTGGCCATACGGGGTCTTTGTTGTAGCATGCATACTCTTAGTTGCAGCATGTGGGATCTTGTTCCCTGACAAGGTATTGATACCCAGGGCCCATCCATTGGGAGGGTGGAGTCTTAGCCACTGGACCACCTATAAGTCCCCATGTACAAGTTTTTGCATGAATCGACTTGCCTGGGTCATATCATTAATTATGTTTAACATTTTGAGAAACTACCAGTTTTCCAAAGCAGCTGCACTAATTCTCACAAGTAATGTAAGAAGGTTCTGATTTCTACACATCCTTCCTAGCACTTGTTATTGTCTTTTTGATCACACTCATCCTAGTGGAAATGAGGTGGTATCTTATCGTGGTTTTGCACTGCCCTCATGACTAAGGATACTGAGCATCTTTTCATGTGTTTATTGGGCATTTGTATCTCTTCTTTGGAGAAATACCTGTCTAAATTCTTTGCCCATTTAAAAATTGAGATGACTTTTCATTATCACATTTTAAGAGTTCTTTATATATGCTGGATGGTCTCTCTCTCTATACACACACACACACACACACACACACACACACACATAATTTAGATATGATTTGTGAAAATTTTCCTCCCATTCTGTGGGTTGTCTTTTCATTTTCTTGATGGTGTCCTTTGAAACATGAAAGTTCATAATTTTGATGAAGTCCAACTTACCTACCTTTTCCTTTGTCAGTTGTGCTTTAGGTGTAATATATAAGAAACAGCTGAAAAGTAGGTACTTTAAAATGGTTAGAGAAAAGATGATTTTGAAACTCACATCATGAAACGTGCTAGATGGGTTTTCAAGGACAAGCATGGAAACCCCAACCTTTTAAACTAGAATGAACTGTTTTAAATGATTTAGACTTGTATTTGCCCAGTGAAAGTGAAAGTGAAATCGCTCAGTCCAACTCTTTGTGACCCCGTGGACTATAGCCTACCAGACTCCTCCGTCTACGGGATTCTCCAGGCAAGAATACTTAAGTGGGTTGCCATTTCCTTCTCCAGGGGTCTTCCCGACCCGGGGTTTAAACCAAGGTCTCCCACCTTGTAGGCAGACGCTTTACCCTCTGAGCCACCAGGGAAACCCCGCGTATTTGCCCAGAGACAGACCTTTTAGGTGATTTCTAGAAGTTCCAGTACTATGTTAAGAACATAAATAACCAAAGAAACACTTTAATATTGTAGAAAGTTCTACAAAAATTTTTATACAACATTGAGAAATCAGAATGGTCACTTTATTACTGAAAAGAGAATGCATTTGTGATGAAAACCTATAGCAAATGGCAGAGTCACAATACAGCTGACTGGGGAAAAGGAAGTACATGTTCTAACCACATCTCATCTGATATTGACTCATGATAGTCTGTTGACCACTTATTTCCATAATTTAGCAAATCTATTTTTACAAAGCCTTTGTGTTTAAATGAAGGCTTAGATGATGTGTTTCTAGTATCTGACACTACTAGGGAGGAAGGGGTAGGAGACAAGTCACTCTGGCAACTCAGGAAGCAGCAGGTACTCCTCCGGCATTTGATTATAAACTACAAGGCCCAGAGCTGGGTTTAAGATCAGAAACAAGTAACCAGCAGAGAAATACCAGGGCTTCCCCCTCATTGTTCAACAGAGAACCTGTTTTAGTTGTAGATGAACTTTTCTTTTTCCCCCTTGAGGACATTTGTACTAACTTCAATAACAACACTAACAAAACTGCTTTTGCTGTGTCACTGGCATGCTTTAAATTACTTTAAAAAATAACTCACTTGTTTTGTTCTTTCTTGGAATATTTTATTTTATAAAGCAGTCCACTCTTGCTGATACGTGTTTATAGCATATATACATATATACATACACACACACATATACATATATTTGCTTATAAAGTTTTTTCCATCTAGATTGTTTTTCAGAGAAGTGATTAATTTTTGACCCTAATATTTAAGCAAAACAGTGTCAACATTAGTCTTTCATTGGTAGCAATGACCTCTTATTTTCTTTAACAATAGTAAGACTCCTTTAAAAAAAATAAGTATTTTCTGAAATACTTTGTCAAAGAGTGCTATGTGGACATGTAGTAAGAATGGTTATCACCTAATCAAGAATTTTCTCCAAGTACCCAGTGGAATCATCATTTTATAATGCCCCAAGTAGACCAGTGCTGGAGTCCTAACCAAACAGGCAATTAAAGCAAGCTAGCTTCTTTGAATTTATAGACCCTACAATTGTATTTGTGGTCTGTACTAGACATATTCCATCTCTGTATCATAATGCAAAATTCCATTTCCTCAAAGCTAAAAGCCCAGGCATCAGTTTATCAAACTGATAAACAGAAAAGTCAACATAGGCGCAATTCATGAACCAGCAGATGAATGTTGGTTAACCAGCAGTTGAATAACCATATTTCTGATAAATTGAGGTCTTGCAAGGGCTAACAAGTTATTTGTAAAGAGCGAAGTACATTCAGTTGATGGAGAAAATGCAATACATGTAATTATCTTGACTATACAATTATGTTAACTCTTGGGACTCTATGTTAACTCTATGGGACTCTTGAAAGATACGTATGGGCAGACTGAAGCTTCAAGATTGTGAGCATGATGCAGTCATTAAATGACCAGAAATGATTCAACATTTTAACTTGATAGTTTTTGGGTAGTACTGACTTTATTTCATAGATTGTCGGTTTTTTATTAACATCATAGTTTATTAGCTTGAGAGTTTAATTTCTTCCTTCAACATGCAAACTAATATTGTAATAAAAAGGGAATTTTTCTCTTCAATATTAATGTTACAGAGTTCTCATAGCACTATGCTAATATCTCTTTTATAGCACTTACTTGTATCTTTTAAAGTGCCTTAATGATCCCTTTAGGTTGTTGGTGTTTTCTTTTATAGAAGTAGAAATTTTGCTTTAGGTGCTCCATTAATAAAAATATGGTATCTCCAAGGTTTCTTTTTAAGAATTTCCATGATAAGCTTATAAACATTGGATTAAATAGAATGAAACTATTTGTTTTTCAGTTGCTAAGTCATGTCTGACTCTTTGTAGCCCTACGGATTGCAACATGCCAGACTCTTCGGCCCTCCATTATCCCCTGGAGTTTGCTCAAATTCATGTCCATTAAGTTGGTGATGATATCTAAGCATCTGATCCTCTGCTGCCCCTATCTCCTCCTGCCGTCAATCTTTCCCAGCATCAGGGTCTTTTCCAGTGAGTCAGCTATTCCATTGGGTGGCCAAAGTATTGCAGTTTCAGCTTCAGCATCAATCCATCCACTGAATATTTAGGGTTGATTTCCTTTAAGATTGACTGGCTTGATCTCCTTAAAGTCAAAGGGACTCTCAAGAGTTTCCTCCAGGATAATTCAAAAGCATCAATTCTCTTAGCGCTCAGCCTTCTCTGTGGTCCAACTCTCGTATCTGTACGTGACTACTGGAAAAACCATAGCTTTGACTGAACGGACCTTTGTTGGCCAAGTGATGTCTGTGCTTTTTAACATGCTGTCTGAGTTTGTCGTAGTTTTTCTTCCAAGTAGCATCTTTTTAATTTCATGGCTGCAGTCACCATCTGCAATGATGCTGAGGCCAAGAAAATAAAATCTGTCACTGTTTCCATTTTTTTCCCTTCTATTCCTGATGCATGATCTTAAGTTTTGTAATGCTGAATTTCAAGCTAGCTTTAAAGGGGAGACTCTTTGACCTTCATCAAGAGGCTCTTTATCTTCCTCTTCACTTTCTGCCCTTAGATTAGTATCATCTGTATATCTGAGGTTGTTGACATTTCTCCTGGCAATCTTGATTCCCGCTTGTGATTCATCCAGCCCTACATTTCACGTGATGCACTCTGCATAAAAGTTAAATAAGCAGGGTGACAATATACAGTCTTATTGTACTCCTTTCCTAATTTTGAACCAGTCAGTCGTTCCCTGTTGGGTTCTAACTGTTGCTTCTTGAAACAAAAGTTTCAAACCCACATACAGGCTTCTCGGGAGACAAGTAAGGTAGTCTGGTACTTCCAACTCTTTAAGAATTTTCCAGTTTGTTGTGATTCACAAAGTCAAAGGCTTTAGTGAAGCAGAAGTCAGTGTTCTTCTGGAACTCCCCTTCTCCATGATCCAATCAATGTTAGCAATTTGGATCTCTGGTTCCTCTGCCTCTTCAAAACCTAGCCTATACATCTGGAAGTTCTCAGTTCACATGTGCTGAAGTCTAGCTCCAAGGATTTTGAGCATAACCTTGCTAGCGTGTGAAATGAGCACAGTTGTATGGTAGTTTGAACATTCTTTGGCATTGCCCTTCTTTGGGATTGGAATTAAAAGTGACCTTTTCCAGTCCTGTGGCCACTGTTGAGTTTTCCATATTTGCTGACATATTGAGTGCAGCACTTTAACAGCATCATATTTTAGGATTTGAAGTGGCTCAACTGGAATTCTGTCACCTCCACTAGCTTTGTTCATAGTAATATTTCCTAAGGTCCATTTGACTTCACACTTCAGGATGTCTGGCTCTAGGTGAGTGACCACACCATCATGGTTATCCAGGTTGTTAAGACCTTTTATGCATAGTTCTTTCTGCCCTTAGAAAAACATAAAGCTCAAGGCAAATATATCACTTTGTTTCAATCCAAGTCACTTATCAATAGGTTTAAATTGTAAAGAATTATTGTTAAGGGGCAACTGCTTTATCACAGTCAGAGATTTATTAAAATAAAACAGATGTAAAGAATTTTTTATGTGTTTCTCAATTTTAAGTATTCACCTTTGAACAAGTCAGAACTTATATCAGTATCTAATTGTATAATCATTATTCCCATGGAAATTGTAGAGGTCACAAACTTCCCCCAATTTTTCCTGTTGTTTTAGCCATAAAACTTTTGGTGGCAATTTGGAGAAATATTCAATGAAAATATCTTCAACAAAGAGTGAAGAAAACTCTGGAGGGAATGTGGAACACTGAAAGGTGGGTTCAGACCTCAGCCATTAAGCCTCTTACCTTCTTTATCAGTAAAGATATCTGCAACTAATTCAACATTGTATTAAAGAGGGAATTCCCTGCAGTCCAGTGGCTAGGATTGCTTCCACTGCTGGGGGCCTAGGTTCAATCCATGGTCAGGGAACCAAGATTCTACAAGCTGCAGGGTAAGGAAAAAACAACAACCCCGTAAACAACCCGATATTGTATTAAACAAGATGATACATTACAGAGAAAAAGGTTATAGATTAGTGCCCAACTCAAAGTTCTTAATTCTGTGGCATTGGACATGATATTTTTTTCCTAACTACTGATATTCGTATAGCACCTTTAATCCAGATAATTCAGGATGCCAGGTCGCTAAATGATGAGCAGAAACCTTAATGTTTACAAACATACTAAATGAAACAAAAGAATATAAAACAAAATTTTATCCTGAGAATATCCCATTCTAGCATTTGCCTTGCAAGGGGATACATTTCTGAGTTCAAATTCATCCTACATCAGTGCAGTTCAACATTTTTTAAGTGTCTAGTTGATGTCACACAGGCAGTTATAGAAGACAAAATTTCTCACTTTCAGGAGGCACAGTCTAAAAGGGAAATATTAAAATGTAATGTGATGTTCAATGCATGGAAGAAATCTGTAGGAACACAGATGAAGAAGGAGTTACAGTTGCTTGGTCTGAGGGGAGGGTAAGAAGCCTTAAGGAGTTATCTAGGGAAAGTGACATTTAAACCAGATCTAAAAGGAGTGGAAGTCAGCCAGATAGAACAGGCGAAGAAGGGCATTCACATGAAGGGAACAGCAAGTATACAAATTCATAGAGACAATTAGGAACACAAAGAATGCAAACCACTGCAAAGAATGTGCGCAAAACAGGACTCTTCAAAGAAAACAGGCTAAGTTTTAGAGAAAATATTATTTGCTCCACAGAAATGATTTTCTGCGCTCTTTAAGACTAACCAGCCATCTTTTGTGGGTAAAATAATTTCACATACAAGAATGATAAAGAAAATTAGCTTTATTTATGTAAATTAGAAAAATTGATAGTAGTGTTAGAATTTGTCAAATGTTTTCATTCTGAACAATTTACAAGTGTATTTATATACAAACATAATAAAATAGAGTACATCACATTGCTTTTGCTTGACTCCAAGTGTCTCTCCATTCTGAATATGCCCCTCTCACTTTGGGTTTTAATTTTTAATGGGGAAGTGCTTTGTTTTGACACAGTGTTTAATTCACACAGTATAACACTGAAGTGGAAGGAGAGTCAATGATCATCAACAATTAAAAAATACTTTTCAACCAAAATGACTTCATCATCAGATTTTTCTATATTAAAATATGTTTCAGGTTAAAAAAACATACTTATTCATTGATGATCTAAATTTGTACTAAATTTAACATTTATAGAAACCCATAGTTAATTAAAATATAGATATGAATTATATTAAACTCATTGGTATGAATGTTTGCCACAAATGAAAATGAAGAAAATTGTTAGGAACAGAGGTAAAAGAAAATTCATGGGAGAAATAGAAATGCCCTGGTTATATTTAAAATGATTAAAATGTCAATTTTCCAAACTCAATACAAATAAAACCAGTAGATCATAAAATGTCATGATATTTATAGGTACCGAATCTTAAGTTGCACTGTAGGACTGTAATTAATTTGTACTATTATATATATATTAGATACTTCTAAACCAAGTTTCCTAAATAGCTTTCCAGTCACTTACATTGTTTGAGAACTCCAAGAAAGTTTAATACAATTATTGAATAAGGCAGAATTTTAAATTAGCAATTGGGATACAATGTAAATGCAGATAATTTATTTAGAATCAAATCTATATCTGTCAATGTATTAAGTATATCATATGTATATGGACTGTTAGAAGAAATAAATTTTGTTTTTAAAGCAGTGGTTGGTTTTCTGAGTTTAATTCTTTAGCATTTTATTGACATTCCTGGCAAGAATTCTGACTGAGCTCTGTGGTTTTATTATATGAAAGAAAAACACACACACACACACACCACAAAAAGTAAGTTGGCTGTGACTTTCCAAAGTAAGCTATTTAAATTAAAATAAATAGCCAGACCTCAAGTGCACTTGTGTCTAAAATGTCACTTTTGCCCCCAAAGTGAAGGAAATGATCAAGTATTGGGTTAAGGTGCTTACTAGTTTAAAAAAAAAAAAAAAAAGAAAAATCACAGGAAGTTGGTCTTTAACTGGATGCTTGAACTCTTCCCAGAGTTATTAGTATGTTTAGATGTTGGTGTCTTGACTTTGACAGTTTCTTGATTGCCCTTTATAGCAGCTTCAAGGCGGGCTTTCAAGGCTGGAGAAGAAGCCATTACACTTTTAAAGACGGATGAGTACTGAGGGCCAATCTGCATGAGATTTTGCAAAGCAAAGTCATGGAGATTTCTCATTATGGAAGTTGCTGATCCCAGGGCATTCTCATCCAAAAGGAAGGAAATGAGGATGGGCAGAAGACAGGCCACGAGCTGAGAGCCTGGAAAGTAAACAAACTATGTAAGCCCTGGTTTCAGGGGTGTAAATGATCCATACACACTTGATAGGAACCTATTTCCCCAACCTGACGGGAAGCAGTTCTTCCAATCTCTTCTCCCAAATTGATACTAAGTAATATCAATACTTGGGGTTAACATCAACATCTGCCTTTCTGCAAGTGTGAAAATACAATATTAAGTGACTAATGGGATGCTTTATACTTTAAAGAACATCCAAGTTCTAACTTTGAACTAACTGTTGGTATGCATTCAGTGCTAGCACTTACGGTGCTGTTCCTCAGCAACGGCCACCAGTGCTTCCAGGACCTTTATGCCTTCTTGAAAGATCTGAAGCTCAGTAGTTTCTTCAGGTTTTCTCCTATCTATTTCCTGCAACTTTTCCACGATAGAGGATACTAAAGAGTAAATGTATGGATAGGAAACAGCTGGATTTGGATACTGAAAAATGGAAAGGAGGAGCTGATAGGTCTTGATTTGTACCTAGTCAGATAAGAGACAAAAAAAAGTATAAACCATAAATACAAATTTACATTAAAATGTAAGTTTTAATTAAAGTTTTAAAAGTTTAAAAATGTAAAGGAAAAAATTTTCCCACCGACCCCCTGTACCCAAACTTAAAACTTATTTCTATTTTATCTTCAATTCTGGAAGTCCAAACACTAAATTCAAATTGCATGCTAACAGTGGCTGTGACAGCTTGGAGTGGGAATAAAGTGGTTAATTTTTCTTTTTTTGACAGGTTTCTATTTTCCCCCTTTATGTGTCTTTCTGTAATATATATATAAAAGAAAAGAACCTTGAAAAATATTTTGGAGATTTTGGAAAACGTTTTAGATGAAGAATCACATATATTTGATGCAATGAAGGTGTCAGGGAACGGTGTCTAGACTGTATTAATGATGTGTCACCACATATCGGAGGCACGACTTTGAAACTGCTACATAAAGCTACTGTTAGGACAGAGGAAGTAAACAGGACAGAAGAATAAAAGATGACTACATCAGATATACAAATAATCACTGTGATGATATCTGAATAATTGTTTTTTTCTGAGAGAAAACCTGGTTCCTGAATTTTAGAGTTTATCTATTTGTGATCATGTGCTACAAACTTATTCTGTAGCACCTAAAAACATAGGAAATTAATCAAGCAAATAAAAGGATCAGAAAGGAATGGGATTAATTTGTATGTGCTGTTTTTGAAATCAGTCTCATCATTTTACAGTCATGTACTGAAGGCATGTGTTAGAGTCCTCCTTTCCTTTCCCTTCTGAAAGGAAACCCACTGAAGTTCTAGGAATGTATCAATTTTAAGATGCCCCTATTTCAAATTTAGTTGGTGGTATTTTTAATATTTTCTTTATCTTTCTCTAACTAACTACATTCTATCCTCAGGGCCAAAAAACAAGACCATTATTATTTGACTTTAACCTAAGAATACAAATTAATCCAAACCTAAAAATAAAAGCTTTAGTCTGGTACTTTTTGTTGGAACCAACAAAATCACAAAAGTTTTTAGAAGCCTAGACGTATTCCTATTATAAACATCTGTCTTCTAAAGACACTTACCATAGGATCTTTTATCTCAAGAGTGGCCTTAAATTTCTCAATACAGCGCTTCTGAAGGCATGGGATCGTAGTTACTTCTGGACTTGTAGACAAAATAAATACTGTGATAGCGGTAAGCAGACTGACTTCATCAAGTTCTTGGTGTGTTCCATCTACTAAGGAGAAGTAATCAATGAAAAACAGATCCTGATACTGTCATATTTACTGTCTTATATATCTGTGAAACTTTCTTTAATTTGGTAGTAACAATTTTGGGGGGCACCAAAGGGTTACAGACAATAAATAGTGACTTACTAAGAATCCTGGCAAATGATATAGCTTCAAAATGCACATTTTAAGTAATTCTAGAGTCAAGAATTACCAAAGTAATTATAATCTTCACAAGTAAAGAGATCAGTAAATACATATATATATTTACTAGATATATGCATTTATTAGTTGTGTCACCTTGGCTATTTAACCCTGTCTTCAGTTTTCTCATCTGGAAAATGAGAGTAATAGTACTTAAGTTTGTAAGTTAAATGAGTTAATCCTCATATAGCATTCAGAATAGCATATTGTACATAAATGCTCAAAATAAATTAACTATTTTCATCGGAGAGAAATGCAGAGGTGCTTGGAAATGGTCTTTTCTTTGCTAAGTTTAAACTATTCATATTTTTGATAATACATGTGTCAAGTGAAAATAACTTAGCATTTTGTTACATATACTATTTCGTAAGAGTACAGAAAAATGTGAAAATCTGTGTGTGTCACAATCATTTAAAGGAATTTTCTACTAGATGTAATTTACCTTCATTTTCCAAAGTCATACTCTCATTAAATAATTTTAATAAACCTGCTGTGGAAAATCAATGTTATTTGAAAAGGCATGGAAAATGCAATTCATTAAATTGTGTAAGAATGGATTGCTACTTAGGAAGAAATTACATATACATATTGTTTGGTAACATTCACTCATCAAATATTGAAGAAACTTTTTATGTGCCAGCACTCTTTCTGGCCCTAGGAATGCAGTTTACAGAGAAGATGTACTATATGCCAGGAAGTAAATAAAGAATTTAATTTCAACTAGTCACAAGGTCTATGGCAACCAGGAGTTGCTACATTGGGCAGTCAGAAGAAGGTTTGAGGAGATTAATACTTGAGTTGACACTTGCAACACAGCACTAATGAAGGCAAAATATTATAGATGAGAAGGAGATATATTTATAAGAATAATTTGGATAATTTTAAGGTAAAATAGGTGCAAGGCCAACATTTAAAATTATGAAAGCATTATTATAAGCACTTTATATTTAATCCTCACAGTAACATCATGAGGAAGGTATTCCTCATTTCCCCCATTTTATGGACAAGAAACTGAAGAATAGAAATTCAGTAATTTGCCAAAATCACACAGTTATTATTAAGGTGTTGAGTTTGATTCCAGAGAATATACTGTTACTTATAATGCCACAGTGTTTCCTATACAGCCAAGTTATTCATTTACAGTGACTTGACACTACAAGAGCTAGTCTATGTAGTATAAAAATGTCTTTTTATTCTCCGTAAATAATGCTCTCCTGGGTTCCTCTTCCCATTTCTTCTAAAATTTCCTTATTCTGCCATTCATGCCCCAGTTCCCTTATGTGCTTAGTGTCTCGGTCATGTCCGACTCTTTGTGACCCCATGGAGGGTCTTCTGTCCGTGGCTCTTCTGTCCGTGGGGATTCTCCAGGCAAGAATACTGGAGTGGGTTGCCACGCCCTTCTCCAGGGGATCTTCCCAACTCAAGGATTGAACCCAGGTCTTCCGCATTGCAAGCAGATTCTTTTATCATCTGAGCCACCAGGAAAGGCCAAGAATACTGGAGTGGGTAGCCTATCCCTTCTCCAGGGGATCTTCCCAATGTAGGAACAGAAATGGGGTCTCATGCATTGCAGGCAGATTCTTACCAGCTGAGCTACCAGAAAAGCCCAATGTTCCTCTTAATTCTCTTTTACCTACAATAAGATCCAAGGTTCCCTTGACATTAGCTCTATGTGGTAAGGGATTGAGGCCTCCTGCTAACAGCCAGTGAGAGACTGAGGCCTCTTACCAACAGCCACGAGTCAGAAATGGGTTCTTTAGCTGTGACCCTGGCCATCATCTTAACAGTAACTTCATGAGACACCCTGAGACAGAACCACCCAGCCACACAGCTCCCCAGTTCCTAACCCTCCAACACTGTCAGATAACAAATGTTTGTTCTTTGAAGCACTAAGTCTTGGAGCAATCTGTTATGTTGTAAATGTTTTCCCTAGCACGATCAGCCCCTTCCTTATTTCTTCTCACTAGCGAGTCCAAATCCTCCATGTCCTAACCTCATTCCCTGACAGACGACAGAAAAGCATCTGTGTGCCTGTGCGTGAGATGAAAGAGGCAAGCTCAACCTGACAACCTACACTTATTACTTTCCATCCTTACCTCCTGGTCTTCATATTGGCAGAGATTCCTCCTTCTAAATGTGCCGTGAATTTTTGTTTTCTTTCTGCCTAGAAAAGGATGCTGCTTTCTTTCCTAGTAGTTCCAACTATAACACTATCTCCACCTTTTCTCCCCATTAGCTAGACCCTCATCTGAAAAAAAAAAAAAAAAACTTCCTTGACCCTGTATCTTCGTTTGCTTTCTTCCAGTCAAGAGAAGCCTGAACTTGACCCTTCCCCTCCTTACTTCACATTTGTGCCTAAACACTGTAAGCATGATCTCCAGAGTGTAATTTACACTGCTGCCTAGTCTCTAGTCATTAAAACTCTTTTCTTTGGCTTCTGTTACTGCATTATATTCAGAATCTCCTCCCATCTTGTTGCATAAACCCAAGTTAGCTGATTTCAACCATCCCATAGGTGGCACTGACAACTCCCGAATACACGCAATCTAAAACCATCTCCAGCCAGACTTTCTTGAATCCCTGAGCACTTCATAGTTTGTTTCACTTGATTATCCTATAGGCATTTCAAAATCAATTCACTCTCTTCCCCTGAAAACCCTCCCTTTGGTATTTCTGTTAAGAGCACTATGAATGCTCAAATCACTTTACCCTTTCAACTCCTATACCAAACTACCAGTAAATTCTATCACTTCGCTCCTATTTTAAGAAGACACATGCCTATTAAAGGCAGTCCAAATCATTAATCATGCCAAACCTTCCACCATCTGACCCTATGTACTATCCAACTTCATTTCTTTACTCATTACCGTTCACTACCTTCTTACTCTTCCCCTCAAACCTACATTCACTCACTGCACTATTGCTGTCCCCAAATACACCATACTACTTAAGTTTCCTGGTCTTGTATCAAAATGTGTGCGAATACATTTCTATGATGTCTGTGTGGAGAATGGAGAATACTTCCTTATCCTTTAAGAAACTCTTTTCAGAACTCTCTCCTGGTAGTTCGAGGGGTACCACTGAGCTCCCCTCTATAGGGGGAGGTCCTGCCCAGCTGTGAGGAGCATGGTCAGCTCCCTCAGGCCGACCTCAGCCCCAGAGCTGCCTCGACTGACAGCACAGTCTTCAGGGGGCAGCCACATCTGAGCTGACGTGCAAACACCGTTGTCCTTTGAAAGGCACTGACGGGCAATATTCAGAGGACCCCCGCAGGTGTGCTGAGCTCTGCTGGACACTTGTACTGCAGTTTGACTTCTTTTGCCTAACACTGCTTTCCCCACTGCCTTCAAAGATTTTTGCTCGCCAAACTGCATCTCAGCATGCGCTTCCACAGAACCCTATATACTACAACACTCTGCCTGGTTCACTCAAACAGAACCATTCTAATTTTTTGCCAGTTGTCTCTATTCCATTATACTAGAAATGCAGTGATAAGTAAGTTATTACTGTTGCCTTCCGGAGTTTCTATGGTGTTAATCACACCCAATGGCAATCTGTAGGCACTAGACTTCCCCAGACTCCCAACTCTGGGCACAAAGTGTGTGGTCAATTAACTGCTGCATTCAACTGCAATCTTTTTACCACATGAAACAGAATATGGTGAACTGTGACACTGATAAACAGAACAAAGAACGCAGGGTTAATTATAATATGTGTAAACACTTTTTACAATCCCAATGACAATGTTGAAAATAAAACCTATATAACCATAACAGAGAAAAACTAATTTGAATGGATATTGAACATAATACTGGCTATCATTTACTGATATACACCAAGTAAAAAGTGAAATAATTTTCATATATGATGTTACTGATCTAACAGTTTCCTGTAACACAATCTCCTTATTTTGTTAATGAGAAAACTAACGCTCAGAGAATTATATAGCTTGTCTAGTCACTCAGCACTGGTGCTGGAGTGAGGATATAAACCAGATTAGTCTTGAATTATAATGTACATCTTATCCAGTTTTCAGTATACTGTGTGTATTAAAAAATTCTGACATGGATGATACCATATTTTTAAATTAACATATTATTACATTTGAAGGTCTCTCACTGTCAACACACAGGCTTCTAGCCATTTTTTTGCATTAATGTTAAAGATACTAAAATGAGACTATAGATAACCTTCTACCTATGATACATACCCTCTAAATATGTAGTGAACCCGGTCTCCTCTAGGCGAGACTGCCAAACACGATCAAGTAAACAGCTTATTCTCAAAAAACCGTCCATCTTGCTTTTTAAAACAAACTGCACAACTGCTTCCAAAAAGCCTGACTTACCTGGATCCCAACAGTCAAGAATCGTAGTTAAAGCACTACGGAGAAGGTCCGTCCAAGCAGTATGGCTCTTTTCTGCTCGGGCCATGGGAGAAGCCAATATTCCTTTCAGAGCCTGTAGGGAAGCTGCAACCGTTGAAGACAGCTGGCCTCCAGGTAACTTCACAGCAGTTTCCCTGAGGACTCCAATTGTGAGGTACAGTATAGTAGGAAGGATTGAGATGCTTCCTATAAGACATTTTGAAAAACACTATTTCAATCTATATATAGTTCCTCAAAAGAAATTACCAAATGAGTAAGGTTATGTCAAGCTTTTAAGATTATTTTTCTTTAACAGTTTTAATAACCTTAAGATTTTAAAGACTGGATTAAATTTAGGTTCTAATTGGAAATGTTATTTAAATTATATCACAGTATCATTATCTTGTGCTGTGTGATTTTATTTGGTAGCTGACAAACACTGAATTTACTTTTTTTAGTGTGGTAAAATATTTTTAACAAAAATTTACCACTTTAACCTTTTTTTTTAATTTGGCTGTGCTGGGTATTATTTGTGGCATGTGGGATCTAGTTCCCTGACCAGGGACCGAGCCCAGGTCGCCTACATTGGGAATATGGAGTCTTAGCCACTGGACCACCAGGAAAGTCCCACTTGACCAGTTTTAAGTGTATAGCTCAGTGGCATTAAGTACATTCACTACCACTATGCATTTGGGGGATTTATTTTATATTAAGCCTTGCAATTTGCAGTGAGTCAGTACAAAAAATTAAAGTTTCCATGGCCACTAAGTAGTTAAAAAGTCACTTTGTTTAAAAGGAAAGGGAAGAGACTAAAGTTAAAACGGTCAATTAAGTTTTCCCAGGGGCTATCCACAAAACTCATGTAGTGTATTTTTGCCCTTAGTCCTTTGCTAGTCACTTTTTCTGCACTCTTGGTATAAGGCAGGTGTGAGAATAAGGAATACAAGGTTTTAAGTAAAATTGAAGCTTGAAGTTATATTAAAAACAAGACAGCATATGAGTCTGTCAAGTCACATTTAAGCAGAAATATGCTTACCAATTAAGTATCTATTATAAAGTACTGAGTCCTTATTATGTGCTAGAGCACTAGAGGGTAAACATTTTGCTGGAAGTAAGACATATGTCTGTGTGTGTGTGTGTATATATTTATCTTCTCTATATAATAGAGTACATATAATGCCTCTATATGTAACAACAACAACAACAAAAAACTATGTATATACATATGGAAGCTACACACACAGGAAAACAAAACTCAATATAAGCCAGTTTTTAGGGAAGCCTTCACAGATGAAGTAGGGCTGGAGTTGAATTTCAAAGGAAGGCAGAATTTTAAAAAGAAGGGAAGGGGTGGTGTCATTTCAGATCAAGTAACACCATTGGCAATAGCACAGAACAGGGCTAAGCATGGAACCTCCTAGGTTTATGGTTCACACAGAAGGTACCAAGAGGCAGCGGTACTCGGCAGAGCCCTATGGAGAGCCTTAGACACTATATTAAAAGTATGGACTTGATTCTAAACGGAACTGGATATGATGAGAAGCTTCTATCAAAACTGAGGCAGAGAAAGTTCATTAGATACTGTATACCAAAAAATGCCCCAGAGAGTAATTGCCATCAACTCGTTTAAAATATTTCTAAAAAAAAAAAAACAAACAAAAAACCCATTGAAGAGCGTTATTTTTTTAGAGTACATGCTGTCCCTATATTTACTTTCATCCTTTTAGTAAGATAAATTACTATAACGTTAATCGTAAAGGATTAAAGACAATACCCAAATCTTTGGGTCACCATTTGTTTAATGAAAAGAAGATTAGCAACCATTATCTCCATTATCTATCAAACCCATTTCTCTCCTTTCGGGTCAAGGAAAGCCATCCCATACCACAACATACCTTCAGGAGAGCACACTGCGGGAAGTTCAGAGAGGATAACTAACGCAGCTGAAACCAGCCTACTTCCATCTTCTGACAGCATCTGTGGCTTTGTTGCTTTCACTCCTGGGCTACCTGTCAATTTAGGATTTAGCCCTGGGAGCTGCCTAACTAGAATGCACACACACAACTCCAGTGTTGCAAAGACCAAAGACTTCCCAGGCACAAGTCCTCCGGTGTCCTTTCCCTCTCCAAATTCTGGCAAGGTTTCCTTTTCGGCAGCCCCATCATCGACTAGAAGACAAAAAGAACAGTGTTGAATAAATACTTTGTTTGCTTTGCTTCTGTTGTAGGTAGCACATTTAAATGGGTCAAGCCTTGGGTCTTAAAGAATGAAAGAGAAAGCAGTTATGGAGGTAAAAGGAGTTGTCTTTACTTGGACTTCTTGTTGTAGTGGATCAAAAGAAATCCTTGGTTACCTTCTCGGCCTTGCAATATTGTCTGGTTAACTCCATGTAGTTAAGATGTGAACCTGATAGCTAGAGCTCCAGCACTGACTTCACCACCTTAAGTAGTTGCTGGGCAGAAAGATAGGGACTGAGGTCTCTGATGTCTTTATGAAACTGCCATCTCAGCCCAGGACTGCCAACCTCTGGAGTTGTAGATGAGAGAATAAGTCCTTGTGTTTTAAATCTACTGTTGTACTGGGTTTTGTTATATGTAGTCAAACGTAATCTTAAATGATATACTCACAAATGTCAAATCGGACTTATAAATGAGCAATTTAATCACTTTATAAAACTAAGTCATTAAAAAATTGTCAGTAATTCTTTCCCTGTACACTCGTAAACACTGTTAAGTACTCAATCCATATAAGGGATTTTTTTTCCTTCCAGGGCTGTTAAAATTCTAATTTTCCCAAGGAAAAATACTTTAGCTACTAACAATACCCAAGGTAACATGCAGAGATGACTGAGAGAATCTGAAGTCATACCTAGAGATGTTTCACTTGTACTATACACAACAGATTCTCAGGATGACATAGATACATAAGCAATACTTTAAAAAGCTTTTTTTTTTTAAAAAAAGGAAGTGATGCCATGTGATTAATTTGGCATTGTCGTTTAATGTTCACCTTCTGCACTTCGTCTTTTCTCCTTCACATGTTCTTGAGCCGCACAGATAATCTGCCTGACCACTTCAAGAGAAGCCAGTTGAATGGAAGGTGATTCTCGAGTCAAAATTACTCGATGTAGTACATTCAACAACTCAATACCCAAGTCCTATGACAGAAAACAGGTGAGAACATTTTGAAAATTGTATACTTGAAAAAAACAGTGTTAGGGCAATAAAGTTATGTAACACTTGCTCCACTTTAAACCATCTCCAGGTTGGTTTCTGTCCAATCTTGTAGGAGATGGCACTATGACAACAGATCATTTTCACACAGGTCCTACACTGAGATAACAAACAAGGAAATTCCTAAAACAAGATAAAAAAACATGGCTCAAAGTATACAAGGACTGCCAGATTCAAGATAAAAGATTCCCAGAGATGTATTAAAGTTTTCTAATACTTACGAATGGTGGCAAAAATGACATTAACGGTGTGTAAGTTATTAAGCATAGAATGAATATCACTCAAAAGGAAATACACTAGAAGAATACTACTTAACTTTCCCCCTGTTCTATTGGTCACTCTGGTGACTTTCTTTCATCTTTGAAAATAAGTGTGAAATAGTCATTATAATACTTGTTTTAACATACAGAATTAACAAGCACAAAAAGTTCAAAACTTATCCATGTGCAATTCAAGTTAGGCAGGAGCCTGAGTCATACTTTAAACCTAATAAACGATAGTGGTAATAAATAAGAGTCTATACAGAGAGGAAATTATACCATTTATTTTTCTTAACATCCAAAAGTCAATTTAATATACAATTCAATATACTGGTAATACCGGCTTCCCTGGGGGCTCAGTGGTAAAGAACCTGCCTGCCAGTACAGGAGTTTGAGGTTCAATGCCTGGGTCAGGAAGATCCCCTAGAGAAGGAAATGGCAACCCACTCCAGTATTCTTGTCTGGGAAATCCCATGAACAGGGGACTGTGGTGGACTACAGTCCTTGGGGTCACAAAGAGCCAGACACAACTTATCGAGTAAGTGTTCACGCATATGGTAATATATGATGCTAAGGGTGCCTGCCCAATGCATTGTTGCTCTTGGGAAAGCAGTTAAAGGAAGTGCTATACATTGTACAGTGATCCTTCAAATCATGGTCACAATTAGATCTGGTATTACTGTCTGACTCCACCTAGAGGCTAGTCAGTTGTCTCTTACAAAGACCTTGATGGAGAAATCAGCCGAGAGGAACACTACACAACTGACAGTTAACAACATGAACCAAGAGGATTCTCTCTTGGGGAAATGGGGAATAAGATACAGATGTATATGAGAAGCAGAGTGCAGTGAAGCGGCAAGAAACAAGGACAGTACAAGACAGAAGCTTCCCATCACTGCAGAAAGTTCGCCTGAAGAGTTGCTACACAGCGTGGTGGACTGGTGGCAGCAAAAGTAAGTGTGGCAGGAGCAGAGACAGAAAGCGGCAGGCAGCGGCATGACTGCCCCGAGTCAGCACGGCTGCTGGTGGCACTTCAGTTCCGAGGCCTGGCTATGCCGTGTTTAGTTTCCTTTTCACTTCTCCGTGTTCACCCGCTGTTCACTATAGTAACCTGAACACGTTTCTGCTGCTGTGCCTTGGAATCTACAGAAGCCTGACAAGCAACAAGAAATCACCTGATCACTGCCAATTTTAGATCTTGGCCAAGGAACGTCCAGAAGGGCCTGTAACGCATGTAAACAGGCAGTAATACTTTCCATGGTTGCATCTGAACGTAAGGAACACAGAAACTTCACACTGATTCCTGTAGAAAGCAGAGAAAGAGAACAAGGCTTCTTTAGATTCTTGGTTTCTGACGTTAAAAGAATCTTCTATTTTGATAAGATATACAAATAAACTTAGCAAAGAAGCAATGCAAATAAATCACCATGAATTTAAGACTAGACAATTAAGTGGTAAGGCAGTCTCTTTAACGGTTTTTATCAACATGTACACAAATAATAATCTCAACTAGGCTTGTGCACTAACTGCAAAAATTATAATAAATTTGTGCCAGAACTTAACATGTAGAGTTTCATAATTAATTGAGTGATTACCATATATCAGGCATTGTACTTTAACTATATCATTTCACTCTTACAGTATCTCAGAAAGTAGGTACTATTATTACCACTCCTTTTGAACACATAAAGCTTAAATAGTTTGCTAAATGTCCGTTAAAATGAGGCACACCAAGAATTTGAACTAAGGTAATTAAACTGCACAGCTTATGGCCTACCAGTCTTTATTACATAAAAGTTTGTTTTTAAAAAGTTCTCAAGGCAAATAGAAACAAAACTTTAATATATCCAAGGATATAGCAAATCGGATCATGTTTGGCTTCAGAAGGAGTAACAGAAGCTCGATGAACCAGGAATCTTATTAGTTAATTACTGACCTTTATAACCCTCACATTTCAGTTAGTAACTTATTTATAGGTAATGATCTAACAGGTTGTTTCCTCAGAACAAGGTTAAGTGTGAAAAACATTTAATCTAGAAACTCACTGTATCTAGAAAGATACCTCATTTTAAAAATGAAGTTCTAAGAAAGCCAAAAAAATGGGTGAAACTTCATAAATGTAAAAATCTCCTTTATCTTTGACCTTAAATATTGATGCAGGTCTGTATGTGAATATACTTTCTTGAACCTTGTAATCCTTGAGAATGGGGAGGGAGGGGTAGATGACTCAGTATACTGTTATTGCCTAATAAAGAATGAAGTTAACAGCCACAAAAGCTGACAGGTAAGAAGCCACAATCCAAGAAAAGCTCCGTATGTTTGGCAGAGGGTAAAAAGGGTTTCACTGACCTAAAATGAGATGGAATCTCTCAGTGTAGACATCCTCAGGGGACTTTACCGTGGGTCCAGAGGATGAGCCCTGGCACATGGAAGTTGGTGTCACGGGCCGTGAGAGATGAGGGGCTCCCTCATCTGGGTCAGCGACGACAAAGCCTGTGCCTGTAAGCCACAGTGCTGTGGCATGCAAGATGAGCGCCCAGGAGTTGTAATAATGTAGCTTTGCATTTTCACTAGTCTCTGCTGTGTAGAAAGCACCACCTACAAAAAAGGGAAGGCAAACAGCTTCAGGAGGAATAAATGAAGAGATCTGTTCACAATCCATTTTCCCTTTTATCTGTTACAAGAGATAGACTGTTTCCAGCCTGTACCCCGAAATCAAGGCAACTACTTGTTGGCTTTTATCACCACAGTTTAGTTTTGCCCATTTTTGGACTTCACAGAAATGGGAAAATACACAGTATGCAACTGTTTGTGACTGAGTTTTTGCTTAACAGTGTTTTTAGAGATGGATCATCCATGCTGCTATATTATCAATATTTTGTTATCTGTGACTTTATTTCTCCTGAGCATACAACTGTTGGTCACAGTGCTGACGTATCCTTAAAACTTCATAAGAAATTTGTAGGCTAACTCTTTTTAATTATAAAATATTTTAAAACAAATATGTGATGTGTGTGTATGTGTGTGTAGAATGCAAAAGGTTCACACAATCTGAAGAGAAACCACAGTGTGTGTGCGTGCATGCTCAGTCACTCAGTTGTGTCCGACTCTTTGTGACCCCATGAACTGTAGCCCGCCAGGCTCCTCTGTCCACGGAATTCTTCAGGTAAGAATACTGGATTATTTTGCCATCTCCTCCTCCAAGGGATCTTCCTGACCCAGGAATCAAACCCTTGTCTCCTGCACTGGCAGGGGGATTCTTTACCACTTAGCCACCTGGGAAGCCCAGAGTATGTATATGCATGTATAAAACAAATGCTGATACTCACCTACCTCTAAGATTAACATTTTGCCATTCTTAAATCTATTTCTTAAAAAACAAACAAAACCACTAAAACTCTATATATACCACTAATTCTTGCCCCTCCTTCTATAACCACTTTCCTCCAGTCACTGTGAGTCAGTCTCAGGTCTTAAACTTTCACACTAGACGTTTGTATTCATAAATAATAGATGCTGTTATTTAGTGTGAGTTTACTTAAAAGGCCTCACATTGTGTGTATCGTTTTCAAACTTGCTTTCCCCCTTAACATTATGTTTTAGAGATTTACATATGTTGATTCATGTGTCATTCATTTTTGCTAATAAATTTTTTCAGTAAATCAACGTATTTCCATTTTTAATGCTATTAAAAGGTACAAAGTCCAATAAATACTCTGCATATCTTTCTGTATAATTGTAATTAAAATTCTAATAGAACCTTGACAGGCTGGCAAGAAGTGAAAAAAATAATAGCTGTTTTGGAATAACATGAAGATTAAAAGCAGCTGCCAGATATCCAATCCACAAAGTATGATATTAATAACTGAGTATAATTAGATTCCCTTGGGGGAATATATGTATAAAAAAGAGTGGATATATGTATATGTATAACTGATTCATTGTGTTATACAGCAGAAACTAACACAACATTGTAAAGGAACTATACTCCAATAAAAACAAATAAAATTAGACCCTTATCTTCAATCGACACACAAAAAATAAATTCCAGCAGGACTAAAATCTAAAATGTAAAACACAAAAGTGTAAAGCTTATATATCTTTGTGATCTTAATTTAAAAAAAGTATCAGGCATTACAGAGGAAACATAAACCATAAAAACTGACTACATTAATTTTAAAAAGGTACAAGAGCCAAGCCAGAGGCAGAGAGAGGACACCTTCCAGATATGGAACCGCAAAGGAAGAGTATTAAACATACGTAAGGATTAACAAGTCAGTAAGAAAATGACAAATACGAAGTAGAAAATGGGCAAAGATGATGACTGGGTGATTTATGGAAAAAGAAACTTAAACAGCCCATAAACTGATGAAAAAGATTTTCAATCAAGGAAATAAACCCATGAAATTCCTTAAACTCATCACATTGGGAAAAACAATTAAGTATAGTAACATATAATGGAGGGAAGACATAGATAAACAGAGGCATGCTGTCAGTCATATACACTGCTGTAATCACGCTGGAGAACAATTTGGCCGTTATTCTTGTGAGTTAATTACAGTAAGTATTTCACCCCCTTACCTTCAACAGGAAGCTGAGAGGCAAATTCTGAAGGCAAAGTTAGGAGAGCAAAATCCTGAAGTGCAGCTAGCCAGAGCCTACTCAATGTACCGAGGTCTGCGTGGACTAAGTCAAGTAGCCCGTCTGGTGAAATCGACCCGTTTCCAACGCCCTCTTCTGAACAGGCAGGAGTCTTTAAAGGTTGTCTGTGGTTTTTATGCCTTTCTACAGCAATTATGTAGACCTGTATAAAGGTTACTTTTTAAATAGGAAAATCTTAGACCCACAGGTGCTACAGTATTATTATCTTGCAGACTTACCTTGAACCTGCCTCCTGGACTTGAAATGCACATGATACCAAGAAGGTACACATGTGCAACCACATACAAAACTGGGGTAGAAAGATCCAAAAGCATTATCTTCACTGAGATATGTTAGGGATAATAAACATCTGACAAGTATGCTGCCACATTGCAGTTTACAACCATGACAGCTGCAACTAGATGATCCTGGCACCCTTCTTCACTAAGCCTGGCTATGGCCTTGTGATCCATTTCAATATATGGCTACAGGTAGCCATCTCTGAATTCAAATAAACTGAAATACTGAATATTTTCTTTCAATGTTACCACTAAATGACTTACAAAACATTTACCTATAGACTATAGGTAAGGACTACAGAATATTAAAGTATTCAACATAGTACATAATGTGTACTATCTTATTTATCCATAGCTCTGAAATCCAAAAGCTCTGAAAAACATAATTTTGTGGGCAAAAATCTGGTGACGAAACACAAAAAAATTTATGGGAGGCTATTTATACAGTGTGACTATTTAAACATTTTCAGATACATTATAAATTGTTTCATTATAGATTTTATGGTATTATCCCAAACATCCTGGAGGGATACAGGAAATATGCATCCAAATTTTAAATCCCAATTTATCTGGCTCTAAGGATTTCAAATAATTATGGACCTCAATTACATGGAGCTTGTTGGCTAGTCATTATTTCCACTAAGGAGAGAATAAGAGAAAGTAATGGCTTAAGCAAGAGTATAGAGATTCAAATGATTATAAAAAAAATTATAAAAAAGTAAATTTATAAAACAGGTTACAGAAATTACAGAATATCTATTTGTTCTACTAAAAGCATATGTTTAAGTCATTGAAAAGCTGATTGTTAAAGATCATTAAATCCAACTTATTAAATCTAGGCAGAACTACTTTCTGACTGAAATTTGTCATACTAAATAATGACAAAAACAAAAACTCAACAATCTTCTGGTTTTAATTAGCCCTACTGAAGAAAACCCTTTCTCACATATTGCCTGCAACACTCAGTTGCAATCTGAGACTATATATATTTCACTAAAGTGATATATGAACCAAGACTGGCCAAATCTGATAACTGTTGAAGCTGGATAATGGGTTTACATGAGTTCATTACAGTATTCTATTTACTTCTATATATATGTAACCATTTCTATCATAAATTTTAAAAATTATATGGTTTTCTTCCTGATTAGAAAAGTAAATGAAGAAAAGCTAAGTACTTCCCTCTAAGATCTTTTTAACCCTAGGAAATAAAATGACTTACTTAATATTCAAAAGTCATTTTATGAAAGAAAGAGCTCTAAGAAATATTAAAGCATGTGTTATAGTTGATAGAATATATGAGCAAATCCACATTTCCAATAATTCAGGTTTCAATAACAGTTGATTTCCATTGGCTATGATAAAGTCTCTTATGACTTCCCCCTGCTTGAAACAGCAGATAAGACAACAGGAAAGTACTGTAGAATCCTTGGCCAAAATATCAATTAGCATATAAATATATCTCATGTTGAAAGTCTTCTGTTAACCTTAAACACAGACTTACTTGTGTTTTAAATAGCTAACTTCAGTGTATGGCCTAAGATGTTTATTAACAACTTCCAAAATTCTAGTCATAAATTGAGACGTACTAACCTCTGCCCAGGCTTTTAGCACAGCTAAGATCTCCATGGTAGAAGCACTTTCATTATATAAGTGACTAAGAGCTTCTTTTCCAACCTGAATTTTTGTTAATGATGCAACAAGCAACTGATGAACTCTTCGGATGTCGTTAAGGTCACTTACAACTCCACTTGCTATCCAGGCACTGCAAACCTAGTTTTTTAAGAAAATAAAAGATTATATTTAAAAACTATAAACACCCCCTTTAGGAGTTCAGCAGAGTTCACTCATATCTCAGGAATCTGGTCACTTAAATCATCTTGCTATAAAGAAACCCAGTGGGAGGCTGCTGATAATGATAGTCAAAGCCAGCGTTTCAAAAGAGAATGAGACAGGGCGCTCAGGGCCGGTGCACTGGGATGACCCTAAGGGATGGGATGGGGAGGGACGCGGGAGGGGGGTTTAGGATGGGGAACACATGTACACCCAGGGCTGATTCATGTCAATGTATGGCAAAAACCACTACAATATTGTAAAGTAATTAGCCTCCAATTAAAATAAATTTTTAAAAAATCAAAAAAGAATGAAATCATAAGGTTGAAGAAAGAAAGCTGTGCTAATAAGTAAATAAAGAGTTTTAGATGTTATTAACATAGAGAAAATAAGCCATGACTTGCATAATTGTTTGGATTGACATTTGAATTATATCTCCAATCTTCATTATTTCCATCTTATTATTTTAAAATCAGGGATTAATTGCACCTCAATGAAGATTTTTATTCTTTTGAAGATATCTTTAACTTTTAAAACAAAACATCATTAATAATCCTCCAATGCAAAAAATTTACTCAGTTACCAGGGGCCATCTATAAAGGTTTTCCTGATTGTCACGATATTTCATGAAAATTTATTTTTCCTTTCCATCTACTTATTTAGTTCACATTTCCTTTCACAAAAGATTTCAAGTGACTTATAGCAAGAATACATATAATAAAATGAAAAATTAGACTCAGTACAACAGTTAACAAAAGTCTATGAATATTGAAGGTACTCAAACATTTCCTAAATACGACTGAATTTGAAAAGTTGAAAGAAATGAGTAAAATCAGTTTCTTTCCTTTTTTTTAAATAATTAATTTAATTCACACCAGTTTTGCTTTTATTTCAGACCATTCAGGGCTGGATATTGAATGCCTGACAACACCATCAAGAAAAGGAACTATTTAAAACTGTATATACCATATGGCTCTTAGATATCTGAAAAGATGCTCAACCTCACTTGGCACACAAATCTAAACTATCCCGAGATACCCTTTTTACTCCATCACAAAAATCTAAGTTTGACAACCGACACAGCCGCTGAGAAAACAGGCATGTGCATACAGTGCTGGCAGGGGTTTGAAGTGGTTAATTCTTGTAATTACTCTTTAACCCGACAATTCAGTTTGGGGGAATTTAGCTCCCATACATGCTTGGATCCAGCGAACTGACCCACACAGAAAGAGGGTCAGTAACTGCAGCACTATCTCTAAGAGCAAAAGACAAAAAAAAGCCCCTGTATTTCCATCACCAGAGAACTGGTGACGTACCCAGATACTGGACTACCAAGCAGTTACAGGAAAGAAAAAGTTCTGTATATTTAAAGGGTGAAGAAGAGGGGCAGCTGAGATTAATGGGTGAGTGGACAACTATAACAAAGAACCTTGGTATTAAATACTATCTGGAGAGCTGCTTCCTAAAGGAGGGTTTACTATTTACCTGACATGCTTTGGCAGTGACGTCAGGTGGTGTCTCTGAGGTGAAGGCTGGTCTAAGTGCCGCTCCTACCTGGCAAGAAACGATATGCTCATTCAAGCATCAATAAGTAAGATAGCACAAACTCTTTTCTCTTTTTAATGTTATCTTAAAATTATCTCTTTTTTTTGGTTTTGCCTGCCCAGGATGTCTTTCCCCATTTTTGGTTAACAGCATCTCACTTCTCCTTTGGGGAACTTTCTTTCTCACCCACTCTTAGCCTATGTGGTTGCTATGGAGCTAACAGCACTGTCTGGCTCCAGGGACCCACACTGGTATAATGAAAGCTCTCCTGTAGATGTTTGCTGGAAGTACTCAGAAAGAAGCACTGTCTTTAAAAGACTCTAGATGCTGAGAGCCGTTTTGATACCACTTGGAGAGGGCAAGTTTGAAAAAGAGCTAGTGCAGGAGAAAGCAGAGCCAACTGAAGATTCCCCAAAACAATCTTCTTTTTCTGCTTAAGTGAGTGGTAATTTTATTTCTACCATTTGTAATTTTAAGAAGAATAAAAATAAAACAGAGCTCCATAATATTTAGACTAATATGTAGTTGTATGTAACTCCCATCCCTTCCTTTTCTCTTTCCCTAAACATACACTGACATTACCCGTTGGGAAGATGTGATGGAGCCTGCTACCAACTGGTGAACTGCTCTGGATTCCCTAATTGCCAGTCAACAGAAGCTGCCTCTGAATCATGAGAGGTATCCTTGCATGACTGCTGAAGGACTACATGTGATGTGTGTGAAGTAACGTGATGATTTTGTTATCTTCCTTGTTCCTCCTGGGTTGCTCAATGCACCAGTCAAACAAACACCAGTTAAAAAGATTATAGAACCAGTAAAAGAATCTTAAATTTTCTTCTAAATTCAGGGGAAATAAAGGAGGTTATATCTAGACTAGGAGTAGTAATAGTAACCTGAAGATGAAACATGCATGTAGCCGAAATGGAATGTTAATAATATTAATGATTTGGTGTTATCTTAAGCTTATTTGGATATTCTGTAAAGAATTTCATTATCAAAGCCCTTTATTCGCCATAAATTACCAAGGAGGTTATAATTATGTGACTTAGCATTATAAAAAAACTGTTTCATGAATTATTTTGCTTTTACTTGGAAGATTTCTTCTTCAAACATATACTAATTAGACTGGTGATATATTAACAGAGATACATACACATTTATGTATCAAGAGGTGACAGGCCAATTAGTTTCACAGACTTCTAACCTGGGTGTTAAATAATAAGATTCTCTAATAGAAAGTGCTTACATTGGCTTGATACTGTTCCAGAATCACATGACCTGGAAACTCTGGTTCTGGAATTGTTGCAAATCGCCGAATAACCACTAACAGTGTTTCAAGACCAGAAAGACGGAGCTGGTCACTATGATCTGTGGCAGCCATAAAAGCCATGCGAATTAAGTCAGCAAGATGTAGCACCAAAAAGTCATCTACAGGATTAAAAAAAGAAAATCTTATTAAGAAAAAGAATATGCTGGAACTAAGATTGATGTTAAGCGCTAATTTTTCCTCCTTTTAATTTCATAGGTTAGACTTTTCAAGTACTTTTACAGTTTTACTGTTTGTTACAGACCTTAAAGCTAGATTTACGCACCAGGGCAAATACTCAGACACAAACAACTATCCCAAATCAAATGCTAATACAGCTTTGAAAAAAACAAAGACAGAATCAGCATCCTTTAAACGAATGCTAATAGTATTTTCAATAAAATTTTTTTTCAGACTGTCTGATAAAAGTACGTTAGAAGGTATTTAGGAAACTTTGGGTTTTGATGAATTACGCAGTAGTTTAATCATTCTCTTCATGTCAAGTTGAAGCTAAAAGATAATACTCCTCTAAAAAAATTTTATGTGGTTCTTTATATGGGCTTCCCTGGTGGCTCAGATGGTAAAGAATCTGCCTGCACTGCAGGAGACCCAGGTTTGATCCCTGGGTCAGGAAGCTCCTCTGAAGAAGGGAATGGCAGCCCACTCCAGTATTCTTGCCTGGGAAAGAACCTGGTGGGCTGCAGTCCATGGGGTCACAAAGAGTCGGACACGACTGAACGACTAGCACTTTCACTTTCATATGGACTACATTACCTTACTTTTGCATCTGCTGCCACACACACAAAAGATGGGAGCATAAAAAAAATATTTCTAGCTATAAAATTATAAGTGTGAATTCCTTTCATGCCTACAACATATTACTTGGTATAATAATTCTACCCGGGAGAGACATAAAACAATCATTTAACAGTGTTCCAACAATAAAATGTTTACAGGTGCAACAAACCTTTACCTAAAAAAACATTTGAGACTAATTCAAGAAGTATACTAGTTATAGGTCATACTGAACAAACCAACTCATCTTAATAAGTGCTAACTACAATTTTAATCAAGAGCATAGGAGTCAGTAAGCACACTAATTTTATACCTATCAGTATTAGTACTCATCACAAATAAAAGACTCAAGTTCCAAAACATACTAAGAGCTCATACAACTCAAGGACAAAAAGACAAACAACACCATCAAAGAATGGGCAGAAGACCTAAACAGACACTTCTCCAAACTATATATACATACGAACAAGAGGCACAAGAACAGATGCTCAACACTGCTAATTCTTAGAGAAACAGAAACCTACAATGAGGTACCACTTCATACCAGTCAGAATGGCCATCATTAATTAAAAAGCCTACAAATATTAATACTAATGTTGAAGAGGGTGTGGAGAAAAGGAATGTACCATGTTGGCAAGAATATAAACTGGTACAGCCACTACGTAAAACAATATAGAGGTTCCTTAAAAAACTAAAGAGCTGCCATATGATCAAGCAATCCTATTCCTAAGCATATATCTAGAGAAAACCATAAACTAAAGATACCCACACCCCTGTTTTCATAGCACTATTGGAAACAAGTGAAATGTCCACTGACAGATGAATGGATAAAGATGTGGTATATACACTCAGAAGAGTATTATTCAACCATCAAAAAGAATGAAATAATGCCATTTGCAGCATCATGGAATCTAAAATATGATACAAATCAACCTATCTACACAACAAAAACGGACTCACTGACACAGAGCGCAGACTTGGTTGTCAAGGGGAGTGGAAGTAGGGGAGAGAAGAAACAGGAGTTTGAGATTAACAGAGGCAAACTATTATACATGGGATGGATAAACAACAAGGTCCCACTGTACAGCACAGGGAACAATACTGAATACTCTGTGGTAAACCATAATGGGAACCACAATGGAAAAGAATATGAAAAAGTATATAAATATATAAATGTGTGTATAACTGGGTCACTTTACTGTACAGAAGAAATTAACACAACACTGTAAATCCACTATACTTCAATAAAATTAAGCAAACAAAAGACAACTAAGAGGCTCAATACATGCCTGCTTGAAAAATAAAATAGAAATACCTAATTCATAGTCTCAGACAGGGAATAACAACATCTTGCCTTGTGATTCTTTTGTCAGGTAAAGAATATTTACAAGGCATTGAGATATGAGCATTGTGTCTGAATATATGTGTTTAAGTGAATTAAACAATAATCAATATGTATTTAGGTAAAAATAATAAAACCGAACAATAAAAGGTCAAAGAAGTCTCACAAGTAGGTTTACTTTACATTGAGGTAGACTCAGATGTTTTCAAGGTAATGTCCATGGAACCAAAATAATCTGTGAGCAAAATAGCTATATTTTGCTATACTTAATAGTTCTAATAAAATAAAATTTAAGAAAATAAAATTTGGGAATGCACATACTCCTTTCCAAGAATGTGACCATTCTCTATCAACTTAATGTATCACATTATGCCCACGAAACAAAAGTGAATGCTGATTTAAGAAGCTCAGTCACTAAGGATGTATTTGAACGTCAGGAATGTACTACAGGCACACAGCGCCTCTGTGTGTATCACTTGGTCTTTTCGCGGTTACGCCACTTACTTCTTGAATCCTTCTTTTTCAGGTCCTGTGCTAAAGCAACATCAAAATGTGCGCTGTGTGCATTTTCACACTGGGTGATTATCCTACAGACGCATTCAGCAGCGAAGACTCTTGTAGCCCATCGGGGATTGGTGAAAGGGTAAGGCCTGCCGTCACTTCTGCTGGTCAGGACTGAAGCGTCATCCCCTCTATCTCCTTCCTCTTCTTGCATTGTATCCACACATGTTACAGCTGCAAAATCTTTTATCAAGGGAGAATACACATGGTTTTAATTGGAAGATACACTTACAAAGGGTACACTTATCAACGATGGAAGATACACTTATAAATGACCTTAAGTACAGATAATTACTGTTCATCAATCATACATCTTTTAACAATGTAAAATAATCATGTCTGATGACTACTGATAACAGTGGTTACCTCGAGAAATGCTAAAAAAACTATCCTTAAAAAATGACGAAGCCGTTTAAGTATATTTAAAGTGAAAAACTGCACATGATACTAGAATAATTATCAATCTGCTGTATGTAGATGGATATACTTAAGGAAGCACAGAATTCTGTGGTAGGGAGTATGGTGGGCAGAACTAGATATGTTGTTTTAACACTGGGCCCTTGAATGAATTTAAGAAGGTTCCTGAACCCACAAAAATGTCCAAAAAATACCTTCCTCAGGATAGACCCATTGGTGTATTTACAAACTCAGATTATCCAGATGACTAGAGCCAGTAAGTAAGGAATAATTTTCCTTTAATATTATACTAATTTCCAACTTATTAACTATTTAACTCAACTTAAAATGTAACTTATGACATAAACCAACTTGTTTTTCTTAAATTATCTTTTATGTCAACATTTTTTGAGTGTGATACAACAGATAGCAAAGATGTTATAAATAAAGTTAAGGCAAACCCTGTCTTAAAACATCAGTGGAGACTGAAGACATCAATAGAGACGGAAATGTATGTTTTTCTAATAAGAAAGGATAGAGGTAAACTACAAAGGACAAAAAGAATAAACAATGAAGTAAACTGAGTATTAAGTTTACAGAGTGACTATAAAATTTTAAAGCCAATAGGCTACCTATCTATGCATTTGTAGTTTTTCTTTTAAAGAAGTCCTTTTAAGTTCTTAAGTAGTGGGGACAGGAGAAAACATCAAGAAAGGAAAACATGTACAACATAATGGTGGAAAGAGCAAGTGTAAATAACTGAAAATATCAACAAGAACAGAGGTAGAGAAGAATACAAAAAAAAAAAAGCAAGCCAGAAATTTTATAGTACCTTTCTTCCTTTGAGACCAGAGCTACATTAAATTATAAGGCTTAGGTAACTTGAGAGCTACTGAAATATAATGAAAAGTTAGACATTAAAGTCATGCGGGCTAAGGTTTGAATATGTGTGTGTCTTTGGGAAAATTACTTATCCTTTGCCAAGTTTTGTTTTCTCTTGTGTAAAATGGAATACTACTGCTTACTCATAAGATGGTTAAAAGAGTAAATGATACACAATATGTATAGTACTTGGAACAGAAATGGTTTCTAGCTTCTTTCTTTCTCACTCTCTCTCTTAGTCCAAAGGTACAAATTTTAAAGACTCTAACACAATTACAAAAGGAAAAAAAGTAAGCTTTAAGTGCTGGACTTAAACACTAGCATTAGAATCTTCATTAAAGAAAAGCAACAGTTTTACCCCAATTATCCAAATTAATAAATTAGCACTAGCAGACAATTTTATATAATGCTTTTACTTTCAGTTTTATTATGTTGGCTGGTAATCAATCACCAGTACTTACCAGCTGATGCAGCGAGTACATCTTTACAAAGCTTTAACCAAAACGAAAGTTTATCCACTGCCATAGATGTGAGCATATGATTTAAAGTCTCTTTGATATCATGGCATAATTTCCGATCTGTTTCTTTGTCAAGTAAGGTCAGTAAGGCCCCTTCAAGGCCCACTTCTCTGATGTTGGCATCTGACAAGAAGAAAATCGATGATCTAAGTAATACAGAAAACAAAACTGCCACATGAGAGGCACACACATTCAGTGGTTATTAAACATATTACATATGCAAATATATTCTAAAGAGCTGGGCCACAAAGGCACCCTCGTCTACCGAGGTCTGTTTTAGTTCACAACTAAAGTCTGGTTATTATTCACAACAGTGCAAAGTTATTTTTTATGCAATGTCATTAAAAGATAAATCTCTGAGTTTACTAATGTGTTTTCCTTAAATCAGGTAAACATTTTAACCCGATTAGCATGCAATACTTCTAAAAATTTATACAATGTTTCCTGGAATGCTTATCTTCTCTTTAAAGTAAATTCAAATAAACAATCATAATTAAGCATTACTTATTCTAGTATAAAGGCTTTAAATTTATTAACATGAGAGTAAAACTCCGAAAACAACTATTATATGGAGAAGAGTGTTTAACTACTACAACTAAGCTACAGTGAATCTAAGAATACTATTGAATTAATATAAATTACTACACAATATTCTCACTGCAAAGTAATACATCATCTCAAAAAAGAAATATAAGCTTTGATCTAGTATCTATTTCGCCTAATTCTGGAAATATAAAAAGAACAAGTACATTTTCTTGGGAGGATTTAACTCATTTGGCAATTATGAAAGCACTTAGTTTCTAAAGATTATGCTACTATTAGACTACTTAAAAGAAGAGTTATCTTTTAAAGATCAGAAGGAGGTGGTAGGAATGTTTCTGATTAGGGGTCTGAAAGTTAGAACAGCCCAATGTAATGTGTGAGTCCTGACTGGATCCTAAATTTGGGGGTTGGGGGTGGGCATGAGGGGGAGGAAGGAATTTATAAATGACATCTTTTTTTTTTTAGTAAAACAGGAAATTTACGTGAGGCCTGCACATTCTATGAAACTACTAAATGTTGATTTTACTAGGTTTGGGGTAACATGCGGTCAAGTAGGAGCATGTCCTTCTTGAAAGATGCAAGTAAGTATTTAGGGGTAAAAGGTCCATGATGCCTGCAACCGCTTTCAGATGGTTTGGCAAGAGGTTTATATGTTATTTTGAGAGATACACAAAGTAAGTATTACCAAGATACCACACAGGTAAATCTATGTGTTCACTTGCATATTTCTTCCTACTTTTCCATGATTTGAAAAATTTAAAAATTTTAAGAAGGAATTATATAATAAATTCTTTACTATCTTACCCACATAGCTTATTCAATAATTATGTACCAGCATATTAACATAATAAATCGTAAAGCAACAAATATAGATAGTTCCAGCAGTGAATATAATTTAAAGGTCACTTTGGGGGGAACACCATACATAGTTAGATTACAGTTTCTCTGGTTAAGTGATCACAGAATAATCTGCAAACAAGTTCTTCAACCTATTTGATGACTAGTATACAAGTTCAGCAATGCTGATACAGTAAGTCAGAGCCAAGGTTTTAATATAATAATAAAACTAAGAGTTATCAAATGGTGGCTCAGAGGTTAAAGCGTTCGCCTGCAATGCGGGAGACTTGGGTTCATTCCCTGGGTCGGGAAGATTCCCTGGAGAAGGAAATGGCAACCCACTCCAGTATTCTTGCCTGGAGAATCCCATGGACAGAGGAGCCTGGTGGGCTACAGTTAAAGAGCATGGAATAACAATAGAACACATTATGGATCTGAGAGTTTTAGATACTGGAAAGCTTTGTGAAGTCTGAGACTTTCTCAAAATGTGATAGCACTTTCAGTTCAGTTCAGTTCAGTGGCTCAGTCGTGTCCAACTCTTTGCGACCTCATGAACTGCAGCACGCCAGGCCTCCCTGTCCATCACCAACTCCTGGAGTCTACTCAAACTCATGTCCATTGAGTCTGTGATGCCATCTAACCATCACATCCTCTGTTGTCCCCTTCTCCTCCCGCATTCAATCTTTCCCAACATCAGGGTCTTTTCAAATGAGTCAGCTCTTCACATTAGGTGGCCAAAATATTGGAGTTTCAGCTTCAACATCAGTCCTTCCAATGAACACCCAGGACTGATTTCCTTTACGATGGACTGGTTGGATCTCCTTGCAGTCCAAGGGACTCTCAAGAGTCTTCTCCAACACCACAGTTCAAAAGCATCAATTCTTCTGTGCTCAGCTTTCTTCATAGTCCAACTCTCACATCCATACATGACTAGCGGAAAAACCATCGCCTTGATTAGACCAGACCTTTGTTGACAATGTCTCTGATTTTTAATATGCTGTCTAAGTTGGTCATAACTTCTCTTCCAAGGAGTAAGTGTCTTTTAATTTTATTGCTACAGTACCATCTGCAGTGATTTTGGAGCCCCCCAAAATAAAGTCACCCACTATTTCCCCATCTATTTGCCATGAGGTGATGGGACCAGATGCCATGATCTTAGTTTTCTGAATGTTGGGCTTTAAGCCAACTTTTTTACTCTCCTCTTTCACTCTCATCGAGAGGCTGTTTAGTTCTTCTTTACCTTCTGCCATAAGGATGCTGTCATCTGCATATCTGAGGTTATTGATATTTCTCCTGGCAATCTTGATTCCAGCTTGTGCTTCCTCCAGCCCAGTGTTTCTCATGATGTACTCTGCATATAAGTTAAATAAGCAGGGTGACAATATACAGCCTTGATGTACTCCTTTTCCTATTTGGAACCAGTCTGTTGTTCCATGTCCAGTTCTAACTGTTGCTTCCTGACCTGCATACAGGTTTCTCAGGGGGTAGGTCTGTGCCTGCCTGTACCACCTGGTCTGGTATTCCCATCTCTTGAAGAATTTTCCACAGTTTATTGTGATCCACACAGTCAAAGGCTTTGGCATAGTCAATAAAGCAGAAATAGATGCTTTTCTGGAACTCTCTTGCTTTTTCGATGATCCAGTGGATGTTGGTAATTTGATCTCTGGTTCCTCTGTCTTTTCTAAAACCAGCTTGAACATCTGGAAGTTCACGGTTCAAGTACTGTTGAAGCCTGGCTTGGAGAATTTTGAACATTACTTTGCTAGCGTGTGAGATGAGTGCAATTGTGTGGTAGTTTAAGCATTCTTTGGCATTGCCTTTCTTTGGGATTGGAATGAAAACTGGTCTTTTCCAGTCCTGTGACCACTGCTGATCTTCCAAATTTGCTGGCATATTGAGTGCAGCACTTTCACAGCATCATCTTTTAGGATTTGAAATAGCTCAACTGGAATTCCATCACCTCCACTAGCTTTGTTCGTAGTGATACTTCCTAAGGCCCACTTGACTTCACATTCCAGGATGTCTGGCTCTAGGTGAGTGATCATACCATCGTGATAACCTGGATCATGAAGATCTTTTTTGTATAGTTCTTCTGTGTATTCTTGCCACCTCTTCTTAGTATCTTCTGCTTCTGTTAGGTTCATAAAATTTCTGTCCTTTATTGAGCACTTTGGAAACTATATATTTTAAAAGTGTAAGACATTATCATTTCTATTTTTATACTCTGAATTTATATGCATGTTTGTGTTAGTTATATGATTTTCAAATGAAGAGATACACTTAAAACTTTACTGGCCAAGAAATCCTTTAATTCAGCTCTACAAAATAGAAGGGACAAAGAAATCCTTTAATTTGAAGCAGATTCATCTATGAGAAATTTTATTAAATTAGACTTGAGGCGAAGAAAGGCACATATGATAAATGACTTCAGGCCTAAATGCAATTTCAATCCATTGTAAAAAAAACTCATTCAAAACCAAAAGCTCTCAAACGTCAGTACATATTACCATTATTGGAGAAAAATAAATAACAGATCACTGGGCTCTGCTCCCCCATTTCTGGCTTAGACTTGGGATGGGGCCCAAGAACTTGCATTCCAACAAATTCCCAGGAAAGCTGGATGTTGCTGCTGTGGGAAGCCTGTTTGAAAACCACTGCTTTAAACCAGTAAAATCACTGGTTGGAATGATAATAACTGTTTAGCAACCATCACTTGTAGCAGGTTTAAGACATTATATACTAACTTTTAAATTTCCCTTTAAAAACTCACGTTTATATAGAAGCTTTAGGATTAAAATAATCATCTGAGCTGGAGATAATATTGATAAAGAGAATTACCCAGAGTCAGTTCTTCTCTGCTGTTCTTAGCAAGCATAACAGCATGCTCTGAAACTTCCGCTGCTTCTCTCTGAACAAGCTGACGTAAACAAGCCAGCACTGCTCGTCTCAGTAGCAAATAGGGACTACAAAGATTCACCTGAAAAATACCATTTGGGAAGTAAAGGAACCAAAATCCTTGGTGACGTTCAAAAAGTCCAACAGATTACTCACTGAACCCCTCCTTATTTATTAGATATACAGAGATTTCTTCAACTCTCTTAGCATGTATTTTTTACTAAATAACTTAGAAATAGCTTAAGGAGTAATACATGTACTTATTATGCATTACTCATAAACAAACCCAAGCAAAAGTCTCTTGACATTGTTAGAATACATAAAATGTATATGAGTAAAACAGTTTTGAGAGACAAAGGGATACCATTGAGAAAGAATTTATTTGCAGCTTGTATATACTACTGTATATACAAGTGCTCATGGAACCATATACTGTTACGTTTTATGAATCTCCAAGTATAAGTTTATATAAATCTGTATGAGCACTGTAGCATAGTGATTAAAATGAAGGCTCTAGAGTCAATCTGTCTCAGTTTGAGTCCTATATCCATGCCTTACTAGCTGTGTAACCTTAGGCAAGTTATTTAAATTCTCTGTGCCTTAGCTTCCTCATTTGTTATATGAAAATAGCACTAGCCCTATCTCCCAGGGCTGCTATAAAGTCAACACAAAGAAACATGCTTAGCACAGTACCTGGCATATAGGAAGCATGCTCGATACACGTTAGCTAGTATTAAAGCAGCCTGCAGATGCCATAGAGAGTAAGTAAACGCATTTTCAAATAAAGGCAGAAAGTCTTAACTCAGAAAACATATTCACTAAAAGTGCTCTCTAGAGACAGCAAATGTTTATAGATAGCAAATTTTTTCATGCATATCTACTTATATGTGGATATACATATATGTACACAGATATCTAAATATCTTCATGATAGAGAATATTTCTGCTCGAATGACAGACTCAATACATATTCTTTTTACTGAGAAGTATTTAAACAATGTAAATCTCAATAAGTTACATCTACCGAGGGTAAATGATAATATGAATGGTGATACACCTTAAATGAGTAATGAAAACAAGTCAAAGGTGATTTCATAAGTAGGATAAAGCCTAGAGATTTTCTTTTTTTTTTTTTTTTTTTTTTTTTTTAGAGATTTTCAAATTTACTTCATTCCAACTATGAAAATAAAGACCAGTTTGGTGTGGCTTATGACAATAAATGTCTTCAATAGTGATCTTCCAAGTAGCATTTGAGAAATAATGGCATAATTCTTATAAGTGCCTTTAGATATGGTTTATGTGGGAAAGACAGGAGTGAAGTAGGTGAGCTTGCCGAAAAGAGAAGAGGCAAACTTCTGTGAAAGAGTAGGTAGTGGCAGGTGGTTTCTGACACATGACCTATGCAAAGAGAGCTAAATCCTTAATTTTATCATGAGTTAAAAGACAAGGTTTGTAAATATATCATCAGTGAAATATATGGATGAGATCTGCTTTATAAATATGTTCTATTATACCCTCAAGTACATGTCATGAACAGTGGGAAGACAGGAATGTCATTCACAAAGTGTCAAGGTTATGTCATTCTAGTTATGTTTAAGAACTCTGCTGTTAGAAACTGGTACACAGGATAACAGAGAAGTTAAAATGTAAAAAGATTAAGTTTATTCGTGCCCAAGATTACAGCTGTATTTAACAATAGCAAAGAAGCACTCTAAACACAATTTTAAAGAAAAGTTAATGAATCTACTAGCTATATTAACTGGAGCACATACAAGCATATAATACAAGGCAGGTGCAGCATTTATTCAGGCTGGTCATACAATCTTTTAGCAAAAGCATGCTCAAAAGTATTCTTTACTTTTTCGGTAGAAAAAATATTAAAGACTGTCACACAAAACAAAATGGGATGCTTAATATCTCCATGTCATTCTCCAGCATTTATATTGGGAAGAGGAACAGAGTAGATTAAGGCAAACAATCAAGCAGGCAAAATACAGAAATTAAAATCAAACTATAAGTACAATTCTGAAATGAATATATCAAAATGATGCAAAATTAAGTGCAAAGAGTGAGTGCACCAGCTGGAGAAGGTTAGGGAAGATTTGTTTACATTGGTATTAAATAAACACCATGTAACATGCTACACACATTGGACTTTGCATTAACGGTTAGCTTAAACAGAGAGATGCAGAGGAAAACAAGAACATCTACAACCAAAGAGGCTGGGGCGGGGGGGGACACAAAGAAATAGCACTGCAAACCTCAAATAAAGTTAGGAATCGAGGGTCAGGGACCTACCAACACAGAATTATCCAACAAGATCTCCTGCACAAAAACAAATGACAGACTGGTCATGACAAAAACCAAAAGATAAACACTAGGATGACTCTGACAACAGTCAGCTAAGCATTAAAATATACATGTTGATAGAGCTATCATTCAAATTGGCTTAGCTTCAGCTTTAAAAATATGCCATAAATACTTCCTTTTCCAACTTAAAACATGAGTTGAACTAAGATTTTAAAAACAGTCAACTCAAGCTATAAAGATATACAAAAATACAGTAATTTTAAAATGCACATTTGTGTAATTAGGTTTTCCTTTGGAATCTTTCATCAAGCCTTAGTAACAAAACCAGATCAAGTAGACATAAGTATGAAAGGAGTGATCTGGATTACCTTCACATGAACAGGTGTCCCATAAGAGACAAAGTTAATCATTTACCTCATTACAAGTTAATCATAGATTTTTTTACTCTTAGAAGCCAAGTTTTAAAACTGAGTAGTCAGAATTGCAAGTGTAGCTAAGGCCAAGTTCAGAATGGAAGTTAAATAGCATGCAGTTAGAAGAAAATCCTTTATAGTAAGATTCTTTCCTAATGATTAAATGTATTCTGAATATTCAGAGAGTTTCAGTTAATATGAGAACACATCATGCTAAATAATTAATTTCTATGAAGAAAAGAAAACCTGAACATAAAGTTGTTAATAGGAAAGCAGAAGCAATTTTCTTATTATAGGGCATACTTTAACATATAATAAATTTAGGATAAAAGTTTTACTAATCAAAATTTTAAGTTACAAAATTAACACACTATAGTGACAGCAATTTTTTAATTTAATTTCTATATTTAAAAAATCATTTTATAGCTGAAGTATTATGAGTAACATGAATAAGATTTGTAATTGTTACTTCTGATTTTCTCAGTGGCTCTAAATGTACCTAAAAGAAAAAATCTGAGAACAGTCTCTATTCTTTGCATATAACCTCCACAGTCTGGGAAAATAAAAGAGTAATGAATGCGATCAGCATTAATTCATCAGGAATTAGTAGTTGTGCTCTTTATTTCTCAATGCTAAGTCACTTCAGTCATGTCCGACTCTGTGCGACCCCATAGATAGCAGCCCGCCAGGCTCCCCCGTCCCTGGGATTCTCCAGGCAAGAATACTGGAGTGGGTTGCCATTTCCTTCTCCATTATTTCTCAATAAACTCTACTTAATGAACGAATTCATGTATTAAAGAAGAAATCTTAAATGGTTATTAATGGAAATTTTCTACTATGATTCAAGAAGAAAAAAATGGTAGTATTGATATATTTAAATGGAGAGCAGAAAGTTAGGTCAACTTGCAGAGGAGTGGGTTATCTTTCAATAATTAGTACTGGCAATGGTTCTTTGAATATAAAGAGCGATATTCCTGGGAAAAGTTGCTGAATGATAAAGGTAAAATTCTTTTCCAGGAGGTAGGTGCTATATTCTCTAATACAAGTTTAATGCAGACAGAAACCAAAGTTTCTATCAGGAAAGTTAGTCATCTTCTCTCCTTAAGAGTCTTAGATAATTATGACTATGAAAATCAATGTGAAGATAAATAAAATTCTATATCTAAGTTATGTTAAGAAAATAAAAACAACTACAATTTACCGAGTGGTTATTAAGTGCCGAGGACACATGCCTTTACAGGTCGCATCTTGTGTAACCCTTGTGTTTTACAGACAGGCTGGGGGAGGTTATGGGACACCCCTAAGGCCACAGAGCTAGGAGGGGGCAGAGTTAAGAGGTATACCAAGTCAACATGAAATAACGAAAAGAGGACTGGAGAAGGAGTTCAGAAAGCTGGTGTTAGACTTAAGGCTACTAATACCTAGATAATACCTTGGTCAAAATATTTCATTTTTTGCTCTTTATATTTTTATTGAGAAGGTTGATTTTAATAAAGTTTGAGGTTCTTTCAAGGTCTGAAATGCTGCATATTTTGTCTCAATTTTGAAAATGAAAGGTCTTGTCCACAGTGATGATTCTCAACTATCATGTTACTAAGGGGAGGGTGCTGTGAACATCACAGGGGCAGAAAAAGTTGGAAATCAATGGTCTTAAGTTTTAACTCCAACTGTAACTTTTTCAGGCAAGTCCAGCTAGAAACTGGTGATGCTCACAGTAAATATTAAAACCACTGATGATCATGAACCACCTAATCAGAACTTTTTATTAATCACCTTCACCTTCTATGTTCATTAGACTCAATGTTAGAACCCAGATTGAAGCATATGCTGCTAGAATATTCAGGAAAAATATTTCATCTGGGATTAAAATAAACTTCATATGTAATAGTTTGGAAAAGAGCAAAAAGAAGTAGGGAAAAAACTGCTATTACCATATAAATATTTCCACATCCCACAGCATTTAGACAGTACCTGGGATGTTAGCACTCAGTATATCTTTGCTGATTAATGAATCAATATTCCAGATACTAAGTTTAACATTAACGGAAGGAAAAGTGAATAAATATATGAGCAGTTTAAGATATGATTATATGAAGTTACCCCGCACCCTCCCAAAATAAGACTAAAATTGAGGGAAAATAGCTATTGTATATGATCTAGAGATTAACTGAAATAAATTTAAATTTCCAATAAAAGAAACTAAGGACATATGCAATTTTATACTTACACAGAGACAGCTGACCAGGCTAGACAAGTTGACATGTCGTGGAGCAAACATATGAAGCTGCTGAAGGCAAGAGATGGCCTGAGCTTGGACAAGGCAGTCTGGGTTATCTTGCATCACTGCACAACCCAACAGACAAGAACTTCTTAGGGTAGAAACAGAAGTGCTGTTACCTAAGATGAAAGCAGAAAGCTTTTAATTGGCCTATAAAATCACTACCCTTGAAACACATATTACTGGGCTTAAAATTTCTTTTTTCTCCTCTAATTTTAAACTCGAGGTTCTGTGAAGTAAATTTCTTCTACAGAAGGAGAGATAATCCAGGTTAAAAGTTTTTAGATAATGTTAGTTATTTTTAGTCTGAAAGGTTTATGGCAACACAAATAATTAGGCAAAGAAGAACATAAGACTGCAGTTTACATCAAATTTTCATGGAAAGTAGAGTTAGAAATTGCTAATAATAACCCTGCTTATATTAGCTGAAGGTTGCTTTTATATATTAAAATCATGTATTTTGCATTTGAATAGATGAGAATAACTGAGTTTTGAGGCTTAGCCATTCATATCTTATAAGAGATAAGAGGTTTTTAAACTATTCCATTTTATGTTTGTCATTTAACTTGTTAAGGGAAGTATTTTTAAGACATTATCTTTCTAAATATGGTCCTCATCTTTTCAAAGTTAGAGAAATCAGACTGATTGGCATTTATTTTAACAAAATATAGTGAACACTTACTATGTGTCAATTACAGGGGTTTTGCAACTCTTATTTGATAGAAGAGGAAACTAAAGCTTAGAGACTTAAGAATTTTCCCAAAATCATCCAATTAACTAATGGTTAGTGAAGCTTAAATTTCTATTTTTTTTTTCTATTATGTCATCACTCAGAAGTCAGTCTTCCCAAGATTATTCTCAATATTCTGCCCATATTTTTGAAAAGAACATTCTGCTAAACTTCACTTTACTGAGAAGTGTTTGAGTAAATGAGAGGAACTGTTTTCATTTTTATGCATATATTTTAATGTAAAATATCACAAAAACAGCCATGCATACCTTGTAGCTCTGGACCCAATGTAGTAATAAGGGCATTCAAAGAGCGACCTAGACTTTGGTGAACTTCAGCATGAGTAGGAGGCACATTTAACAGCAACATTATAATAAGAGAAAGGGTTGGTTCTGCATGTGTATAATAGAGTGGGCCGGCAGAATCAATTATCAATGAGAGAGAATGCAGTGCCCAGGTCTGTGAAGACAGAGAAAAACAGTTAAAAATGTTATAGCAGCATTAAGAAACACAAAACACTACGAACTGTTCTTTTATTGAAATGAGTGATAAAGTAGTATCACAGTCAAGTGTGTGTTATTACTAACTTTGAGAGAGAAACAAGGAACTTCAGGAATTGAAGAAAAAAATTTAAATATCAGTAAAAAAACAACTGAGAAACAAATGTCCAATTCAGAATGGCATACATAGGGGCTTCCCAGATGGCGCTAGTGGTGAAGAATCTGACTGCCAATGCAGGAGACATAAGAGATGAGGGTTCGATCCCTGGGTCAGGAAGATCCCCTGAAGGAGGGCATGGCAACCCACTTCAGTATTCATGTCTGGAAAATCCCATGGACAGAGGAACCTGGAGGGCTACAGTCAATAGCGTCACAAAGAGTCGGACACAACTGAAGTGACTTAGCTAGCATGCACACATATGGATATATCTCAGAACTGAGAATTCCAGGATCATATTTGGTTCTTTAGCTAACGGCTTGAACTAAATCTAGTGTGTTGAAAACTGTTTACTGTTTAATCTATACAGAGAATGAAAATTCAAATTTTCAAAAGATTCAACAATATCTCAACTACATGAAATAATACAAATCTCTCAGAACACAATATTGAAGAAAGCCAAACATAAAAAAGTATGTACTGTATGGTTCCATTGACATAAAGTATAAAAGCAGACAAAACTAATAATCACTGATAATCAGTGAAGTTGGATGGTGAGTTTAATAGGTTCCTTACAGCATGTTCTCTACTTTTATGTATGCTTGAACTTCCTATAACAAGAAGTATCTAAAACGTTCTCCCTTTAGGAAATCAACTAAGAAAGTTTCACGCCTGTTATCAACAAATATGTAAGAAAAACTTATAGTATTTTAAAATGGTACAAAGATGAGCTCCCATTAGGTGAGAAATGGCAGCAATCAAGAAGAGTCAGACTGATGACACTGGATGTCACAGAAAGAAAAATCTAAATTAATCAACAAAAGAGACTCAATAGAAAAGGAGTCTGTTCAGAACAGGCTTTTTGAAGGGGGAGAGGAGAAATATAATAAATAGAAGCAAAAAGTACTGTATTAAAGGAATGAAGAAAGGATGGAATACCTTATAAATCAACTCAAGTAAAAGAAGATGTGAAAAATAGTCCTAGTAATATGGTAATTCAAAGAATGACACCCATGTTAGATACTGAAGTTTGACAAGGTGCTGGTTAAACTGGATCTTACAATACTAAAAAATGTGGATTGTAAGACAGGAATAGAAAGAGAGAAGAGCAATAGGAAAAACCCGAGCACAGATATGAGAATGCCATGTGGGAGGAAAGCAAGAAGATCATCTTAGGAGAAGATCAGTACTTTGGGTTAATAAACCAAGAAAGCTTCTGGGTCAGCTGATGGGACTTCAATGAGGAGTTGATTGAAGAAGCAATAAGCAGTATCCCCAGATTTTTGGTTGGGAAGTGGCAAGATGAAAATTTTCCAGGCAAACACTTCTGGCTTCATATCTAGGTAGAATTGTAAAGAACCTAAAAATAAAGTGACCAGGTAGGAGGCTACTATAGTAATTAGGGTCACAAATGGGGGACAGAGATATAATAAGGGGACCAGAAGAGCAAGAAGCACAACAATCATTCAAGATGTGATTAAGATCTCAGGAGAATGCTGACTGGCAGAAATTAATAAGTTATGTATAATAATATGGTAAAGTGGTTAAGAACATGAGTTTAAAGTCCATGACTTATGTTCTTCACCTGACTCCATGATATATTAGTGGTTCTAAGTGTGAGCAAGTTACTTAGGTTCCATAAGCCTCAGTTTTCTTTCTATATAATGGGAATATACATCCTAGATAACTATGAAGATTAAATACATTAACATGTTTAGAAAAATGTAATACAATGCCTGGTGCCTGTTAAGTTCCACAAAATAGTAGATGTTATTTTAAGAGAGAAGGCAGATCCATTTTCAGAAAATGATATTGAATTTGACTTTAGATACTGAGTACGAAGTAAAGATAATGATATATGAATTTTAAAAATCCACTGAGGTTAACAATGGTTTTGATTTTATTATTTAGCAAGAATTATTATACAAATTAGTAATGGTCAATACAACATAATATGCACTATCTACAAATCAAGAATTTCAAGGAAGGTATCACATGGGGTACTCACCTGCACATCAGGTGAGGTGCTGTCCTGAGACAAAGTATAAAGGATCCCAACACAAGAGTTCAAATGTTGAGAACTTATTCCTCCTAAGTACCTATGTAGGGATCCCAAAGCCAATGAGTGTCCTGTTCTGGTAACCGCATCCCTTGCTGATTTCAGTCTGTGATTATGGAAAAAAAATAAATGATAATTACTGAAATAAACCAATGCATGCACAGTCATTTAGGGAAACCTTTTATATGAAGAGCTACAAAATTCAGAAATGTATTTATAGTTCACTGATACAAAAAATTCTGAAATAACTTGAAAGGTATCTTGAAAAGAGAACTATTTTAAATAAAAATGTCTTCACACATGTGCTGCAAATACTGAGGCCCACACACTCTAGAACCCATGCTCTGCAACAAGAGAAGCCACTGCAATGAGAAAACCACACATCACGTCTACAGAGTAGCCCCCGCTTGCCACAGCTAGAGAAAGCCCACACACAGCAACGAAGATCCAGCACAGCCAAGAAAAAATAAATTTAAAAAATTTTAGATGTTGTCACATTATTAATAATTTAAATATAAACAATTTCAATGTCTTTCAGAAATACACACTAAATTGATATGGCATGCGTTATTACTTTATCATTAAGTTATCTTTTAAAAACTCTCATTGCGGAGATACTAATTCCATATAGAGTTCCAGCTCAAGAACTTTGATTTAAAAATTAAAATATAGTAAGAGAACTCATTATTCATCAGGAGTTTTCATTGTATTCTAGTTTACACGCTTTATATTTGGCCCTTTAATCCTCTCAGGAATCGTAAGATTCGTACTATTATCAATTCCTTTTTACAAATGAGGAAATCAAAATGACTGAGTCATTTTGGTCAAAGAACTCTTACAAAGTAACCAACTATTAAATGGAAGGGTTGGGATTTGAACCAAGTTAGCAGTCTGACAAGAGATGTAGAGTTCATAACCAAATCAAGACATATTCAGGAGACTAGAAGGTCAAAGTGCCTTCTGCATTACTACCACGTCTACCAACTTTATATACACATATAACTAATATAACCATTAGCATTTGCAGTTGTTTTATTTTTTCATACTACTTTCATATTTATTTTCTCATTCACCTTAACATTCTTAGCAGGCAGGGCATCATTAATAAACTTCTATTTGAAATAGAGAAAAACTGGTTAACAGGATTAAGCAACCAGCCCATGGTTACAAAGCTGGTAGGAATGAACATATAGTTTATGTTTCCTGATCTGCAGCCTTTTTTCTTTTCAGTAGATTGTTTTACTACCTATCACCGACATATTATATGATGAAACTCCCTAAGTTTCTTACTCCCAGAGTCTACTGGTGGCCTATCACATCACTCATATAGACACTGATCTTTCTCATGTAAAAACAAAAACCAAAGTAAAAATATTAATAATAGTTTTATGTTCCAAGATAAGCAGTCCAAGGCAGTGGGGGTGGGGGCGGGTTCCACTTTAATCCTAACCCTAATCCTAGTTGATGCTTTTGAAATGTGGTGTTGGAGAAGATTCTTCAGAGTCCCTTGGACTGCAAGGAGGTCAAAGCAGTCAATCCTAAAGGAAATCAACCCTGAATACTCATTGGAAGAACTGATGCTGAAGCTGAAGCTTCAATACTTTGGCCACCTGATGTGAAGAGTTGAATCATTAGAAAAGACCCAAACGCTGGGAAAAATTGAAGGCAAGAGAAGGGGATGACATAGGACGAGATGGATGGATGGCATCTCCGACTCTATGAACAACAGTCTGAGCAAGCTCGGGGATACAGTGAAGGACAGGGAAGTCTGGTGTGCTGCAGTCCATGGGGTCACAAAGAGTCGGACATGACTGAGCGACTGAACAACAACAAAATACACCTTTCTCAGTTTTTTAAAGTTATAATCAGAAGTTTCATAAGTTCCAACCAACTATACACAGTTTTGACACATATCTCATGAATACTAAGTAAGAAATTCACTTACTTGTCAAAGCTAACTTGAGCTAATGCAGCAGTAAAAACTCCATCATCAACTACTTGGGCTAATCTAGCCCATGCTTCTGCAGCTGCACATCTCAAGAGGGGGTTGGGACTTTCTAAGGCTCCCATCACCAGTGCAAGGACAGGTCTTCTCACTTCTTCTGGACCCAAATGTCCCTTAGAGCCAGCCACATACTGAAATATGTAAAAAACAATCCAAACTTACAACTGTAGTAAATTCACTTATCCAGTTTGGAATGTATATTCTGGTTAACAAAATATGTTCATAGTCGGTGACTACTACTTAAAAAAAAAATCAAAACACCAGAAATACACACTGAACATACAAATATAATTTAATTTTTCTCACAAAGTACTTTAGAATTTTAAGCCTCCAGGGAAACAAAATGGTGAGCAATTATCACTACTACATTTGTGTTCAAAGAACATTAATAGGGATTTCCATAAAATAAATGACCAATGAAGCCTATTTAGAAACAGAAAGTCACAAATGAGACAATGAGCCAGATTTGGTCCATAGGCCATAATCTGCCAATCCTAGGTCTGCGATATTAGGCTTGGTAGGTTTAAGCATGTTTCTAAAATAGTATTATAGGTTTGACTTCTGACCAACAAGTTTTATATGGAGAAAAAGTAAAAGGGGAATTACAAATCCTGAAACATCAAGAAAAATTTAAAAACACCTTCCCTCGACCTACTTAGTTGGCCACATATTATGGGAAAAAAAGAAAACCAAGTAAACGGGAATTAAAAAAAAAAAACAGAATTACCTTCAAGAAACTAGAAACTGCAGAAACGACATGTAGCTGAACTACTTGTTGACGGGCTCCTTTTGTATGCTTTATACTGTCCAAAAGCTGTTCCAGCACAAGAAGCCTAAAATCAGAAACAAGATTTAAAGATAAATTAAGCCAAAGGGCAGTATTAAGTATTCACTACTAATCTGTTTGGTTGCATTTTATTGGAGCTACTAAAATGAGATAGACAGTTGTCAAATAAACGGAAGCCTTCTGGGAAATGAAAATATATTATAATCAATGCAAAACTATTTTGACTATGTGCCATAACACTGAGGGAGGTACATATTTTGTAAAAAATAAATAACATGTATCACTTAATGTAGATTTACCTGGGCAAATTTGGCTATTTCAGCAACTATTTTCTAAAAAAGGGTATTTTTAAAAGTTACCTGCATCAACATTTTTGTTCTTAGTAACAGGACTTATTGGATTCAAATACATTGCTTCATTTTAAAGGCATCATGGAGTTCAGTTAATGAGAAGAAGCACAACCTTTTGAACCCCAACTATACCTTAAACATGTACATGGGGATCATACTATATATAACATAGTTTTTACACTTGCTTTTCTCATTAACATTACCACTTTATCACTTTTCAAATCATGTTTATTCTTAGATAATTTTCAGGAAGCCACATTTTACTATACACATTCTACAGTTTATTCAACCATTCTACTAGTGCAGAGTAATATTCTTATTTTCACAATTCTACAATTCCACCTATAATGAATGTGCATATCACTTTTGGTCTGGGGTTGACTGTGCTCGTTAGGTTTTAATGTATTAAAAAACAATGTGAGTTGTTATTCATGTTCTCATAACACAGGAGTTTTTAAATCCATTTGATGAGATTAAAGATATGTTAACCATGAAATAAATCACCCCCCTTTCTCCCCACCAATTATTCTGTTTATAAACATTGCTTCAGAGCTCTGAATTTCCTTTCTCTCCTTCTCTCCCTTTAAATCAAGAAGTAAAATAATATTTAAGTTTAGTTTTTTAGTCGTGAACATTTCGATGGCAGTCAGAGACCTTATAATATTCTAGCTTCATCTCTCCAGTGTCTGGGTTTGGCGTGTAGTCGGCAGTCAGATGTGCTCACTGAACAATCATAAAGGACGGGTGCACCCAGGGAGTGAAACAGGCATGACTGGCTGAAGATGGCATGTGGGTATACTTTTACTCAACTCTACTGCACTTCCAAGAATATTTCTAAAGCCCTTAACTAAATCTCTATCATTCTGTTGAGCCCAAAAGGCCCAAACACAGTTCTGCTCCAAAGGATAATTCTGTTATCAAAACAGAATAGATATGGAACTTACATTTTTTTAAATAAACCCAGTTGTGGAAGAAGTTAAGTTAGGCAAAAAGGAAGGTACGCGAGGTTACACTATATGACTTTAGGACAACAATATACATATAATCAATTCAGAGAATAAACATAGTGAATCACTAAAAATTTAGGGAAAATCATAGTAACTCTTAAGTAGTCTATTTATTTAAATATTTATTTCCTATTTTAAGGTTAATTCAGTTCATCACAATAAATAAAAACCAGAAAAGCACAGGAAAGAAAAATAAAATTCACCCCAAATCCCACCATTTAGAAAGCCTTCTTTTGACATCTTTGGTCTAGTCTCTCCAGATATATGGATCATTTTTAAAAAATTGGTTTCACAGTGTACATACTTTGTTAGTAACTTTTTTATTTCCCTAAACATTAATCCCACCTTATTAACTATTGTACTGAAATAATTTTATTTTTCTCTTTTTTTAGCTTGACCTCCTGTGATTTTGTTTCTAATTCAAGTGTAACTGATGTAGAACATTGTGTAAGTCACAAGTATGTGATATAGTGATTCACAATTTTTAAAGATTATATTCCATTTATAGCTATTTTAAAACAGCTATATTCCCTACATTGTACAGTGTATTCTTGAAGCTTATTTCACACATGACAGTTTGTGCCCCTCAGTTTTGTACCCCACGTTGCTCTCCCCCGCCCCCTCTCCGCTCCCCACTGGTAACCACTAGTTTTATTCTCTGCATCTGTGTGTCTGCTTCTCTTTCGTTGTATTAACTAGTTTGTTGTATTTTTCCGATTACACACATTCTGAAATAACTTAAAATTGCAATTAGAATTAATTAACTAATTCTCTAGTTTGGAATATTGAGGCCATTTCTAGTTTTTATTATAAATAAACACAATAAATGTATCATATAAAAATTTTCTGTTTTCCAAGACCATATTTAAGTCACTTTACTTCAAGAAAATATTTATAACCAAATTGCCTTGCAGGAAGAAAAATTAAGGGTAACTATATGGTCAGGCTTATGAATTTAAAACCTAAAACATCATTATTTTGGACCATATCATAGTCACCTATTATAATGAAACTGTGTCATGTTGAAAGTACTAAAAATTACTTAAGATTAGAGCTTGAGAATTTTGTTATATTGTAATAAAATCTGACCTGTACTATTTTCTTGCCCACGTTCATAGGCCAAAGACCCTAAATGAGACTACCAGAGCCCAAAGTTTTTTCTCCATCCTTTATTCCCATATTCTGACACAGATCACAAGAAAACATTCTGACTCTTCAGGAAGATGGAGATGATCACTTTTTAGTAAAACTGAATTTGTATTCCTAAGTAGTATCAATTATATAATTATTAGTTCATATTAATATAATTAATAAAATTAGCTGGTGCTGAGGCTAAAGCTCCAATACTTTGGTCACCTGATATGAAGAACTGACTCATTTGAAAAGACACTGATGCTGGTAAAGACTGAAGGCAGGGGGAAAAGGGGACGACAGAAAATGAGATGGTTGAATGGCATCACCGACTCAATGGGCATGAGTCTGAGCAAGCTCCAGGAGTTGGTGGTGGACAGAAAAGCCTGGCGTGCTCCAGTCCATGGGGTTACAAAGAGTTGGACACGACTGAGAGACTGAGCTGAACTGATTAGTTCAGAACAAAGTTAGATAATAAAACTTTTGACACTGGATGAAATGAAAACATACAAGTAATTAAGTAAACAGGAAAGACATAAATATTGAAAATGCTGATTTACCTTTCTTATACATTCAGAGAGAGGGTGTATAATGGGGAAAATTTTTACACTGAGAGCTATAACTACGCTTTTCCTCTTTCTCCATCAATTTACACTCTATGTTACTTCATAGCATTTTTAGAACTGTTCTCTGCATGCCAGAATCACCTAAGGTGTTTAAAAAATTTTAATGTCCAATATAGTATGCATACCATTACTATTAAATCAGAACCTACATTTTTAAAAGTTTTAAAAAATTATTCAAATGACTGCAATGTACAGTCAAGGTACTTAATTCAGATGAATTAAGTAATTCATTCTTTGTAATTAGGTACAAAATATATTGGTAAGTAACCACAAATAACACATGTATAAGATCAGTAAAAATTTCTTCTCGGTATAAAATATCTTGATATTGCAGAGCTTTCAACATTTTAGTGCTTTAAAATTATCAATGCAGTTTTCTTAGTTTTAGAATCCTACAGTCAAAATAGTCAATGATTTAAAGATAATTTAATTTCTAAGTGCATAAATAAAGTAGTAAAAACCCATTTCTAATTTTAGGATAACCTCATGTTATGAGTTTCTTTTAAAGTGTTTAAACACAAAGATAACCACAAAAACAACAAAACACTTGAAAACACTCACCTGCTGAATACAGGTACTTTAAGACCTTTCTTTTCTAGAGATGCAAATCTATGGGCCAGAGAAGGGTCTGCCTTGTAAACAAGTAACATCTCTGGGATAAGAGGACACTAGAAGCTCAACTTTGCTACCTCTGTTTCTCTGTGGTGCTCTAAGGGCATCCACTGGAGATTGCTAATAGTTGCTAAATGTAGGATCCTGCCAGACCACGTCCTTTAAAACTCTCAAAACTACCGCCTACTATTTTTATTCCCTTAAACTTCAAAGAGAATATGCTTTGCTTTACCAGGTTGCAACATATTCATTGAGACAAGCAAAACCTCTCCTCCCCTGAATATTCATTCTATATGTTATTTTTATCCAGGTGGGATAAAAAGAAATGTGGCACATTTTAAAGTTCAATAAACTGTAAAAAACAGAAATAAGAAACCATTTCCTTGAAACTATAACTGGGCAATAAATCTGGGTAAAATCAAAAAGAAAATCACCTTCTCTAGGAGAGCAATAAAACCAGTTTTTTAAAAGGAAAGCTTGTAAGAAGTATGCTTTTTTCCCCATTTTTTATCTGAGACCTATTAAGAGCTTAACAGAGTCTTTGAAGAACATGCTTAATTTAAATCTTTCACCCACAAGGCTGCAGTTACTGCTGTATTAATCCAAATTAAGTATTTTAAATTAATTGTATGCACTATGTAATAATACAGTCACAGACTAGTTCAGATCTTCTCTCCATCAGTAATTCTTTAAAAATTCCAGACCACTGTGATTTTCCTCTCATCTTTTAGTGCTACAGCATTCATTTATAATTTAGTCACATATTGTTTTAGTATAACCATAACTTTATAGTTATAGTATACAGTGAACTATAGGCTACAAATTTCAAATCATCTTTTGAAATTAATCTCAAAATATGCACATACCATATGATATTGAATAAGTACTATTATCAGTTAAAACAGAACAACATGAAGTTATTAAAAATCAACATAAATGTTATTTGTTTTCTATCCACTGAAAGTAGACTTTCCAAAAGCCTGTTTCTGAAATGTGTTGCTGACAAGACTCAAATATTTCTGTGATTCTTCATCAAAGAGACCAAGGTAAATTCCTTACCTAATTGGTATTCTCTGGAAGACATAACCGATAAAATTATATAAAAGCTATGATCTAGCATTGTTGCTGGTCAAGCATAAAAGAAACAAAGAGAATGAACATGAATGAATGAGGATAGTTAATATTTTGCAAATTGTTAACCAGCACAGTCTATGGGAGAGATTCAGTTCCCATTCAGTATCTCTGATAAAAACAGAATTTCCTGGATACTAGACATGAGTAGTGGTTTTTGATCCTCAAGAAAGATATTACCCTATTACCTTCAATGAGAAATCATTAGCAGTCTTTATAATTTTTAAAAACCAAAGTTCATTTCAAGAGAAGTGAATCCACCAAATTGAAGACTAATCTATTTTAATCTAATTTTTGAAATCCACTAAACTGAGGACTAAGCCTGGAACCTACAGTATGAGATCTTGTCTATTCAGACAACCAGTGTTTCCTTTTGCAACACTGGCTCATAAATCACTGTTTTTGTGTCACTGAGTTTTATATTCGTATTTTCAACTAGATGAGAAGTTAATACAGAAAAAGCATTGCATCTACGATGGTGCCTAGCAGTTTTCAGTTTAATCTAATCACTGACTTCATTACTTCTCATTAAATATTTAGCCAACTGAATAATTAAACAAGAGCCTTTAATCTCACCTTCACCTGTCATCTATAAGAAGTCTTTTATATTAATGAGAACTCTGACAGCCTCCTTTTTACCACTGTATTACGCATTCACTGAACAAATTACCAAACCTAAAACACATTTCAGGATGAGTGAACCTCTGAAGATGGTTTACCTTTGGGCTTCTCCCACATGAGCACACACAACTCCAAACAGTTTGACTGCAGAGCTAGTAACTGACAGAGTTGGCGGTAAGGGCTTAGGCACCGAATCTCCCTCTACATCTTTCTCGTAAATAGAGTAAGGATCATACTCGAGACTTCCACAAGCAATACCACTACCAAGCAGGAGCTAAAAGAAAAAAAAAATTGCATATAAGGTTTTAAAACAACTATTTAGGACTTCCTTGCGGTCCAGTGGTTGGCACTCTGTGCCCTGGTTGGGTAAGTAGGATCCCATTTGCTGTGCAGTGCGGCCAATTAAAAAAAAAAAAACACAACAAAGACCAATTAAACCACTGTTCATAAGTTGAATCAATCCAAGAGTTACTGAAAAATGACCATACCTGTTCTTCAATAAATCTATGGTCAGTCTCTTGTAGCAAAGGACTTAATATTAGAAGATCATCTTGATGACAGAGGGGTGGGAGTAAAAATGTGGATGCTGCCACCTGTATATCGAGGGCAGTCAGGTCGGCAGTCAGCTCCTTGAGGATGGCACTGAGGTTTCCTATCAAGTCACAGAAAAAGAGCAATTAGCAATTTAGCAATAGCAGTTAACAGGTCTGAGAATGGGGTTTAAAGAGCCCAGGTTGAACTTTAATCTACATTATCAGCTAACTTTAATCTATCACAGCCTATTTAATCTGTTCTCCTCCCTGAGAAATGCCCTACCTATGAAAAGCTCAACTATGTGTTGCTGATCACAAGGATAAGAACAGACATCTCAATGTATGTGTGTATGTATACTTTATACACTAAATAAATACTACTACCATCATTTTAAATAAAATGACATGGAGCATAAAAACAGAAAGAAAAAAGTAACAAAGGCAGACAACGCAGGCATAACATTAGCAGGATGGCACTCTAACTCCTCACCACCCCAGCAAATGACTGCCACTCATCCTAACCAGCGAGATTAATCTCGGTTCACCTATACTCTCAATTGACTATCTCATCACCCTCCACACTATTTTGGAGCAATCCCTGGAAAGCATATCACTTGCATTTATAAATATTTCATTGTGTATCATTAGAATTAAGGATGTTTTAAACAATTTCACCATCCCAATTTGATGTTTTAATGATTACTAAACAGGGACTTCCCTGTTGACAATCCTCCCTTTAAGAAGATATGAGACACAAGATACACACACGTTAACTAAAAAACAAAGGTAGGAAATACTAAGTTTCATAGAGGATGAAAAAAGAGCATAGCTATGTTTAGAGAAAGGAGAGATTATAAACAGGAATTGGGGACAGTGGACAAGGATCAATAAAAGCTTAATGAAGCAAGTAAGAGTTGCTTAAAGGAATGTCTGTTAGTTTAGTTACCAGTATGTGATACTCAAGACAATAATTCTGTTGGTTGCATAACATGCAAGCTATGTTGGTACTACAGCTAAATGTGAAAACAGTGGTATATCTCCATTTCTCATTTAAAGTAACTGCTGGCCGCCTAACTGTCCCTAAACAAAGTTCTTAAAGATGATTCAGTTTTAAAATGCAAATATGCTTCTCTTGTAGAAATACATTACTTTCTGATGCTAATGAGGAGCAATTTTCAGTGTGGAGAAAATTAAAATACTTAAATGGAGATCCATAATGAAACTAAGGAAATAAAAATTAGGAACCCAAGTTTTGTTCCATAAACTTAAGAAAATTAAGCAACTATTGTGACAAAATTCTGCTTTTGTTGGACAACCATGATGAAAAGTTTATATAAATTCTTTTCTTTTTCCAGCCATGCCAAGTGGTTTGTGGGATCTCAGTTCCCTGACCAGGGATAGAAACCAGGCTGCAGAGAAAGCCTGAAATCCTAACTACTAGGACACCAGGGAACTCCCCAAAAGGAATAGATTTGAAGCAATATTAACTTAATATGGTTAGTTGACAATTTAAAAATTTTTTTAAAATGCTCCCATTAGAGACCATTTTCAACTTTCACTTCTTGAAACAAGCATCTTAAATTATTCAGTAGTAGTAGCAATACATTTTCTTAAAACTGCATTTGAAATTTACAAGAAAGGATATAGAACTAATTGCAAAATAAGGGCAAGCTTTTTTTTTTTTTAACCAAATGCAGTATAAGTATTCTGAAGTCATCTTGAGCCCAATAAAAGCAAAACCTACATTATAAACTTTATAAAATAAATTATACCTTGGTATACCACTCAAGATTAAAGTGCTATCTGGACAGAGTTAAGAATAGAATGATGGAAGGCAATGTGTAGAACAGATATGCAGTCCAGAAGGAAAATAGAAATGGTCAAATTTCTAATTGACTTGCATTATATATTCTGTAGAAAACCCTGGAGTAGAATCAAGACTAATCTTTGTGACTCATTCTCTCTCACACACTGAAACTAGGGACATTTTTCTCAGAAGAAAGAAGATAGCAAGACATGAAACAGTCTTCTTTTTTAATGTATTTTATTTACTATAAATTGATGATTTCGAATTGGGGTGCTGGAGAAGACCGTTCAGAGTCCCTTGGACTACAAGGAGATCAAACCAATCAATCCTAAAGAAAATCAACCCTGAAGATTCATTGGAAGAACTGATGCTGAAGCTTCAATACTTTGGCCACCTGATGCAAAGAGCTGACTCACTGGAAAGACCCTGATGCTGGGAATGACTGAAAGCAAAAGAAGGGGGCAATAGAGGATGAGATGGTTAGATAGCATCACTGACTCAATGAACATGAACTTGAGCAGACTCTGAGAGAGAGTGAAGGACAGGGAAGCCTGGTGTGCTGCAGTCCATGGGATCCCAAAGAGTCTGACACAACTTAGCGACTGAACAACAACCATGTTTACTATAAAATGGTAAACACATGGGTTAAGACTGAACTCCCAAAACCTCCTGAACACAAAGCACGAAGTAACCGCCATATAATCCATTTGTTCAGGCACTGTATTAACCACAAATAGTAAAACATTTTGGTGTAAGGCACTTACCTTCATAGGTTTCAGGAGATAATAAAATCAACAATTCATAAAGCCTTTGTCTATAAACTACTGATGGTGTTTTCAAAGGACTTCCATATGTTTTTAGTATTGAAGACAGCCTTAAAGTAAAAGAAAAAGTATATGTCAAGTGTGTAAGTTATATAACAATGTATAAATATTCAACATATTGACATATAAAGATAAAATAGGTATTATATATAATAAGTGATCACTAATGCTTTTATTTACTAAAATTATTTAAAAAATTTTTTACTGTGGACCGTTTTTAAAGTCTTTATTGAATCTATTACAATACTGTTTCTGTTTTATCTTTTGCTTTTTGGCTGCAAGGCATGTGGGATTTTAGCTCCCTGTCCAAGGATCAAACTCACACCCCCCTGCACTGGAATGTGAGCCCTTAAGCAGTGAACCACCTCGGAAGTCCCTATTTATTTATTTTCTTATAATGTATGGTTTGAAGTTAAAAGAGCAATTACAAGTGTCAGATATGAAAACCATTTAGGTATCTTTTCTATCACACTTCATAAAACAATATATTCTGCTAAGATATCTAAGGTTGTTCCTATTTTGTCTATTGGCTGAAACTCTTACTAAACCCCTAAACTTACAACACTGCATTTGTGAAAACTAAATTCTATTATGCAGAAAAGGAACAGGCCAAGAAACAGGAGGCCCAAAGATCTAGAAAAAAATCCAAGTGTTTTATGTTAGAAAACTTCATCTGGAATGCACTCACCAAATAACAATGAATCATAAAAAAAATACACAGAATCATAAAATAAATTCACTTTTGATAAAGCACAAGCAGAGCCAATGTTTCCCCAAAAGTTCCAGTCATAAAATCTCTTATCACCTCCTCTTGTCACTCTCTTTCATTCACTTTCATGTATTCCTTTTTTAATCTTCTATTCATTCTCACTACTGGTATTAACATCATTTTATTGATGTTCACTCATCTAACAAATATTTATTAAAGGATTACTACTCTTTGCCTTGTGATCAAATGGAGTGAAGCTTTCATCTCCTGCAGCAATACAGAAATTCAATGGAATTACTTTTGCTGTGCCACTGGAATAAATTTCCTAGATGTTATGGAATGTGGTTTCCAGGTATTCTAAGAAATCCTGGTAACACTTATTCATGTGTGTTTGCTAGAAAAATACTGCATGATATTTCTTGTTTCTAAAAAAGAATTATATACATATTTTTCTTTTTTGAGAGAGAGAGACTATGATTGGTAGTCTTTTTTTAATAAAAGAATATTTATTTACTTATTGGCTGTGCTGGGTCTTCACTGCTGCTTGGGCTTTTCTCTACTTGCAGGACGTGGGCTTCTCACTGTGGTGGCTTCTCTTGTTGCAAAGCATGGGCTCTAGGGCGTGTGGGATTCAGCAGTTTTAGTTGCCAAGCTCTAGGGCACAGGCTCAATAATTGTGACACATGGGCTTAGTAACTCTGCAGCATGTGGGGATCTTCCCAATCAGGGATGGAACCCGAGTCCCCTGCATTGGCAGGGGTACTCTCTACCACTGAGCCATGAGGGAAGTGCAAATAATTATTTTTGACTTGTCATTTTATTTAAAAAAAAAAAAAAAAGAAAGTTGGTTCTGTTCATTATCTCTCACCTTAGTAAACAACATTTGTAAAACCTGGGTAGAAATTTTTAGTTATGGAAGTTAAAAACAAATCCACTGTATTTTTGTATTGCTCTAAAACAAGATGGGGGGATTATAGTTGATTACATGAAAAATATTTAAATTGTATTGGCAAGACGTTAAGAAATTACAATTTTTAAAAATCCTGCAGCATTCAGTTGGTTTAAATACAATAGAATTTAGTTCAGATGGTTGTTTGCATGTGTGTCCATTTACAGAAAATAAGATGAATACAACAAAGTAAGAATTTATTGCTAAGGGTTTTTACTACTAAAAGTAGGGCAGATTAGACTCTCTAAAGGGCCTTCCTCTATAAATACACTTTAGATTTTGGATAAAAGATAATTTGCATTGCTAGACTTGAAGAAAGACTTCCAAGGCCAACCCCACACTACCCCCCAAAATAAACGAACATAAAATGCTTGAAATAAAAAATGAGCTAAAATCAGAGTGAGAACACCAATACCAACACAAGAACCTGCAATTGAGCTTGTGCCCATGCACTGTAGGGCTGATAAATGAGCTCTCTCAAAGATAGTTTATCCCAAAGAAATCCCAAAGAAGGCCAATGCCAAAAAACGCTCAAACTACTACACAATTGCACTCATCTCACACGCTTGTAAAGTAATGCTCAAAATTCTCCAAGGCAGGCTTCAACAATACATGAACCACAAACTTCCAGATGTTCAAGCTGGTTTTAGAAAAGGCAGAGGAACTAGAGATCAAATTGCCAACATCCGCTGGATCATCGAAAAAGCAAGAGAGGTCCAGAAAAACATCTATTTCTGCTTTATTGACTATGCCAAAGTCTTTGACTGTGTGGATCACAATAAACTGTGGAGAATTCTTAAAGAGATGGGTATACCAGACCACCTGACCTGCCTCTTGAGAAATCTGTGTGCAGGTCAGGAAGCAACATTTAGAACTGGACATGGAACAAGACTGGTTCCAAATAGGAAAAGGAGTACGTCAAGGCTGTATATTGTCACCCTGCTTATTTAACTTTTATGCAGAGTATATCATGAGAAATGCTGGGCTGGATGCAGCACAAGCTGGAATCAAGACTGCCGGGAGAAATATCATTAACCTCAGATATGCAGATGACACCACCCTTACGGCAGAGAGTGAACAAGAACTTGATGAAAGTGAAAGAGGAGAGTGAAAAAGTTGGCTTAAAGCTCAACTTTCAGAAAACTAAGATTATGGTATCTGGTACCATCACTTCATAGCAAATAGATGAGTAAACAGTGGAAACTGTAGCTGACTTTATTTTTGGGGGGCTCCAGAATCACGGCAGATGGTGACTGCAGCCATAAAATTAAAAAACGCTTGCTCCTTGGAAGGAAAGTTATGACCAACTTAGCATGTTAAAAAGCAGAGACATTACTTTGCCAACAAAGGTCTGTCTAGTCAAGGCTATGGTTTTTTCAGTAGTCATGTATGGATGTGAGAGTTGGACTATAAAGAAAGCTGAGCACCAAAGAGTTGATGCTTTTGAACTGTGGTGTTGCAGAAGACTCTTGAGAGTCCCTTGGACAGCAGGGAGATCCAACCAGTCCATCCTAAAGGAGATCAGTCCTGAGTGTTCACTGGAAGGACTGATAGTGAAACTAAAACGTCAATACTTTGCACACCTGATGTGAAGAGCTGACTCATTTAAAAAGACCCTGATTCTGTGAAAGACTGAAGGGAGGAGGAGAAGGGGACAACAAAGGATAAGATGGTTGGATGGCATCACTGACTCAATGGACATGAGTTTGGGTAAACTCCGGGAGTTGGTGATGGACAGGGAGGCCTGGCGTGCTGCGATCCATGGCGCTGCAGAGTCGGACATGACTGAGCGACTGAACTGAACTGAACTGAACTAAAGACAGTTTAAATGGTCCCAGGTCCTGGCAGAGGCAAAGGTATAATGAATTAAACACAGCTGAAGGCAGAATTAGTGAACTGGAAGAGGTTGTGGAAGAAATCACACAGAAAGAAGCAGAAATAAAAAAAATATTAGATAAAGACTAATAGACATGGTTTCCCAGATAGTGCTAATGGTAAAGAATCTGCCTCCCAAATCAGGAGGTATAAGAGACACAGATTCAATCCCTGGGATGGAAGATTCCTTGGAGGAGAGCATGGCAACCCACCCCAGTATTCTCGCCTACAGAATCCCAGGGACAGAGGAGCCTGGTGGGCTACAGTCCAATGGGTTGCAAAGAGTCAAATGTGACTTAGCAACTTAGCGCAGCACACACAAGAGACATGGAAGACAAAACAAAAAGACCGAAAATTTGTCTAACCAAAGCCCCAGAAGGAAAGTTTAACAAGGATGGAAAACAGGCAATATTTGAAGAAATAACAGCCACTTTTCCAGGACAACTGAAATATATGAATCCAACAAAATATACACCACATTGGATAAAGAAATGTACAGATCCTATTCACTAAGAACAATGTAATTACGTTAACAATCTAACAAAACTATAATCTAGAAACAGCTCCATACATTTAGAAATTTTAAAACATATTTTTAAACAACTCCAAAGAAATTATAATGAAATTGAAAAACACATAAAACTGGAAAAAAATGGAAATGATATATGTTAATACTTTTAGGATTGAGCAACTGGATCCTTACAGGGAAATTTATGACCTTCGCTTTATTAAAGGAATTATAAGAAATTCAACAAGCTAAGCTTTCATATTAAGGTGTTAGAAAAAGAATTTAAAGAAACAGGAGTAATGACAAGTGATAATTAATGAAACAGGAAATAAGTTCAACATAAGCAAAGTTACTTTTTGTATAAATGAATTAAAAAAAACCTCTCATGAGATGGGTCAGGAAAAACAGAAGAGAAGGCATAATGGAAACTTATCAGAAACTGATGAAGGGACATGACAGTTATAACAGACATTAAAGAAATAAAAGAATACTAAGAATAACTTCATGCCAAAAAATTTGAAGAGTAAGATGCAATGGGAAAATTCCTGGAAAAATCTAACAAACAAGCAAAACAAAACCCCAAGCCAGATCTCAAATAGTTAAAGCAATTAAGGAAATGAACTATGTAGTTTAAAAAAATTCCCACAAATCAAACAGTAGGTCCAGACTGTTTTACAAATGGTTTCATGTGACACATAATTTCAATCTTCTAAAAGCTCCTTGTTATAAAACATTCACCTACTTCATTCCATGAGGCGGCTGCTGCTGCTGCTGCTTTCGCTTCAGTCGTGTCTGACTCTGTGCAACCCCATAGATAGCAGCCCACCAAGCTCCTCTGTCCCTGGGATTCTCCAGGCAAGAATACTGGAGTGGGTTGCCATTTCCTTCTCCAATGCATGAAAGTGAAGTGAAAGTGAAGTCGCTCAGTTGTGTGACTCTTCGAGACCCCATGGACTATAGCCCACCAGGTTCCTCCCTCCATGGAATTTTCCAGGCAAGAGTATCTAGCTAGTATAACATTAATAAAAACCTGAAGGGTGCAGCACAAGAAATAAAAGTATAGGGCAGTCTCACTGATTAAATATATGTGAAGAATCCCAGACATAAGCAAACCAAATTCGTAAGTTTACAAAAACGGATAACTATTTCCACGCTCAGATTATCTCAAGAATGCAACCTAATGAAAAATTAGTCAGTAAAATTCATTACATTAAAGTTATCAGATTAAACCACTTTATAAAAATCAGAACCGGACTTTCCTGGTGGTCCAGTGGTTAAGAGAATCTGGCTGCCAAAGCTCATGATACGAGCTTGATCCCTGGTCCAGGCAGATTCCAAATCCCACAGGGCAATTAAGCCAACATACCATAAACACTGAGGCCCATGCTCCGCAACAAGAGAAGCCATCACAATGAGAAGCTCATGTACCGCAATTAGAGAGTAGACCCCTACCTGCTACAACTAGAGAAAGTTCGCACGCAGCAACAAAGACCCAGTGAAGCCATAAATAAATAAATGAAATTAAAAAAAAAATCAAAACCCAATGAAGCCCACTGGCTGCAACTACTGAGCCTGCGTGAGCTCTAGAGCCTGTGAGCCAAGTACTGAGCCTGTGTACCCTACAGCCTGTGCTTCAGAGTAGCCCCTGCTCCCCACAACTAGAGAAAGCCAGTGTGCAGCAATAAAGACCCAATGCGATCAAAAAGAAATTAAATAATAAAAGGCCTGTCACAAGGCCTTATGTGAAACATAAGAAGCATTCCCTTTAATAAGCCACTTCTATTCAGTTTTAAATTGTAGTCAAGTCATCTGGTTAGTACATAGGGGAGAGACAGAACACAAATGAACATATGAATAAATACCATAAAGGGAGAAATCCTAAAGAATCTACAAATGCTTGACATAGGAAAATTTAGCAAGGTAGCTGGATATAAGGTCAATTATATTTTTTAATACACTAGCAATAAAGAGATTATACAGACACACACATTTTCACTCCCACATACTTATTTAATAAATGCAAAGAAAAATAGGAAGTAACTAGCTAGAAATAAATTTTTTAAAAGACATTAAGACTTTCACATAGTAAAATTTTACACTTTGTAACAATCTCAACAATAGTAGAGGTATTATGTTTATGCATATTATTAAAAGGTCAGTTATCTTCAAGTTTATCTATAGACTCAATTTAACTCCAATTAAAATTTCAACAGGAGATAATCAAAACTGCAAAAAGGCCAAATTATGCCTAAAGATGAAAAAGGCCAAAAAGTTTGCCCAACAGACACTAAAACTTATTATAAAGACAATGTAGTATGGGCACAGAAATGGGCAAACACATCAATGGAATATGGTAAGAAAACACAGAAACAGACTGTGCCTCTGGCATTTACCAGAGAGAGGAAGCATGGATTTCTTTAGTATGGGACAATATGTTATCCATATTAAAAAAGGATGAAATTGGAACCCTATGTCATTCCAAACACAAAAATAAATTCCAGATGGATTACACCAAATGTGAAAGACAAAAACCTTAAACAGTTTAGAGAGGGAAAAAAAAACAAAGCATCTTTAACACCATGCAGGAATATTTTATAAATCAAAAGATAGGAAGTACTAACCAAGAAATAAAAGACTGATAAATCTGACATTTAAATTAAGAATGTCTGCGGGGCGCAGGTTCGATCCCTGGTCAGGGAACTTAAGATTCCACAAGCCATGTGGCGCAGCCAAGAAAAAAAAAGAATGTCTGTTAATCAAATCACTATTTTACCTAAAAATAGGTAAATATATGCATGATAAGGATTTCATAGACATAGTGAGGAACAATAAACATACAGTATGACAAAGCATCAGGAATCAGATACGTAGAAGATCATAACGAGATACCAATTTACACCCGTTGGATTAAACAAGAGTTGTTATCTGAGTTAAGTGTAGGTGAAGAAGTAGATTGAAGGGAACTCCCATTTACTATGTATATACATATGAAAAAACTTTGGAAAATAGTTTGGTTATTTCATTGAACAGGAGGGTAAGTTGCTGTATATTCAATTAAATATTAAACAGCAACCAAAAAGAACATACTTGCATGTAGAGGAAGTTTAGAAATATCATGTTGAGTAAAACAAGTTAAGCCTCAGAAACAATATGATACCATCTGTCTAGTCAAAACCAAGCAAAACTAAACAAGGAACTGTTTAGGGAAACATGTATATGTGATACACTTTTGAAAACTGCAAGAAAATGACAACTCTAAAATTCAAGATAGTGATCACCTCAAAAGTAGGGCAGAAAGAATGGTATTAAAGAGGAGCACACAGATAAAACTTCAAAAGTTATCAGTGTTCCAGTCCAGGGATAGCTAATTTGGGCCCACTTCCCCTTATTATTAATAAAGTTTTACTGGAACACAACTGCATTCATTCATTCACAGATTAGCTATGATTGCTTTTTTTTCTTATGATTGCTTTTAAGCTACAACAACAGAACTGAGCAGGAGCAACACAGACTGTCTGAACTGAAAATCCTAAAATATTTACTCTCTAGTCCGTTACCGCAAACATACATTAACCTCTGTGCCAGCGTGCTGAACTCACGGGGGTTCACTTCACTGTTATGCTTCACAAGCCATAGTCTAAACTGTGTTTTTCTTATTTTAAAATTTTCTTCAGCTTTTTACTTTAAAATAATTATAGTTTCATAGGAAGTTGCACGTGTATTTTTCCACATACATAAAATGTTGTATTATTAAACACTTTTTGGAAAGTCTTTCCCTAAACTGTACATTTCATTAATTGGGAAATTATTAGTGACCGTGACATAAATTGTATTTTAAAAAAATACATAAATCAAACATGAAAAATATGAACAACAAAAAACAGAAACTGTTAACAAGCATCTGGTTCTTAAGAACACAGAACAGCACTAACAAACCAATAAAACGCATACCTGAAAAGGTTAACAGGCTTAATATTTACTTTCTCGGTTAAATCTGACTGTATGGAAGATACATTATCCACCAAGTAACTTTCCTTCCCTTTTAATATGTATTTTTCAAGATCCTACCCTAAAAAAAAAAAATCATGTAACTGTTTGCCTTCCTCTACAAATGGAAAATCATTCACCAACTACAGAAACTTGGCCTCATTAATGTACTTCATAAAATATTACATAACCAGCGGGTAACTGATTCCTATTAAAAATCTGTATCAAATCTAAATAGCGGATCCTTACTGAGTTAGCAAATCCACAGCGCAAGGAAGTGGTGGAACAAGATGCTGAATTACTTCCTCAGTAAGGAGATCACCGCAGTGGGCAACAAAGCTCTTGATAGCTGAAAAACAGAACAGACCTTAACTTAGCAGGATGTAATGAAGCATGAAAAAAGCATTCAATTTTGGTACAGCATTCACATTTTTTTAAGAATAAAGAAATGTGTGAAAACCAAAAAAATTATTGAAACTCTAGGGAAAAAAGGAACCTAGTGTTTTCTACTTCCAGTGAAAATGAAAAAACAAACAAAAAAACAAATCAAACTTCCTAGGATTACTAAGAGACCGAAAACCAAATCAACAAAACGTTGCTTTGGCGTTGGTGGTATAGTGGTGAGCATAGCTGCCTTCCAAAACGTTGCTTTCTTAGGGTTTCACTCAGCCCTTAAACTCAGAAGCAGACCTTCAAGTCTACCAATTCTACACTAGTTCTGAGGAACCCAGTTGACGCTTAAGTTAGCATGTTAGGTTTTACAGATGTTTCCTGAAACATATAAGTTTTCATAAGGAGTTATCACATACATAGAATAAATCGAATATTTACAATTTAGACTCAGTTTAAAGGAAGCATTGATTTTGGTTTTGTTTATTCATGCCATTTTACTCTTAAAAAAGATGTCTTTTAAGAAAATGTGCTTCAGAAAAAGAGTCTGTGCTTCTATGTCTTTTCCTTAGCTCAAATTTTCAATGTGGGTACTATTTTTAACGGTCTATGTGTTGTAGAAGGGTACAACTTACATATATAAATAAAAAGCTAAATAGAAACCATACTTAGTCAATATTAATTAACTTCAACCCCAGTTTTTCTGAAATGAGAAATGAATGCCCACTTAACACAAAGAAATCTTGACATTTCTCAAGTGGGTCATATTATAATAAAATATCCCAAGGAGAAGAATGCTTGAATTTTGTTTTTTACATCATACTTCTGTTATAATAATTGCCAACAAATCAATTATTTCAATAATAAAAATCACCAAAGCAGATTCTCCCCCTCAAGTTAAAACATACAAGTATATGTGAAGTTAAAAGACGGAAAAAGCCAGAGGAAAGGGAGAGAAAGACTAAACTCAACCTACCACAGAGAGCACCAGCGCGTCCTTCCAAGGTTACCTGCCACGTAAAGGAGTCTCCTCGGCTCTTTTCTGATTCTAGATCTTCAGGGGACACCGGGAAGACACACTTCCACAAGAGCAGTACTCGAGCAAGGTGATGACCGACAAATGCAGGACCTGTAATTTATTCAACTTGTCACTTGTACAAGAACCCGAACTGGTTACTCTTTAAGACCCTTCCCTCTTAAAAGAAACATATTTTAATCCACTTCTGCTGCACTACTTCGTCCCTCTGGTTCCAACGAATGTACCACTGGATCAGTGACTATCTGAAGGCACTGGAGTACAGAGATGAAAAACAAGGAACTGGCAGCAAAGTCTGGGCTCTGGAGTCTGCTCTTCGACTACTGCTGTGACCTCTTTAAGCCTCAATTTCTTTGCACTGTAAAATGAAGCTAGAACAACCTGCACTGTTTATCTCCAAAGATTTGAGCCTAAGAAACTAATGTACCTGCATTAATGCAAAGTACTATTGTTTCGGTAACAAATAACACTGTAGCCTGAGAGTAATTCTTCTAAAAAACATTTATTTATTTGGCTGCATTAGGTCTTAGTTGTGGCACGTGGGATCCAAATCCCTGACGAAGGATCAATCCCAGGGCCACCTGCACTAGGAGTCCAGAGTCTTAACCACTGGATCATCAGGGAAGTACCCTGATTCTAACTTTTGATAGCAACTTGCTCCAGGTCAAAAATCAGACATGACTAAAATCCAAAGGGAATTTTTTTTTTTTAAAGATTTCAGAGCAACATTTATAAACTGAATAGAGCAAAAATAAGCCATAGTCACTCCTTGCTCATTACTTTCTTTGATGAAGTAGTACTAAAAACATCCTAGGACTGGGATAAAATAAGGAAACTAGAGTAAGGCAATTAGGAATAAGTGACTTTAAAAGGTTTCTGTGAGTGTGCACACAGGCACACTCATATACGGTGGGCTGTGGGAATAGAGGAAATTCTGAATGCAAAATGTAGTCAGACACCAAAAAATAAAGCAGGTATGCTGTCACTGGGAATATCCACAGTTAAAGTTTCACAATATTTGCCCTTAAGATCTCACTAACTCAACAGTGAACAAAGTAGCATCACTTTTCAGAGAGGTATGAGGATAATTTATTTCAGAAGTGTGTGTAAAGCAAGTTAATAAATGTTGAGTTTGTAGTACTTACAAAGTTAAACCAGAATGAGTTTATTCACACCAAGAATAACACTAGATCTAACAAAAATCAAACACATGTGTAGATGCCTGCAACTGAATCAAAGGTACTAATATGGCATCAGAGAAACTGAAAAGTGTAGCAAAAAGGGGTTAAAAATGTTCACATTTGAGAAATGGATTTAAACGTGGTCTACCTGAGTTTATGTTAGTTCAGAATAGTGAATATATTAAAAATGACAGTGAAAACTATAGTGAATGGTGAAGGAAATGCTGAAAATGCAAAGAGGTGTTAAAACTGCCAGGCAAAAATTAATAAAGCACTCAGACTGTCACCTAAATTCCACTCCACCAAATATAATCAGAGCTCCTTGGAGAAACCACTGGCTGTAAGCTGAGGCAGAAATTATGATGTAAAAGCTGAGACATCCTATCATGCCAAAAATAAAGATGTTATCAAAAGAACACTAGGTTCATGTTAAAAGGACACAGGGGACCTTCCCAGGTGGTACAGTGGGTAAGAATCCGCCTGCAAATTCAGGGCACATGGGTTCGATCCCTGGTCGGGGAAGGCTGCACATGTCATAGAAGAACTACTGGGCCCGTGCACCACAGCTACTGGAGCCCGCATGCTCTAAGGTCTGTTACCCACAACTACCGAGCTCATGTGCTGCAGCTCCTGAAGCCCACGCACCTGGAACCTGTGTTCTGCAATAAGAGAAGCCCCTGTGATGAGAAGCCCATGTACCACAACCAGAGAGCAGCCCCCACCTGCTTCAAGTAGAGAAAGCCCTCGCGCAGCATCGAAGACCCAGTGCAACCAAACATTAAAAAAAAAACAAAACAAAGGACATAGGAACCAACTAGTAGGGGCTCCCAATGACTAAAGGTAAGACAATCTGAGGATGAAAGGAAAAATGACTGCAATGGACTGAAACACATAAATATATGAAAGTCTCTGAGTTCATAACAATACCTAAAAGCAAAATCTCACTCATCTTTGAAATCAGGATAGTAACACATTCTAAAAACAGATAATAAAGTGAAAGAAAAATATATTTTTTTAAAAAGCCCAAGAAAACAATTTAAAAAAACATCAATTTTCTTATCCTTTTGGTATGTTGAATATGAATATGCACAAAACAGGATGCACTAATCCCTTATATAAAGGCTCTCTTGTAGTCATTTTCCTATTTTGAAAGCTGTCATTCATTAAAACATTATATTTATTAAGTAGTTTATTTTCTCCTTTAATTAACCAAGAATAATCAATACAGCAGGCAAGAAACACCTAGACAAAGGTAAATAAAAGCTTGACCACATTATTCCCATCACATTGTGAAACCATTGTCTATGCCAGGGGCCAACAAGCACTTCTGTTAAGGCCCAGAGAGTAAACATTTTTGGCTCTGAAAGTCATATCGTCTCTGCCCCAGTTACTCAATTCTGCCACTGCAGGGTCTGAACATTAGAAACAATATGTAAACTAACGATGGTGGTTGTATTTAACAAAAAGTTTATTTATGCACACGGAAAAGACTTTCATATATTTCTCATGTATCACAAAACACTCTTTTTGTTTTTATACTATGAAAAACATAAAAACCATTCTTAGCTAATGGGCTGTATGAAACAGGTGGCAAGCCAGATTTGGCCCATAGGCTGAACTCTGAGGTAGTCCAGTAAGTCTTTTTAATCACCTCAAAAACATTACTTAAAGTGGCTCTTCATTTATGATTGCTTATTTTAATTAAGCTCCTTTTAGATCAAATTACTTCAGCAGTGTCAAAATGGTTTGCTGGTCAAATCCATCAAGTTTTATACCCTAAAAATAAACTAAACAACTATAAAAAGAAAATTAGAGTGTGGCTTTAATAAAGTCGTAAAACTGAGTTTTAAAGTTATTGGATGTAATTGCTTGTATATTTTTGAGATTAATCCTTTGTCTGTTGCCTCATTTGCTATTATTTTCTCCCAATCTGAGGGCTGTCTTTTCACCTTACTTATAGTTTCCTTTGTTGTGCAAAAGCTTTTAATTTTCATTAGGTCCCATTTGTTTATTTTTGCTTTTATTTCCAATATTCTGGGAGGTGGGTCATAGAAGATCTTGCTGTGATTTATGTCGGAGAGTGTTTTGCCTATGTTCTCCTCTAGGAGTTTTATAGTTTCTGGTCTTACATTTAGATCTTTAATCCATTTTGAGTTTATTTTTGTGTATGGTGTTAGAAAGTGTTCTAGTTTCATTCTTTTACAAGTGGTTGACCAGTTTTCCCAGCACCACTTGTTAAAGAGATTGTCTTTTTTCCATTGTATATCCTTGCCTCCTTTGTCAAAGATAAGGTGTCCATAGGTTCGTGGATTTATCTCTGGGCTTTCTATTCTGTTCCATTGATCTATAGTTCTGTCTTTGTGCCTGTACCAAACTGTCTTGATGACTGTGGCTTTGTAGTAGAGTCTGAAGTCAGGCAGGTTGATTCCTCCAGTTCCATTCTTCTTTCTCAAGATTACTTTGGCTATTTGAGGTTTTTTGTATTTCCATACAAATTGTGAAACATAATAGTCATGATCATAAAATAATTACTAATTTTTTAATAAATACAATTTAAACGTGCCCTATCCTCGTCAATGTAATCACCTTATTAGTGTCACTGATTCTCAGAACAATTACAGAACTGGATTCATGGGCTATCATATGTTCTCTTGCCTATCTCTATATTGTGGAAAAATTTATTTCATGAAGATAGATATGAATGATTTTGGGAAAAAACAGAGTTAAGTGTGAAAGCTGATCAAATTGGCTTATCCTACCTAAGGCTCATAAACTGGTTTCTTAAAGAGAATTTCAAATAAGGACATCTGAGAACATTCTGAGAATTAGATAAAATAAATATATGGTTTCTTAAGGTGTCTGCTAGGAGAAAAATGTTTATATGAATATTTAAATTCTGGTATATATCCAACTTTAAGTTAGTCTTATCAAATCATACATTAGAATATTTATATTCAGAAAACAACAAGTAGCTTGTAGTTTTGTAAGCCCCCCACAAAACTGTTACCTAAGGTCATCAGCGCAGCAATCAACAGCCATCCAGCCTGTGTGCGCTGAGCGGAAAGGCGGCTGTTTTGAGCAGCTGAACACAGCAAATCCTCTGCTAACGCCATGATAATCTATTGATGTATAGAAGAACAAGGTAAAAACAAGTATATCAGTTTATAGGTATCTTGACAAATGAGAGCAACTAATAACAATCTCCTGAAAAATTAATTCTTACACATAATAAAAGTACATGATAAAAGATAATTCACATACACTATACCATAGGACAATGTCATAAAGGAAACGAAGAAAAGGTAAGGTTCCCAGGATAAACACTGGTATATTAGACTGTACACAGCAACCCTAACTGTGTACACAGCAACCCTGTAATTCTTTGTAGAGCTTATATGAAAACATTGTACAACTGTTCAAGCTGTCTAAAATTGGAATTGGCTTTTAAAGAAAATTTGATTACAGGAAAGTCATTTTAAAATTTTGCACACTACTGTAGCTGATAAGTCTTTCCAGAGGTAGTATACTATATAACCATAGTTAAAAGTATTCAATAATTTCACAATGAAGCAGTTTCACAGTAAAGCGGGATTAATTTAAAATGTTATATTTTTAAAAGTCTAAGAAATAGACAGTGTTTTAAAATAAAAGAAGGGAGAAACAGGCTATTTCACATTTATGGATAATGTATGCTCATAGAGTACATATGGGCTTCCCTGGTGGCTGAGATGGTAAAGAATCTGCCCAAAATGCGGGAGACCCAGGTTCGATCCCTCTGTCAGGAAGATACCCTGGAGAAGGGAATGGCAGAGCAGAATACATGACCAAAAAAAAAGAAAAAAGCCTTCAGGAACAAAGTATCTTACTAGAGGTATTTCTGACAAGAGGCACTAACCCCAACTCCTGTTTAAGTGTGGACCTGGTATTTTTAACCATCCCTTCATTTTCCACAGTTATTACATTAATTATATTAACATTAAGTAGCAGTAAGCTGAGAGCTCAGAAGCCTGTCGTGAATGGTTCTTACTGGGTGACACACACGAAGACAATGATGGTTTTTGGAAATGCCTGAAACGTCACTATCATACATGAAGAATGAGATCATTACCTTGCCCTTTCCATGAGGAATTCCTAAAGGACAATGTTTCACTGCTCCAAGCAGAGCTGCCACAGCAAAGCTAAAGCCAGTCACTGCTTCAGGTGAAGACTTAAGCACAGTAAGCCTTTCGAGGCAACGATCTAAGAGCGGCGTCAGGTAGGAAGGTAGTGCCACGGCAATGCAGTGTAGACACCACGCGGCTGCGAGTCGAACGGAAATGCTAGGGTGGAGAGTAACTGAAATGACATTGTCAAGGATGCCTGCAAGGACAGAATAAACAAACAATGACTCAGCTACAGAAATTAAGTTGTCATAGAACAGCCAAGAGTATGCGGCCACATGGATTTAAAATACATTATCTTTATCAAAAGCCAATCAGAATTTTAAAATTTAAGTGATACATAATTATAATGTTTTGTACCCAAGAATTACTTCTACTAATACACTGCATGAAACTGGGTTAAATTAAGTCAGTAAACAAAGGAAATTTTTATTTCCCAAATAAGTCAATGTTCTGCTTACTTGATCTGAGATCATTAATTTGGTACTAGAAATTAATAACAAAAACACGTTGAGAAGAAATGTCACATCTTAGGTCAGCCTCCTTTTCTTTTAAGTCCTTTCTGGCATATTTATCTATGTAATTAGTATTCTCCCTATCCACTACATTGCTCTTACCTGAGAACAAAATGGTGAACAAAATCAAGGCTTCACTAGGTCCCAGAAGGCTACTAAGCCACTACGAAGACAGTGAAATGTAAATGCCACCACCAGTAAGGAGAAAGTCTGTACTGCTACAATTCAACATACACCTTCATCATAACATGTAACAGTTCGTGTCGACTGCTACCTAACCAATATAAGCCCTAAAATAAATTGCATACAAACCAAATATAATATAAACTCTAGCTAGCGGGAATTGTGTATCACAGTCAAAGGACAAAAGCCATTAAAGATGATTTTAAATAGTAATTACATAACAGAAGCCTATCACAAAAGGCCACATGCTATATGATTCTATTTATATTAAATCTTGTCCAGAATACACAAATCCATAGAGACAGAAAATAGATTAGTGGTTATCAGGGCTGTAGGAAAGGAAATGAGAAATGACTGCTAATGAGTGTAGGACTTCTTGGGATAATGAAAATATTCTGAAATTAGACAGTGGTGGTGTTTGTACCACTTTGTGAATACACCAAAACCACTGAACTGTGTACTTTAAGCTGGTGAATTTTACGGTATGTGAATTATCTCTCAATAATTTTCAAAGAGAAAGAAAAGAGAATGCTTAGAAGACCTTTGCGGAGGTAAATTACAGGTACCATATAGAAACTAATACTTTCACTGCAGATGAAAGATATAAGTTCAGGATTACTTCTCCATTTTTCCATGTTATCTTAAATATCTCCAGAAAGGGGGTTCTCTAGGTCTCCAGAAAGAAGAGACCTAGAAAACAATCTTTAGCTACAAAAGCTAAAAGAAAAAAAAAATCAAATATATACATATTTTATATAATCTTGATTATCTATATTTCATCAAATGACCCTAATAAATCTATAATAAACGAGCAATATGAAGGAGCTTTTCTTTCTTGGAGAAAAGTTGTCTAAAAGGAAAAGTGAAAACGAAGTATTCAGACTAGTCACAAACAAGATACCTGCACTTGAATCCTGTAACAAAGGTGCAGCCGTGGTTCCAAGACTGTGTATGAGATTTCCAAGTTCTTGTAAAGCACACACCAGCATATGCTGACTGGCGGCTACATCAGCAGAGCCGAGCCGCGTTTCCAAATTACCATCACTCATTACAGCATCTGATAGAAGTAGGACAATTAACTAGGCATTTTATTTATTTAACTTATCTATATAACTGTTTTATTAAAATGTATTACAGGCAGTAGGTATTAGGAGTAGAAACATATAAAGGTAAAAAATACCTCCACTTGATATATATGAAATCCTTGAGGCAGTAACTAAAATGCTAAAATAGGGACTTGCATTTACAGAGGAAGAACTGAACTAACATAACCAATTTAGTTCAAGCAACCTGATTATAGATGCCTTATCACTCTTTTAGCAAGTGGCCCTGAAAGGGAGTGGACTTCAGACAGTACAAGAACTGAGATGAACTAATTGTTTTAAAGAGAATGTATCTTAACTTGTATAGAAAGAGGATGAATTCTAAGGAACTATTATCCACCATCCTCTAAGATCAGGACATCTATATAGTAGATGTATTATATATATCTGTATTAGATAATTTATGTCTCATCTATCATAGACTGCTCTACTCTAAAAAAACTGACCTGTATTATAAAAGTGGCTTCTTTTGTATTAATATAATTATATACCAGTCCAGCTTTTCCAAAGGGACACTTTCTTTAGCAGTGTTTTAAAACAGACTGTCTTAGGAGATCCATACCCATAACTTTCTTTAACTTCCAGACAGCCTGGCAAATATCCTTAGCAGCAGCAATTTGAGCCTTTTCTCCAAGAAGGCCTCCAACAGTAGCTCGAAGGATAAATGAAACACAACGACGACTGCAGACAGCATCAATTTGAGTCTGGGTGGCCTTAGGGTGCGACTGTGAAACCAGGCTTAGGATGTGAGAAAGAAAGGCAGCAAAATTTTTCTCTAGCCATGCTCCTCCTAGTGTTGAAATAAACACCACGTAAGCCTAAAAAATAGAAATGAGTTTTATCTTAAAAATGAAATCATTTCAATTCTGTATTAATGTCATGTCTTACATGAAACATGCAGAATTTATTAATATTTTTTAGTTTTTCCTCATTTATGTAGCCACTTTAACTATATAAATATTGTACAATTTTTTTGTTTGTTAAGCCAAAATTGAAGTACCTAGTCTTTCAACTGAGATTTCATTTATGCTGCCTGTGTTTTATTTTGGTCAGACTGCAAGGTTTCAGGACAGCCAGTAGAGTTAGCTAATCAGTAAAATGTGCCTGTGACTTTTCCAAACAAAGCATTCAAGCTCTTTAACATTCTGAAGAAGAAAATCCAAATCAAACAAACACAATGTAAGAATTAACTATGGTCTAATACCATAACTCCAAAGGAATTCAGCTCTAGAAACCGGTAAAGAAAGCTTATAGTGATGAATCACTATTCTTTATTTTCATGAATGCTAATGGTTTGCCTTACTCTAGAGATACAGAGAGTAGTTCTCTCAAGCAATCTGTTTTTTAAAAACAGCTTATGTTATGCTAGGACAGCTTATATTTTCATGAAGTCTAATATCATACAGTATAAAACAATGAGGATTATATGTGAATTAAAAAAATATATATGTGTGTGTTTACTTTGAACCACAATGACATTTACAAAATAAGATAACTCAAAGAAAGAATGCAAAGACCTCTATATTCTCTTATTCAAAGACCCTTTCCCCAAGGTTTAGCTTTTTATGTTCCGTTTAGGACCAAGAATTTAAGCACTTAAGGAGATTACAATTCTATAATCTTTATTTAGAAGTAGAAATCACGTAAGATAGAAATATAATATTGCCCACGCTGAATATTATGCACCTAACAGCCTAAATCTGAACTGTGTAAGCACACAAAAACACACTGGAAAACGTGAAAACACAAGACACAGAGAAGCCGAAGGCCTGGAAACAAACGAAAAAATGTTTATGTTTCAAAGGAAATAAATAAACAAGTCTCCCATTATTACGAACTGAAAATACACTGTAAGAGCGTATTTAGCTGGCTTTGTATAAACAGGCCTCTCTTACTTGTAATCTAGCTTTTTTATAGTGTTTTGGCCTCACCACATCTATTTATAAACATGAGAGCATAGCTGATGCCCTGGCACAGTAGCACTTCTGCCTGGAGTCAGATACTAAACGTCCATCAGGGCAGCTAAGAATTACATTTAGACACTGGTTTGTGATTCTAACCTGAGTAACTCCAACTCGAACATCCCTACTGACTGAACTGGTTCCTTTCAGCATATCTCCACTGGCTCGAAGAAATCCTGAACTCCCACGTAGGAACCCTGTTCCTAGTAATTCCAGAACTTCCTCCAGTGATACTCTGCGAGTGCTCTGACGTGAGGCTGCTACAACAAAGAACAAAACAAAACATGTAATTTTGTTTTATAGACTAAATGTTAATGCATAATCTTGAATGGCAAGTTAACAGAAAGAAAAATAAACTAAAAATCAAACAAAAGACAGAATTTACAGGACATTACACACAGTAACACATAAAGTCACAAAAGTGTTCAGAGGCCAAATCATAATGGACTCTGATGTATCATGTCAATGACATCTTAAAGTCTATGCCACTTTGAGATTATGACCTACTGCTCTCTTGCCCTCAAGTTAAAAGGCTAACAGTCTTCTAAAACAAGGGGAAACATAAATAAACTGCCCTAGTTCTCCAAGAGTGAAAATGCTAGAGAGACTTCCCGTAGTCCAGTGGCTAAGACTCTATGCTTAGAGTCTTAGTTCAATCCCTGGTTAGGGAACTAGATCCCACATGCCGCAACTAAGACCTGGCATGGTCAAATAAATAAATAAACAGAAAACGCTATACAACACTTTGAGAATTCTTTTGAAATACTAAAAAGGCCAAAAATCATAATTTTATCTTTCTAAATGCTCTACAACTCTAATGAAACTTAAAGTAACCACCACATCATGTTTTTTAAAAATTCTCAACTGCAAGTACAACTTTTGTTACATCCTCAGTCTCTAAAGAAATCAAAGCTAATATTTACTAAAACTGCTCAGTCAGTCCTTAGGCTACCGTAATTAACAGGTTAGCTAGGCAGAATGTTTTAAGTTTGTCTGCAGTTTGACATAGTTGAGTTTCTCCCTGTGAGTATCTCCTTTTAAAAAAAAGAAAAAAAGAAAAAAAAACCAAACATTTTCACCCTTTCATTCTTCTGAAAAAATGATGGTCACAAGCTCTGATCCTCATTACCAACATAAGTCATAGGCAGTGGCAAAATAAACTTATGTTAATCCAAGTCAAGATGAACAAAAAATTAATTCCTCAGCCTAAAGATGAAACAGATGAAAATCTATACTAGTACACTGAAAGAAACATTAGTGAACAGCACAAAATCCATGCCCTCACAGATCATAAATTCTAGAAAGGAGAGACAAGAATAAACATAACAAATGACGAACTGTCTATTAATAGTATGTCAGAGAGTGATTAAAAGCAACTCAAAAAAATAAAGCAGATATCTTTTACGTGCAGTAAGTTCTCTGGTAGGAGACGGGCCAGGGTGTGAGGATGGTACAAGAGCAGAAGATATAGGACCTTGTCGATCATTATAATAATGATGTGAGTAAAGTAGGGTGCCAGCGAAGACCCTCAAGCAAAGCAGTAAAGGCATCTGTCACTTTGCTTCTGTGCTGAGAGAAGACTATAGAGGGGCAAAGGTGGAAGCAGAAAAAACCAAAACATTAGGAGGATTTAGTAATACAACCAACAGGTGATGGTAGCTTACAACAGGCTAGATCAAGGTAGTTACAACAGGAGTCTTGGTATACATACTTATACAGTTTTAAATTTTATTAGAATAAATTTCAAAATCACAAAAAAGCTGCAAGAAGAGTAAAATAAATTCTCATGTACCCTTCTCCTAGCTTCCATATCTTCCTTATCATTTTCTCATTTTTGAAACCTACATATATGGCTAGTTATAGTTACAAAAAAGCTCTCAATTGCATAAGTAATGCTGTAAGATTTCTCAATACATAGTAAGTATCAGAAAGAATGTCAGGCTTGATGTCAGTCTATCCCTATACTGGTGGTATTATCTTTGAATACATGAATCAGGTGTCTGTCAATCCTGTCGACTGTAAAATACCATTTTCCCCTTTATTATCACTGTGCCACCTGTGTAGTGATACTTTCAGTTCAGTTCAATCGCTCAGTCGTGCGCAATTCTTTGCAGCCCCATGAATCGCAGCACGCCAGGCCTCCCTGTCCATCACCAACTCCCAGAGTTTACTCAAACTCATGTCCATCAAGTCGGTGATGCCATCCAGCCGTCTCACTCTCTGTCATCCCCTTCTCCTCCTGCCCAGCATCAGGGTCTTTTCCAATGAGTCAACTCTTCACATGAGGTGGCTAAAGTATTACTTTAAGACAGTATAAATAAACTCTCCATTTCGGAATGCACTGAACACTCTTATCTCCATAAACTATTACTATAATGACTACAAAAGGTCATTATCTAGCATTCATTACTCCTAAATTTTTTGCTTGGCATTCCACTGCAAAAAAAAGACCTTTCCCTTCTCCTTTATTTACTTATTTTCATTATAGATTCATGGATTCCTTTTTTATTTAACATGTTATAGTCTATTTCTATCGTTATTAATTCTAATATTGTCTTGGATTTGACCAGCAGAAGTGTCTTCAGAAAGCTAGCCATTGGATGTCCCTTATTTTTTTTAGCACAAGATGTCCCAGGCTCATTCTCAGACTGTCGTTGCCCCAACCATATAAGCCACTTCTCCATGGAGGCCCAACTCTAGATAGTTTTAATACTGATAGGTAGAATAGCTATTGAGTGTGAGAAAGAAGATTCAAGGTGACTTTCCAAATTGCTGCTTGAACACCTGCAGGGATGAAGCTGTCATCAACTTAGATTAGCAAGACTGCTAGCTGCAAGGAGAGCAAGTATGTATGTGTATGTATGGAGGAGGGGAGATCAAACATTCACTTGAGACAAGTCAAAACATCAAATAGACAGCCAAACAGAGATGACAAACAGGCAGGTAGGTATAAGAGTGTGGGCTAAAGATATAAATCCTGATGCACAGATGGTATTTAAGCTAAGAGACTGGATGGGATCCCTAGAGTGAGCCCACATAAAGAGGAGAAGAAGATCAAGGACTAGGTAATGGATGTCTTCTTTGAGGAGACAAGGAATCATTAGAGACTGAAAAGGAATTTCTATAGAGGAGGAAAGAAAACCAAGGCAGTGTGAGGTCCTAAAAGGCAAGTGAAAAGAGGATGAGGAGGAAGATTAACTGAGTTAAATGTTGCTGAAAGCTGACTGCTGCTGTGAAGTAAGACAGCAGAGAACCGCCCACTGGCTTAGTGTGACTAAATATTAGAACAGAAGCAGCAAAGGTTAGGGGCTTTTAATCTGTTCTGTTCAATAACACCTCTTACATGTTGAGAACAGTTTATGGCCTGGTATAAATCCTCAATAAATACTTGTTTATTTATCGAATAAAGGATGAACACGGAGGTCATTAATGACCTTAACAAAAATAAGTTTTTGAGAGACAACTGGAGAAAAACCTTAACTGAAGTGGGTTTCAAAGAAGAGAGAAACTAAAACCTGAGTATCAAGAACCCCTCTGAGGAACTCTGCTGCGAAGGCAAGAGAAATGGGGTTCCAGTTGCCTGGGAAGACACAAGAAAAAAAAAATTTCCTTTAAAGATGAGAGGGGGGAGAAGAGCGTGTTTTATAGGGAATGAACCAACAGAAAGGGGAAAGTTGATGGAGGGGAGGGGAGACTTCCTACAGCTATGTCCTCAAGCAGGTGAGAGGACGCGCTCTAACACATATTGAACATAAGGCTTTAATAGAAGATAATTCATCTTGATAACAGGGGAAAAGTCTTGATAACAGTGGAGCATATGCAGATAGATGCTGGAAGGTGGTAGATTTAGCAGGGGGAGCCTATGGAAGATGGGCCATCAAATGAAAGTAATATAGGAGAAGGTGAAGGTATAAAATAGTCAGTTAGGAAAGTGGGACAATGAATAGACAAGGGAAATAAAAGTATGACTTAAGGTATGAACCTTAAGTTCTCAAGAAGTAACTTTAAAAGATTCCATAAATCCCTGGCAACTTATCTAAACTGTCCAAATACAGCAAATTTCAAGTACCTGTTGTTTGGAATTATTTACATCATTGCTCCCTTATACCAATCTAGAAGATGGCAAGCCAAATGTATGTAATCAGATGGACGCTGCTTAAAAAAATTCTCAAGAATCAGATCTTATTTCTTACTGGGTAACACTCCACAATTAACTTACTCCAAAAAAAAAAAAAAAGGCCATGGTGTAGAGGAAGACGACGATTGAATAAAGCACATTTATTTAAGAGTTCTTTTAAGTTTTTCCTCAAACTTTCACTGAATTGTTTTAATATGAACTCGAGGACTTTGAATGTTTCCAAACTAAAATCTGTATGATATTTTGCCTCTTTTCAGAAGCAATAATAAGTAGCAGTAATGCCTCGTATGTTTGTTTAAATCAACAGGGAAAAAGTTATGGAAGACATTATGAAAACAATTAAATAAATTTACCTGCTCCAGGGTGTTTAGCAATTATGGCTTTAGCCAACACCGTGCCTAGTAGTTTTGAAACTGAAATCCGCACATCATAATTGGAGCCTTCAAAGGATTTAAAACATAGTGTGGCCACACTGTCCAGGTCTGTACTCCACATAAAGACAGCCTCATTCTGAAGTTCAAGGAGACACTATCCAATTGGAAAAAAGAAATTAATGAAAAACAAAATATAAATGTCAGGTTGAGATATACATAAGTTGAAGAATCTATCAAGAGCTAACAAAAAGAATACACAAATCCAAAGTCTCTAAATAATGACTTCAGGGACAAGACAATACTTACTGAAAAGCCATAAAAACTACGCTATATAGAGCAATGTGTCCACAAAGACCCATTTTTAATTCAGTGGGGTATGAAAAATGTCTTTAGAAGCTATCTGTTGGCTATGACCAACTGTGAGACTAATTCCAACATAAACACTAACTATCTAACCCACTATGTTAAGACAGCATGATAAAAGCAAAGGTCACTTTCAAACAACACAAACCTTACAGGTAAATTTTACACACCCATAGAGAGGAGGGACAGTGGAATGGAAGGAATACTTGGGAGTCTGACAACTTGACCTCCCCACTTCTGACAATGTGCTGCTAACTACTTTAAGAACCCTGGGAAATTCACATAACCCTTGCAGCCTCAGTTTCCTCATATGTTAAAATGAGACAGTCCCACCTCAATACCAAAGTAGCAGCTCTAAGATCATGTAGCTGTTACTAGTGTTTTCACTGGGATTAACTGATTAAGTTGTCTTTATACTAATTTTTACAAATTCTGCATATTAGACTGTTTTACCTTTGCAGCAGCACAACGAACAGCCATGGATCTATCTGTTAAGCAGGATCTAGCAGCTTTATAAACATCCCTGTGGCAAGGCGTAGCAGCAGCTCCCAGTCCATTCAGTATGTTTTGCAGACTCAGCATAATCTCATAACGACCTTGTGACTACCCAAGAGGAAAAAATTTAAGGATCAGGAATAAAAATTCACTGTGAAAAAGAGCATTGAGCATCGAAATTTATCTCACATATTAGAGAAATAGTAGGATTTTAATACAAGCTAATCAACCTATTCTGACATTCAAAAACATGAAAAATTTCTATTTTACACAGTGTTTACTATTTTTTTAATGCTTCCTTTGGAGAAAAAAAAGCTTATGTATTTGGGTGCATCAGGTCTTCGTTATGGCAGGCAGATCTTTCACTGTGGAGCGAGGATGCTCTAACTGTGGCACAGGTTCAGTAGTTGAGGCACAAGAGCTTAGCCACTCTGCGGCATATGGGATGTTAGTTCCCTAACTAGGGATCGGAACTGAGTCCCCTGCCTAGCAGATTCTTAACCAATGGATCACCAAGGAAGTCCCAGTGTTCACTATTTTAAAGTGCTATTTGTATTAGTATATATTATACTTCAGTACAATACAAATTTCATAGGGTTGACATGCAGATTAAATGAAATTGTATGGAAGTACCAGGCATAAAGCCTGCATGTTGTTAGGCATTCAATAAACGGTTGTTATAAATGAGGTAACATGGTACAAGTGCATGGTCTGCCACCTACTAGCTACATGTCTTTGGGAAAATCTGTTTCTTTATCTGTTAATGGTTGTTGTGAGGATCCAATGAATCACTACATGTCATCACTGCAGATGGTGACTGCAGCCATGAAATTAAAAGACGCTTACTCCTTGGAAGAAAATATAACCAGCCTCGACAGCATATTAAAAAGCCAAGACATTACATTGCCAATAAGGCCCATCTAGTCAAAGCTCTGGTTTTTCCAGTAGTCATGTATGAATGTGAGAGGTGGGACTGTAAAGAAAGCTGAGCGCCGAAGAGTTGATGCTTTTGGAGAAGAGAGAGTCCCTTGGACTGCAAGGAGATCCAACCAGTCCATCCTAAAGGAAATCAGTCCTGAATATTCATTGGAAGGACTGATGCTGAAGCTGAAACTCCAATCCTTTGGCCACCTGATGCGAAGAACTGACTCATTTGAAAAGACACTGATGCTTGTAAAGACTGAAGGCAGGGGGAGAAGGGGACAACAGAGAATGAGATGGTTGGATGGCATCACCAACTCAATGGACATGAGTTTGAGTAAACCCCAGGAGTTGGTGATGGACAGGGAGGCCTGAGGTACTGCAGTCCATGGGGTCGCAAAGAGTTGGACATGACTGAGTGACTGGACTGAACTGAACTACTTAGAACAGTGTCTGACACACAGTAAATGCTCAGAATTGGCTCAGATGGTAAAGTGTCTGCCTACAATGTGGGGGATCCAGGTTCAATCCCTGGGTCGGGAAGGTCTCCTAGAGAAGGAAATGGCACCCCACTCCAGTATTCTTGCCTGAAAAATCCCATGGACAGAGAAGCCTGGTAGGCTACACTCTCCACGGGGTTGCAAAGAGTTGGGCATGACTGAACGACTTCATTTATTGGCCTGAGTATTTTAACTCAGAAGTTTAAAGTCTGGATTTAGATTTTAAAAGATCTGGGTATGAATCCTGGCTCTGAACCTTAGCAACGATGTGACTTTAAGCTGTTCTTACTTATTTCTTCAACTATAAAATGAGGATAAGGAAATTCCCTGGTGGTCCAGTGGTTAAGACTCTGGGCTTCCACCTTAGGGGGCACTGGTTCAATCCCTGGCCCGGGAACTAAGATCCCACATGCTACATACCATGCCCAAAAATAAATAAATAAAAATAAATACCATGGCCAAAAATAAATAAATAAAAATAAAACGAGGATAAGATGAATCCCATAGAGCCAGTAAATAAGCCCCTGTGGGGAAATCATTCACCATAGTGCCTAGCACACAGTAAACACTCAAGAAATAGTACCTGTTTGTATATCTCAGGAAGTTAAGGCTACTATAGGTAAGCTAACATCAATAACATTTTCATAGTAATGTTATTAATTTTTATTCAAAGGGGCATAATAGTAAGTAATTAAAGGTGGACATAACAAAATGAGTCCTAATGGGGAACCTAACTTTTTTTTTCAAACACCACCAGTTTCAAATACTGTCTATCACTATGGGTGTGTATCAAAGGTGGAAATCCCTTTTGATATTTCCAAAACATTGTGGTACTGATGAATCAACTAAGTCATAAAGGTTATAAAGTGGAGGAGCAATAAAATACTTAGCAAGAACTTAAAATTTTCTGACACTTAAAGAGTAATTCTCTGTTAACCATGAGCCCTAAAAAGTATAGCTTTATCAATGGAGCTAAGAGAAAAAAAAGTTTAAAGTGGACACACTTCAGTAAAAAAAAGTTTTTACAGACACATCCTTTTAAATAAAACCATGTTTATGGATGTTAACAATCTCTCCTCCTTAATCTTCTTCAATCTTTGTAAAAGCTACTACTGCTGAGAAGTAATCTGCTGAGTTGATTTTCTCACCAGTTTTATATTATGGATTTCACTTCTCTGTAAAGTTCTAGAATCAGTTACATTCTTCTTGAAATTTGGCATATTTTATACTTGAATTTTCCCATGTTTTATCCTGATATAGTTAAAGAAAGGTGTGTGACAGGCCTGCATTTTTACAAATTTTCTAGACTTCTTCAAAGTCATGCAAGAATAAGAACTAGTGTGATTTTTTCAATATTTAAAGGTGCTGAGTTATCCTTAAATATGAGGGACCAGATTTAAAATTTCTGATATACAAACTTACAAATGCTTTTTGTTATGAATCTCAAAATGTGATTGGTAAAACTTTAGTTGGCAAAAAATTACAGTATATCTTAGAAGTCTGATAAACACAAAGGATGTTTCACAATGGTAAATGATACCAACAAATCAGCGAGGCCAAGGCTGAGAATATATTCACCCCTGACGATTAAAAGGTCATCTGGGTCCTAGTCAAGCTTATGTCCTTCACACTCTTTCCTACTCTGATTTTATTCCTTACTCCCTGCTGATGCTGGCAGAATACTCATCCATCCGTCAGGTGGACGGTAGCTACCCATTATGTATCTGGACCCTTGGTGGCAAGCGCTTGCTCTGGTACTAGTAAGTAGCGTGAGATGGAAAAGGTGAAACAGAAAGAAGGAGCAAGGACGGGTCTGCAAGAGAAACACCTTAGTTTGTGTCCACTGGAATTTATCCGAATACACAAAATTTTACTGCATTATTGTTTTTCTAATAAAGATTTAATATACAAAGTATGTAGATGCACTACCTAAAAATATGTCATTTATGGATATATTTACATATATACTATGTATGCTTGTCATAGGTAAGGCTCTTTTATTAGCTCAAGAAACTATAAAATCTGTATTTACCTCTGCACTCTTCATAGCTTTGAGAATATTCCCCACTGTATCAGTAAAGGTGTTACCTAATATTCTACCCAACTTCTTGTACAAGGAACCCAAACACACCACAGCAGCGCTGAAATGACATTTCAATTAGAAATCAGTCAAGAATGAAAAAACAGGAAAAAAAGGATCTTAGGACATGCAACGATGACTATTGAATTTTATTTTTAAAGGATAAATTTCCCAGAATCTACTCCACTGTTAAGTCATGAGGAATTTCATTGGAGTATCAAATGACTACGTTTTCAATATAAGAATGTTACAAAGATGTATCTTCAACTAATCTAAATCTCAGCCCAAAGATTCCATTCCCCCAAATTTTTTAATAGAACTGAGCTTCATATGTTAGATAATCAAAGACAGTCTTAAAAGAAAAAGAACAGTGCTCACATTAAGTCTCAAAATTTTATGGAAAAGCATATTCTATCATAAGCTAAAAATTAAATCAATAAAAAAATTTCTATAAAATTAGTACTGTGGAGCCATACATCGTAAATAGCCTTCTCTAAACAACAGGTGATAAAATGAACTGAGTCCTACGGAGACAGAAACTTGGTTGTTCTTTTAGGATCTTAGAAAAGTGTTTTTCTATAAATTTACTATTAATCTTCACTACTAAGAACTAATAAACTAAAAGAACATCCAAAACATGAAGAATTTAACATAGTTGTTCCTTAAACACTCAACTGCTAAAATATTAATCAGACAGTTTTGATTCCCAAATCTAAGCTTCAAATGTCTCAAGTTTTTAAAAGAACTGTTTCTCAACGGGAAAATATTAGATCTTTTCAAAAGCTACATATTTTTAAGAAAATGAGGAAAACAACTTGCATTCATTTTCATAATAATTATCAAGTAGTTTAGTTCTTTTAAAAAAATTATTTTACTAAAAAGAGTTGATTTACAAGGTTGTGCTAATTTCTACTATATAGCAAAGTCTGAGTTCTTTATAAAAATGATACAACAAAGATCTCTTATACTCAGTTTCAATATTAACTTACAGTTTAGTGGGAAGATAACTCGGAGAATCATCTTTGCTTCGAATAAGTTCATTACATTTATCGATTGTCTCATAAACAGAGAACGTGTCTCCAATACTATAAAGAAGGGCTAGATTCTTAGCAAGGAGTTTACGAGTAGGAGGCCCTGGGGAGCTGTTGAGCAAAGACAGGAGCTGTTCCACAAGAGTCTTCTGTTTCTCCTTTACATCACTCTGCAAATGAAGTGAACAAAGAAGATTCTCATCAATGCAATTACATGTACTCCTCTCATATGATTCTGCTTTCATGTAAATAAGAACTAACCAAAAGCCTCTAGAAAAATGAAAAATTATTTTAACTAAATATTACAAATAAGTTGGTGGCATAGTTATTACACCTCACAAGCAAGCAGTTTGCTGCATTGCTCATATCTCCAGAGAATAAATTCTGGACCACAATATACTGGAGTCTGTGAACAAAGACAAGGGTTCCATTTTTTTTCCTTCTTCTTAGGTTTGAAACGTAGAACAAATTTATATCTTAACTAGCACTTTTTAGTTCTTAAGTCCCTGCCTGATATATATCTGCATCAGTGAACAACCTATCACCAGAGCTGACCTTTTGACAGTTACCTCTTTTACTTAGACCTTTTTCTAAGTTTAGCGCAATTTTCTTTCTGCAAGCTTATGCATGTAAATGCCATGCCGTGACTCCATTTTACTTATCTACTCTCTAAAAAAGGAGAACAGAATATTATCACAGTAGTAACGGTATTCAGATGCTTCCTGAGGCTTCAAATTTCACAATAAAATACTTGTTAATTTAGGCTATGGATCTTTGCCATTTATAAATTCTAAACGTCTCCATGAGTAGTGTCTTTGCAACACTTTTGCATTATGTAAGGTATTGTTATTCTGTGGAATACCTTTATTTTTAGAAGATATATAGGAAAGTATTTAGAAATAAAGCAGCAACTCACATGGCTCTGTAAATCAATTAAACTTGGCAAAATGTCAACAGTTGTTGAATGTAGGTAAAGGATAAGAATGATTAGCTTTCTTCTTTGTAGTACCTATTTTATAAACTTTAAGAGAGAATATGTTTACTCGAAGACTCCTCAGCTCATATTCCCCTTCAAGAGTTCACATCTTTTTTTTTAAAAAGATGAAACTTTAAATAACTGAAACTCCCGTAACATTATTTAGTGCGATACTGTTACAGGATGTCATGCATATGGAGGGACAAAGGTAAGAAGATAACAATGATGAAATTTAACACACTGTGCTCTGTAGTTAGTTTTTAACATATCTGAAAGTAATATTATAAATATTGGTTAATTTCTTTCTGTTCTTTTGAGCAGAAGAAACCTACTAGTTCATTGTAAAATCTTATTAAGGTCTAACCTTCGAAAGCTAATTTAGGTTATGTTGGACAGAACAAGAAAAGTAGACCAAAGGAATTAAACATTATCTGGCACTTAAAAAAAAAAAAACCTTGTAAAACAGTTTTTGCAATTTTACTCACTCTGCTGGTTGCAACCAAGAGCTTCTCCAAATATCTCAACCAATCAAAAATAAACTCTGCCTTCTGAACTTCACCCAGTTGATTGTATGCTTCTTCATTCAGCAATAAGCTATGAGCTAATTCCATTCCTTGCAGAAAAGTCTCCTAGCTGGTCACGATTCTTCTCATTAAACTTTAGTCATATACCTATAATAAAGGAAAATAATATTTTAAAAGAAGAATGAAAAGGAATGCAATCACAATACTGGAAATCTTCCACGGAAAAGCACGAAGCATAAACGGAGACATCTTTCCTGACAGCCCTAAGGTGAAACTGGAAAATTCCCAATAGTAAACTTATTGATACAAAACCCCTTTTTCAGAGAGTAGATAGGCAGAACAGAGTAGGATCATTGATACTCATATGTTAAAACTTGCCAAACAGGAGACATTTCATTAAAATTTTGAAAATTTTACAGTTAAGACTACTCAAGTGTGAAGACTTTCAGTTTTCTCTGTAACATAAGCAGTTTTTTACTAAAATGAGTTGTGAGTACATATTAACAATTACCAAATACCTAGACTTCCTATTATACTTTACAGTAAAGCTTGAGGTCTCCCAGGGCCTTTGCCTCCACACATAACCTGTCACTTACATGGAGATCCAAGAGAAGGAAATGGCAACCCACTCCAGTATTCTTGCCTGGAAAATCCCATGGACAGAGGAGCCTGGCAGGCTACAGTTCACAGGGTCTCAGAGTCGGACATGACTGATCAACTGAGCACCAAGACTTGAGCGAAGGGACTTATTTCCATTAGCATATGTTTCTCCAATCTAATAAAGACACTGCCCGAGGCTAGGAGTTTTTAGGAAAAATCCCATCTCAACCACTACAGATAGTCTCCTTATCTCTGTGGACCTTGTTGTGAAAGCAAACTCTCATGTTTTTAAAGGCATTTGGACAGATGCCATCCAAGGACTGTAGAACATTATCTGCTATGACCCAGATCCAATGCAGCCTTCACTTCTCTTGTAACAAATAATCAATAGAAGAGGTTTTGTTTTTAAGATTCATGAGCATCTCCTGGGTATACTCTAGTACCTTTCTAGAATATATACACAACATATAAGCATGTGGGTAAAATGCATACACACTCACTCATATGCAAATTTACAAGATGGCATTTCTGATTACGGATTTTTTTATTTCTAGGTGCATGCTCAAGTATATGGCAGTAAAACAGTATGTCTGCAACTCATTTTCAAATGGTTAAGTACATCAATTAGCCATGAAATATGGCAAAATGTTAACAGATGAATACTGCAGGTAGTATGTATGTGAGCGATCATTTTACTATTCTTCAATTTTTCTGTATTTTTTAAAATATTGCAATAAAAAAGTTGGAAAAATTATTTAAGAAGAGAAAATTTTTAAAAACATAAGCTGGCTTAAAAACAAATCACACTACTACTTCCAGGAGTAACAGCTATCATCAAGAACATTAAACAACAGAGAAGGTATCATATACATATAAGGTGGGTATATCTATCCCATACTGAAGTATAAAAAATAACTTTAATACATTATAAATAAACCTGTTAAGCTAAACAGAAACATGTCATTCGAAATGCACAGAAATACAAACAGAATGCCATAGGTAATTAAACTAAACCATATAAAATACATAGCTCATATTCCCCCTAAATAAACCTCAAATCTTTTGCAGAGAAGCCAGTAAGATGTGGACTTCCCAGGTGGCACGCAGGTAGACATAAGAGACATGGGTTCAATCTCTGGGTTGGGAAGATCCCCTGGAGAAAGGCATGAAAGGTATTCTTGCCTGGAGAATCCCATGGACAGAGGAGCCTGGTGCGTTACAGTCCACAGGGTCACAAAAAGAGTCGGACAGGACTGAAGCCACTTAGCAAGCACGCACGTGTAGTAAGTAGAATTAGAAAATCAAATGGGAGACATGAGGAAGGCTTTTCTTTCTTTTTTCTCCTGGAGAGTTTATGGGTATGAAATTACCTAGACTATAACACTGTAATAATTGTGATATAACTGAAAAGAGCCTCTTTAAAACACAGTAGTTGCAAATTGATGAACTGTTGGCCAAATTTCACCTGCAGTATACATACTGGGGAAAACACTGGTTACTAACATGTAAACACAAGATTTTACACAAAAATCTGGGTCCATATCCCATAGAGCAATGAATGACTGAATCTAAGGGCAGCAGAGACTCTCAGGCAAGTACACTTGCCGCCTGGACTGCCTTATTCATTTACATTATTTGCCAGCTTCCATGGGTATTCAAGTTTTCAGCTCCTACTCTTTCTTTACCTTACTTTCGCCCTCTGGCTTGGGCAAGAAACCCTCCTTTTCTTTTTTCAATTATCAAAGTGAACTGATCAAAATATGCACAATAAAGGTAATAAACACTACAGAAATAATTTCCAGAAGAAATCTAAGTATACCAAAGGAGAAAAGCAAGTTTGTACTCAATATCTGCTATTATGTGAGGAAAAAAAAAATAACCTGAGTACCACAGAGAAAATTTCTTGTAACCACCAGGGCAAGTCAAAACCCTATCTTAAGAATCAAATTACCCTTTTTAGAGGTCATTAGGACTGCTGAAGAGACATTTTTTTTCCTTAGGCAGAAGCAATATTGTGGTGTAAAATGATCTATCAAGAAGCAAAATAGCTAATACAATGCAGTAATAAATAATTCAGTAAAGAGTTTGAGATCATAAGCAGGGCATAAAGTTTATCCCCCATGCCCTCAATACATTCTTCATTATAAATTACTCTTAGAAGTAGACAATTCACACTGGTAATCCCACATCCAAACCTCCAAATCTACAACGGCCTCTGATCTCCACATATGTATTATCAATGACATAAGTAAATGCACTTCGCAAACAACAGATGTTCCTGCTCTAACCCTCAGTGTAACTTAAGGATGATGAGGACAAACACAGTCAATCTACTGTATGTTTTAATTCAACTACAGCCCAATGGCTATACATACTGGGAGAATGCTTGCCTAATTTTTCTCTTATTTTCCATTTTTATGCTTCTTGGGGGAGGTTACAGAGTGATTAATTTATTAAAAGTGAACACATATAACAAGGTATTTTTCAAGGTACAGGTATGCTACTTGAAAAAAAGATTTCATCAAACCACTGTACCAACTATAATGCCAACCATTATTTTTGACAGATGCTAATTATTACTGATCACTAATTATAGTTCAAGCACAGCTCTAAGAGCTTTAAATATTCTTAAATAAGTTGCAGAACTGTCCATGGGTAGTTATTTTTATTAGAATCATTTCAAGATGAGGAAACTGAGGCACAGAGAAGCTGAGTCACTTTCCTAAGGTCACACAGAAAATGGTCATACACTAAAGCAATGTAAGTCGAGATATATGCGCTTCAACCACTATATACTATGCTGCCACCCTTTTATCCAATCAAGCCTATCAAATACCTTGAAGCCAGGCATTTTATTCATTCATTCATTTTTATTAAATATAGTTGATGTACAATATTATGTTAGTTTCAAGTGTACTACATAATGATTTGACATTTACTAACATTTGAAATGATCACCATATCTACAAAGGACTTTTAGGGAACATGCTATTTTGGGGAACATTATTATTTTGAGAACATATGCCATTTGGGGGGACATAAATGCTCAAGTTTATGCAGGGGGGAAAATCTTCTTCATATTTTTGGTCATTTTAGTTTCTTTTTTTTTCATTTTAGTTTTTTAAAATAATTTATTGTATCATTTTGAAGAATGCAAAGAGAAAAAAAAAATCACAAATAAAGAGACCCCCCTCAAACACAAATAAGACAGGTTTGTCAAATTGGTTACTTCTTTCTTTCCTGAGCAATAAAAGATCAATTTACAAAATGAACAAGCCATTCAGTAGTAAATGGAACTGAATCTAGAATGTATCAAGCAGTTAAAGTTTCAGAGTGTCTCAAATTTAAATTACTTTTCTTTGCCTCTCAAGTCTTTAAAAGACATCCCAGCAGCTTCAACTCGGCCTGCAGCTTTCAGTTGCTCAGTTTTGTTTAAAGAGCCTAGAGTAAAAAAAAAACAAAACCAAAAAACCTCTCAAGAGTCTCCCATATTTCAGGGTACACACATATATCTTAAAATCTATACCTTTCAAAACAAACAAACAAAAAAACCAAAACATTAATTAGCTTTGCTGGGGAGGGAGGAAACTTTCCTCTATCCTTCTAGGTTTTTCTGAATTCTGGTCCAGGAATTAAATTGACATGGGACAGATAAACAGGAGAAAAAATTCAATTCCAGACATAAGGAACCCACCACACAAGAGGATCAAAGACCCCAGACACATGAAGTGTTGAGAGACAGAAAGGTAAAATGAGGTATTATGCCACTCTAAGCTGAGGGAGCCTGAGGCTTCAAGGACAGAACAGTCACAGGATGACTAAGCGGAGTAGATGTTCGGTAAATGGATGTTTGCTCTGACAGAGATGGGGCTACTTAGAAAAAATTTACCTCCAATAACAACTCCTGAAACAAGTCCCCAGTTTAAATTATTCTAAGTAGTTAAGGGAGGACAATATTTTCTCTTGAACCCATGGGTTCAAAAGACTCCTCATACAAAAGTGACACCTTCTGGGCAGCTCGATCTGAATCCCACAGATTTAATCTAAAAGAAGATGGATCATTTTTTACTGACCTAATACTCTCTATGACCTGTGATTTAGGCTTTGCACAATTATAGGTTACAAAATAGGAACTCACAAATTACACAGAGCATTAGGTCATAATTAAGATGTTGCCTAAGGAAGGCTGCTCCTGGTAGAAAGCAAATCAGGTCTTTTTGTCACAGTACTTTAAATATCCCTAAGCACAGTCTTTCACTGGTTGTAGAGCAAATCAAATATTAAAGCAAGTCACTTTTGATTCCAGAGTTAATAGTTTCATCTTGATGATTTGAAAATCCTATCTGCATCCTATTTTTTAAACCTGAAGCACCTTGCTTCTTCCTACAATAAACTATTTCAAAATTTACCTTTATAAAAAAAAATCCTTCAGGAAGTCTTTCATGATTAATTCCCCTATTAATACTGTCTTCGCTTGGTACAGGATTTCTTTTATTATAGATATGCTTCATAAAGTGTTGGGCTTCTCTAGCCATCATTTAAATTGTGAGATGCTCCTAGTTATTTTTCTGATTCAAAATGTTAGCAATGATTATTAAAGCAGTAGCATTGTGGGTAATGCTATTTTCTCTAGTCTCCAAATTTTTTATGATTTTAAAACTTTTAAAATGAAGCCCTTAAAAACCAATAAATAAGCTGAACTTCCATCGATTCCTTACTTTTATAATTCACAATACCATTTGTTAGCATCATCTTGGTAACACAAGTGGGAAGGACATACCTATTACCTGCTGCAGTTAATGGCAATGCCTTTCACTTTCCCACTAATTCCCAAATCACAAACTGATGACAGTAGCTATTCTTTTTCTTTTCAAATTTTATTAATTTTTAAAATTTACTTATTTTTAATTGGAGGATAATTGCTTTACAATATTGTGTTGGTTTCTGTCATATATCAACATGAAATTAGCCACATGTTCCAAACCTCTTGAACCTCCTTCCCACCTCCCACTCCATCCTGTCGCTCCAGGTTGTCACAGAGCACCAGATTTGAGCTCCCTGCATCACACAGCAGATTTCCACTGGCTGTCTTAATTTTACACATGGTAAGGTATATGTTTCAATGCTCCTCTCTCCTTTTGTCCCACTGTCTCCTTCCTGCTGTGTCCACAAGGCTGCTCTCTGTCTGCATCTCCACTGCTGCCCTGCAGAAAAGCAACTATTATTCACTGAGCCAGGGACTTTTTAGGTGCTTAATTTATATCATCTCTAATCATCACAGGAAAGAAAGCAAGTATTACTGGTCCCCACTTTACAGAAGAAAAATCTTTGATGCCAGTAAACAGGAGAGATGAGAACAAACCCACGTCTCTTTGGCAACAAAGCTCATTCTCTTTCCTCAGTGCTAGGAAACCTTTCCATCAGAAAAAGAGGGAAAACAGCATTTTTGACATTAAGACTTAAGGGACAAAAAGTGCAGGACAAACAGAGCATGGCGGTGGAGGTGGGGTCCTTACTTTATGTCTGGGCTCACTCTCTACCCATTTCCCCAAGCATGTGTGCATGCTCAGTGTCCACCTCTTTGTGACCCCATGGACTGTGGCCCGCCAGGTTTTTCTGTCCAGGCAAGAATACTGGAGTGGGTTGCTATGCCCTCCTCCAGGGGATCTTCCCAACCCAGGGACTGAACTTGCGTCCCTTGCAGGTCCTGCATTGGCAGGTGGATTCTTTACCAGTAACGTCACCTGGGAAGCCCCAATATTTCACCCTACACCTTTCGGTAAATCACAAAATCAGTTTTACCTCCCAACTCCTTCAGGGACAAGGGTCAAAACAATTAAAAAGGCAGTGTTGGGAAAACAGCAAAAGGAAGAACACAGATGAGGTAGGTAAACTGTTAAAAAAGCTGAGCATGTCAAAATAGTAGACCTATTACAAATAGATTAGTGGTTCTCAACTCTGGTTGCTTTTAAAAAACACAAAGTTTTTTGAGCCTAAACCAACTTAACAGAATCTCTGGAGGCTGAGGTGCTATGATAATGGAAGTTTTCATTTAATCCTCACACGGTGAGGTGACTAGGTGACTAGGCTGCAGCTCCACCCACTCCCTCAGAATCATCCCTCTGCTGGCTAGTCACCCCTATTGTCCAAACGGAAAATCACGCCCAGGTTTTGGACCAAGAGCTTGTGAGAAGCCCACACCCTGTTTCCTTGTGTCTTTGACTTCACTTTGTCTTCCTTGTAAAAGGCTGTTTAACTAAAAATAACCAAATGCTTTAAAAAAAGAAAACTAGCACCATTCATCTACAAAGAATACTGAAACTAGATAATATAGATATTTTAATAGCTGATAAGTGTCCCCTACTCTCCTATAATTCATTTATTACCTTGGGTAAGAAAAATTTAACTTATTATTTTTAGATAAACCCAAAGAAACTGAAATTGCTTTAGAAAATAGCAGGAAAATGACAATGAAATTCAAATCTATGATATTACTTGATATGAACTTAGACTTTCTAATTCTCTGTAATAACTCTAAAATAAACCAGTTGTCATTAGTCAAATATTAAAATGCTAAGTGTACAATATTAAGCTCAGTAAGAATTTAGTTTAGCTGAGTGATTCAGACTTTCTAATTCTCTGTAATAACTCTAAAATAAACCAGTTGTCATTAGTCAAATATCAAAATGCTAAGTGTACAATATTAAGCTCAGCAAGAATTTTGTTTAGCTGAGTGATTCAATATATGTACATTAAATCTAAATATTATAAATGCAAAAATTTCACAGCCAAAACTGAGATTTTAGAAAAGTTGATAGGTCTATAGTGACAGTACAAATAGGTTCAACTCTTTTGGAAAATATAAAGAAGCCATAAAAACATCAAAACCATTTGACAAAAGCATGAGTTTTTGAAAATTTGTGCCAGAGAAAGGAAAATGAAAATATCAGAAGCGTAAGCACTGATTAGAGCATTATGAGAGGTGAAAACTGAAAACTTCCAAGTCCATCATTAGAGAAATGATTTTGACATTTTCAGACACTATCAGGTTCTCATTAAAAACTGTGATTATAGAAACTACAAGTGCATACATTTTAACAGGTTAACCTATTGAGAGCATCCCCACAGGTAAAGCAGAGTTTCCTAAAGAGTGTTGTGAGAACAGTAGTGAAAAAGAATGAGGAAATGAGGATTTGTGTTGTGTGTGAGGGAACAGAATCCAAATCTTTTTGGGAAACACCAAGTTGGCAGTCTTCCTTTCTACAGAGGGTCTCCACACATGTGATATATGTAATGTACATTATAGACTGCCAGAAGGGTGTGTGTGTGTATAGCACTTGATGTTTCTCAGCATCTTTTAAGTACTGACCTTTGCCCCACTTCTACCTTTTTTATTCCCCCTGCTGGGAATCCTGAGAACTCAGTGTTCTATAGAGCACAATCTTTAAATACTAATCACTAGAGACCACTATATTCAAAAAAATTTTTAATTCCCTTTTAGTTATACTATGATAGGATTTTTATAACAAGTAGAAGAATATGTAACAAGACAATGTCACACTTCTTAAAAGTAGCCATTTCTGGTTAATATTTTGGATCAAATTATCTAACATTCAGAATTCTAAATATAAACAATCTTTTCTTTTCTATTCCTGGAAGAAGAGTAAAGAAAAAGGAATCGTTTTAATTAACCAAATGATTTATCAGTTCACATAAAAATCTGTGTTATTCATAACTTTCAACCAAGTTTCACACCACACTCCTTGAGCTAAAAATGCCTTGTTGCACCATAAATTTTAATATTTGATTTTTGGAATCCTGAATACAATTCCCAGAAAATCAATTTAATTCATGTTTCTTAAGTCATATGACAACATGACCCAGGCACCCAGCACTAATAACCTGTTTTACGATATAATGAAAATACATTCAGTGTACCGAGATTCAAAGAATGCTTCCTGCAAATATGGTAGAAATGGTGAGAAACCTGCTTCTCACCACTGTGTAATACAAATCAGCTGGAAAGGCAGATACACTCAACTCCAAGAACTGATTAAGGAGCACATCCTATAAGACAGAGAAGCTAGAATGGAGCAGGAAAGAAACAGGAGTAATACAGAAATGGATAAAGAGAGGTGAGAAAGGGCCTGAAGTAGGGATGCAATTTCCTTTGCCTTCCTCCCGTTTTCTTCTCAAGTGCTGCAGATTACGACTAAGGATGGGAAGAATGGCAGAAGCAGGATTCAGCGAAGGAGACTGCCAATGGGGCCTTCTGGAATAGCCTAGCTCTGGCAATTCTCCTTACAGATTACAAAAGGGAAAACCTTAGAGGGTAAAAGGAAGTATGGTGGGCAGTGGGCAGGGGACTCAGCAGCAGAACCAACTCTAATAAGGCAATGATAGGAAAAGAGACTTAACATTTCTTCAGGATTTCCTTACTAGAACCTTTTAATTCACTATCTCATTTAATCTCCCTACTACTGCGGTAGTTGAGTCACTAAATCGTGTCTGACTCTTATGACTCCATGGACTGTAGCCCACCAGGCTCCTCTGTCCATGGGGTTCTCCAGCCAAGAATACTGCAGTGAGTTGCCATTTCCTTCTCCAGGGGATCTTCCTGACTCAGGGATTGGACCTGGGTACCCTGCATTGCAGGCAATTTCTTTACCAACTGAGCTACCAGGGAAACCCCTCCCTAATACTAAAACTTAGATATTATCATCCTCATTTTACAGATGAGGATAATGAGTTAAGAAATATGTCCGAGATTTAAGGGAAGAAAGAAGTGGAAGAAAGAAGGTAATGCCTACACCTGTCTAGTTTCAATGTCCATGCTCCTTCAACTACTTCATGCATTCTTTTCATACAGTTTCTAATCACTGACAGTTACTGCCATGCCCACTGAAACATCTAACCTTTACAACTTTGTTTTTCTTATCAGTTCACTCTCCTCTTAGGTCTCCAGTACTTCGAGGCTTTTTGATAAAATGTGAGTTGTACTAGACACATCGACTTCCAGAGGGCCCTTCCCACCAAGACAGCAAATCCCTAACTAACACTAAGACCATTAGTCTTCCCCGGGGGCTCAGTCGGTAAAGAATCTGCCTGCAATGCAGGAGCCTTGGGTTCGATCCCTGGGTTGGGAAGATCCCCTGGAGAAGGGGAGGTCTACCCACTCCAGTATTTTGCCTGGAGAATTCCATGGACAGAGGAGCCTAGTGGGTTCCTCCATGGGATCACAGAGAGTCTGACACAACTGAGCGACTAACAGTGTTAGCTTAGTCCTTGGCTATTCCTGACAATTTTTATCACTCTTCATTCCACAAACCAACTCTTCCACCTTCCCCTGGGATGAAAGATTTCACTCTGGACACTTTGGAGTACCAGAAGGGAAGTTTTAAAAGAGAAATTTTACTCTAGTATCTCTCACCACACTCATCTGAAAGTCACTATCGAAGCAATCTCACTATTTGGTACCTAGCAGAGAATTCAGTAACAAGAAGTAAAAAAACAAACCAAAAAAAAAGTTAAAAAAAAAAGATACACAATTAATTGTTTCAAAGATCATGAACTTTACTGACATTAAGTTTCTTGTCTCTTGGGGCCTGTTTACTCTTAGTTTACTCTAGACATGACTAATAATCCAGTTATCTGGATTCTAGTTGGAGTGGGGTAGAGTCCCATATTAAAAGTGAAGGAGCAAACTAACTGAGAGCATGAAGAAGCTGGAGCAGGCAGCTAACAGTAATGGAAGAGACCAAAATACCATTTAACATAGATACTTTAAAAAGCAGACAATATGGGGATACTTAGTTAAGAGTAAAGTGCATAAGATGCCATTATTCCTCCAGCTCGGCAGAGGACAGGAATCCTTGCTCAATTTTCCAAAATATCACTGTATTTGTGCTCAAGTAATCTGATACCTAGGACTTTCTAGTTTAGTCATTAGACCCCACCTGCTTTAGAATCCCCTCCTTTTCCCCCTTCTAACTGTTCATTTCATGGCTTCTATCCAGGTGAGCACTCAGAGTCACCCTCACTCCCACTATGGTCTGACATCTTGGATTTTCTTCACGGTTCCCACTTCTAATTTACAACATATCTTAGGAAGTGCCTGGCCCAAAATTTAGCCACAGTTCTGACCTTCCTGGAGCCCTACCTGAGGGTTTTTTGTTTTGTTTTGTTTTAGCAGACTCCCTGCCAGATGCCTAACTGGGCTCTTAACTTCGCAAGTGTAGCTCCCTGGAACAACTCCATTATTCTCTTGTTTTCCGGTTGCCATCATTACATCCACCCAAGTAATACAGTGAACACACCATCTATTAACTCTAACCCCCAGCTGGTCTGGGGCAGCACTCCACAATCAAACTCACTTATATTTCTGCAGCAAAATATAAACATATTCACAGAAAGGTAGAATAAATAAAGACTATAAACAGTTTCCTATCAGATCAGGTCATGTTCCGCTGCCAAATGAGTTAAGAAAAGTGCCTTTTGGACTCTGTAATTATGCTTAAGGGATTTTGTACCTGTATACACTTCTCTTTTCTGGTTTTGCTTTTCAGATTTCCTCCCAAAATATCTTAAAAAAAAATTTGTGCTTTTCAATGGGTAATTTCAACTTCCTAATAATTTTACTTACATAAAAATAAAAATGTATTGAATAAGTAGGTAATGTTTTGACTAAATATTTAATACACAAAAACATGCATAAATTCAACATACAGAAATCTACAAGTGCAACAGAAAAGAATATAGACAGATGTTGTAATATATCCATAGAGAAGCATAAACTAAGAAAGAAGTACATATATAAAACATTTTAGAGAAGTTAAAACCATGGTTTCAAAATTGGCAAAAGTATATACTCTGGTTTAAACACTTAAATATCACCTCATACAACTTTACCTTCTTTCCTGTCACATAATTAATTCTAATTTCTTATGTAGCATAAACATTATGCTTTAACATGACTACATTATGTTTCTTTTCTAAAAATATTTATTTTTTAAGTTGTTACTATTAAAAAAAAGAAGTTCAAACATGATTCAGAACAATATGCTCCAATTTCAATCTTGTGTATCTGTTTCAACGGTTCCAATTTCCATTTGGGTCTTACTGTAGATATACCTTTGACTTCATGCTCAGTTACACTGTGAATAATTTTCTGTCTAGTCTTTTAATCAATGTCACTAGATTCATGGTTAAAAAAAAAGTGTTTTAAGTAAAAATAACTGTTACTTGTGAAAAACAGAAATGATACGTTAAAAAGAGCTTACTAAATTAAAAAAAAAAGTCCACACCAGATCCAAATTAAAACTAGGAGTTATAAAGTTGTTAGAAAACACACAAAAATCCTTCCCTTTCTCTAGCCTTCCAAAAGGCGAGAAATGCTGAAATTAAAACTTACTAAGTAATTATGACTGAAAAGCCATGACCTTTTCCCATCATTACACATCTAGGACCCAGAAGCATTTATAGGATGCAGTAGTTCACCCGACACAACAAAAAAAGTAAGAAAAAGAAGAAAAACTGAACTTAACCTACTTCCTCTCACAAAAGGTACCGTGACTGAGAGTTTGTGGAGTTCTAGTCCAGGGTCAGGAATTCTTTCCTGTAAAAGACCAGAGAGTAAATACTTTAGGCTGTATGGACCACACAGTCTCTATCACAACTACTCATAAACAATACATAAACAGCTATAAATAGATAAAAGAGTGTGGTTATGTTCCAGTACAACTTTACGACAACCAGCAGCAGGCTGGATCTGACGCACAGCCTGCCAATTACTGACCCCTAGTGTAATTCCAAAGAATTTAATACTGCAACTAGACAAAAGATTCAATTAAATGATACAAACAAGTCTCTACTAATTCCTCAGGCTTCAGCTAATTCATTTCTTAAAAGAAATTTAATAACAGTTTCACACTCTCCTTAAAATGCAGAAATGCTTTTACCTGAGAGGACTAAGGTCCCACTAAGGGGCTGTTCAAACCCATTAACTATACTGTGGATAGTTAATGAAAGAAGAGTCAATGAAGTCTTTTTTAAAAAAATGTCTATGTCTTTAAACTGGTTAATCAGGATTTAGAATAAATGAATCTCAGAGTATGAAGAGAACGAAACACCTAAAGACATGGAGAGTTTAATCTTTTATTTTACTCAAAAGATAACTGAGAAAAGTTCATGAAGATTATAAATTGTCTCAGTCCTCTTTTTGAAATAAAGCTGAAGAAAGGAAGGTATGTGCATTGTCCAAAGACAAAAATTCTTAAATTTTTTTCTTAGAGAATGTATTATTTGCGCAGTTTTTCAAAAATTTTAAAGTAGTTTGGCTATATGTTTTCTGTTACTAAAGTCAGATATAAAGATAAAAAGAAAAGAAGAGAAAAGTAAGCTAAGATCCATAAACAGTAGTGGAGGCGCTTAAGCTAAAATTCAGGTCTGTTGTCAATTCAGGAGTCTTGTAGCACTAAAGGTTTCTATATAAATAACTACTTTTTCCAACTGTCCCTATTCTTATGTTTATAAACCCTGCCTGCTACCCATTTCAATAAAGGGGGAAAAAAATCCATGGTGTTTAAAATATAAGAAAACCATCGGCTTCAATACTGATCTAAAATCATTTTCTCAAAGACATACTTTCTAAAACGTTTGCGAAACAGGACAATTCTTTCCCCATCCGCCTAATGCCCAACTCCAAGGACACTTCTGCTTTCTTTCCACTTTAATCTCTCCGTAGTATTTTCTCTGACAAAGTTCTGAACCATACTTACGGGTCCCCCTTTTCCCTCCCTTTAACGTCTTTTCTACGCTCTAAGTTTCTTAAGAGCGCTCAGCCTGAACATAAAAGGCGCTGAGTATCTGCTGAATAAATGACAAAGAAAATGGATGTAAAATTATGACCTTTCAAAAAAGAGCTCAAATCATCTGACAGACACTATTCGACTTGACAGTTATGAAAATCATCTTGCCAGAGGTATGCATTACTGTGACTAGTATCATAAAGCGCTTCTTAAAGTTTCCAAAGACTTTACAATCCCTTCCAATGACGTTGTGCTGACCAAGAGTAGGGTAAGAAATGTTTCCTTGTACTAAGCAAAAGCTAGCCCGGCAAAGGCTCGCTTTCCTTGCAAGGAAGGACTATCCAGTATCCAGTCTCCACTGCTTCAGGAAACCCGCCTCCGCGGTTGCTCGCGGGCGTCCGGAGAACCTCGCCCGAAGCCCGGGTTGGGGCCCCGCTCCCAGCCAACCCCCGACGCTGTGGGCGCCGCTAGGGCGGATCCGGGGAGCGGCGCGCCGACTAGGCGGGCTCCGACCTTCCGACCTTCCCCGCACGCCCGGGGGCTCCAGCCCGCGCGGCCAGAGTCCACGCCTACCTGTTGTGCTCCGGTGAAACACACTTTCCCAGAGCCCAGGAGGAAAGACCGGCTGCACTGGCCATTCGGCCGTCCCCGCGCCCCTCTACATCCCCTCCCCGGCAGGCTCCGGCCCCTACGGCCAGGACATCTAATCCTTCGACCCGTTCCTGCTCCCGGGGTCCTAACTTCCTCCACCTCTTGGCTGCCGCGACCACCCCGCGGACCCCCAAGCAGCTCAACTCACGGTGCAGGCCCCCGGTGTGTGTTTCTTCCCCGCCGGCAGGCAGCCCGGACACCGCCCCCTCGAGCCCGGAGCCGCCTTCACTCCTGGGATTCCCGACTTCTCGCCCCCGGCGTCCTCCCACCACTCAGCGCCCGTCCCAGCCCAGCCACGCTGTCTGCTCCACAGTGCGGCAGGGTAGCGCCGGGACTTGCCGGCGGCGGCGACTGCGAGACAGCGGGGCGGGAGGAGCTCGCGCGGGGCGGGGCCGGAAAGCTCGGAGCCTGGAGCGCGGCGGGAGCCAGCGATTGGGAGCGCGCCCCGCACCGCATCGCCGATCGAGGCCCCGCCAGCCGGCCGCCGAGCTATCGAGCGCCCACTCTGGCAGGCGTGAGTGCTCCACCGCCGAAAGAGCGATGGAGACTGCGGCTTAAGTTGAGGCCAGGGCAGCAGCTTTGCAGTCCGGAGAGCTTGGTCACACCCATTTTTGTTTCTACTGCCAGCCAGAATCCTCTGGAACAGCCTTCAGGCATCTGAAGTTTAAAACACGACTAGAGCCTGGGGAAGTTCAGGCAGGCAATGTAGGTGGGTGGGTGTAGACAAGGAAGGGACCCTAGAGAGCTTTGTAGTCTTACAGCCCGAAACTCTGGGGCCTGGCTCAAAGTCACACACCGCAGTCATGGCCGAAATTGGGATTAACAACCTCTTGGCCCCCAATCAATTGAGTCTCTCTAGCATACTCAGCATTTTGAATCTAATTTTGCAATTTTTATTCTGAAATAAGCGCAAAGTGTTGCTAGTATAGAGAACATTTTTTCTTCCCGAACCATTTGAGATCTCAGTTACTGAGAGGGTGCCACATTGTCCCTAAATACTTTGAAGTTGCTCAGTCGTGTCCGACTTTTTGCGACCACATGGGCTGTAGCCTACTAGGCTCCTCTGTCCATGGGATTTCCCAGGCAAGAGTACTGGAGTGGGTTGCCATTTCCTTCTCCAGAGGATCTTCCCGACCCAGGGATTGAACTCAATCTCCCACATTGTAGGCAGAAGCTTTACCGTCTGAGCCACCAGGGAAGGTTAAATATTTTATATGTCTTCCTAATAATCACATGCCTGCTTGCTAAGTCGCTTCATTAGGAACCAACTCTTTGCGACCCTATGGACTGTAGCCCACCAGGCTCCTCTGTCCATAGGATTCTCCAGGCAAGAAGTGGGCTGCCATTTCCTCCTCCAAGGGATCTTCCCAAGCCAGGGATCTAACCAGCATTTCTCCAACATTGGAAGGTGGGCTCTTTATCACTGGGGCCGCCTGGGAGCTTCAGCTTCAGCATCAGTCCTTCCAATGACAATCTTACTCAGTCAGTCAGTCAGTTCAGTCGCTCAGTCATGTCAGACTCTTTGCGACCCCATGAATCGCAGCATGCCAGGCCTCCCTATTCATCACTGACTCCCTGAGTTTACTCAAACCCATGTCCATAGAGTCAGTGATGCCATCCAACCATCTCATCCTCTGTCAGCCCCTTCTCCTCCTGCCCCCAACCCCTCCCAGCATCAGGGTCTTCTCCAGTGAGTCAGTTCTTCGCATGAGGTGGCCAAAGTACTAGAGTTTCAGCTTCAGCATCAGTCCTTCCAGTCAACACCCAGGACTGATCTCCTTCGGGATGGACTGGGTGGATCTCCTTGCAGTCCAAGGGACTCTCAAGAGTCTTCTCCAACACCATAGTTCAAAAGCATCAATTTTTCGGCACTCAGCTTTCTTCACAGTCCAACTCTCACATCCGTACATGACCACTGGAAAAACCATAGCCTTGACCAGATGGACGGGGCGGCAGTGAGAAGATACCCCTCGTCCAAGGTAAGGAGCAGCGGCTGCACTTTGCTGGAGCAGCCGTGAAGAGATACCCCACGTCCAAGGTAAGAGAAACCCAAGTAAGACATTAGGTGTTGCGAGAGGGCATCAGAGGGCAGACACACTAAAACCATAATCACAGAAAACTAGCCAATCTGATAACAGGACCAGTCTTGTCTAACTCAATGAAACTAAGTCATGCCGTGTGGGGCCACCCAAGACAGTTGGGTCATGGTGGAGGGGTCTGACAGAATATGGTCCACTGGAGAAGGGAATGGCAAACCACTTCAGTATTCTTGCCTTGAGAACCCCATGAACAGTATGAAAAGACAATCCTAGACAGCATGTTAAAAAGCAGAGACATCATTTTGCTGAGAAAGACCCATATAGTCAAAGCTATGGTCTTTCTAGTAGTCATGTAGGGATGTGAGAGTTGAACCATTAAGAAAGCTGAGCGCTAAACTGATGCTTCAAATTGTGGTGCTGGAGAAGACCCTTGAGAGCCTTGAACTGCAAGTAGATCAAACTAGTCAATCCTAAAGAAAACAACCCTGAACATTCATTGGAAGGACTGATGCTGAAGCTGAAGCTCCAATACTTTGGCCACCTGATGTGAAGAACTGACTGATTGGAAAAGACCCTGCTGCTGGGAAAGACTTCAGGCAGGGAGGAGAAGCGGGCAACAGAGAATAAGATATATATTGGCATCACCGACTCAAAGGATATGAGTTTGAGCAAGCTCCAGGAGTTGGTGAAGTACAGGAAGCCTGGCGTGCTGCAGTCCATGGAGTCACAAAGAGTCAGGCATGACTTAGTGACTAAACAACAATAAGACTTCTCCAGTAGTTACTTTTTTCCTCTTTGTAATGAGTAAGTTATTTTGTGGGGTTAATTCTTTGAAACTATCTTTTTTCTCATCAAATTTTCAATTAATTTATTTCTATTAGTATAAATTCAGAGTTTCCTATTTGATTAAATGGGTGATAATCTGTTTTTATCATTGTTTACTTTGGTGTTCAAAGTGTCCCAAGGTTGGTCAGTGGGATTTACCTATTCACGCTGGCTCCTATGTCTTTGTATGTTTCAAATCCTTTCACAATGTATTGTTGTAAAACAATTTTTAAATACAGAAAATTTGAAAGAGTTTTATATAGCATTTATCCCAGCATCCATATTCTTCATTAACATTTTACTATTCTGTGCCCTTTGACACACCTTCATCCTGCTTGGTGCACTCCCTTACTTCCTGGCACAAGATAAACCTCATCTTACCCCAGCACTGGCTGCCATTGATCTGGGAGCCTGGGGTTCCTTTTAGTGGAGAAAGGTATTTAGAAACACTAGGCATGCTCACTATTCCTGGGGTATCACCACTCAGGCTGTCTTAGGGTTTACAGCTAGGGAATATTTGTACCTTAACACACACATACAGTACATCTGTGTCTGTGTACTCACATATACATTTACAGCTGTATTTCTTTATTTAACAACATATATTGAAAAAACTGTATTTCAGAGTAATACCTCCAATCTAGCATCACATAGTTTATTCTATTCATAGTTTATCCTCCCTTCCACATTTGTAACTCTTTTCTACTACAGAGAAGATTCTGGATCCTATTTTTCAGATATCTATTGTTTGAACAACTGTCCTATATTTAAGCAATCACCATTGCTGCTCTCTCTCCCTTTGGAGGATGCTGCCCTTACCCCACTAAGGTGTGAAACCTCCAAATTAGCCACCACAAGCCCCTATTTCTCTTTCCTTATCCCTTCTCCCAGACCCTGTCCTCATCCCAGTCGTCGAGCCCTCCCCACCCTGTTCAGGCTCCATCCCTCACCAAGCATCCCTCCAGGCAGCCTCCTTTTCCCACTTGATACACACTGGGTACTGTAAACTATGCTGGAAAGGTACAAAGATATTTTCAATCCTGAAGGAGAGAGCAAATACTGTGAAGTTCACTCGGGAGGCTCAAAGAAAGATCACAGATCACTTCTCTGGCAGTCCAGTGGTTGGGACTCTGCTTCCAATGCTTGGGTTTGGGTTCAATCCCTGTTTGACAAACTAAGATCCCACGTGCTGCACAGCTAAAAATAAAATAAGCAAAAATATATCAATGCTTGGCACATAGTATGTGTTCATTAAATGGCAGCTATTTATCCTCCTCTCTGAGGTGTACTGAGGATTCAAGATATAATAGAAATAACTGGCATGTTGCCCATTGTCAAATGGTAGCCAGCATTTTGGGGCACTTACCTTACCTCTCTACTCCCAACTTACTCCAAAAAAAAAAAAGAAAGAAAGATGGCATTCAAAATGGACTTTGAGAATGCATAAGAATGAATGAATAGAATATGCTCTGTTAGATACAGAAATAATCCTGGAAAACAGTTTGAGCACAAAATTATTTATTCTTGGGTCAAAGCAGAGAAAGTGATTCATTTTGACTGAGTATTTGGTACAAGAATAACAACACTAGAATTTTAGAGCTGGAAGGGATACATAATAGTATCGTTGAGTCCAACCACTAATTTTACCAAAGATTCAAAGATGGCTCCAAACTTTGAGCCCAAGTGACTAAGAAAATTAGGAGGAGGAAATAATAAGTTTAATTATTAATATGCCACATTTGAGGTGACAGTAGAGCATCCAAACTGAAATGGAGGAAGGACTACAGCATAGAAGAGGGGTCAGAATGAGAGCTCTAGAGTCAGAACTTTTCTACGTGGAACAGACAGCTAATACAATGAAAGAGAAGAAGACAATAACAAGGACAGAATTCTGAAAAATGAGTTTAGTTTTTTTTTTTTAATGAATTTAGTTTTAACCAAATGGAAATGTTTCACCTCTCAACTAAATACTATTATCCTTTGTTCAATCTCAAGCTGAGATTTTAAGTCACAATAAAGATGGAGCTTGTATCATATAGCTTTGGAATCTGGTAACGTGTTCATAGCCTAATTCTACCACTCAGTAGGCTTGACCTAGGGAAAACTGCTTCATATCTCAGTTTCCTCCCTTTCAAATGAGAGCAACATCTTCCTCTCTGAGGTGTACTTAGGATTCAAAATATAATAGAAATAACTAGCCTGTTGCCCATTGTCAAATGATAGCCAGCATTTTGGGACACTTACCTCACCTCTCTACTCCCAACTTACTCCAGCTGGTCAACTTACTTGGTGTCCCTGTTGGACACATGGAAGGCATTCATCAGTTATCTGCTGAAGGAAGAGAGACTTTTAGATACTTTCTCTTTACTTTATGAAGTGAAGTTGCTCAGTCATCTGTGACTCTTTGCAGTCCCATGGACTGTAGCTTACCAGGCTCCTCCATCCATGGAATTTTCCAGGCAAGAGTACTGGAGTGGGTTGCCATTTCCTTCTCCAGCGGATCTTTCCAACCCCGGGGATGGAACCTGGGTCTTCTTACATTGCAGGCGGATGCTTTACCCTCTGAGCCACCAGGGAAGCCCCTTTACTTTATACTTATCCTAAAATGCATTATACTACATCTTCTTGCTTTCTGTAAAGGAATAATTTTCCCCACAATAAAGGAAGCATTCTTAGAAGTAGAATTGTTGGTGGTTAATGGTGCATGTAAAAATGATGAAGTAAACTAGTAGTTACCCATTTGACCGGCTATGTGATATCTTGCTTTAATTTATTCTTCAAACCCATCTGTATGGTTCTAACCACTATACATTTGGGAAATTGGAAATGATAGATTCCCTTTAAGATTGCTTCTACCCCTTAGAGTATAAAATTCAATGATAGTAGAACAGTACTGCCCAAGCAATGGGACTCTTGTGTACCCATGAAGCTCTACAGTCCTGCTCTAGATTGTACTCCTCAAGATGTTAACAGTTGTTCCTTTAAAAAGGTATTCTTAAATATATTTGAGAAAACCTATATGTTAACATTTTATAGATGTTTCTTAGAGAGTCATTAGGCATATTAGTAGGCTGCATTTCAAGCAATGTTTCCCACTTTTATCTGGCAATGGAATATAATGTGTGTTTTTTTTTTTAAAGGAATGCACACTAACATCTTTTAGAACTAGTGTTCCTAGGAGCAGAGTTTCCTAAATATTTATGAAGCCGTCAAGGAGACCGGAGTATACATGTGGCAGGCTCATGTCACAAAAGTCATGGGTTGGGCACAGCTTCCACTCTGTCAATTTCAGTGTGATCTGAAGCCTTAAATGACACTGATACCTCCCACTCCAACAAAAGATCTGCTGGCCTTTTGTGATACAGCTTTCTACTTTTTGGTCTATCAAGCATTATTTGTCAGTGTACTGCTGAGCTTGCTGTAATCTGTGACTGCTTTTAACGCTAAGGTTCTATTAAGAACTTTTGGCTATAGACAGGATTTTCTTCAGTAGGGAATCTACTACTATAAATATTCAGTCAACATAGTACAGACCTTGATCCATGAGGGTAAGTAGGTAATAGTAGACCATCTAACCTGAAAAGTGAAAATGAAAGAGTTAGTTGCTCAGTTATGTCCTACTCTTTGCAACCCCATGGACTGTAGCTCGTCAGACTCCTCTGTTCATGAAATTCTCCAGGCAATACTGGAGTGGGTTGCCATTCCCTTTTCCAGGGAATCTTCCCTACCCAGGGATCAAACCCGGGTCTCCAGTATTGCTGACAGATTCTCTGCCATCTGAGCCACCAGGGATTCAGGGTAACCTGGAAAGAAGCAGTTAAATTCAGAGTTGGTATTTCTGAGCAGGAATATGAAGCAAAGGTAAATCTGCAACTATATAGCTGTCACATAAGAATCGACTGCAAATTATGTTCATACTTGACTAGGACCCTTAATATCCTTTTCAACTTCTCATTCTCTGATCAGATTAATAGTGTTTTACAAGTGCATAAACTTTATGGTTTTGTCCTAAAGTTGCCAGCATATATTTTATAAGCAAGTCAGTTAACGTCTTTGGGTCTCAATTTCGTCCTCTAGAACACAAGCATGTTGTACTTGCTCTCTAAGTATTTATTTATTCATTCATAACCATGATCTCTAAGCTCTCCAATTTTAAAATTCAAATATTCTATTGTTATTCTTACAAAAATCCCTTCACAGTAAATAGAAATAGAAACCAAACCCCAGGATAGCTAAATGATTTGTCTATGTTTGGAACAAGATTCCAGAAGTAAGCTCTTAAAACCAGGTCTTCTGAATCCTTGTCTGTTATCTTGTCCACTATATTTAATATAGTACCACATATATTAAAAACTGTATAAGATATGTTAAACACCTTTACAAGTCTTTCTTTTATGTAGTCATATATTTATTTTAAAATTTTATTATCAACATCACCTTGAAAATACAACTATTTTTTTTAATTCAAAGAAACAAAGATAGGATTCTGCTACCTCCATGGAATTATTTTCATTTATTTGCTTTTCTTTTAACTGTTACTGTCATATGTCAAAGCAAAGTCATATGCATATGGCACATCAAATTTGTATTCATAGTAATTTTCATACCATTGGCCATATAAACATTAGCTTCTGTGTATGAGACTGGTATCAATCAATCACATGGTCTTGAGGGAGAAAACTGCTATTTCCTATTTATCTCCTCATAGGGAGGCATAACTGGCAAGGAATGAAGACCTGAAATGTTTCTGTAGTTTGCTATGATACCCTTTCCCTTCATATTCCTCTTTAAAATCTCATGGTTAAGCACTTCCCTGGTGGTTCAGTGGTTAGGACTCCACACTTCCACGGCCGAGGGTGCAGATTACATTCTTGGTCAGAGAACTGAGATCCCATAGGCTTCATGGTTATGAATGAATAAATAAATAAAATCACATGGTTAGGGGTCATTCCTCTGACTTTCATTAGAAAGACAAGGAAAGAGGCTTTAGGAAGTCCATGTTGAATGCTGTATCCTGAGAAGGGAGAGAAAATCCTGGAGATCTCTTCCAGCTACTTCTTTCATAGAGTTTTCACCTTGGAAGATAGGGAGGTTGTGACCCTAAAGAAATAAACAGCAGGACCAGAAGGTTTCAGTGGAAAGAGGGAGGACTGAGCAGCAACAAACTCACTGTGGCCAGGGAGAGAAGGCTCTGGATGATGGGATCCAGAGCTGATTCCAGGAAGCGGGAAGGAGGTGTCTGTGGGGAATCAATAAAAGTGGGGCTGAGAGGAATGAGAAGACTCCTTGGTCAGCCTGTCAATTTTTCCCTGCCAGAAAGTTCCTGATGGGAACCACAGGAAACACTATCATAAGCCAAATTAATCATGGAGTATATCAAGGTGAAGGAGCAAAATTTAATGACATTAGCGGCTCAGTTCTAAACATGAGCCAAAGCGCAAGGGAACAGGATAGGTCAAGCCAGAGGTAGGACTGAAGAAGAATATTACACAAATCCTCAATTTCAGCTGCAAGCTCTCTAGCCAGGTACACTGTTTACCTGCAGACAGGCAACTTAAGAGAAGAATTTAGTGCTTTAATTTAGGAATGTTTCATCCTTTATAAGTAGCATATAAGGCATCCCACCAGAACTTTATTCACCAATTGTAGACATTTGAATGTAAAAACTTATGATGGATGATCATCCACTTAAAATTAAATGTAGTGTAATATTAATCACACAAGATAATGTGATATTATGATTCAAATAATCTGTTGTAAAATTCATAATCAAAGATTATTTGTCTACCTCAAGAAATTGAATTTACTCAGTAAAAGGGCAAAACTCAACTGGTTGATAATAGTATTCTTGCTGAATTATAATTAATGAGGAAAAACTATATATAATATTATAAAATATTAAAATTCTTATCAGTTACTGCATTTATGAAGATAGATCTATCATTAACTCCTTTGGGACACATTATTGCTAAAGGTATTCTAATAAAAATTAGCTTATATGTCAAACTTGTATAGCTTTAGTCTTAGAATTAAGAACCTTATCTAGATGCAAATATTTAACTGACTTGCATGAACAATAGCTAGAAATTAAATTAACCATATAATATAGTTAAGATAATCAGTGGAGCCAGAGTCATAGATCAGAAAGAAAAGAGAAATGTTAATAATATGGAATAGAATTACATACTCTTGAACTCGATTTGCTAACCTACAGGCATTCACAGACCAGAGCACAAATCCATTTATATGCCATACTTGCTCATCTTAATAATATTTTATTGACTTACACATTTTCTCCTTTTGTCTGCTTCCTCTTCCTTACACCCCTTGAGATCAAAATTTTAAAAAAATCTTTTTCTTAAGTATTATGATAAAATATTGTTTTTAAAAAGTAAAATATAAAATCCCTTTATCACTTAACTGCACTAAAATATGGGTGTGTTTATAAACAAAGACTATAAGAGAATACATAAAAGTGAAATAATGGTATTTGAGCAATGAACTTACAGGTTTTCTAATCTTTTCATTATTCGTAATTGTTTATATTATTTTTACAAAAAAAAAAAGGACTTTTTAAAGTTTTCTCTTTGCAATTTCCAGGGGTAATTTCCCCCCCTTTGGAAAGATGCTTGACATATGGTAGATGCTCAATGTATTAAATTTGATGACTAAGTATACAAAATGTCGACTGTGACTGCTGGCAGATCTTCTTTAGAGATGCCAAATGATGACACTGGCTATGGTGAGGTAAGGTAAAATAAGTGAGTATTTACTCATCCTAGGGGCTTCTAATTACCTATCCCTGAGACTGTTATTAGTAGAGTGTCCATATACCTTATTGTCTACTGGGATATTTGAGAGGGAAAAGGGATATATTTATAAATATGCCAGGTTCTTAGATATGACACCTAAAGCACAAGCAACCAAAGAAATAAACTGGACCTCATAAAAATGTAAATATTTTCTTATCCAAGGACATCTTGAAATCAAGGATAAGATTTCCTTATCAGGAAAATAAAGAGATATCTCATAAAGTAAGAGGAAATATTTGTAATAATTTACTGATAAGAGTCAAGTATCCAGAATATATAAAGAGCTCTTATAATCAACAATAAAAAGACAAATAACCTACTTAAAAATATGTAAATAATTTGAACAGACATCTCTCCAAAAAAGATATACAAAGGGAGCTTGAGCACATGAACATATGTTTAACATTGGTCATGAGGGAAATGCAAATCAGAACTGTGACATACCACTTCACAGGTACTAGGAGGGCTATAATTCTTTTAAAAATGGAAAATAACAGGTGTTGGTGATATAGTGGAAAAACTGGAACCTCCATACACTACCAGTAGGAATTTAAAATAGTACACCTGCTTCGGAAAACAGTTTGTCAAGTTTTTCAAAGAATTAAACATAGAGTCACCACATGATTCAGCAATTCCACTCCTAGGTATACATTCAAAACAGTTGAAACATGCATTCACACACAAAAAACTTTACTCCAATGTTTATAGCAGCATTATTCATAATTCATAATAGCCAAAAAGAGGAAACAATGCAAATGTCTACCAATTAGATAAATGTATCAACAAAAATATATCTCCATACAATGGAATGTTATTTAGTCAGAAAAAGGAATGAAGTTTTGACACTAAGTTTCACATGCTATGACATGGATGAACCTTGAAAACATACTGAATGAAAGAAGCCACATGCGAAAGGTCAAATGTTGCATGATTCCAGTTACGGCTACTGTCCCAGTTACGGCTACTGAAAAGAATAGGCAAATCCATGGAAATCAAAGATGTGAGGAGGAGTGAGGAAAATGTTCTGGAATGAGATAGCAGTGACGTACAACCTTATTGCAATATTGTATGATACAACAATACTGCACCACCCTGTGAATACACTAAACATCATTGAATTAGACACTTTAAAGTGGTAAATTTTATGACATATGAACTATATGTCAACAAATAAACAATATAAGCAAACAAATGAGAAATCTGGGCCAATAGGAGAATTGGGACTGAATTATGGTCACTGTAAATCACGCACTCAATGTATTTTCTATCTTGAAAGATAAATATGTGGAGAAAGTTGGGAATGAAGAAGGAAAGTAGATGCTTTTTTCCCAGGACAAAACGTTTAAGTCTGAATTCTAAAACTTTAAAGCAGAGTCTATACTAATATGAGACATTACTTTCAGATCATCTTCATTTTGCTTCATCTCTCCTACACAATATGAAGTCAAAATTTAGTGTTTTCATTTTATATATGTCACCATCTTTTATGTCTTCCAAACAATATTTAGACATAATTAGTGTTTCAGTTGTATTAACATCTCTCTCAGTTTCTTTTGCTTCATCTCCCACAAATAGTAGTCAGTCAAAATTTAGCATCATAATTCCATTCATATTTCTTCTCTTACCTCCCTGCAACTCTTGAGTACCTCTCAGCATCCTATCTCCCTTACGTAAGTCTCTAGTCACTTCTTTTTTCTGCTCTATCCCATACAACTTAGCTTGCTCTTTCTCCTACTAATCTCACTTTATCTTCTAAAATACCATCCTGTTGCTAATAAACTTTCCTCCATTTTTAACTTTTCCCTAACAATATTTAAAAAAGATTTTTTTGTGTGTGCTATAATGGAAACCTGACTTCCTTCTGACCATGAACTTTCTTGTAAGTGAGTGATTATTATTTCAAGACCAGGAGATGGAATTGACATTTCCCTGGCTCTCTCATGGTTTTCAAACTATAATTCTTCTTTGCTCCTCCTCTGACATCCTCTTGTTACATCACTCTCTTCCCATCCACATCTCTGCCTTTTGCTGATCTTCACATCACATTTTCACAGTGATTAAAGATTTGGGCTCAGGGTCATGGGTACTTTTTGCTGTTCTGAGTCTTATCATTCTGGGTTACCTTTATTATCCAAATGGGGTACTAGCTTTTAAATTCCTTGATGTCTTCCACTGCAGCTACACATTCCCATGGCCACATTTTAGATTTTATCACTCATAATAGCTTGACCTCAGAGACCTCATACAAGACCACTCTCTCACCTTTCCACATTTTCCACTCTCTTTTATAATTCTCCTTCTAATTTCATAGAAGCATGTCTTCTCAACCACTTCCTTCATCTAATCTGTTCAATTTTCGTTGATTTTGCTTTTTCCACTTTCGGTTTATGAGGTCAGTTGTTCCATCCACATTTTTACTAGCATTCCCAATATCTTCCACTCCATGACCTTAATACCTCCTCTGCCAATCCCTGAATGTGAATCAACCCAACCATCTGCTTTTTCCCATCTGCTCTTGGACTGCCAAGAAAATTGTGTAACTGTGCTTTCTAATTTGTTGCATTATTTATGATTCTGAGCCTCAGCTAGTTGGCTCACATACCCATTTCCTGAAGTGGCTACGTCAAACATTCACTGTTACCCTCCAGCCACTAAGTCACACCATCTTCCTCTCTCCCAGATGACCGTGTCTCATGTTTTGCAGCTAAAGTAGAGGTCATGGTATTTAAATTCCATGAGAGCTCTCCTTTTCATCCCATACTCAGCAATCTTCTTTTCTTAGCTCAAAGATACCCAAAGTTCTCCAGTATTCTAAAAGAATTTCTCTACCAATACTTTTGATATGATATTTTGTTCCATAATTTTGCTCCATAAATCTCTCTTCTTAATTTCTCTACTTCCTCTTCCTTAAAAACATGCTAACTTTTTGCATCTTACAAGAAAAAAAAATCCTTAATACTGCCTTCCCACAAAACTACCCTCTTCAATTTCCTTCATACTCAACTTTCTGAGAGTCATCTACATTTACTATATTTTCTTAGTCCCATTCAATCTTCAAGATATTTGGTTTACATAATTCAAAGGAATGTGTTCTTGGTAAGGTTCATAGTGACCTCCCAGTTGTCAATCTAAGTGGCTCATAAAAAAATTCTACCTTATTTGACTTCTTTACTGGCTTGGCTATTGTTCACTATGATCTACTTAAAGAGACATGATCTCTTCTCTTGGATTCTGTGTCTCTTAGAATGTTTTTGCTTCTTCTCGTCTCACTCTTTGTTAGCTAGCCTCCTGACGGCATCTCTTAGTCTGCCTGTTTCTTAAATAATCAGATTCTTACTGTTTGCTTCTTTCTCCATACTGCACTGCATGCTGTGCTTAGTCACGTCCGACTCTGCAACCTATGTCCCATAGCCCACCAGGGTCTTCTGTCCATGGGATTTTCCAGGCAAGAATATTGGAGTGGGTTATCATTTCTTCTTCCAGGGGAACTTCCCAACCCAGGGATCAAACTTGCATATCCTGCATTGGCAGGCAGATTCTTTATCACTGAGCCACCTGGGAAACCTATATGTGTGTGTGTGTATATATATATATATATATATATATATATATAGCTGCATCAGGTCTTAGTTCTGGCACACAGTATTTTCACTGCATCATGTGGGATCTTTTGTTGCAGCACACAGATTCTCTAGTTGTGGAATGGGGGCTCCAAGGGTGCACAGGCTTCCTTAAGGTTTATCTCTCGACATCTTTTCTACACACTGTCTTAGAAAATATCATCCACTTTGGTGACTTTTTAAAAAAGTGTGTAGTTCCATGGTTTAAGTATACCCACATTGTTGTATCTCTAGAACCTTTTCATCTTGTACAACTGAAATTCTATCCTATTAAACAACTCTCCTTATGCAACAACTTATCCTCCCCCCAGTCCCTGGCAACCACTATCCTACTTTCTGTTTCTATGACTCTTACTACTTTAGATACCTCATATGAGTGGAATCATACAATAGTTTTCTTTCTGTGACTGGCTTGTTTCATTTAGCATCATGTCTTCAAGGTTTATCCGTTTTGCAGCATGTAACAGAATTTCCTTTCTTTTTAATGCTGAATAGTATTTCACTGTGTGTGTATACCACATTTTGTTTATTCATCCAGTCTTCAAACAATGTATGGGCTGCTTCCATCTCTGGCTACTGTGAATAATACTGCTATAAACAATGGTGTGCAAATGTCTCTTTGAGACCTTGCTTTCATTTGTTTTGGATGTAAGTTTAGAAGAGAGATTGCTAGATCATATGGTAGTAGTATTTTTAATTTTTGAGGAACCATCGCTATTAACTTCAGTGACTTTAACTACCATGTATGTGTAGCTAACTTCCAAATCTACATTCATGCCCCAATCCCTCTGTCTCCTGAAATATATAAAGACAGGAACTTATAAAGGAGGGAGACATGATTACCTTTTTATCCACTATGTACAATTGCTTCTAAACAAATTCTCGTTTAAAAAACTATGCCTTTTGAATTCTGAGTGTGTCTAACAAAGAAATTTTACGAGGGCTAAGAGTCCAGTGTTTTTTCTACTGATTATCATGTAATTCATGATGAATTACTATTGTAAGCTTAATGTTAGGCATCTTGCAATGTACTTATCTGCTTCTGATAATGCTTACTACTGTTTTGCACTTACTAGGTAGTATTTAGTTCATTACCTAATCTAAAATAGTAACCAAACTGAGAGTAGCAGTGGCCCAGTACCAAAATACTTGGGTAATTTCTTTCCCCTATTTGTAAATGAAAAAGACAGGATGAAATATAGAAATTACTATATCATTACTCCCACACATATTTTTAGGAAAAACACAAATATGTGAGTTATATACTGGATAAACTTTATTCTGAGCATATGACTTCAGTAAATAAGAATCGATCAATAAAATATTTTGAAAAGTTTAGCACACACAAATTTACAATGCTACCAAAAAGGAAAAGAGTTAAAAAAAAAAAAATTTGGAGGGTACAGGCACTCATCATTATCATTTATGAGATGATAGCAAGAACACTGAACGACATTTAAAATAATATTCTGAAACCCCCTTGAAATGAAAATTACGCCCAGATTAATAATGGGGGAAAATAAAAGCTTCCCAACACCAAGGTGATCAAGGGCAGAAAATTTAATCATTGCTTAAGACAATAAGACACTTTTCTGTTTCACTGGTAAATACAGTTTTAAAACTTGCAATAATTTCTGCCAACTCGGAGCCCTGAGAAAGTAAGTCACTTTTTGGGGGGAAGAAGAAGAAAAGGATATTGTCAACAATGTAAAAGGAATGCAGAGTAGCAACAGCTCAAAATGGACTGGCAGACTAGGAACACTGGAATCTCCACGGAAACAGAGAGCTATGAGATGGCAAAGGGCGGAGTGAGACGCCTGAAGCCCAGCTTTCAAAACCATGAGATGCAAGAAGGATTTACTTATTTTGATGAGTAACACACATGCTAGCTGAATTAAAAGAAACAATTACAGCTTAAATGAACACAAACTGAAACTTTTTTTTTCAGTTTATCTGATTAAAATTTAACCAACTGCTGATTTATAATGCTCAGTTTACAGAGTTCCACAAAGTGGTAGAGCTGAATGGAATTTCAGAATTTGTCAAGTATAATTCCCTCCCTTATGAGTCCTGAAGGGAGTGAGTTACCTTAGGCTGGTGTAACACATGAGTCCATGGAAAAGCCGAGACTCCATCAGAAGCCTCCCAGGTCTTGGTTCAGGCATATCACCACAAAGGCTATACCATTAGTTCTCAGATGCTAGTTTGTCTAAGAGTCACAGGTAGGGAAAAGTGATTTAAGATGCAGTTTCCAGGCGTTTGTTCAGAAATTGACTCAGTAAGTCCAAGGTGAGATACAGGAATCTGCATTTTTAACAAGTTTTCCTAGTAATTCTGACTAGGGAGATACTCAGACTGTACTTTGGTAAACTACTAGTTATTCAGTGGCTCAGACTCTTTGCCACCCCATGTACTGCAGCACACCAGGCTTCCCTGTCCTTCACCATTTCCTGGATTTTGCTCAAACTCATGTCCATTGAGTCTGTGATACCACCCAACCAACCCATCCTCTGTTGCCCCCTTCTCAGAAAAACTACTAGAAAACTAGGCAAATCATGGGTCATTTAGAAATAGACTCTTCTCTTGTCTCAGGTGCAGACTTTCAGGAACAGTTAATTAACCTAACTGGAAATGGGGAAAAGTTATTTCTCCTAGGGTCACCATTTGGGACATTTCTTTAAAGATAGAGAGGCACAGAGTGTAGAGGCTTTTCTATAATGTAAGTATAATGAATCTGGGTTTATCAGTGAAATGCAGCAGGCTCACATGCAACCGGGGCCTCTGAGAGGAGAAGCTAAACAGTAGAGGCTAAAGGGGAGAAAAGAAGGGGAATAAATTAAAACCCTTGTGTGTGCTTAGCTGCTCAGTCGTGTCCGACTCTCTGGGACCCCGTGGTCTGTAGCCTGCCAGGCTCCTGTCCTTGGGGATTCTCCAAGCAAGAATACTAGAGCAGGTTGCCATGCCCTCCTCCACAGGATCTTCCCAATCTAGGGATTGAACCCAGATCTCTCGCATTGCAGGCAGATTCTCTACCATCTAAGCCACCAGCAAAACCCTTTGCAAACAAAATAACCTCATTCTTGGAATGGACAGATGGATACATAGGCAGTAAAGCAAATATAGAAAGATGCCTATTGCAGAATCTAGGTGGTGGGTATGGGGATGTTAACTATGTAATAATTTCAAGTTTTCTGCATGTTTGCACCAACTTCCCCAACTCTTGAAACCTGAACTCCAGGAAACTAGTGTTTCCACTTCTCCAACTTTTTCTACCTATCTGTCTAACCTTCCTTTCCTTTGTCAATTTTCCTCTTCCTTCGGTTACTATAAATTGGGTTGGAACTCAAATCCTTTGTTGTTCTCTGCATCATCTCTCATAGATCTCATCTTCAAAATTATACTAAAATGGCAGCTCTCCCTTAAACTAGATGAAATCTCTCCCATCTCCAAATTTCCCTGGTACCGTTTTAACCTCTTTTCTGGCACCTCTGGTTTTCTCGGTGTTTCAGTTAACTTTCTTAACACACCGGTTCTGTTGTAACATACATAAGGAAACTGCCTTCTCCTTTCTAGCGTGCCTCTTATACTTACCCAGAGAGGCACTGAGTAATATTGGATGATTAAATCTCATCTATTTATAGGGTCTCAATGATCCCTTTTATAAACAAGATTTTACCAAATCTGGTAGATGGTACTACTTTGAAAGTGAAAACTTTAACAGGTTTGTCACTCAGGGCAGACAGAGTCCAGATTTAAGAGTCTTATTTATAAAAGTGACCATTGAAGCCCTAAAAATAGACAAGATTTAATCATCCAATGTTACTGAGTGCCTCCGTATTATCTCTGCCCTGAGTGACAAATCTAGTAGACATTTTTACTTGAAGTGCCTGAAACTCAATATATTAAAATCTGAATTCATCTTCCTCAGTAACCCATACATGAAATCTTAAGAGTGATTTCTGATTCCTTTTAGCTCCCTCACAACTAATCAGATGTCCTGAAGTGTATATTTTTCCAAAACACCTTTCAGTATCACCAGTTTTATTTATTTCCATGTTCATAGGCACTACCATGTTATAAGTGAAGCCAAATCCCTTTATGTCGGCACTACTGAAAAAGATTAAAATTAAAAACCTGTCTTCCTGTCACAAAATTTCCTTCTCCTTGCAGTCCTCATGTTCCCCACTTGTGCGTGCTATGTGCTTAGTCATGCCTGATTCTTTGTGACCCCATGGACTGTAGCCCACCAGACTCCTCTGCCCATGGAATTTTCCAGGCAAGAATACTCAAGTGGGTTGCCATTTCCTCCTCCAGGGAAGCTTCCCCACCCAGGGATCCAACCCGGGTCTCCTGTGTCTCCTGCAGTAGCAGGAGGATTCTTTACCACTGAGCCACCTGGGAAGCCTATATACCATTGTCAGGGCTATTCTCTTAAAAACTGACTTGGGATTTCCCTGGTGGTCCAGTGGTTAAGACTCTGTGCTTCCACTGCATTGGTTGTGCGTTTGATCACTGGTCCGGGAACTAAGATCCCCAAAGCCACATGAAGTGGCAAAACAACTGTCTTAACTATGTCACTCTTTAAAAAGCCTTCAGTGACACCTTATTATTCCCACCCTGTGTGCCTATCCTGGAGAAGAGAAAGGCTACCCACTCCAGTATTCTGGCCTGGAGAATTCCATAGACTGTATACTCTATGGGGTCGCAAAGAGTCAGACATGACTGAATGACTTTCACTTCACTTGTGCCTATAAAAATTTTACCCATTCTACAAGAGGTGGCTCAGGTTGCCATACCTGTTTTAACACAGGGATTCACCACTCTAGCTGGAAATATCTTCTCCCTCTGCTGCTATTCTATAGCTCAGAGATAGCACTGTCCACATACAACTGGTCACACAGTATATTTCTGTGTCTATCATGTCCACTACTAGATGGTAAATTCCTTGGGGTTAAGGGTCATATCTTGAACCATCTGTATTTCACATACCTCTCAGATACACTGCTGACCTGCACATTCTAAGGATTATAACTTTCAAATGGAGAGCAGCTATCTACGAAAAGGTTAAGATTTCCAACACCTGGCTTGAAAAAGGTGAACTATGTATAGGATGAAAAGAAGTAAAAGTCATGAGGACTATATGAATGTAATCAAGATACAAAATAATTTAGGCACTGAGAAAATACAACTGTGATGATCATATCTACTCATTAAAGAGACTTACCTTGGGGTTGCAAAGTAAAAGAATGCCTAGAGTAGAAAGTGTGTCTCAGTTTATCTATGTTAGTACAAAGCTAAGTAAACAATATCTCAAAGTTGGAGCCAAGGATGGCATTTTTACTAGTATAGTTAGACCTGCCCTAAAAAGACTCTATATCTCCCCCTCAAAAAAAAAGTCCACAACTACTTTCCCAACCCCAATTGTTTATAACAGTATTATTAGCTAATGGTTCTCAGATACTCTTAAAGAGGGAGTGGTACATTCTCTACATAAATTCTTCTTTTCACATTCAGAAAAAAAAAAAGCTGATGTAATAGGTCAAATTGTATTGTTTCTTTTTTTTTTTTTATTATTATTAAGTTTCTTAAGAGAAAAATGCTAGATAACTCAGAATAAAGAATTCATTCATATGGAAAAGTTCAGTAAAAAGAAGCAGGATCATATTTATCATGAAGTTGCCTACTATTTGGGATGCATTCCACAGATTTGCTTTATTTTGTAATTAAATATGGGCTTCCCTTGTGGCTCAGCTGGTAAAGAATCTGCCTGCAATGTGGGAGACTTGGGTTCGATCCTGGGTTGGGAAGATCCCTTGGAGAAAGGAAAGGTTACCCAGTCCAGTATTCTGGCCTAGAGAATTCCATGGACTGTATAGTTCATGGGGTTGCAGAGTCAGACACAACTGAGCACCTTTCATTTCACTTTGTGATTAAATATAGAAGGGTCTTAAAGCCTGTAGTATCAAAATTAGTATTTATTAATACAAAAAGACATTTATATTTGATTCATAAAAGGTTTACTTTAAAAAGGACTCAAAATATTTTCTTAAAAATTGGCACTTCCTTGGTGGCCCAGTGGTGAAGCCACCACCTGCCAAGGAAGAGGACACAAGTTCAATCCCTGATCCAGGAGCTAAGACCCCACATGCCACAGGGCAAGGAAGCTGAAACTCTAATTGACTTTATTGAGAAATGCATGAATCAGGCAGCATCCTATTGAGCAACTAGAGGGGTGCTAGGAAGGGTTGTTAAAAATGGAAGCATTTTATAGGAAGAAGGGTGGGGCAAGGTAGCTCTTAGCAAAAGAAAAGAACTACCTTTAGGCTAAAACATCTTTAGGGGGAAGGGCTGAAGGGTTTTATTACATAGATGGCTTCCTCTTCTTGAGGATAGAGAGCACCCATAAGGCAGATTGTGTGTGCCTAGCTGCTCAGTCATGTCTGATTCTTTGTGACTCCATGGACTGTAGCCCGCCAGAGTCCTCTGTCCATGGGATTCTCCAGGCAAGAATACTCGAGTGGGTAGCCATTCCCTTTTCCAGGGGATCTTCCCAACCTAGGGATTGAACCCAGGTCTCCTGCGTTGAGGTAGATTCTTTATTATCTGAGCCACCAGGGAAGCCCATGGCAGATTACCACATTGGTATTGACCAGAAAACTCTAGATTGATTGATTAAGACTACATTTCTGAGACAACTCTCCTACACTGTTGGTGGGAATGTAAGTTGGTTCAGCCACTATGAAAAATGGTATGAAGTTTCCTCAGAAAACTAGAGTAGAATTACTGTATGATCCAGGAATTCCACTCCTGGGCATATATCTAGACAAAACTCTAATCCAAGAAGATTCATGCAATCCTATGTTCATAGCAGCACAGTTCACAATAGTCAAGACATGGAAAGAATTTAAATGTCCATCGACAGATGAATGGAAAAAGATGTGGTACATCTGTACAATGGAATACTGTATGTGTTGCGTGTTAAGTCGCTGCAGTCATGTTCGACTCTTTGCAACACTATGGACTGCAGTCTGCCAGGCTCCTCTGTCCAAGGGGTTTTCCAGGCAAGAATACTGGAGTGGCTTGCCATGCCCTCCTCCAGAGGATCTTCCCAACCCAGTGATCAAACCCACATCACTTTACATCTCCTGCACTGGCAGGTGGGTTCTTCACCACTAGCTCCAAAATGGAATACTACTTAGGAATTTAAAAAAAAAAGAAATAATGCCATTTGCAGCAATATATATGCAACCAGAGATTAGTAAATCAGACAGAGAAAGATAAATACAGTATGATATCACTTACATATTGAATCTAAATATATGACACAAATGAATCTATCTACAAAACAGGAACAGTCTTGTGGACACAGAAAACAGTCCTGTAGTTGCCAAGGGGGAGGGGGTTGGGGGAAGGTAGAGAGAGAGATTGGGATTAGCAGATGTGGGCTATTATATACAGAATGGATAAACAACAAGGTCCTACTATACAGCACAGAGAATTATATTCCATATCCTATGATAAATCATAATGGAAAAGAATATAAAAATGTATATATAATTTGTATAATTGAATCACTTTGCTATACAGCAGAAATAAACTGCTACAATTGTGAAACAATTTCACAACACTGTAAGTCAACTATTCTTTTCTTTTTTTTATAAAAAGACCACATTTCTGGTGAAGGTTGAAACTGAAATTAGGTTAGATCTTAAATCTAGGTTTGGTATCATGGGCTTTAGCACAAGTGACACCATTTTGGGCATGTGGTTTTTCTCTTTAACACCCTGATATAATAAAGCAACAAAATAGAAATAGCAATGCCTACATTTCTGTTGAATCTCAAAAATCTGTTTTAGTTTGTCTTTTTAACTTTTCTGGTATTATCTATTGTATTAAGGAAAGGGGATGGTGGTATTAAATTTGGTTCCTGCACATTCCAACCTCTTTATTCCTTAATGACAAAGAAATCTGTAGGAAATACTGGTAAAACTGAACCAAAATCAAGAGTATTCTAGCCCCTGACATGCCTCCATATTAATTCAGGTAACACTGTGAATTACTGAGCATGGACAACACAGTGCTATGGAAGAACTATGGGAGATTTAAAGAAAAACTGTGTGTGCACTCATGTTATATCACCTCTGTCCAATATTATTTATACTCTTGTAGTTAGGACATATGAACGTAAAAAAAGGTGAAGTACTCAGTCTCCTAATACATATAACGAGTGTCAAGAGTGGAACCACCATAATGCCTGGGGAGGTAAAGGCAGGAGAACTGACAGAAGAGACCAACTTGAGACAGATATTGAATGATGGATTTAGAGAGCAGAAGGCAACTTATCAAATAGCATGACCCAAGAAGGGTATAAAAAGAGCTATACTGGAGGATTTCTATTGGGGAGGAGAGGGAGAAAGGGTTAAGAAGTCAAGCTGAAGCTAGATTATAAAACTGTAATACCAGCTTTAGAGGTCTGGGCTTCATTCAAGTAACAGTGGTTCTGAGATTCCAGTATATACAATAACCACCTGGAGAAGACTGGTGACTAGACAGATATTAACTCCTGAGATTCTAATTCAACAGACTTGGGATGGTCCCAGAAAACTACATTTGGTAAAATGTTAGATTCCCCAGGTGATTCCTGTTCAGGTGGTCCAGTAGCAAACCTTGTAACACTCTACCTGAAGAAAGAAAGATTAAGAATCCTTTTCTATCCTACTAACTTGCAAATTTTACATCTATTTTCCATAAGTTTGAAAACACCTAACTGCTAGGCCCAGAAGTTTTTTCCACGGCTTAGTCTGATATTTCTCTAGTATTTGGCACTGACCTTGCCAGTTTACATCTTGAAAACTATCTTGTGTTAATAATACATTATCTGGTTCTCTCTCTTTGATCTCTATACCATTCTCTGGCCTCTCATATGTTGCCTTCATTTTGTTTTCTCAGGATTCTGACTTTGGTCCTCTACATTTTTCCCTTCATGAGTTCATTCACTCCTAGTGAGTAAGGAGAACCGTCATGCCAACTTCAGAAGTTTAGACTTTGTCCTGTAGACCAAAAAAAAAAAAAAAAAAAAAGTTATAAACGTTTCTGAACAGTGGAATGTTATACAGAAAGGAATTTTCTGGAATCATTACCTTGGAAATCATCTGCAAAAAGGGATTAGAGGTAGGAGAAATAGGATGGAGGGAGAATAATTAGGAGACTATCAAAATAAACAGACATTTAAAGTCATCACCAAAGTGTGGTTTCAGAATGAAAATGTTAAGTTTTCTAATAGATCTTCCCTTTCAGAAAGTAGTCTTATTTCAATAAATTAATAGGTAAAGTACCTCTAGAAATACTGGTTTCATTATCATGTGAGTTTTAGAAATAACTATAATTTAACAAATCAGATCCTCTGCAATGTTAACCACAGATAATAAAAATTTGACATGTCATCATTCTAACACCAATGTGAGTTTTTATCCTCCGAAACAAGTGGCATAGGATTCTACATATTTGATCCTTACATTTGATGTTTAGGTCTTCAATTGTGTGTGTTAGTCACTCAGACATGCCCGACTCTTTGCAACCCCATGGACTGTAGCCCACCAGGTTCCTCTGTCCATGGAATTCTCCAGGCCAGAATACTGGAGTGGTTAGCCATTTGGTTCTCTAGGGGATCTTCTCCACCCAGGGATTGAACCTGGGTCTCCTGCATTGCAGGTAGATTCTTTACTTTTTGAGCCACCAGGGAAGCCCAGGTCTTCCATTATGGAGTCAATAAATCACTAATACATACATTATTCACAAATTTCATGTCCTCTTTTGACTTGAACTAATGAATAAATTAAGTATTAAGTAAATTAATTATTTACTTAAGTATTGTTATTAAGTAAATTAAGTATTTAATTAAGTATTAAGTAAAAGTATTTGCCTTACCTAATATGAGTATATTCAAGATAAATTCATACTCATTGGTAGTCTATGCCTTATACACAGTATTTTATATAACTGAATACGTGAAGTTTTCACAATGGACAGATAAAATAGTATTTAGAAGTGATATTCTATGTGAAGTAATTCAGGCAAAGATAAATATCATATGATATCACTTACATATGTTATCTTAAAAATGACACAAATGAACTTATTCACAAAATATTAACAGACTGAGACACAGACAACAAACTTATGGTTACCAAAAGGGAAAGGGGAAGGAAGGACAAATTAGGAGTTTGGAATTAATAGATATATACTATTATATATATATAATAGACAAAAAACAAGGTCCTACTGCATAGCATAGGGCACTATACTCAATGTTTTATACTAACTTATAAAGGGAAAAGAATCTGAAAAAAATATATATATATACATATACAGACTGAATCACTTTGCTGTATACTTGAAACTAACACGCACTGTAAACAACTATATAACTCAGTTAAAAGAAAAGAAATATTTAAACTCTAATTTAAATATTCTAGAATCTTTGAAAAAGAGACACAAGACACCTAAATTAGGTGTAACCCTCCAGCCACCTAATTCAGTAAGTAAAACAATTTATTGACTGTTCTTTCTCAAGTGATCCATACTGGGAGATGCTAAACCTTTATAAAGATCAATTTTAACTCTCACTACAAGAAAAGTCAGGGAGATGGAAATTATTGCTCCCTAATGTATGATCTTGGGAAAGTTATTCCAGCATTTTCTTACTTTCCAGAGCACTGCCCTCATTATATATTGTGAAGATAAAACTAGGTATCTGTTGAAGGTTCTTGGAGCATCTTGGGCCAGGAGAGCTATAGAAAGATATAGTACAGTTATTTTCAAATCTACTATTTCTCTTGCTTTTTCCCTCTTGTTCTAGCCTCCTGGGAAATGAAACAAACTTGGGTGTCATCTTCTGCTTAATAACCTGTCATGTAGTTGAAATTGCTATTCTCCACAAGTACCTCAAGCAAATTTTTTTTTTAAGGAGAATTGCCTAAACTATAAAATAGCAATCTAGGGCTGTGAGTCAGCATTTCACCCACACACATCAAAATGATTTAAAATAGGTAACACATAATCTTTTTGAAAGACATACACTTCTTTGGAGAAACTCTGAGAAAATTGGAGTTTGCAAGTTTATGAATAGTTTATTACATTTCAATAAGTGTATTGTGAATCAATAAAGCAAAAGTTCAGGACAATGAGCTCACTACCAAGCCAATTATTGATCCTCAAGTTCCAAAATAGAATAGTACAGGAAGGGTACAGAGAAAATAGGACTTTTTTCTTAAGACACTTTAAGAATCTAAGGAACCCAATCCTAAAGAAATTGTATAAGACACAAAGAATTTTCAACAGCTACTTAAAATATTTATTCAACTCAATTTTTCATCTTTTGATAATTAGAAACTCTATTTCATTTTCTTTCTTTAAAATATCTGATTCAAGTCAAAGGAGTCTGCAAAAAATGAATAATACCTTTTATTGATTCATTTGTTCTTTCAGCTTCTTACAGATCTTCCTCTCTTGGCTTTGAAAAGCTTACCTCACTGGCTATTTATATCACTGTCTTAGCTTGGGCTATTAGAACAAAATACCATACACTTACGGTGGCTTAAACAACAGAAATTTATTTTCTTATAGCTCTGCAGGCTAGAAGTTCAAGATCGGGGAACCAGCATGGTCAGTTTCTGGTAAAGGTTCTCTTCCTCGTTTGTAAAAGGCCCCCTTCTCACTTCATCTTCACATGGCCGGAAGAGAAAGGGTGAGTAAATTCTCTGGTGTTTCTTCTTATGAGGACACTAATCCCATCATAAGGGCATCCATTCTCATGATGTGTTAACCCTGATTACTTTTCAAAGGCCCCATCTACAAATACCATCACTTGGGAGACTTCAACATATGCATTTTGAGGGGGGAGGACACAAAAATACACTGAAAGAAAAAATGACACTGGGTCCAAATCACTAAGTCAACAAAACGGAAATAAACAAATCAACTTGTTTTCAAGTAATTCCAGTAGAAAACTTCCCTTTTTATTTCTGTTATATAGCAATCTAAATCAACAAGAAAAGAACTTCCTAAAAAACTTATGAACACTAATTTAATTAAACAGTAACTTTTAAAAACCAAAGACAAACAATATGACACATACTGTTTTGGTAAAAAACTGAGAAACAGAATATTAACCAAGAATATTAAACAAAAACAACTTTTAGTCCCCCATCCCCTGTTCCTATATCAACTAAAGATTCTTAAAATAACTTAAAGCACTTGGATATTCTTGGAAAGTAATATTAAAATGTACAATAACATTTCTGCATTTTCATAGATAGTATTAGAATAGTAAACTGCATATTCATTTATTCAAAATATGGAAATCTGAAATATTAAAACAAATTTGACAAAATTATAATTTGTTTGTATTGGGTTTTACCTAGTTTTAACACAAATAGTGATTTTTATTACACACCACATATATTTGAGGGCATAAGAAATATATTTTTCTTGATCATACAAAATGCTTCACTGCAAAAAGCTTAAATACAACTCTCTAGGAACATTTCCATGTTCTTACCAATGACCATAAAGCAGAGAGAAGGATTTTTTAAATTTCTGAGTGTCAGTGTAGGGGAAAGTGGGGTGGGAGGTGACTGAGATCCAGTTTAGGTGACTGGCAAGGTCATCCAATTAGGAGGCTGCAGAGTTGTGGATGGAACTCAGGATTTTCTTATCTAAAAATGCTGCAGATTAGTGTACTCAAGAAGAAGGGGCTTTGGAATCTAATTATGGCTGTCGAAAGGTTCAAAACTCAATTAGGTGTGTGTACGGTCCATTGGTATCGAGTTTTAACACCTGCCTATTGCCGTAAGTACCGTGTTTCACAACAACCCCAGCTTCAGCACACTTGCTATTAGCAGCTAATTCTTTTTTACAGAGATTCACAAATTGGGAATAAAGTTCTAATCCCTCTTCTTTTCCAGAGTTACAGTGATATTGCATGCTTCTTCCTTTTACTCTACCCCCAAGGGTGGCTTGAGGGATGATAAGAATGTTGCCAGGTAGATCCAATATAGAGACGTGCTTGCCATTTTCTGTTTCACTTAATTTCACATTTAACAGTGTGTTAACTGGGTGAGGAAGAAAGGGAAAACATTTTAAAGTAAAAAACAAGCATGAAAAAAACCAACAATTTTCTACTCAGCAAATTTCATGTTGAAAATCCAGTTTGTCAGCTCATGCTTTTAACCCAAAGTCTCTATTTAGATTTCAAAAATGGCTTCAGTAAGCTAAATGATCTAAGCATGAAAAACAAGGAAGATTTCAAGCAGAAAATGGCATAATGTTTTAAATCTGACTTGGCAATTAGGATCTTCCTGCAATAAAATCATCCAGGAAAGACTACAAAATTAACCATATACCAGAACTTAAAAATATTGCTTCCCTGAGGGATATATGAGAAGATTTTGCCTTTTTGTTCCTTTTTTTAATCTTAAAGCAAATCCTACTGGAAAAGACCATGACAGATCCTCCACACACATATTACGCTTTATAACAAAGAATATTAAATAAAAACCTTAGTGCATTTATTATTTTAAACTTAGTTGCCTAGAGTTCTAAGCTGAAACAAAGATTCCAGGTTCAATTCTGTTACAAACTAGCTGATTTTGGAGTTTTATAACCGCAAAGGTATTATTAACATAGACTAATCATTTCATCAATACAAACATCACCAGTGGGAGAAGGATCAAGGTGAAAGGTAGAATTATCAGAAATTCATTGTCAAAAAAATAAAATAAAAGAAATTCATTGTCAACTGGTAAAGTAAACCCAAAGGCATAGTTACTGGCATTATCTTCACATACATACAGGAAAAGATGGGATTATTACTTTTAAGCTATTTATCAAAGTACACTCACAGCTAGTAAGAAGTGTCAAAATAACCATAAATATTTATGTGAACTAAAAAAAAATATAAACTTAGAGAACTTTTATATTTCAATACTGGCCAGTTTTCAAAACAATAAGCAAAAGAAATGCCTAATATAAACACTCAGGGTCTTTCTACCTCTACAAAGGGTATAAATAACTTCTGCTTATAAAGAATAGTCCTGAGAGGGCACAAATGGTAAAAGAATTACTGAAACCTCACATTCCTTTGTGAATAATCAGGCTTGAAAAGCTATGGTTTCTGGTGGGATATCAATGGTTTCAATTTTAGAAAGCCTGTAGCAAGGATTCAATAAGGCTTTTACTCTACAAAGCAAGGAATTAACCTGGTGAAAACCTGCCAAGGTGAACACCCAAATGAATTTCTAAGGTATGCATTAAGCACTATCAATTTTCATTTAACTAATACCTATTTTAAAATACTTCTAATTTTCTCTATTATAAATAGGACTTTGCTATATAGCCAGCGGTCCTTATTGATTGCTTTTAAGGAAACTGTAATTCTCCAGAGCATTTCATTCCACAGAAATCACTACCCTGCTATCCAGGCCTCAGGCCAGTGACAGACTAAGAAGGCAGTTTTGAAATAACAGGCCAGAAAGGTAAATATAATTTATTATACTTCCATACATCTCCCTCTACTGGCTCTGAGAATTCAATTAGTGCTGTTGGCATACAAACATGGGCTTTCCCTATGGCTCAAGCAGTAAAGAATCTGCCTTCAATGCAGGAGACACAGGAGATAGGGGTTCAATTCCCCAGTCAGGAAGATTCCCCTGGAGGAGGAAATGGCAACCTACTCCAATATTCTTGCTTGGAGAATCCCACAGACAGAGGAGTCTGTCCAGAGTTGAAAAGAGTCAGACACAAGTAAGTATGCATGCATTGATGACTGATAACACAAATATCAGTTGTTATTGTTGTCTAGTTGCTAAGTCAACGTCTGACTCTTTTCGGACCCCAGGGACTGTAGCCCACCAGGCTTCTCTGAACATGGATTCTCCATGCAAGAATACTGGAGTTGGTTGCCATGCCCTCCTCCACGGGATCTTCCCAATCCAGGGATTGAACCTGTATCTCCTGCATTGCAGGCAGATTCTTTACCACTGAGTCACCAATATCAGCATGTAGAAGTAAATACAAATGTCAGTAAGTAGAATTAAAATGAGATGATGAATTAATGGCATCTTGGGGCTTCCCTTGGGGTTCAGCTGGTAAAGAATGTGCCTGCAATGCGGGAGACCTAGGTTCAATCCCTCCATTAGGAAGATCCCCTGGAGGAGGGAAAGGCTACCCACTCTAGAGAATTCCATGGACAGTATACCCCATGGTGTCGCGAAGAGTCAGACACAACTGAGTGGCTTTCACTTTCACTTCACTTTCACTTTTTGGAAACTCAAGTATCATCTAATGATGAATATGGGAAGCAAAGCTTTGACAGGGCCCCTGAATCTCTGTCCAATTATACTGAAGATGAATTGAGGAAGATTATGCACATTTCTACGTTAGTCATGCTATTTCAGACTTTATGGCTGTAACTGGTTGTTATGTTCCCAAGAGGTACATGATTTGATTGAAAAGATCTGAATCCATATGATAAGTATGAGGTGGGCTGTTTAAGAGAATCCCATCACACTGGCTTACTTTGCCTCCTAGAATAGAGGGAAGTATAAGCTACTTCTATCAATAATAGATGGACTTGTTTTGCTTATAACTCACACCAGTAGAATGTGATTCTTAAGAGTCACAGTTCTTTACTGAGAATCATGATATATAAAAGCTTTGTGTTACAGACTGTCCACTAGAAGAGTTAAGGCGGACTTTTAACTGACCACAATCTCATGCACGTATTCAAAGTAAACTCAGAAAGACATACACAGATGTACACAGGATTTAATTATTACATAACAAAATGTGGTTTGGGTTTGGCTGGTTCATTTTGCCTTATTATAATTAGGATCCATTTAAGAATATATAAAAACAACTTTAGAAAGTCAACATTAAGTCATGAAAAAAATGCCCTTCCTGTTTTTGAAGATTTCTACTATATACTTTTTACGGTCAAGACCTTAATTCAAAGCAGAAACAGACAGAATGCCCAATATCCAAGCATTAAATCCCTGCAATCATCCTCTTTAACAATATACCTCATTTTATTTTCTCTTTAAACACTTTAAAGCTCCCTATTATCCTCCAGATTCAAATTTCAAACTATTACAGTTACTGGTTTTCCATCCTTACCTGTCACAGGCCCTTCTCAAGTCTAGTTTTCAACTTCTGACAAAGTTGTCAAACATGTTTGATGTCTCAGCATAAAATCTCCTTTAGAAGCTTTAGCCCTTTGTTCAAGTCATTCTTCATTGGGCTATTAATGCTTGAGTTCCACTGTTCAAAGCTCTTCTAGGTTAATTAACTTCTGCCTGCTTCAATTACCCATCTGTACAGTTTTATGTGTATGTGTCAGTCACTTAGTCATGTCCAACTCTTTGTGATCCCGTGGCCTGCATCGCGCCAGGCTCCTCTGTTCTTGGGATTTTCAGGCAAGAATACTGAAGTGGGTAGCCATTGCTTTCTCCAGGGCATCTTCCTGCTCCAGGGACTGAACCTGAGTTTCCTTCATTGCAGGCAGATTCTTTACCATCTGAGCTACCTTCTTATTAATCCAACTAATGGGTATTGCCTTTACTAATGAAGAGAAAGATAAGCTGTCCCCAACTTTAGGGACAGTTCCACTATTTCAGGCTTTTTTTGGGACAAAATTACTCTATCAAGTACTGTCTTGAGATAGCATATGGTTTGATTTGGTATATCTGAACCTATGTAATTATCAAAGGAATGTGCAGTGGTATAGACTATTTAGAATACTGGGAAGATGGAGGCAGGGAAATTATGCCTGCAGAGATGCCTGAACACTGACTCTTGTTTTCTCTGCCCCTAGAGGAGGTGTGACTACGATGACACCAAACTTGATTCAAGAATATTTATATGCATTTCCTACAAAGAATTTACAGAATGTAAATTTTTCCATAATAATGATATAAGCCTGATCTACACAGATTTGAACCACATCTTGCATATACAGTGTCAACTACATGCCCCTGTTAGGGCCTCTAAGAGATAAGAAAACTATATTAAGAAATGCAGCATCTGTTTCTCTCTGTGTGGTCACCCTGCTTCCACAAGTTTCTGTATCCTTGGCTAAATCTCGCTGTGTTGTCTCTGTGTGTTTTTGTACACTCTTCTAAACCAGTCCATCAGCCATCCAAAAAGCGGCAGATATTTTAAAAGAATTCCACCACACTTGCTTACATTAAGCTTTGGAACCAGAATATAAATAAAGTGAACCACAGTACACAGAGTTAAGTCATTTATAACTTACACACCTGTATAATATAAGATTGCACTCTTTGTCCCTGTTGGTTCATCTACTGCTATTCATTCTCACTTTTATAAAACAAATGATACTAAACACATACCCATTTTGGGAAGAAGTTCTTTATCAGCTCCCTTGAAAAAGCACACGTAGATTACTAATCCTCTTTGAACCTATGAGAAACCACAATAAACTCAGATCAGAAACTTCTATAGAGAGATACAGAGGAAAATGAATAAAATTTTACAACTGTTATAGGTTAAGAGGTTAAATGCAGAAGAAGAGAAATAACTTTTTACAAGAGACTTGATTGCTTAAATATGCAAGAAAATATTTTTTTATATTCAATCACCTCAGTTATCACTTCTTTCAAAAATCAAGTTAAAAATACAGTCAAGGTAAGTATTTTCATAAGGTAAATTCCTAGAAGTAAGATCCCTGGGTGATTTTTAAATCCAGATAAATCTGGTGAGCTCAACAAACTTTTAAAAAATAAATTGATGGCACCTAAACAAAAAAAACCAAACAGCCAAGAGCAGTGAAGACCCCAAGTTATACCTTTAAACTTCTAATCAAAATCATTAGGATTATGAACTAGACTTCCCCTCCTCAATTAAAGCTGACAGATTTACAAACATTCAGTTTCGCAGAGGCTTATTCATTCAACATCAACTGAATTCACATAATATCAGATATGACTGATGTCTAAACAACATTGTGACTTTCATGTCTTTTAACATCATCATTCTTCGTTCTTACTAATTCATTTACTTGTAGATAATAAAAATACGGGTCTGATTCTATTGCAATAAACTCCAAGAAATTTCCTATTTTTTTTGTTACTTTTGTTAATTCTTTAAATACACACAGTGATTAAACCTTGGAAATCGCATTCATATTAAGTTCTACATCAAGAGGTTGTCTGTTATCAGGAAGGTAAGCTTATTTGATGTAATAACTTGGATATTTCTTTCTTAGCTCTTGTAGGAGAGAGACTATATGGAAAGAAGACACTTGATAAATGACTTTGATTTTGCTGCAAAGTGAATCATTAAATTTTTTATTTTGTAGATTAACCTTTTGAGTCCAAGAGCTATTATGAAGATTAAAGGAGTTAATATCTGTAGAGTACTTAGAACAGTATCTGGTTCATAGTAAGAGCTATATAATTGCTTATTAAGTACGTGAAAAGAAATTAAAGGACTGAAACACAATTTATTTTACATCTTAACTCCCAAAGCAGTTCATAGACTGTTTTGTACTTGACAGGGGCTCTGTTGAGTGCATTTAAGTTCAACTTTATCTTATAGACTCTATGTGTTATATACATAGTATTCTAAATAAATATAAACACAGCTCTGCACTCACACCTGATCTATCTGGATAGGAAGTAATCTTCTACAAGTGCGACTGTCTTTCAGAGGACTAAGGTGAAGCTGGGGAGAAGGAAGACAGATCTCATTGTTCTATTAGCCCTTTGACCCTCTCCCAAAGCTCCTCAATAAAATAGCTTCATCCTTCCCACCAAAAAAACAAACAAAATAAAAGTTAAATAGTGCTCTTGGAACAAGCAAGTGCCTCCAGTGCACACCCATAGTGAGGACATGGCAGGTGGAATGATACAGATACCTGCACCACCGTCACAGCCCTCTCTCCTGGGACTGTTTTGGCACAGTGCAAAATTTTCCAAGCACATTCATATTTGGGCACCTGTTATGCCACGAAGCTCAGAGTAGAGAAAGCTCAGAAGCTCCCGTTCAATCCCTGGGTTGGGAAGATTCCTTGGAGAAGGAAATGGCAACCCACTCCAGGCTTCTTGCCTGAAAAATCCCTTGGACAGAGAGGCCTGGTGGGTTACAGTCCATGGGGTTGCAAGAGTCTGACATGACTTAATAACTAAACAACATCAAAATTAAGTATCTAATTACTTGCACGAATAAACACCTGTTCTTACCACTCACCATATACCACTCCTCATTAAGATATTTTCTTTTAGTTTATCGTAACAATAGCTCTTAAATTGTGACCTACAAAAATTCCCCTCTTCAAGACAGAATCACTTTCCTTATAGTTTCTTTTGGTATAAACAGAACATTTCAAATATATAGAGAAGTACGGATAATTCTCACTGTAGGTTAAAAAAGTTCATGCTTCCCAGGAAGAAAAACATTACTTGGAGAGCAAAGGTCTAAATGAATGAAACCACGAATATGCAAAGTAACCTTCAAATCTTTGTGACAATTTTAAAAAAAGCAGTTTAAAAATTATAACTTTTAATAACAGAATGGAGGATGCTTGAGAAAGAGGAAAGAACTTACTCTCTAATTACTTGTCAACTCTTTATACTAATTCAGCCATGTGTGGAAGTGGAAGAGAAAACTTTAAAATAGCTTTTAAAGTTTATAAACACACTGATAGTTTGGCAGGCTGCAATAAACTATTTGATTTTGCATAAGAAGATGTGACATGAAGCATATAAAAAGATAAAGAAGCACAGAAGAAATCTAAATGATTAATAGTTTGGGATTTATAATCCCTTGAAGCAAATATAAAAGTAGGCAACTCTTTGGAAAGGATGGCAAAAAAGAAAGAATAAAATTTCAAAGTAAGGAAGATAAATTTTTAAAAGGCAATAACAAAAGAAACAAGAAATGAATTTTTGAGAAAGAAAAAGGGAGGGCAAAAATACAGGAATGTTTATGCTTATAAATATTCAGTATTTCCAAATTACCAAAGGGTAACAGATTGTGATATAAGAATAATCATCCACATACGGTCTATGTGTTGTATTTAAAATAATAAGTAGGATTGTGTTACAGAGTGCTAGATTTGGGATGGAATTCAGCAGATGAGTGAATGAAATGATCCATTAAAGTTTCTCAGTACCTCCAAAAGTTTTATTTCTTACCATTACAATTTTTTCCCCTTCTGCGAGTGGTCCTGCTAAGTCACTTCAGTGGTGTCTGACTCTTTGTGAGACGCCATGGACGGCAGCCCATCAGGCTCCTCTGTCCATGACACTCTCCAGGCAAGAATACTGGAGAGGGTTGCCATGCCCTCCTCCAGGGGATCGTCTCCACCCAGGGATCGAATTTGCAAATCTTACGTCTCCTGCATTGGCAGGCGAGTTCTTTACCACTGAGCCACCAGGGAAGACCTCCCTTCATTTCAGCTTACTCCAAAAATAAGTCAGGGCCTCAAAGAACATTTGTTTTTGCATGGAATTTTGCATATGGGCAGGCTGTCCTAAAAAGGCAAATATTCAGGTCGAAGGACACTTGGCATAAATGTTTAAAATTCTTTGGAGGAAATGTGTTTGATAACAATGCAACTTTTATTTATTTTTTTGATAGGTATATTACTTTATTTTTCTTTCTCTCTTTTTTTTTTTTTATTAGTTGGAGGGTAATTACTTTACAATATTGTAGTGGCTTTTGCCATACATTGCCATGAATCAGCCATGGATTTACATGTGTTCCCCATCCTGAATCCCCCTCCCACCTCCCTCCCCATCCCATCCCTCTGAGTCATCCCAGTGCACCAGCCCCGAGCACGTGTCTCATGCATCCCACCTGGACTGGCGATCTGTTTCACACTTGATAATATACATGTTTCGATGCTGTTCTCTCAAAACATCCCACCCTCGCCTTCTCCCACAGAGTCCAAAAGTCTGTTCTATACATCTGTGTCTCTTTCTCTGCCTTGCATCTAGGGTCATCGTTACCATCTTTCTAAATTTATATGCAACTTCTAAAGTAGTGACCTTTGTTCCTAGTGTGAAATAAGTCAAATTTTTAAAAGTTTCTTGAGAAAGGAAGTTTCATGGGCAAATGAGATTTCTGTGCTAACACCTAGCTGCACCCAACAAAGACGGAATTCGACGGGATTTGGAGTACAAGTCAAAACAGATCTTCAGCGTTTGCAACAAGTCTAACCTAGAAGCTCGAACCAGACCACCACAAGTCACCAGCAGCCCGAGCAAGGCGCCGGGAGTGACAAGGCTTTTAGTTCTTTTGAAGCAAGAGGTCTGAGACTGCTAGGCCTAAAGTCCACCGAGCTCAGGTAGGTCGTTTGAGAGGAAGCTCAAATTCCCGGGGTCCCTCTTAATCTCCTCTGGGAGTCCGAGGGAGAAGGGGCCGGGCCGGTGATGCAAGACTGAGGAGAAAGGAGAGGCCAGGCAGGCATTAACGGCAGCGTTGGGAGGACGGGCCAGGAGTCCAGCGCCGACCATAGCACCTGCCAGGCGCCAGGCGGCTGGCTCGCAGGGAGCGCGGGGTACGAATCACCCGGACAGGGCGGTGAGAACCGCCCCTGCGCGCCACAGGATAACCGGAGCTGCGGGGCCAACGTTACCTCCACCCATTCGGCCTCGACGTCCCCCTCTGCCGGGCGTACTTGCAGCCGGGCGTGCAGGCACTGCTGCAGGAGGGCCCGGGCCTGAGGCGTTCTGCCACTGTCAGCCATGGCTCTAGCTGCGTGGATATCCCACAGGTTCCGGCTTCGCGCCGCACAGGCCGCCCCCAGCGCTCAGAGAGGATGGGGCGGGGCGCGACGAGACCGACGAACATCCCGGTCGCTCGTGGCCCCGCCTCCAGGAGGGCGGGGCCTTTGCCTGGCTCTCCGGTGACCCGGATGTGCGGACTTCAAAGCTCTGTCTATACAATCTTCTATCCCAACCTACAACTCAGTAGAAGACGCTCAGTGGATACTTTTAAAAGAGTTTAAGGACCCAGTGGTTCTCTTCCCCGCATACCTTTTTAATAGACATTTTTCATCTCAGAACGCGTAAGTTTCCAAACGTTGAAAAAAATTAAATCTGCATAAGTCCATATTATGCCCATTATGAAGATAGGTAAATAGAATGAGTCAATTGAATCACAAAACAAGCATAGGTGAAACTGAAAGGTATAATAAATCTTTCAAAAAATTTCCTTACCCCAATCAGTAAAGCAACGCTGCCGCCTCTTATCAGGAATACTATAAATCATTCTGTTCTCGCGATTGTGGAAAGGTATTGGTAAGCTATATGAATACATATTTGAACATCAGTCTTTTAGAGAATATCCTCGCTAAAAACATTCTTATCCAAGAAAGCCTGTGATTGTTAATAAATTTTTAAACATGCTCCTAATTGTAAAAACTATATATTCTGTGGTGTTTCCTGTAAGTACATGTTAGACTGTATGTAAAATTAAAGTACTTGATTTTCTTTCCCACATAACGTATTCAGTGAACCTGCATCAGATTAGCATTATTTTTCTATGGGCTTGGAGGATTTAGATGAGGAATAATAGTGTTACCCTGGCTGCGTTACCCAGGTCATTGATTTGGGCTCAGCTGGCACAATATGCCTATACATTTCTGTCTGTTGTTTTAGAAGATGACATCACTGACAGTATTGCTATCCATACAAAGTAGTGTGATTGAAGAAAATAATCCGTGCGTAATCAAAAGTCCTTTCTACACAGAATTGAAACTGCCTGTTTGCTGGTTATCTGGCAGGCTTCCTTACACTTTTTGTAAAAACAGCAAAATCTCATATTATCTCTGGTTGCTGAATTGCAGGGATTCATACATTTGTTGACATTTGTCTGCAAAGCGCAGACAAGTTGCGTTGTCTGCACTTTTATGTCTCTATTCTCTTTCACTCCCAGACTCAAGTTTTACACGGCTTGAAGGAATTTAGACATAGAGGTGCTTAACCTTGACCTTGAATGAGAGAGCACTTCATGTCCATTTGTATATGGATGTCGGAGATAGGGAAGTCTCTTGAAAATAGTCCATGGTTCCCAGAAATTTTTACACAATGAAGGGACTTCAGCAAATTGGGAAATCTTCCTGTGAATAGATAAAAGTCTAGTGGGTAATGGTTAGCCTCTCAAAAATAACAGTTACTGTTAAATCTTTATGTTGGGTGCTGATCTTATTCTTTCCTTCTACCTGCAGAGGGCAGTAGAGAGTAGGCACCAAAGAGAAAGTATTTATTTTTTGTATTTTATTTATTTTTTTGAAACCTCTAACCTCATTCCACAGAGAATTTAAGAAAGTAAGCTATACCTGCAATAAAATAGTGAAATGTGAATAAAAATAAAGCATGCGAAGTAAAGAGAAATGGAATTATGTCAGTTGCAATGTGGGAAATTGAAAACAGACGAGAGTGTTTTTGACTGGAGTGCTGAGCTGATAATGTAGCAAAGTTTTCACAGATATGTAACTGTAATTTTTGTTATGAGACAGTTATGTTCATCATAATTCTGAGGTGGGGCATGTTGTACAATTTCCTTCAAGTTAGAAGTAAAAGGCAAAGCACAACATTAAGTTGGCTCTAGAGGAAGGTTCACTGGAATGTTAGAGAGCTTTGCCTTGTGAGAATACAAGAAATCACTGGGCAGAAATAGTTCTGGAACACAGCACTGAAAGGAGACCATCTGGATAGCATGTTAGTTATGAATGCATTCCAGACCCTCTGAAATGTATAATAGTTTAGAGTTATTTTAGGTGATTTAATTCATTCAAGTTGGCTGCACCAAATTTTAACGCTCAAAAGTGTTTCACAAACATAAAAAAATTGAGAACCACTTCTGAAAGATCCCTTGCAGCTGATAGTCAACTTCCTGATTGCAACGAGGAGTAGTCTGTTTCATCATTCTTGGAATGAGCAGAGCTTTTCCTAAGATTTAGCTCTAAAATGAGCCTCTCGCCTGAGTCTTTACATGGAAATGTTAATCAGTAGAAAGGCAACACGAAGAGGGAGATGTTTCATTTCAGGGAAAGCTGGAAGAAACCTAACCCCCTAGTTCAAAGCTTAGAGAAGTTTCTTTTTTCCTCAGTGCCTAGGGAGGTGATAAGGTTATGAGAAATTGGTTCATACTAACTAAAATGCATGTAAATTGGGATAGAGCCAGAATACTAATTGATTTATTTGTATAATAAGAAATATTGCTGTCGTGGAGTGCAAATTCTCACATAAGGCATGATCAGCACATTTTCCCCTGTGGTCAAGCAGAGTTTACTAGATTATATTCAGAAATATCTTTACTAATTTACTGTAAGAGACAGTCACCCTTCCACCAAGGCATCTAAAACTGAGGTGTGAAAGACCCCTGTGAATTTTGGCTTCAAGACACTTGGCACATGCATTAATACTGTGAGGAAAAAGGAAACACACATATTTAAATAAGAACTTTAAATGAAAACTCCAAGGGCAAATGTTCCAATCATAACCATATATTTTTGTCACCATATATTTTTGTCATGACATTAATTCAGTTGAAATCTCTCCAAGATGAAAATATGAGGCCTGGGAAGATGATAGTTGCCACCTAAGAGCTGTGTGTGCTGTGTGCTGAGTTACTTTAGTCGTGTCTGACTATTTGCAACCCTGTGGACCATACATAGCCCACAAGGCTTCTCTGTCCATAGGATTCTCCAGGCAAGAATACTGGAGTGGGTTGCCATTTCCTTTTCTAGGGGATTTTCCCAACCCAGGGATCCAACCGGTGTTGCTTATATCTCCTGCTGAGTCCCTTCTTAACATGAATAGTTTGTACAAACAGGTAGGAAATGGAATTGAGTTTGGAACCTAATATTGATTGTTCTTTTGTTCATCTTGCTTTTTTAAATTCTTATTTTATTACTGTACCATTTGGTGGTGTGTTGCCTAGGTAACATAACATAGCGAGTGCTTTTAACTCTAAGGCAATGATGTATATCTTTGGCAGTCTGTAGAGTTTCCCCAGGGCAGGCTGATAAATTATCTTCATCTTTGGGTTATTTTTCAGTTCACAGTGTTCTGATAACTTAGCAAAGCATTGCATAACCTTTTGAATATTTGTATACTTCTGTCAAATCAGGCCAGCCAGTTGTAAGGGCTTTTTAAAATAATTTTGACACCTGCCTCCTTTATAGAAAAAAATTGTAAAAGATTTTGAAATGGACAAAGAGATTTCTAGGTACGTTTTTAACAGAATGCTGGAGCATTTGGGATTCACCTATCCCTAGAGGGCCATACAGGATTTGTGGTATTTTTTTTTTAGGATTTGTCTGTGACTAGATTATCTTATAACTCTGTAGAAATAGAAGTTAACTCGTTGCACACTGATAGTAAGCAAATCATTCCTGTCTGTAAAAGTATAAATTTTGATTTTTACTCTGTGGATATGTTTTGCCAGTTTTGCTTCTGTTTGTAAATTCATTTCAGCATTCTTTTTCTGAATATAAATATAGAGCACCTTGAGTAGTTTTTTCTCTCTCTTTCCAATAAACTTTAAATTTTAGAATAGTACCACAGAAAGTTATCCTTCACCTGATTTCTCCTGTTATTAATATCCTGAATTACTAGAGTATATTTGTCACAACTAAGAAATCAGCACTGGTGTGTTAATTAAACTCCATACTTTATTCAGATTTATTAGTTTTTTTCTAAATCCTTTTTTAATATTCCATCCAGGATACCCCATTATATCCAACCATCATGTTTCCTTAGGTCATGACAGTTTCTCAGACTTTCCTTGGTTTTGATGACCTTTAAAGTTTGGGTAGTACTGATCAGGTATATTGTACAATGCCCCTCTGTTGGGATTTGGTGTCTTTTGTCATGATTAGAGCAGGATTATGGGTTTTTGGAGGATGACCATAGAGATGAAGTGCTTCTGATTACATTGTATCAAAAATACATGCTGTCAGCAGGTCTTACCAGTGACAATATTAACCTTAAATACCTGGCTAAGGTAGTGTGTTTGCCAAATTTCTCCACTGTAAATTTATACACATATCCACTTCCATGATTTATTCTTTGGAAGCAAATCACTAAACATAGCCCACACTCAAGGGGTAGGGAGTTACAATCTATCTCCTTGGCTAGGAAGTATCTACATAAATTATTTGGAATTCTTTATTTGAGAGGATTTGAGTTCTTTTTTTGAGTTGGTTGTAATATATCATTGGCTTCTTCTGTGTTAAGAATGAATAAAATAAAAGTTTTTGACACATGCTAATTTTATGTTTGTTATGAGAATTGTGATTTTATTCTTTTTCTAAAAAATTTTCCTCTTATATCTTTCTACTAAGAAATGTTGTGGAAATTATTTTTTCTGTAGTTCTTTCAAATCAATGGATAAATGCCATAAAAAATACATTATCTGGAAAAGAAGTTAATGAAGATTATTTATAGTCAGAGAAAAAATGTTATTTGATCACGCAGTTCAATCAGGGATCTATCAGCAATCAAATAACATAGTCTAAATAGGATAACCTCAGAAGAGTTTTACTGACAGAGGCACTATTTACAAAGGTGTAGGTGTAGGGGATCCATAGTGTGTAGCATAATAGTAACTCAGGACTTCAGTTGATCAGTGGTGTCCAACTCTTTGCAATCCCATGGGCTGCAGTACACCAAGCTTCCCTGTCCTTCATTCACTCCCAGAGCCTATTCAAACTCATGTCCGTCGCATCCGTGATGCCATCCAACCATCTCATCCTCTGTCATCCCCTTCTCATCCTACCTTCAATCTTTCTCAGCATCAGGGTCTTTTCCAAGGAGTCGATTTTTCACATTAGGTGGCCAAATTCTTGGAGCTTCAGCTTCAGCATCAGTCCTTCCAATGAATATTCAGGACTGATTTCCTTTAGGATGGACTGTTTTGATCTTGCAGTCCAAAGGACTCTCAAGAGTCTTCCCCAACACCACAGTTCAAAAGCATCATTTCTTCACCTCTCAGCTTTCTTTATGGTCCAACTCTCACATCCATACATGACTATTGGAAAAACCATAGCTTTGACTAGATGGACCTTTGTCGGCAGGACAAACTCAGGACTTAGTAGCAGCTAAGATGTTACCATTCCCTTAGCCTGAAGGGAGAAAGGGAGGGAATCTCAAATCCAGAGGTACATAGACCCTTAAGAGAAGGAGTGGACCATGTGCTAAGAAGCACAGTTAACTTTAAGTGACCCTTTAGGAAAGGAGCTAGGAAAATAAATACCTGACTGCATTCTCTACCTTCCTTCTGTTTCTTGCCAGGGCTCCCCCATCATAAAACCCAACCAGAAACTCAGAAGCAGGGGACCTGTTAATGTCCCAACATCCAGGGCAGAAAGTAAGGTGGAGAATGCTTGGTGTGGATTGGTAGGCAAGTGAAAGGTTGCCTGACTTAAGAGGTTGTAAAGGCCACAATGAGGACTCTTTTGTCCCCTTTTGGTGGGAATATAACAGCTGAGAAGTTAAAGAGAGACATAGTTGCTGTTAATGTTTCTAGTGGAAATAATTAATTTTTACAAGAGTTTAGCGAGGTGAAGTTTGACTTAGTGAGTTATCAGTGTAAAATGAACCAAAGTCTTTTACTCCTCCTCTGGCCTTTTTTTCCATCTTTTGGGAATATGGCAAGATATCAGAGGATAGTGGTTGCTAGGACCCTTGCCTTGGTGAAAATAGCCAACGTGCATGGCAGGAAGGTGTCAACAAAAATTTAATCAGTTGATCTAAGAAAGAAATGGAAAATTTTATTTGAGCCAGATTTGAGGATTATAACCCAAAGAGCGTCTCAGAAAACTCTGAGAACTATTCCATCCTTTAGAAGTCAAGGCACAGTTATATCAGTTTTTTGAAACAGAAGGCTATACATTAAATGACATATTACTGATAGTGTATACAATCCAGATCTAAGCATCTTGTGACCCCTTGCAAGAATAAAGAAGAATGTCATCTTTTTAAAAACATTTAATTTGTTGATGTATAATTGTGTTTTTTGGTTGTTTCTTTATTTTTAAATATTTATTTCTTTGACTGCACTGGGTCATATTTGCAGAATATGGAATCTAGATCTCTGATCAGGGATGGAATCTAGGCCTCCTGCATTGGGAGCACAGAATCTTAGCCACTGGACCACCAGGAAAGTTCCAAGAATGTTATCTTTTAAGGAGTTGTCTTGATGATAGGAGAGTGTTATTCTTTATGGTTAAGAAGGTATGCAGGTGGGGGAGGTTTGTTTGATGCATAATGCAGATACACAATGGACGGTAACTGGGGAGAGAGGAGTTCAAAAGGCAAAGAAAATTTTTATGTTTAAATTTTCCTTATTTTGCCATAAAATAATAATTTTATTTCACAAAGGGGGGAAGACACTGCCTTCAAGGGATCTTGAAGACTTGACTAAGAGGCATGTTACAGGGAGCCACTATGGACTTACAGCTCTCTTTTGTACCATGGGGGAAGAAAATTTGGAATCAGATTTGATTTGATACTGAAAAAATAATGAACCATTTTCATTGTCTTTGAGTGCTGTAACTAAGTAAATCTCATACTGACTCCAGCAAGAAGTAAATAAATAATATAATTTTGATAATGAATTGTTCATATACATCTAAATCTTCAATTGCATTTACTTGAGATAAAAAAGGGAACCAGTATTATCAGATGGCAGCTCTCTGATTTCTCCTTTTGGGAAGTGAAGCAAAAGAAATACTGTAGAGCCTTAGCATGCTTGAAGAAGGACAATATAAAGACCCCACCAATAGAGAACAATTTCAACTCTGGAATTAATTAATAACTGCATTCACATATTTAGCCAATTTTTGGTGTAAACATTTATTTATCATGCCAGACACCAAGCTAGGTGTTGGAAATATATGAGGAATAAGATGCTGTTCTCACCTCACAGAGCTCAGAATTTAGTGAAGATACAGGAAAACAATAGCATTAGAAAAGGATTTCTTTTATGCTATTGTGTTTTTAAATACAGTGTTATCAAACCCAAATTCATGAATCTGATGCATAGTGAAGTCAAACAACTGCAAACTTTATATTGTGGAGCAGAGAAAGATTTGTTGCAGGGCCAAGCAAGGAGAACAGGCAGCTCATGCAGAAGAAACCCTCCTGAACTCCAAGATGGTTTTCAAGGAAGAATTTTTAAAGGCAACATTTGGGGGGCGGGGTGTGCCAAAAGGTTGTGGGGTATGTGATTTTCTTCTGATTGGTTGGTAGTGACCTAATAGGGTGGCAATCCAGAAATCTAAAGCATCAGTCTTCTCCTTCAAACTGATCTGTAGTCTCAGAATGTAGTCACATCCTCCACCCTGGTCGGGGTCTTAGTTCCTGCAGAACAACTCAAAGTATGTGTCAAATTGTTATAAATATTACTGGAGGAGGAACTAGGACTCTGTTATGTAGCTGAGCTATTATTGTTTCTTGACTGCTATCCCTTTGTTTCTGCAATCCTCACTTCCCTAATTAGTAACTTCTTGAATCTCCTGTTTGGAACCCAGGAAAGACCTAGGAGACTACAGCCTTTTTTTTACCAAAAAAACAAACAAACAAACCGAGGTGGAGATGTTAGGGGAACCACTGACTGAAACTGTCCACCCTGGCCAGGCACCACAGTAACCACTCGCATGAGTTATCTTAAACAGGGGTTCCTGGTAAGGGATGCGGTACTAACAGGCTACCACCAACCAGAAGAATTCAAGAAAGGCCAAAAGGAGAGAGCAGACTCTAGTCCACATATCCTGCCAACTTTCCAGAATCCTTCTTGCTGGAATCCATCTTGGCCGAGTGATGTGTGCACCACCAGGAAGAACCCTGAATCAGAGTGATTGGCCAGAGACAACTCAGAAACTAACCCGACTACCATAAAACCCCAGACTGCAAACCACGTGGTAGAGCGGTAATCCTGGGTTCCCTTAACCTCCTACTCTCTACCCAGGCTTCCCTTTCCAATAAAGTCTCTTACTTTATCAGCATGTGTGTCTCCTTGGACAATTCATTTCTGAGTGTTAGACAAGAGCCCACTCTCAGGCCGTGGAAGGACTCCCCATTCCTGTAATAGGGGCACTGAGGGACTGTTGTAGCTAGGAGCACCCTGCAGGGTCCTGCTGGGTTTCACCAGTAAGGGAAGGACAGGACTTGGAAGGGGAGCCACCTCCTGGAAAGCCTGAACTAAATGGGGATTACTAGCCTTAACTGCAGGGAAGATAACATCTGCAGCTTAAACAGTTTGGCACAAACTGGATTTTTAGGGCCATACCACATCTAGGTGAATTTCTTCTTAGTCACCAACTCTCTGTTCAGAATAACTCTCCATCTCCTTTCTCCTTTATTTTGTTGTTGTTGTTTAGTCGGTAAATTGTGTCTGACCCTGTGATCCCATGGACTGCAGCATACCAGTCTCCGCTGTCCTTCACTATCTCCTAGAGTTTGCTCAAATTCATGTCCGTTGAATTGGTGATATTAGCTAATCATCTCATCCTCTGCTGCCTCCTTCTCCTTTTGCTGTCAGTCTTTCCCAACATCAGGGTCTTTTCCAGTGAGTTGGCTCTTTGCATCTGGTGACCAAAGTATTGGAACTTCAGCATCAGCATCAATCCTTCTAATGAATATTCAGAGTTAATTTCCTTTAGGATTGACTGGTTTGATCTCCTTGCAGACCAAGGACTCTGAAGAGTCTTCAGAACCACAATTGAAAAGTATCAACTCTTCAGCACACAGCCTTCTGTGTGGTCCGGTGCTCTCATCCATACACATTTAGTTCAGTCACTCAGTCGTTTCCGACTCTTTGCAACTCCATGGAATGCAGCATGCCAGGCCTGCTTGTCCATCACCAACTCCCGGAGTTTACTCAAACTCATGTCCATCGAGTCAGTGATGCCATCCAACCATCTCATCCTCTGTTGTCCCTTTTCCTCTCACCTTCAATCTTTCCCAGCATCAGGGTCTTTTCCAAGGAGTCAGTTCTTTGCATCAGATGGCCAAAGTATTGGAGTTTCAGGTTCAGCATCAATCCTCCAATGAGTATTCAGGACTGATTTCCTTTAGGATTGACTGGTTGAATCTCCTTGCTGTCCAAGGGAGTCTCAAGAGTCTTTTCCAACACCACAGTTCAAAAGCATCAATTCTTTGGCACTCAGCTTTCTTTATAGTCCAAATCTTGCATCCATACATGACTACTGGAAAAACCATAGATTTCACTAGACGGACCTTTGTTGGCAAAGTAATGTCTCTTCTTTTTAATATGCTGTCTAGGTTGGTCATAGCTTTTCTCCCATGGAGCAGTCATCTTTTTTAATTTCATGGCTGCAGTCACCATCTACAGTGATTTTAGAGCCCCCAAAAGTAAAGTCTCCCACTGTTTCCATTGTTTTTCCATCTATTTGCTACGAAGTGATGGGACCAGATGCCATGATCTTAGTTTTCTGAATGTTGAGTTAAGTCAACTTTTTCACTTTCCTCTTTCACTTTCATCAACAGACTCTTTAGTTCTTCTTTGCTTTCTGCCATAAGGGTGGTGTCATCTGCATATCTGAGGTTATTGATATTTCTCCCGGGAATCTTGATTCCAGCTTGTGCTTCATCCAGCCCAGCATTTCTCATGAGGTACTCTGCATATAAGTTAAATAAGCATGGTGATGATATACAGCCATGATGTACTCCTTTCCCAATTTGGAACCAGTCTGTTGTTCCATGTTCAGTTCTAACTGTTGCTTCTTGACCTGCATACAGATTTCTCAGGAGTTGAGTTTTAATGTTGAGTTTAAATGTTGAGTTTTAAGCCAGCTTTTCACTCTCCTCTTTCACCCTCATCAAGAAGCTCTTTAGTTCCTCTTCACTTTCTACCATTAGAGTGGTATCATCTGCATATCTGAGGTTATTGATACTTCTCCTGGCATTCTTGATTCTAGCTTGTGATTCATCCATCCCAGCATTGTGCATGATATACTCTGAATATAAGTTGAATAAGCAGGGTGACAATATACAGCCTTGATGCACTCCTTTCCCAATTTTGAGCCAGTCAGTTGTTGCATGTCCAGTTCTAACTGTTGCTTCTTGACCCGCATACAGGTTTTTCAGGAGACAGGTAAGGTGGTCTGGTATTCTCATCTCTTGAAGAATTTTCCAGTTTGTTGTGATCCACACAGTCAAAGGCTTTCCCCTATGCATGTTATATTACCTTTAGGGTCTCCAATATCTGCTCCTGGCTTGACCCACCACTTCAAAGATAGATTCTCTTTCTGTAGGCCACAGTCAAAAGTCTAATATTTAAGTATTGTGTTTAGCTGCACTCTGCTGGGCATGAAGCTGATTAAAGTAATTCACATTAACTTGTGAGTGAAATATAACCTTCTTAAAAGGTGTATTTGTATTTCAATAGCAGTCCTTTAACACAAATTCATCTCTAATTGATAAAATGTGTGAGAGTTCCTTTCTATGGGAAGGAGGAGGGGGAATAATACCTTAATTTTCTAAATTTAAGAGTTACTACTCTTAGAGCCTTGATTATCACTTCCCAGTCACTCCTCAGCAGAATGCAGTTTTACTTCTTTTGCTGAGGCTAATCACTCTGAAAGGCTTTCAAGGTAAAGTCACTGGACACCGTCACATTTTGAATAATTTTAATTCAATGGGGGAAATTCCCACATTATGAGTACCCTTTTTCCATGTAGATATCAGTTCCCTAGCCTCCTTTGCAGCTAGGATGCAGGCATGCTGATTAGATGCTACATGCAAGATTAAGGTTGCAAGTGAGCAGTGTGAATAAACAGTGCTTGGGGCTTCTGCATGGGCCTTCCATTTTCCTGATGTCATTGTTGGCAGGGCTTTCAGACACAGGAGGTTCAAGATCAGGTGGAGAAGTGGCATTGGTGGCAGTAGCAGTTGCAGTGAAACCTAGTTGCTGGCATTTTGGGCCCAAAGGTAGCAACAGCAGTAATTGGTACTGTTGCAGGAAGGGGGACCTCTTCCAGGACCTGAGAGTGGGCTCTGGTCTAAAACTCGGAAATGAATTTTTCGAGGAGACACATGTGCTGACAAAGCAAGAGGCTTTATTGGGAGGGGACACCCTGGTGGGGAGCAGGAGGGTAAGGGAATCTGGAAGAACTGCTCTGCCACATGGCTCGCTGTCTGGGGTTTTATGATAATCCAATTAGTTTCCAAGTTGTCTCTGGCCAGTCACTCTGACTCAAGGTCCTTCCTGGTGACACATGCATCATGCATGGATTCCATGTGAGAAGTCAAGATGGATTCCAGTGAGAAGGATTCTGGAAGGTTGGTAGGACATGTAGAGAGTCTCCTCTCTCTTTTTGACATTTCCCGTATTCTTCTAGTGGGTGATAGCCTGTTAGTTCTGCAGTCCTTACTGAAAGGTTGTTGTTGAGCCATGAAAGACACTGGGATTCTTGGCCTCGGGAGGAGAGGAATTCAATATGAGGCCAGTGACGGGGCTTGATCGTTCAGAGGGTTGTGTAATAAAGTTTTATTAAAGTATAAAAGAGAGAAAGCTTCTGACATAGACGTCAGAAGGGGGCAGAAAGAGTGCCTCCTTTACTAGTTTCAGCAAGCTGTTTTGTGTCTGTTAGAAAGCTATCAACCAGATAAGAGACACACCTCGAGGCTGACAGAGGTTTACCAGGCCCCTCTCCCACAATATGCATTTTTGAGATAGGATGGCATGAGGTGTTTGGTATGAATACTGGTTTGTTGAGCTTTTATCAGTCCAAGGTTTGAGAAAAGGAAAAAAGTTAGTTTTAGATGGAACCATTTTGAAGAAAGGCAAATTCCAAAGCAAATAAATAGTTTCATTAACATAGCTTAAGACATACATTTCCATGAGAAAAACGCACTGGTTAGCTCAAGGTTGGAGAAAAGTTCAGGTGGAACCAGGTGTCGTCATGGCAACACAGAATTTTAAGAGAAAAAAAAATCTGACATTTGTACTTTGTTTCCTCATGCTGCGTAAGGGAGAGATAAAAAATGTCTGACACTTGCAGCCTGTTTCGTCTGTTTGGAGACCCCTGGCCTTTCTGCCTGTTACCCTCTCATTACCAAGACCTCCTGTTTAAGTTAATTCATGCAAGTGGTTTCTGTGGGGCCTGACCAGGGTGGGTGGTTTCAGTCAATGGTTCCCTTAACAGTATCATTGAATGAAACAGATTCCTGACCTGAACTGCTTGGTGGCATGTGGCATGCACTGTCCCTGGAATCTTGGCCCTGAATGTTTCTCCAGCTAGTCCAATAATTTTATGAACTGCTTAATATCCTCTAGTAAACTGGTGTTTATTTAGTCACTAAGTTGAGTCTGACTCATTTGAGACCTCATGGTCTGTAGCCCACCAGGCTCCTCTGTGCATGGGATTTCCCAGGCAAGAATACTGGAGTGGGTTTCCATTTCCTTCTCCAGGGGATCTTTCCGACTCAGGGATCAAACCTACATCTCCTTCAAGTCAGAATGAAATCTACTGTTTGCATCCAAAAACACTAATAGATAAAAGAGTCATCCTCAGTTTTCCCCTTGGCCTTAACCCCTCAACCAGAAAAATTTATAAGACAAGACTGTCTACTTTCTCCAGTCCCTTCTTCCACTTCTTTGTTCAGGCCACATCATGTGTTACCCAGTTTGCTGCAACTTTATCTCGTTTGATCACCCACCTCCAGTTTGACTTGTCAGATTGGTCTTTCTAAAATACAACTCTAATTCAATCACTCTTTGGCTGAAGACCCTTCAGTGGCTCCTTATTGCTTCATGATAACGTCTAGGATCAAGTCCAAACTTCTTAGCAGGAGTTTTTGGGATCCAGGCCTGGTTGACCTTTCTATGTCATCTTGGCCATGCCTGCTTCTCACACTTGTGATCCAATCATGCTGTTGCTCTGGATCAGCAGTGGTGAATCCCCTAGGGTCCTATTGGAAATGTGGTATCTCAGCCCTTCTCCAGATTTAACTGTGTCAGAATCAACATTTCAACAAGATCATTAGGTGATGACCAAATTTGGGTAGTGCTGCCTGTAGCACTGTGTTCTTTCCCTCTGGGGCTTTTATACCTTCTGCTTCCTCTATCTTCCCGTCCTTTACATCCTTCAGATGTTTAGCACTGTTCAGCAGCACTCAGCAGGGAAAGCCTCTGACTGGTGAAGACTTGGTTGGAGGCTTTTGTCTGTTACTGCAAATATCTAATTTACTCCTTTGTACTGTGATGATCTTTTTACTCCTTTTTCTTTGCCGCTATGCAGTGGTCTTCTCTCCTTGTTGTATTTTAGAGTTAACTTATGTGTAGTCGCTAATTTGTATCTGATTCTTTGTGACCCCATGGACTGTAGTCTGCCAGGCTCCTCTGTCCTTTTCCAGGCAAGAATACTGGAGCAAGTTGCCATTTCCTTCTCCAGGGGATCTTCCTGACCCAGGGATTCAGCCTACATCTCTTATATTGACAGGTGGATTCTTTACCACTGTACCACCTTACAAGACTTTAATATAGATAGAACTAACTAACATATAAAAGATAATCTGTCACTGATACTCTGTGGTCCTGTTGTGCTATAATCATTTTCAAAAACTAGAAGCAAAACTTGAAAACTAGGGAAAACAAATTAATTTTGTTATTGCTATTTCAAAATTAAATGTACTCTGACATTACCCCAGAAGATTCTCAAACATTTATAATTGTGCTAGTTCCATATTTCTGTGACAGCTTAATCCATAAATATTAAAAAGACATTTAAGGTATCTTTATATAATACTTAAAACATTAAGGTATACATTCTTTATAGTGTGTTCTTTGGGGTTTCCCCAGTGACTCAGTGATAAAGAACGCCTGCAATGCAGGAGACATGGATTTGATCCCTATGTAGGGAAGATCCCCTGGAGGAGGGCATGGCAACCCACTCCAGTATTCTTGCCTGGAGAAGCCCCATGGACAGAGGAGTCTGGAGGGCTACAGTCCATAGGGTCACAAAGAGTCAGACACGACTGAAGCAACTTAGTATGAACGCACGCATTCTTTATAGATAAGTGTCTTGTGATCTCCATGTTAGATTTTGTTCATAACAAGTAATGTAGGTGCTATCCGAATAAACAAAGGCCTTGGTCCAAATGTCTATTTGCTAGAGAATTCTGTGATAGAAACTTCAGCTTGATAGATGCTATTATCTTAGTGACCTTCTCAGCCTAAACCTTAGGTGTGATGGGCCCTTCCCTCCTCCTTCCCTGGCGCTGGCTCTTGTGTGTTCATTCATGCTCTGTTCCCGCATCACCTCGGTCGGGACTACAGAGGCGCCAGCTCCGGGGCCACCTCCTCCGTGGAGCTGACTGGTGAGATCTGAGGCGAGGTGATCCTATGACGCCTGCTGCCTCAGACAGTGATCCCAGGTACCAGACATGTGAACTGCCACTGTGTGGTCACTGTGGTATCCGCTGTCTGGCCTGGGCACCTCGATCCACCGAGGGCTGGAAGAAAACATTGCAGGAATGGCTGGGTGCTTCTTCAGAGCTGGCTGCTTTCTGGACTTGCACCTTTTTGCTCCAAAGTGCGGTAAGAGCACAAGCTAGAGTGGCCCGGCTCAGCCATTGGTCAGTGTCACAGTGAGCCCCGTCGGCAAGCGAGCTGCCGTTAGTGGTTCTGATCAGCCATTGGCTGGTGTGACAGTAGGCCCCTCCCTCCTACGGTGACTAAATTCAGACTGAGGGGATATGGTTTTTTGACACACTAGTCTGCCTTCTCACTCTGCGAGATGAAGTGAAGTGAAGTGAAAGTCGCTCAGTCCCCGACTCCATTGACTGTCCATGGAATTCTCCAGGCCAGAATACTGGAGTGGGTAGCCGTTCACTTCTCCAGGGGATCTTCCCAACTTTCTGACAAAAGTCATTATTCCCTGTTCTGTCAACTCGTCTCCCGATTTATTGGCCTGTTGTGTGTGAAGAATGAGTTTCGGCTTGGCAAAATTATTGGTATTCAGAAATTGATATTCTTATAGCCTCAAAAGTCAAAGGTTAAGAATCACAATTGCATGATTTCATAACTAGGGTGGCTATATTTGAAAACAAAGGAAAATAGTAGGGATTGTACGTGAACCATGAACTTCTAGATGTTCAAGCTGGATTTAGGAAAGGCAGAGAAACCAGAGATCACATTGCCAACATCCTCTGGATCATTGAAAAAAGCAAGAGAGTTCCAGGAAAATATCTATTTCTGCTTTATTGACTATATCAAAGCCTTTGACTGTGTGGATCACAACAAACTGTGGAAAATTCTGAAAGAGATGGGAATACCAGACCACCTGACCTGCCTCTTGAGAAACCTATATGCAGGTCAGGAAGCAACAGTTAGAACATGGAACAACAGACAGGTTCCAAATAGGAAAAGCAGTACATCAAGGCTGTATATTGCCACCCTGCTTATTTAACTTATATGCAGAGTACATCATGAGAAATGCTGGGCTGGAAGAAGCACAAGCTGGAATCAAGATTACCGGGAGAAATATCAATAACCTCAGATATGCAGATGACACCACCTTTATGGCAGAAAGTGAAGAACTAAAGAGCCTCTTGATGAAAGTGAAAGAGGAGAGCGAAAAAGTTGGCTTAAATCTCAACATTTAGAAAACAAAGATCATGGCATCCAGTCCCATCACTCATGGCAAATAGATGGGGAAACAGTGGAAACAGTGGCAGACTTTATTTTTGGGGACTCCAACATCACTGCAGGTGGTGACTGCAGTTATGAAATTAAAAGACGCTTCTTGGAAGGAAAGTTATGACCAACCCAGACAGCATATTAAAAAGCAGAGATGTTACTTTGCCAACAAAGCTCTGTCTTGTCAAGGCTATGGTTTTTCCAGTAGTCATGTATGGATGTGAGAGTTGGACCATAAAGAAAGCTGAGCACTGAAGAATTGATGCTTTTGAACTGTGGTGTTGGAGAAGACTCTTGAGAGTCCCTCAGACTGCAAGGAGACCCAACTAGTCCATCCTAAAGGAGATCAGTCCTGGCCGTTCATTGGAAGGACTGATATTGAGGCTGAAACTCCAATACCTTGGCCACATGATGTGAAGAACTGACTCATTTGAAAAGACCCTGATGCTGGGAAAGATTGAAGGCGAGAGGAGAAGGTGACGACAGAGGATGAGATGGTGCAACTCAATGCACATGAGTTTGGGTAAACTCAGGGAGTTGGTGATGGACACGGATGACTGGCATGCTGCAGTCCATGGGGTTGCAAAGAGTCAGACACAACTGAGAGACTGAACTGAACTGAACTGAGGGTATGGAGAAACCAAAGCTTTTATAAATTGCTGGTGAGAATGCAACATGGTGCAGCTATTGTGGAAAAGGTGGCAATTCCTTAAAACTTAAAGAATTGCCACATAACCCAGCAATTCAAAATAATTTAAAATTTGAAAACAAAAACTCAGACACTTGTACACCAGTGTTCGTAGTAGCATTATTCACAATAGCCAAAAGGTGGGAACAACTCAAATGTCTCTCAACAGAAGAATCGATAAACAAAATGTGGTATATTCCTATGAAGTGAAGTGACGTGAAAGTCTCTCAGTTGTGTCCGACTCTTTGTGACCCCTTGGCAACACAGTCCATGGAATTCTCCAGGCCAGAATGCTGGAGTGAGTAGACTTTCCCTTCTCTCGGGGATCTTCCCAATCCAGGGATCAATCCCAGGTCTCCCGCATTGCAGGTGGATTTTGTATCAGCTGAGCCACAAGGGAAGCCCAAGAATATGGAGTGTATAGCCTATCCCTTCTCCAGTGGATCTTCCTGACCTGGGAATTGAACCAGGGTCTTCTTCATTGCAGGTGGATAGTTTACCATCTGAGTTTTCAGGGAACCCTATAATAGAATATTATTTAGCCATAAAAAGAACGGAGTTCTGATACATGTTACAACATGGATAAACCTTGAAAACATTATATTAAGTTAAATAAGCCAGACACAAAAGGAGAAATACTGTATGATTCCACTTACATAGAACATCTAGAATAGCAAATTCACAGAACTAGAAAGCAGATTAGATGGTATGAGGGGTTGGGGGGAGGGGGAGTGAAGAGTTACTGCTTAACGGGTACAGTTTCTCTTTCTGGTGATTAAAAATTTTGGGAATAGATAGTGGTGATAATTGCAAAATACTGTGAATTTAATGCCACCAAAATGTACAATGAAAAATAAATGGTGTTATATGTTACATGTATTTTACCACAAAGTAAAAAGAAAAAATCACATTTTCAACATTACCCACCGCATTTTCAACATTACCCACCACATTTTATAGCCCTTATAATATTTATAAATCTAACGATCGTACAGTCCAGGTGTCTCTCTAATATAGACAGTATATCATATACAAAAGCTGAGTATTTATCTCTGATGATGTCTTTGACTAAGAGTCCACTGTTTGCTCTGGGATCCAAAATTTACATGTCGTCTTCTGAATTTAGGTTTTCTGTCCTTTCTGACGAGGAATCCTCACTGAATGTTGACTCAAAAAGAACAAGGACAGACTTCTTGAAAACTTTTCTGAAGTTCTCCCCAATAAAGAGGTAGAGTGTGGGAGAAAACACAGTATTGAAGGTGGTAGTTACCACTGTGAGTAAGAGAGTCAACTGGAAAAACAGAGATCTGTTTTCAGAGAGAAGTAAGCCTTGGTATACATGATAGGGCATCCAACACACAAAGAAGGAGACAATGGCTGTCATCATGACTTTGAAGGGCTTGCTGGATTTCAACAGTCCCCTCTCTTTCATCTTTTTGGCTACTCTTTCATAACAAAAGGTGATGATGAGGAAAGGCAGAAGGAAGCCCAGCAAGAAGCGGCTGCTGAAACAGGCTACATGAATCCATTTCCTTAATGTTTGCATCTTTTTGCTATCCCAGTTAGTAGACACAGCATAGTTGTTCTCGCAGGTCACCCTTCCTTTATGGTCAGCATGTGTCTCCCTGAAAACCACATAGGGCATGCCAAGGGCAGCAGCAAAGATCCAGATTCCCAGGATGATGCTGGAAGCCCAGCGTGGGGTTCGATGCAGCTGTGACCACACCGGGTGAAAAGTGAGAAGGTAACGATCAACACTGATGGCCGAGATGAAGAAGACGGAGGCGAACATTGCTGCATACAAAATGCTGTTGAAGATCTTGCACGTGGCCCTTCCAAAGCTCCAGTGATTATCTTGAAGGTGAGAGATGGCCAAAAATGGCAAAAATAATATTGAAATAAAATAGGAGAGAATGAGATGAAAATATAAGAGAGTATTGACAGTCTTTTTCATTTTGAATTTTAGCACCCATAGATAGAGACCATTGGTGATAGTGCCAATTAAAAATGACATAAACAAAAGAACTACAACAATCACTCTTGAGGCAGAAGTTGAGATGTGAGTTCTGTTTCTTATTAAAGTAGAGTCATTGAGCAGGTAGTCAGTAGAGTTGGTCAGGTCCATAATTGGAATGAGAAACTGGAAATGACAACAAAAAAGAAGCAAAGGACATGATTAAACATGGAAATTAAAATAGTAATTTTTGCATATTAATATTCAAAATGGCAGTGTTTTTAAAATGACAGATAATATTTCTGCAATAATACAAATTAGGTATTTTTCTTTATTTTTGTATGAGGAATTAGGATCAGATTAATTTGAGCACCAAATATAGAAACACTATAGATGCAATGAATTAATGTGAAACAGAAATAACATTTGGAATATTTTTACTTTGTTAAGTGATTTAGGTAGCTCAAAGTATTCTAATTAGGGATTAGCCAGAAGTCTGACTCTTCTTGATAGGCACAGGTTCTTGAATAAGGCAGTGTAGAAACAGTTTTACTTGACTAGGACTTGGTTAGGGTAATGTTGCTAATGAAACTGAATAACAAATATAACAATGGCTGCAAATTAGTAATCATGCTGGAGCTATAGTTAGACTTCTCCAATGAGCTAATTATATATAATAAATGTTATTAGCTATTAATAGTATTTAACACTCAGTTCATATGGGAGCTCTCTGGCACTGTGAGATCATGAAGGGCCTTCCAAAATCAATGAAAGAGGAGGGTGTATTGTAGAACCTCATAGCTGCTCTTTCTTTCTTGGAGAGGAGAGAGAAGTCAAGGAACTTATATTTATCCAATACTTGTTGTATGCAAGGAGCTTTATATAAAAATAGTTTTTTTTCCATATAAAGGCAAATATTTAAACAGAGGAGAAAATGAAGGAGGGGTTTAATTTCTTATTCATCAACATCTCCCATCATACCTCCACTGTGGCAGGTGGGGAGCCCTACCAGTGTTTTGTTATTTCTTTGAAAATTGGAAATTCATGTATAGTGTTTTTTTAATTAAAAAAACTTTATTGCAGTATAGTTGATTTACAATGTTGTGTTAGTTTCAAGAGTAGTGCAAAGTGAATCAGTTATATATATACACATATCCACTCTTTTTTAAATATATTCTTTTCCCATATAGGCCATTACAGAGTATGGAGGAGAGTTACCTGTGCTATGCAGCTGTTTCTTATTATTATCTATTTTTTATATAGTAGTGTGTATATGTCAGTCCCAATCTTCCAATTTATGCCTCTTCCCTTTTATCTCCTGCTAACCATAAGTTTGTTTTCTACATGTGTGACTCTACTTCTGTTTTGTAAATAAATTCATTTGTACCCTCATTTTTTTAGATTCCACATATAAGAAATACCATATGATATTTGTCTTTCTGTGTCTGACTTTCTTCACTCAGTATGACAATCTCTAGGTCTATCCACATGTGTAGTATTTTAATGGTGTTCCATGAAACAGAGTCTTTGATGATTCAGAATATCCTATTTCTTGAATAAATGCCCCTATAGTATTGAAAATATAGACCTGAGAATATTTTGGAAAATAGTTATTATAATAGAATCATATCAACTAATTAGTTTTTGATAAACTGGGTAAAGCAGTAGAAATTACTATAATTTTTTTTCACTAAACAAAAACATTCTAAGAATACAGAGAGAGAAGAAATAGCATAATTGCTGTTAAAATCACAACTGCCTTAAGTTAATTCTGCCTGCTAAGGGAGTTGCAAGATTTTCCCTGCCAAGTAGAAAAATGATCCTGTTCGGGAAGATACCTTGGTAGTCTGCTTTGGGAATAAAAAGTGAAGTCTTGGGACATGGCATGGATGAGCAATGGTGAGTGAAAGAGTCGGAGCCCTAGGAAGAGGCTGGGTAGAGGTCCTGGGACTATGGGAAGAGGGAAGAGGAGTGAAGATGTTCTCCAGAGAGGGGCCACGTGAAAACACAGCAGGAGGGTGGGAGGCTTACAGAGGAGGAAGGGCCAATGAGATATTCTGAGAAGCAGAGATGACACAGGGGATTTAAAGTGAGGAATGTCTTAATGTTTCATTTTAATCCACTTGCTATGCTTTGGCACGGTGTCATGTCTCCCTTATCCTCACTAATCACAACTTTCTTGTGTTGGTGGTTGCTCTGAGGAATGGAAAGAAAAGAGCTGTGTTTTCCCTGTTTGGGAAGGAGTAGGACAAAGAGAAGAGACCGGTGGTGGGAGATGAGTTGTTAATGAGATGATGAATATGGTGGAAACTAGACAGATAGTGGGGCGTGTGTAGACAAGGAGAAACAAAATCCTATGGAGGGTTTCTGATATTGTGTGTGTAGACCTATGTGTATCTATTTGTGTGTGGTGTGTATGTGTGTACCTGTGTGTCTGTGTGCCTGTGGTCTGTCTTTATGTTTGTGGTGCATTTGTGTGTATGTGTGTGCATGGTGTGTGTGTGTCTCTAATGGTGTGTGTTTGAATTCATGGGAGGATGTGTGTGGAGGTGTGTGTGTATGTGTATGTATCTGTGATCTGAGTGTGTGTGGCATATTCTTATGGTCTCTGTGTATCAGCAGTTTGTGTGTGTATTTATCTGTGTAGTGTGTATATGTTTAGTGTTTGCCTGGTTGTGTGTATGATAGTTCTGTATGTGGATATGAGAAACTGAATTATAGAGAAGGTTTTATTAAAAATTGTGTGGCTGGGCTCCATCTAGAAGGGTGACTGAAAGTAGTGTAGGACTTGAGGAAAATCAACATCGGTAGCGATTCTGAAGAGCATATAAAGTTTCCTGCGGCTACTACTGCTGTTAAGTCGCTTCAGTCGTGTCTGACTCTGTGTGACCCCATAGATGGCAGCCCACCAGGCTTCCCCGTCCCTGGGATTCTCTAGGCAAGAATACTGGAGTGGGTTGCCATTTCCTTCTCCAATGCATGAAAGTGAAAAGTGAAAGTGAAGTCACTCAGTCGTGTCTGACTCTTCACAACCCCATGGAGTGCAGCCCACCAGGCTCCTCCGTCCATGGGACTTTCCAGGCAAGAGTCCTGGAGTGGGTTGCCATTGCCTTCCTTTTTTTTTTTTTTTTTTTAATATTATTTTATTAGTTGGAGGCCAATCACTTCACAATATTTCAGTGGATTTTGTCATACATTGACATGAATAAGCCATATAGTTACACGTATTCCCCATCCCGATCCCCCCTCCCACCTCCCTCTCCACCCGACTCCTCAGGGTCCTCCCAGTGCACCAGGCCCGAGCACTTGACTCATGCATCCCACCTGGGCTGGTGGTCTGTTTCACCATAGATAATATACATGCTGTTCTTTCAAAACATCCCACCCTCACGTTCTCCCCCAGAGTTCAAAAGTCTGTTCTGTACTTCTGTGTCTCTTTTTCTGTTTTGCATATAGGGTTATCGCTACCATCTATCTAAATTCCATATATATGTGTTAGTATACTGTAATGTTCTTTATCTTTCTGGCTTACTTCACTCTGTATAATGGGCTCCAGTTTTATCCATCTCATTAGAACTGATTCAAATGAATTCTTTTTAACGGCTGAGTAATATTCCATGGTATATATGTACCACAGCTTCCTTATCCATTTGTCTGCTGATGGGCATCTAGGTTGCTTCCATGTCCTGGCTATTATAAACAGTGCTGCGATGAACATTGGGGTGCACGTGTCTCTTTCAGATCTGGATTCCTCAGTGTGTATGCCCAGAAGTGGTATTGCTGGGTCATATGGCAGTTCTATTTCCAGTTTTTTAAGAAATCTCCACACTGTTTTCCATAGTGGCTGTACTAGTTTGCATTCCCACCAACAGTGTAAGAGGGTTCCCTTTTCTCCACACCCTCTCCAGCATTTATTGCTTGTAGACTTTTGGATAGCAGCCATCCTGACTGGCGTGTAATGGTACCTCATTGAGGTTTTGATTTGCATTTCTCTGATAATGAGTGATGTTGAGCATCTTTTCATGTGTTTGTTAGCCATCTGTATGTCTTCTTTGGAGAAATGTCTGTTTAGTTCTTTGGCCCATTTTTTGATTGGGTCGTTTATTTTTCTGGAATTGAGCTTCAGGAGTTGCTTGTATATTTTTGAGATTAATCCTTTGTCTGTTTCCTCATTTGTTATTATTTTCTCCCAATCTGAGGGCTGTCTTTTCACCTTACTTATAGTTTCCTTTGTTGTGCAAAAGCTTTTAATTTTCATTAGGTCCCATTTGTTTATTTTTGCTTTTACTAGAGCTAATTAATGAATATAGTAAAGTTGCAGGATATAAAATTAACACACAGAAATCCCTTGCATTCCTATACACTAACAATGAAAAAACAGAAAGAGAAATTAAGGAAACAATACCATTCACCATTGCAACAAAAAGAATAAAATACTTAGGAGTATATCTACCTAAAGAAACAAAAGACCTATACATAGAAAACTATAAAACGCTGATGAAAGAAATCAAAGAGGACACAAACAGATGGAGAAACATACCGTGTTCATGGATTAGAAGAATCAATATTGTCAAAATGGCTATTCTACCCAAAGCAATCTATAGATTCAATGCAATCCCTATCAAGCTACCAACGGTATTTTTCACAGAACTAGAACAAATAATCCACAATTTGTATGGAAATACAAAAAACCTCGAATAGCCAAAGTAATCTTGAGAAAGAAGAATGGAACTGGAGGAATCAACCTGCCTGACTTCAGACTCTACTACAAAGCCACAGTCATCAAGACAGTATGGTACTGGCACAAAGACAGAAATATAGATCAATGGAACAGAATAGAAAGCCCAGAGATAAATCCACGAACCTATGGACACCTTATCTTTGACAAAGGAGGCAAGGATATACAATGGAAAAAAGACAACCTCTTTAACAAGTGGTGCTGGGAAAACTGGTCAACCACTTGTAAAAGAATGAAACTAGAACACTTCCTAACACCATACACAAAAATAAACTCAAAATGGATTAAAGATCTAAATGTAAGACCAGAAACTATAAAACTCCTAGAGGAGAACATAGGCAAAACACTCTCTGACATAAATTTCAGCAGGATTCTCTATGACCCACCTCCCAGAATATTGGAAATAAAAGCCATTGCCTTCTCTGATAAAGTTTCCTAGGAACCCTGATTTATTGCACAGGACCAGGAGATTTCTTCATCCTTAAACATCTTTTGAAATGGTTTTAAAGTAGTTACTTATAAATTGGGCCTTCCCAGGTGGCACTAGTGGTAAAGAACTCGCCTGCGAATGCAGGATATGCAAAAGATGCAGGTTCAATCCCTGGGTCGGGAAGATCCTGTGGAAGAAGAAATGGCAAGTCTCTCTAGCATTCTTGCTTGGAAAATTCCAAGGATAGAGGATCCTGGTGGGCTACAGTCCATGGGACTGCAAAGAGTAGGGCGTGACTGAACACAGCACGGCATGGCACTTATAAACTAATGGGGCAGAACTGGGGCTCTGGCATCTCACCAAACTGGGTTTCAATCCTGTCTCTACCACTTACCAGTTCTGTGATTTTGGACTCTTAACTCCAAGCCTGTTTCATCTTCTAAACCCCAGTGACTTCTTATGAGGACTAAGTGAGATAATATATTTGAATCACTTACCTCCCTTCATAGCATGTATTAAGCATTCAATAACTTTTTACCTGTTTGTTGAACTTTTTATTGCCTCACTGCATGGCATGTGGAATCTTTTCCCCCTGATCAGGGATCAAACCCACACCCTCTGCACTGGAAGCATGAATTCTTAACCACTGAACTGCCAGCGAAGTCTCCTCAGCTTGTTATATTAAGGGTAGCTGGAGCCTCATTTTGCCCTTTTAATGTCATATTTCTCTTTCCCAAAGCCCAACTACTAAATTCTAGAGTACCACTAGGGATTTCTGAGAAAATCTAAATTTTCATCTATTGGGGCAAGGGCTGTCAGAGTTATTATGAAGCCTCACTATAGTGGTACCTTTGGCATAAGTGACTTTCAGGCAGACCCCACCTTAGCTTGGAAACATCAAGCTACTGTGGAGGAGGCGACCACAAGAATCTCTGGAAGCTTGATCTGGAGTGAGCCTAGAGGGTCTATTCAGATGATAGCTCTAGGATAAACCTGCTATCTCAGGGAACCTTACCTTGAAGTTGTATCTTCACACCAGACGGTCTTGGGAGGGTCAAAGGGACGCTATATCAGCAGTTTCTTCTCCAGGGACAGAGGCAAAAGTTAGTGACACTTTGCTTGCCTTTCATCTGCTTTTCTTCTTGCCTATGCTACTCCCCAGCCATGTACCTACTATTTAAATATTCAGCAAGACTTCCTCTTGCTGTTTCCCCTTCCTTTTTCTGTGGAATGTATACTCTAAAGGTGTAGGCAGAGAGCTGAGTATTTCTTCAAATCATTTCTCCATTTTAAGGAAAGATTTAAAAAATTCCATAAACAATGTTATGCTATTCAGGTTACTCTATTTCAGTTCAGTTCAGTTCAGTCACTCAGTCGTGTCTGACTCTTTGCGACCCCATGGACTGCAGCACTCCAGGCCTCCCTGTCCATCACCAACGCCCTGAGTTTACCCAAACTTATGTGCATTGAGTCAGTGATGCCATCCAACCATCTCATCCTCTGTCATCCCCTTCTCCTCCCACCTTCAATCTTTCCCAGCATTACGGTCTTTTCAAATGAGTCAGTTCTTCACATCAGGTGGCCAAAGTATTGGAGTTTGACCTTCACCATCAGTCCTTCCAATGAATATCCAGGACTGATTCCCTTTAGGGTGGACTAGTTGGGTCTCCTTGCAGTCCAAGGGACTCCCAAGAGTCTTCTCCAACACTACATTTCAAAAGCATTTTTCTGTTTAACTATTGTTATTCCATTAACAAAGCTTGTTTCTAGTGTTAAAACACTGATTAAAAATCACCTTCTCAAAAAAAATTACCATCTCATATTTGGTCATCCCACCAGACACCTACTCTGCCTTTTTTCTACCTTGTTAATTAGCATATGCATGCATGATGTTGGGTACATAGGGAGGTGATAACTATTAAGCATGGAAAAGTTAGTCAGAAAATGGTAGAATCTCCTGCTGGAGAGACAGTGACCAGAAAGGAAAATTCAAATATCGAGTTTCACAGTAAAATGGAATGTATGATAACAGGCCAAAAATTAATATTGTAGTGACTGACAGGCAGAAAGATCTGCATTTGTACAGTTGTTGAGAATGGCTAGAAAGAACACAGAAGTGGTTACCATATCCAAGAAGACAATCGCATTATAAGAAAATCCTACAATGCGTGTAATGTATTTATGACTGACTGAGCCCTACATTTTCTAGTTGCTTCTCTTTAATCCAACTCTGAAATTTTTAGGATCAGCCTCTGTGCTGACCTCAGTGTCCTGATTTCTCTCCTGCTTGCTTTCCTCCTCATCTCTGCACTGCCAGTGGTGAAAAAACACATCAAAACTGTTGTGTGGCTTCAGGAGTGAAGCTCAGGAATCCATTATTTGTGTTAGAATTGTAAAGCCTTCATTGTTACTGTAGCCTTATGAAAAATAGACTTACATTTTAGTTCTTAATTTCATTTGAAGCTTTGATCTTCAACCTCAGAACTGATCTTCTTTGCTTCAAGATAAGTTTTCAAACTTGCTAATCATGAGAAATGCTGGGCTGGATGCAGCACAAGCTGGAATCGAGATTTCCAGGAGAGAGATCAATAACCTCAGATATGCAGATGATACCACCCTTATGGCAGAAAGCAAAGAAGAACTAAAGAGTCTCTTGATGAAAGTGAAAGAGGAGAGTGAAAAAGTTGGCTTAAAACTCAACATTCTGAAAACTAAGATCATGGCATCTGGTCCCACCACTTCATGGCAAATAGATGGGAATCAATGGAAACAGTGGCAGACTTTATTTTTGGGGGCTCCAAAATCACTGCAAATGGTGACTGCAGCCATGAAATTAAAAGACGCTTACTCTGTGGGAGAAAAGTTATGACGAACCTAGACAGCATACTAAAAACGGAGACATTACTTTGCCAACAAAGGTCCGTCTAGTGAAAGCTATGGTTTTTCCAGTAGTCATGTATGGATGCAAGAGTTGGACTATGAAGAAAGCTGAGCGCCGAAGAATTGATGCTTTTGAACTGTGGTGTTGGAGAAGACTCTTGAGAGTCCCTTGGACGGCAAGGAGATCCAACCAGTCCATCCTAAAGGAAGTCAGTCCTTATTATTCATTGGCAGGACTGATGCTGAAGCTGAAAGTCTAATACTTTTGCCACGTGATGTGAAAAACTGAGTCATTTGAAAAGACCCTGATGTTGGGAAAGATTGAAGGCGGGAGGATAAGGGGACAACAAAGGATGAGAAGGTTTGATGGCATCACCCACTCAATGGACATAAGGTTGAGTAAACTCCGGGAGTTGTCAATGGACAAGGCAGCCTGGTGTGCTGCAGTCCATGGGGTCCAAAGAGTCGGACATGAATAAGCGGCTGAATTGAACTGAACTGAACTGAACTGCCTTTTAAAAGGAATTTCTTGCTAGGTTTTCATACCCTGTGAGCTAATCCACAGATTTGGAACAATCTGAGATATTATTTGATCCACACCTACTAATTTTGAAGATTAGCAAAAATGAGATTGAGAGAAGCTGAGTGATTCACAATAGGTTTCCACCAAAAAAAGAATAAGGGCTCTTTCCACTGCCCTTTACTATTTCATTAGTACAACAAGGAATTTGGGCCAGGTTCTTCCTCCTCCCCACTCCACTCTACATTTCCAAACTCAATATTTAGTAAAATTCATAAATAATAAATATATTTGGGACTAGTATTTAATTCCTTACCCCCACCCCCCACCAAAATTTTCTGTTTCACTATTACATAGCCTAAAATTTCATTCTTCCATTACTCCCCTGTGAAACACTCTCATTAGTGAGAATTTTTTATCTAATAGGTAATTACATCAATGATATTATCTCTGTTGAGAAAGATGCAAACTGTTTGAGGAAGGAACTTTTCTTCTGCGGCTTTGGTATGACTTCATTCATTTCACTTTTCATATTTCAAAATAAGTCTGGTGGTTTCAAGAGGAGGATTCATGGAAATGGAAACTGTTTTATGTTGTTTTGATTTGATCACAGTATGAAATAGAAATGCAAAAACAGATGGTGAAATGCTTGAAAGTCTATGAACTCATACATGTATATAATTTTAGAGCTGAAGGAGATCAAGCAGTTAACTTCATCTAATTCCTGGTGCTGTAGGTGAAGAGACTAAGATCCATCAAGATACTTGGAAACTTGTCCTAGATTCCATTATTAGTTAATAAAAGATTTAGGGAAGAAATAATGTACACTAAAAATACTGATGCACTACTTATAGGCACTATATTGATTGCACAAAACAATATAGGATAGAACACAAAGCCATAGTTTTAAATTCTAACTCTTTTACTTACCATATAAAACCTTCCTGAGTCTCAAGTTTCCTCATTTGTATGTGTGAAAAAAGAAAGAAAACTCCTCTCCTGAAGTATTCTTTTGAGAATTAATAAGTTATTAAATATTATTAAGAATTATTAATAACAATTCTTTCCATATATAAGGGGTTAGTACAGTACCTGGCACATGTATGCTAAATACATGATCATTAATATTAGTATATAAGCTGTATCAGAGAACACTGGCAAACCCAGTGGGCTGGAACAAATCCAGGCAGTTCAATTCAAGAAATATTTATTGAGTATCTAATGCATGCCAGAGAACGTTCAAGACTAGGGAAAGCAAATAATTAAAAAATATTGTCTTTTCCACATCCCAGCCCAATGGGAACAACAAAACATCTATTAACCCAATGGTTTTCATTCTGACTGAAGTTAGAATCATTTGGAGGTTTTTAAAAAATGCAAAGTATTCCTGAGATTTAATTCGTTTATTTAATATTTATCATCATTGTTTTTGTCACTGGGGTTATAGAATAAATAAGAAGAGTTTTGTTCTAATGGAGCTTACATTCTAGTTGGGAGAGACGTACAATAAATCAACAATCAAATGTCAGCTAGCACCTACAGTATTATTCAGAGTGTTATTAATTAAGACATAGCAATGTGATGAGTAACTAAGTGACTAGCCAAATGGGGCTGCTGGGAAAAGTCTTTCAGTAGGTGACATTTAATGACTTTGGATGACCTAAAGGAGCCAAGTGTATAGGGATTAAGAGAAGACCATTACCCTGGACCTAACTCACTTCTTGCTCCCTGTCTGTTTCCTCCTTTTTGACCCCTTTCTACTTTCTGTCTGCTCTTGCTCTCTGAATTAGGTCTCCCCACTTATTAGAATCTTTGGTTCATGACCTTTCAACCTCATGTCATGATTTATGGCTTGTGTTCTCCTCCTTGACTGGGTCCTTGTTATGATAGCATTCCTGGAAACAGAAATTCAGCCTTATTCAGGAAACTATCTCCTAGGTTCGTCTGCTCCTAGCCCACTCCAGTGTTCTTGCCTGGAGAATCCCAGGGACAGGAGCCTGGTGGGCTGCCGTCTGTGGGGTCACACAGAGTTGGACACGACTGACGTGACTTAGCAGCAGCAGCAGTCTTATTGGATAAGATCCACCACATCAGGCTCCAGATGCTCTCTATGTCTGGACAGCATTCCAGGAACTGCAGGTAGGATGTATCTTCAGGAGAGGCAGAATGTGAGACTGGGAAGTTGGTCTGCATCTTGTTTATGGAAAGACTTGGATTCAGATTCAGTCCTGGAGGAAAAAGGCTTGGGTTTTGGAGCACAGGTGGGGAGATGGGCTTTTGACAGGATGATAGAATTGAGTCCTTGATAGACTTACTTCTCTGTAAACTCAGACTCAGTGTAATCTGCTGAAAGTGAACAAAAGAAGGGTGATGGAAAATAGTGAAAATTTAGAATTTCCAATGGAAGTGATGAGACACATTTAAATCATTGAGCTATGATTTGGGTCTATTTGAAATTAGGATCACTTATTTGTGGATTCCCCCTGGGAATGGGGAAAAATACCTCATTGTGAAAATTTAAAATTATCAACCATCTACTCTGTTACATTTACTTTCAGCCTGGATGTAGAAGAAGCAGATTGTCAAAATATTCTTGGCTGATGGTTTCCATGCTAATACTACCAGAGCAGGCGGCCAACAGAGTTGAGAGTGCTGATAATATGGTAGAAGTGATATTTCTAGGAGTTTAGGAAGAATAGCAAAACCATTGTGAGCTTGACAGAGGGAGAGAAAGGGCAGGGTTGAGGGACTGGAGGTCTGGTGAAGGTATAGTCATGTTTGTATGAAAATAGACTGTGGTTGAAGTAGGATACTAGAATTTGCAATGTTCAAGGTGCAGAAGTTCTATTTTTTACAAAAGCTTTTGATTGAAGTGTAGTTGATCTACAATGTTTTGTTTGATGGTAAGATCTCTAAAGTGTGGCAAAGGAACTCAGGTAGTAAAGTAATCATTGGAATCAACATCTAGAAACTTCAAACTAAGGTATCAGATAGTCCTTATCCTAAAAGCAGTGGAAATCACTGAAAGGTTTTAGGTAAGAAGTGATATGACTCTGGTGATAGTTTAAAAAGATAGTCTGGCTTTTAAGGTGGAGAATGGGTTGGTTAAAGATGAGTATGGCAGTGGGAAAACTAATTATCTCAGTTTGTGTTCCATAGACAAGACCTAGACCCATAGACAAGGATTCTAAAGTAGGTGGTTATTTTCTGAAATGACCCCAGGAAACTCTGGCAAGGAATGAGGATGAGACAAGGATTCTAAAGTAGGTGGTTTTTTTCTGAAATGACCCCAGGAAACTCTGGCAAGGGATGAGGACAAGGCAGGAGCAAATGAAGGGTGAACCATTAAACAAGGTACTCCCCTGGGCTCAGTCACTCAGTCGTGTCTGACTCTTGGCCGCCCTATGAAATGTAGATACGGTTGTGGGTAATTAATGCTTAATCCCACTGAGGAACTCTGGAAAATGGTGTAGAGCATGTACCACTGGGTTACCCCAGCCAAGGAACAAGGAGCTTGGGTGTTTATATACCAATTCCTGTCAATTTTTGGTTGATGGATGCGCCCAGAAGGTATTAATTTCTTGGTACTTCCTTTTTCACAGATGTGATAGAATGGGATCCTTTGATCAGAGAAAGTTTTGGGCTTAAAAGAAAGTGGATCCTGGCAGAGGAAATTTGGCCAGCAAGAACTGACACAGTAATAACAAGGAGTTATGGGTGGGCATCAGAGAGATGCTGCTACATCTGTTCGAGACTATTCTGTTAGTTCAGACAAGAGACAAAGGCAACTTGGACCAAGTAGTGGAGACGAAGATGGGGGTAAGTGAAAGGATTTAGGAGGTACAGATATATGTAGGTGCACATGAGTTTCATGTTTTTTATTTTGTTAACCATGTATGTAGATTTTACATTTCTGATCCTTTTTTAAGGTAAACTGTAAGCTTGAGAAATCCCAAGAATTTAGGAATGAAGTTTAATATTCTCCCGATTTAGTATCCTAAAATTACTGAAAAGTGAAGGCAGTGCTGTCCAGTAGAAATATTATGCAAGTCATATTAAAATTTTCCAGAAGTCAATTTAAAAAGTAAAAAGCAGTAGGTAGAATTCATTTTAATGATGTTATTTCATTTAACTATATATACAAATATTATAATTTCAACATTTAATCAATACAAAATTATTGAAGTGTTTGCATCCTTTTTTGAGGGTCTTTAAATCCTGATGTGTTCAGTTCAGTCACTCAGTCATATCCAACTCTTTGCAACAGCATGAACCGCAGCATGCCAGGCTTCCTTGTCCACCACCAACTCCTGGAGCTTACTCAAACACATGTCCATAGCATCGGTGATGCCATCCAACCATCTCAACCTCTATCATCCCCTTCTCTTCCTGCCTTCAATCATTAGGGTCTTTTCAAATGAGTCAGTTCTTTGCATCACGTGGCCAAAGTATTGGAGTTTCAGCTTCAGCATCAGTCCTTCCAATGAATATTTAGGACTGATTTCCTTTAGGATTGACTGGTTTCATCTCCCTGCAGTCTAAGGGACTCTCAAGAGTTTCCTCCACCACCAGTATCAGTTCTTTGGCGCTCAGCTTTCTTTATGGTCCAGCTCTCATATCCATACGTGACTGCTGGAAAAACTATGGCTTTGACTAGATGGACCTTTGTTGGCAAAGTAATGTCTCTGCTTTTTAGTATGCTGTCTAGGTTAGTCATAACTTTTCTTCCAAGGAACAAGCATCTTTTAATTTCATGACTGCAGTCACCATCTGCAGTGATTTTGGAGTCCCCAAAAATAGTCTCTCACTGTTTCCATTAATTCCCCATCTATTTGTCATGAAGTAATGGGACCAGATGCCATGATCTTAGTTTTTTGAATGTGAGTTTTAAGCCAGCTTTTTCATGCTATTCTTTCACTTTCATCAAGTTTAGTTCTTCTTTAGTTCTTCTTCGCTTTCGGCTGTAAGGGTGGTATCACCTGCATATCTGAGGTTATTGATATTTTTCCTGGCAATCTTGATTCCAGCTTGTGCTTCATCCATCCTGGCATTTCACATGATGTACTCTGCATATAAGTTAAATAAGCAGGGTGACAATATACAGCCTTGATGCACTCCTTTCCCGATTTGGAACCAACCTGTTGTTCCATGTGCAGTTCTAACTGATACTTCTTGATGTGCCTACAGATTTCTCAGGAGGCAGGTAAGGTATACCGGTATTCCCATCTCTTAAAGAATTTTCCACAGTTTGTTGTGATCCACACAACCGAAGGCTTTGGCGTAGTCAAAAAGGCAGAAATAGATGTTTTTCTGGAACTCTCTTGCTTGTTTGATGATCCATGGATGTTGGCAATTTAATCTCTGGCTCCTCTGCCTTTTCTAAATCCAGCTTGAACATCTGGAAGTTCATGGTTCACTTACTGTTGAAGCCTGGCTCGGAGAATTTTGAGCATTACTTGGTTAGCATATGAGATGAGTGCAATTGTGTGGTAGTTTGAACATTTTTTGGCATTGCCTTTCTCTGGGATTGAAATGAAAGTTGATCTTTTCCAGTCCTGTGGACACTGCTGAGTTTTCCAAATTTGATGGCGTATTGAGTGCAACACTTTCACAGCATCATCTTTTAGGATTTGAAATAGGTCAGCTAGAATTCCGTCACCTCCATTAGCTTTGTAGTGATGCTTCTTAAGGCCTACTTGACTTTGCATTCCAGAATGTCTGTTTCTAGGTGAATGATCACACCATCATGGTTATCTGGGTCATTAAGATCTTTTTTGTATAGTTCTTCTGTGTATTGTTGCCACCTCTTCTTAATCTCTTCTGCTTCTGTTAGGTCCATACCATTTCTGTCCTTTATTTTGCCTATCTTTGCATGAAATGTTCCCTTGGTATCTCTAATTTTCTTGAAGAGATCGTTAGTTTTTCCCATTCTATTGTTTTCCTCTATTTCTTTGCCTTGATCACTAAGGAAGGCTTTCTTATCTCTCCTTGGAACTCTGCATTCAGATTCATATATCTTTCTTTTTCTCCTTTGCCTTTCACTTCTCTTCTTTTCTCAGCTATTTGTAAGGCCTCCTCAGACAACCATTTTGTCTTTTTGCATTTATTTTTCTTGGGGATGGTCTTGATCACTGCCTCCAATACAGTGTCACAAACCTCCGTCCATAGTTCTTCAGGCACTCTGTCTATCAGATCTAATCTGTTGAATTTATTTCTCACTTCCACTGTGTAATCATAAGGGATTTGATTTAGGTCATACCTGAATGATCTAGTGGTTTTCCCTGCTTTCTTCAATTTAAGTCTGAATTTGGCAATAAGGTGTTCATGATATGAGCCACAGTCAACTCCCAGTCTTGTTTTTGCTGACTATATAGAGCTTCTCCATCTTTGGCTGCAAAGAATGTAATCAATCTGATTTCTGTATTGACCATCTGGTGATGTCCATGTGTAGAGTCTTCTCTTGTGTTGGAAGAGGGTGTTTGCTATGACCAGTGCATTCTCTTGGCAAAACTCTGTTAGCTTTTGCCCTGCTTCATTTTGTACCCCAAGGCCACATTTGCCTGTTACTCCAGGTGTTTCTTGACTTCCTACTTTTGCATTCCAGCCCCCTATAATGAAAAGGACATCTTTTTTGGGTGTTAGTTCTAGAAGATCTTGTAGGTCTTCCTTCGGCTTCTTCAGCATTACTGGTTGGGGCATAGACTTGGATTACTGTTGTGTTGAATGGTTTGCCTCAGAAACAAACAGAGATCATTCTGTTGTTTTTGAGATTGCATCCAAGTACTGCATTTTGGACTCTTTTGTTAGCTCGAGGGCTACTCTGTTTCTTATTAGGGATTCTTGCCCATTATAGTAGATATAATGGTCCTCTGAGTTAAATTCATACATTCCAGTCCATTTTAGTTTACTCATTCCTAAAATGTAAAGTTCTGATGTGTATTTTACAGTTAAAGCACATCTTAATTTGATCCACCCATACATCAAGCAAGTGCTTGATAAATGCTATATTGGACAGCACAGGTGTAAGATTTAATTTAAGAAATGTGTTCTTTTATGTTATAATACTACTACTATGAATAAATAGTAGAAGGAAAATATTTTACATTGAAGTATTGAATTCTGAAACTAAAATTTATGATGTAATATTAACATGGTTTTTGGTCTTTCCTCCATATATATTATCTTGAGACTTCCAAGTTAAGTGTGAGATATAATTTTTAAAGTTAGTAAAGATTTCTACTAAGGAGAACTAGACAGGTAGAATGACAATTTCCTTAACTTTTTTGACCTTAAAATAGCTGATAAGGGTGATTTCCTGAAGATAAATATTTCTTACTGTTTGCTAGTTAGACAGGAAATTCTCTTTAAGGTTTTGATATAAAAATCAGTAGTTTTCCAGCTCATTTTAGTTTCATGTCTCTTAGGCAATATCCTAGGTCCCTCTCTTCTTTTCTTTATTTCAAAACCACAATTATCAGAATATAATATAAGACTAGAATTCAGAGTTCTTTGTCTTATGAATCATGCTCCTTTTCTTTCTCTGTCTTCACAATGGAAATGAGAAATTTCTGTTGCTCAGTAAGTGAAATAATGTAGGACAATATAAAGTGGTCCTTGACTAAGATTATAATCTGATAATATCAAAGGTCCTGAGATACCTAGAGGAATGAAATTTAATATTTTAATATACATATAAAACCACATCCTTTGAGGTATGCTTATGAAAGCCATAGTCAAATGTGGCTTATTTATGTTTTTTCCCCAAAGTTGTGGATGCAGACATTATGAAAACCAAGGCAAGTTGGGCCTACTGTGGCTAATAAGTAAGGAGTCATCATGACTGTAGCCAGTTTGGAAGTGAAGAGTTTTCTCATGTCTACCTGAAACTTGGGCTTCCCTGGTGGCTCAGACGGTAAAGAACCTGCCTGCAATGCAGGAGACCTGTGTTTGTTCCCCTTTCAGTATTCTTGTCTGGAGAATTCCATGGTCAAAGGAGTTTGGCACAGTCAGACATGACTGAGCAACTAACATGCACACCCCAGAAACTTGTTTTTATGAAGCCTTAAGTACTCTTGCCTGGAAAATCCTTTGGATGGAGGAGCCTGGTAGGCTGCAGTCCATGGGGTCGCTAAGAGTCGGACACGACTGAGCGACTTCACTTTCACTTTTCACTTTCATGCATTGGAGAAGGAAATGGCAACCCACTCCAGTGTTCTTGCCAGGAGAATCCCAGGGATGGGGGAGCCTGGTGGGCTGCCGTCTATGGGGTTGCACAGAGTTGGACACGACTGATACGACTTAGCAGCAGCAGCAAGGGAGTCTAGTGTAGGTTTCTTTACTTCCAAATGATTCCTCTGAGGAGCATGCAGCACTGCTTAAATGGTGACCAAAAAATAACCTAACAAAAGGGTAAAAAAAAGCTTTGACTTCAGATGCACCTGAATTCAAATCTTTTACTATTTTTTTTTATAAGACTTGGCCTCAGTCCTATCACTTAGAGTCCGTAAATTTCAGATGTCCCCTATTTATCTTAAAGAGCTTTTAAAAAAGTTTAACTAACTAGTTTTTGTTTTTGACTGTGGTATATAGATCTAAATATATATTACACTTCCATAAAAATGGGACCCACTATAAATCCTGTTTGGTAACTTTCCATTTAATGTGTTACACATGTCTTTCATCTTAATAGACTAATATATTAATGAATATACATATACATCATCATTTTTTTTACATCATCATTTTGATAGCTATCATTTGATAATCCCTTACATCATTTGATAGCCCCTTGCAGGCTATTTTTAAGATTTAGTATGAGATAAAAATATGTGACCATAGCTGGATGACACCACCCTTATGGCAGAAAGTGAAGAACTAAAGAGCCTCTTGGTGAAAGTGAAAGAGGAGAGTGAAAAAGTTGACTTAGAACTCAGCATTCAGAAAACTAAGATCATGGCATCTGGTCCTATCACTTCATGGCAAATAGATGGGGAAACAATGGAAACAGTGGCAGAATTATTTTTGGGGGGCTCCAAAATCAACGCAGATGATGACTGCAGCCATGAACTTAAAAGGCAGTTGCTCCTTGGAATAAAAGCTATGACCAACGTAGATAGCATACTAAAAAGCAGAGACATTATTTTACCAACAAAGGTCCACCTAGTCAAAGCTATGGTTTTTCCAGTAGTCATGTATGGATGTGAGAGTTGGACTATAAAGAAAGCTGAGCACTGAAGAATTGATGCTTTTGAACTGTGGTGTTGGAGAAGACTCTTGAGAGTCCCTTGGACTGCAAGGAGATCCAACCAGTCCATCCTAAAGGAGATCAGTCCTGAATATTCATTGGAAGGACTGATGCTGAAGCTCAAACCCCACTACTTTTGGTCACCTGATGTGAAGAACCAACTCATTTGAAGAGACCGTGATGCTGGGAAAGATTGAAGGCAGGAAGAGAAGGGGACGACAGAGGATGAGATGGCTGGATAGCATCACCGACGTGATGAGTATGAGTTTGAATCGGCTCCAGGAGTTGGTGATGGACAGGGAAGCCTGGCATGCTGCAGTCCATGGAGTCACAAAGAATTGGACACAACTGAGTGATTGAACTGAACTGAAGTGGCATATAGCAATTTAAAAATAACTAAACTACAAATGGGATTGAATTTAGGATTCTCACAATCAGCCTGCAGGCTGGCCTTTTCCCACCTATCTTTTCTAGCCAGCCACCATCGTGCAGGCAGTCCCTGACTGTCTGCAAGCAAGAACTCCACACATAATTGCCTCATACATCAGGACCAGGAACCCTGTGTCTCAGACATCACTGGAAGCATCAGAACGAAGGTGGCTCAAGAACCCACATAGAAAATGTAGGTCATGATGACTTTCTGTGATGGAAGATCATGGAATATTGGGGCTCTATAGAAAAAAAAAAACATATACTTTACTGATTCAGGACCCAAAAGGCCAGGAGACTCCCAGAGGAAAGAAACACTTAAAGGATAGCGTCTCAGAGCATAAAGTTCATTTTCATCTCTGTGAACTTCTTAATTTCTAGCACCCTAGGAATGTTTGTTCTCTTCCTTATGGAACAAAATTCAGCTAATGACCTCCCACTTCAGTGAGATTATCAGAACATGAAAAACACTCCAGATTCCTATTTGAAAATATGTGTTCCTCCTACTACATTCTAGGTTTAAAATGCTCCCTTAACATTCCAAGAATTATTTTTGTAAATGATGTTGGTTGCAGTTCAAAACACTGCTGTATGGAGCATTTACTAGGCTAGTTCACAGTCCCTCTCTGAATACCAGTTTACAGACACACTCTCAGATGGTCTGGGATCGAGACAGATCCTAGCTCTTCTCCTAAGTCACTTGGAGCAGAGTCCACAGGAGGAACTTTGAGGTCTGTTGTTTGCCATCCCTCCTTCAGACTAAACCTCTTGAAGAGGATCCTCTGAGCTGAAGATGCTGGTGAAGATAGAGCCTGCTGGGACGAGGGCTGCATATTTGGCATCTTATGGTGCTATCCCAGTGGGTTCTCCAACTAACCCAACAGAGGTTTCGATTCTTCATCAGAGGAGGCTGTAAATATTGAAAGAGAGTATAAGTCATGTGGTCAACTATATTTTTATGTGTCAAGTACTGTGCTGGCTCTATAGATAGAAGAGTAAACAAGACAAGAGCGGTTCAGCTACTGGGGATCTTCTGAATTAGTGCGGGGAAAACAGGACACATGAGGCAGATAGAGTCAACTGTGTAGTGATGTAAAGGGAAAATTGACTTAGACCTGATGTTAGGGAGATTTCATGAGGGAATAACATTTGAGCTGAGACTTAAAGTTAGGTGGGTAATGAGAGTGAAGGACTAACATTTCCAGCAAAAGAGACACCTTGTGAAAAGGGCTCAGGTATGACTGAGAAGTTCAATAAGGTCTCCCAGGTGAGCTCAGTCGGTAAAGAATCTGCCTGAAACGAGGGAGACCTGGGTTTGACCCCTGTGTTGGGAAGATCCCTTGGAGGAGGGCATGGCAGCCCACTTCAGTACGTACTCTTGCCTGGAGAATTCCCATGGACAGAGGAGCCTGTGGGCTGCAGTCCATGGGGTTGCAAAGAGTGGGACATGACTGAGTGACTAAGCACGAGACAGAGGGAAGGACCTGTCTCGTGAGGGATGAGGAGAGGGATGAGGGAGAGGGATGAGGCAGGACATGTTCATAGGGCCAGATCATGTAGGCCTCTTCAGGCCATGTTAATTGTACTGCATTTTATTTGAAGGGTGATGGGAAGGGGAAAATACCACATGAATTAATTTGCTAGGGCTGCCGAAACGAAACACCACAGACTGGTGTCTTAAACAACAAGAAGTAATAGTCTCACAGTTCTACAGGCCAGAAGTCCAAGATCAAGATGCTGGCAGGGTTGGGTTCCTCTGAGGCCTCTTTCTTTAGCTGGCAGGTGGTCCCATTCTTGCCACCTCTTCAGAGGGTCTTTTCTTTGAGTGTGTGCCCCTAGGCTCTCTCCTTTTTTAAACTTTTTATTTTGTGTTGAGGTACAGTTGATGAACAAACAATATTGTGACAGTTTCGGGTGAACAGGGAAGGGATTCAGCCATGCATTTACATGTATCCTTTCTCCTCCACTTTCTCCTCCCCTCCAGGCTGCCAAATAACATTGAGCAGAGCTCCATGTGCTATATTGTAGGTCCTTGTTGATTATTTATTTTATTAAAAAAAATTTTTTTTTCATTTATTTTTATTAGTTGGAGGCTAATTACTTTACAATATTGTAGTGGTTTTTGTCATACACTGACATGAATCAGTCATGGACTTACATGTATTCCCCATCCCAATCCTCCCTCCCACCTCCCTCTCCACCAGATTCCTCTGGGTCTTCCCAGTGCACCAGGCCCAAGCACTTGTCTCACGCATACAGCCTGAGCTGGTGATCTGTTGCAACCTAGATAATATACATGTTTCGATGCTGTTCTCTCGAAACATCCCACCCTCGCCTTCTCCCACAGAGTCCAAAAGTCTGTTCTGTACATCTGTGTCTCTTTTCCTGTTTTGCGTATAGGGTTATCGTTACCATCTTTCTAAATTCCATATATATGTGTTAGTATACTGTATTGGTCTTTATCTTTCTGGCTTACTTCACTCTGTATAATGGGCTCCAGTTTCATCCATCTCATTAGAACTGATTCAAATGAATTCTTTTTAATGGCTGAGTAATATTCCATGGTGTATATGTACCACAGCTTCCTTATCCATTCATCTGCTGATGGGCATCTAGGTTGCTTCCGTGTCCTGGCTATTATAAACAGTGCTGCGATGAATATTGGGGTGCACGTGTCTCTTTCAGTTCTGGTTTCCTCGGTGTATATGCCCAGAAGTGGGACTGCTGGGTCATATGTCAGTTCTATTTCCAGTTTTTTAAGGAATCTCCACACTGTTCTCCATAGTGGCTGTACTAGTTTGCATTCCCACCAACAGTGTAAGAGGGTTCCCTTTTCTCCACACCCTCTCCAGCATTTATTGCTTGTAGACTTTTGGATAGCAGCCATCCTGACTGGCATGTAATGGTACCTCATTGTGGTTTTGATTTGCATTTCTCTGATAATGAGCGATGTTGAGCATCTTTTCATGTGTTTGTTAGCCATCTGTTTGATTATTCATTTTAAATATAGCAGTATGTACATGTCCATCCCAAACACCCGAAGTATCCCTTCCCCTCATCCTTCTCCACCACTCACCTCCCTGCCCTGGCAACCATAAGCTCTTTCTTGAAGCCTGTGAGTCTGTTTCTGTTTTGTAAGTAAATTCATTTATATAATTTCTTTTTAGATTCCACATATAAGGGGTGTCATACATCATTTCTCCTTCTCTGACTTATTTCACTCAGTATGACACTCTCTAGGTCCATCCATGTTGCTGCAAATGGCACTTGTTTCATTCTTTTTAATGGCTGAGTAATATTCCATTGTACCTATGTACCACATCTTATTTATCTGTTCCTGTGCTTATGGACATTTAGATTGCTTCCATGTCTTGGCTATTGTAAATAGTGCTGCAATGAACACTGGGGTGTATGTATCTTTTTGGATCATGTTTTCGTCTAGATTTACACCCAGGAGTGGGATTGCAGGGTCATATGGTAGCTCTATTTTTAGTTTTATAGGGAACCTTCATATTGTTCTCCATAGTGGCTGTACCAATTTACATTCCCACCAACAGTGTAGGAGGGTCCCTTCTCTCCACACCCTCTCCAGCATTTATTATTTGTGGATTTATTTGATGATAGTCATTCTGACTGGTGTGACACAGGTGATATCTCATTGTAGTTTTGAATTGCATCTCTCTAATAATTAGTGATGTTGAATATCTTTTCAAGTACCTATTGGCCATCTGTATGTCTTCTTTAAAGAGATGTCTACTTAGGTCTTCTGCTCATTTTCTGAGGGGGTTGTTTGCCAGCCCAAGTTTTCTTTGTTTATAAGAACACCAATCAGATTAGATTAGGACCCCCATAATGGTCTCGTTTCAACTTAATTACCTCTTTTTTTTTTTTTTTAGCATTTGGGACTTTTTTCTTTAATCAAGGAATAATCAATATATAGCATTATATTAATTTCAGGTATACGGCATAACGATTCAATATTTGTATATATTGCAAAATGATCACCATGAAAAGTCTAGTTAAGATCCTTTAATTACTCTTTAAAAGCCCTATCACAAAGGAGTCACATTTAAGGTACTAGGGGTTAGGGTTGCACCATATGAATTTGGGCGGACGCCTGGAGATTCTCAGGGACAGAGGAGCCTGGTGGGCTGCCATCTATGGGGTCGCTCAGAGTCGGACACGACTGAAGCAACTTAGCAGCAGCAGCAGCAGCAATTCAGCTTATAATACTATTTATGTGCCTGTTGTGTGAAGAATGTATTAGAAGGAGGCTACAGTGGAGACTCTGTTGGAAAAATGATAGTGACCTGGGACTTGCCTGGTGGTCCAGTGGTTGAGAGTCTGCCTTGCAACTCAGGGGATGTGGGTTTGATACCTGGTCGGGGAACTATGATCCTGTATGCTGCGGAGAAACTAGGTCCGCAGGCCACAACTACTGAGCCCGTGCTCTAGAGCTCACGAGTCACAACTAGAGAGTTCATGTACCACAATGAAGAACCCCAAATGACACAACTGAGATCCCATGTGCCACAACTGAGCCCCAACACAGCCAAATTCTTTGATTAATTTAATTCTTTGATTAATTTAAAAATTAATTTAAAAGAATTAATTTAAAAATTCTTTGATTAATTTAATTTAATTCTTTGATTAATTTAAAAAATTAATTTAAAAAAATGGGATGATAGCCAGGATGTGTATTGTGAAGATAGAGCAAATGCAATGGGTTTGAGAAGCACTTCTAAGGAGGATTCATGGAATCTGAGGGTGAGGGAGAAGGAGGAGTCAAAGATGACTCCTAAATTTCTGGTTCTGCATCTGGCTGGATGGTGATGCAGTTTGTTTAGAAAAAGAAGAACAGAAAAAGTGAACAGTGATTTGTGGGGAAGATGATGGGTTCATTTCTGCTCATGTTGAATGTGGGTGCCTGTTGGACATCCAGTGGAGATGATGAGCAAACTGTTTGCTGGAGAGGAAATC